>NC_137249.1:22489502-23131277 GCF_051294905.1 Botryllus schlosseri
GCATCATGAATTTCACGATCTTATTCACTTTGACTGTGATTGCTACATGCGCCTTTATTTCTGTATATGAATGCGCCAGAACGACGAGCAGAAGAAAAATGCAGTCCCGGGGAGGGTCAGTGGCCTATTTATATTAGTATTTTCCAGTCCTGTTGTATGAGATAGAATTTTAGAACACACTTTGGGATCGAGAACTATCGCGTACTGTGTTTACTCTTTTTGCGACATCGCACTCAACTTAACGTTGGCGATCAAGCAAATGATTTTACTGATTCATGTTATGTTATCTACAGAAACTTAACCTTGTTAGCATATAACAGTGTTGGGATCAAGTCACTACCTTCGAGTCACGAGTCATCTCGAGTCATTGCACATTTTGACTCGAGTCAAGTCAAGTCAATCGATTTTCGAAGGTGACTCGAGTCAAGTCAAGTCACTAGTTTTTCGGAGGTGACTCGAGTCAAGTCGAGTCAAGTCAAGTCAAGTCAAGTCACGAGTCAAGTCACAATTCAAGTCAAATTGAATTTCCGAAGTATGAGTGATCAACTGATCATTCAAAGGCATTACATTTTGCTACCTGTGCTAAAGGCAGATTAATTGGCCATTTATCTGCAACCAAATAACGAATATAAAATGAAATATACATACATAAATTCGTTGCATCGCTCACGCACACGTATAACTGCTAATAAAATACGTCAGTAACTGTATAGCTACATCAGAGATGTCAAACATACGGCCGACCAAATGATTTCATCCGGCTCGTGAAGCAATTCTGAGTATAGATTGAAAAATGCGTGTATTTTATCCAGCACACTTCTCGAATTTGTATAGTAAGAAATACTTTTAATAAATATTCCTTCAAGATAACAAATGTCGAGTATGTTCATAGGCCACAGTATAGCCACCCGACAGCGGAGTTGTGATATATAGTCATCGTCAGAAGCAAATCGCTGACACTGACACCCAATTCCGAGAATGCGAAAAAGTGCATATATTGTGTTAAGAGTTGGTAATATTTTGGAATCATTTGACTGGTGCGGCCCGCGAGTGATCTGAATATTCGAATTCGGCCCGCGACGTCAGTTGAGTTTGACGACTTTGAGCTACATGCTGCATTCTGTTAATATCAGCCAAAATAGAGGACGAAATACGAAGCCTCGAGAAGTTGAAGAAATTGATATCGCACAATCCACTAACTATCAACACATCCGTGAGAATATAAACGCATACACCATATTCGTTCGATTTAAATCATACAACAGGGTTGGTAAAGGTGAGCGCTGTGCAATGTAAGGACAGAGCCGTCTAATAAACAGCGATACGTTGCTATATACCAGTGGTTCCCAACCGGGGGAAAATTTTGGAATTTTAGGGGGGAGTCTGGCTTAATTTTTTTAGGGGGAATCTGGCTTTGGCAATGTATCGGAAGATACATTGGGTTCACAAGGTTTTTAGATTTTTATGGTGTAGAACTGTTCAGTAGAATTTAGTTCTTTACAACCGTATGATTTTTGGCGGATTTCAAGCTAGGTGTATGTTTAACACTTTAAATGCCTTCCGCAGATATTACATCCCCTGATACAGTGAGGCTCATGAGACAATTTCATTGGGTCCGCGACAGCCTCTCGACCAAACTGCTGCTAAGCGGGAAAACGTCAAGCCGCTAGTGAATTCAGCACAAGGCCGCTAGTGAAATTGTTCAACTTTTAGGCCAACGGCTAACGTGAAAAACATACCAAATTCATCGATTCAACTCAAGCCCATAGCAAGCGGACTTGGTGATTTATTTTCGTCAGCAGCTACCCGACTGGTCAAAATCAGGTCAAATTTGACTGTACTCTACCAAAGTTTAGTGCTGTCCGCATTCGCCATAGTTCGGACATATCTGAATATGTTTGGCCATTAATTGCTCAGTCAACAAATGGTTGCGCGTTAAAAAGCACATTTTTTTAGACACAGGCAAATTTTTCATAGGGGGGAATTTTAGCTCAATTATCGGCCAAGGAGGGCACGAGACGAAAAAGGTTGGGAACCACTGCTATATACTATTAGATTAATCCACCACTACTACTACGATAACGCAAGCTCTGGTCATTTCGTTTGCGGTCAGTTTATTTGTGATGTAACAATGGAGGATCAGTGAAATGTACAATCAGTGAATGACTGGTTGCTCTCACAAGTGACACTGGCGTATCGTGAATAATCCGAATATGCACAAGATACAGTCATTTAATCGACACCGTTTACTTGATGACTTGAAATTGACTCGAAAAATTTGCTCCGAGTCACGAGTCAATCCACATTTTTGAAGCGCCGAGTCAAGTCATTTTTGCAAAGTGACTCGAGTCAAGTCAAGTCACACGAAAAAGTTGACTCGAGTCATCCCAACACTGGCATATAATAATGCGTTTCTGTAGTCTGTTAAGTAGCGATACGAGAGAAATTTCCAGCATGACCGTACTATGTATAATCTAGTAACATTTTATCTTTTCAGATATGTTTCCAAGGTGTTGACGAGATGCAAATTAGTCATGAAGATGAAGTGTATGCGGTATTTGGGAAAATGCGTTAAGAGCACCTGGAGAGGGAAAAGAAGCATTGATTCGGATGCTAAAACTTCGTTATCAGGTAAAACAAATTCACGAAATACACCTTGCCTATCCAGCCGGGCTATCAGTGATAGGATGCGCAATGCGCATGTATCCATTATGGGTGATGTCCAACTGAGCTCGACTCGTAAAGGTCAGGTATTGCTACTTGTCAACAAAGCCATGGGAGCAGTTAAGGGAAAATATAGAATAAAAGTGCTTCACTGCCCAAGTCAATATGGCGGTATCCATCGCTGATGAAACTAGACAAGTATAGACGTATGTTCTTTCTTTTCGGAACGACATGCCAGTCTGTCTTTATTATGTCGAGAGAAGTAAACCATTGTCGCATCAAATATCTAATTAATTCACCTTAACACGTCGTTGAATGGAATCTTACTCAGTGTCGGCATATGCAGCCTAAATCTGAGCCCGAGTAATTATGCCTACCACATATGTTCCGTTATTTGAAAACAAGGTCGGTATTTGATTGGGAATACGAACTACTCCACGTTGGTGATATAGTATGACTGAAATAGCGTATTGAAATTCCGAAATGCCGATGAGATCTAAAACGAATTATCACAGACCATACCACGTTCTATGTCGATTCAACCAGTTAAAGTTGAAGCCTGTACAAACCGTAGTAGTTTGTACTACTAAGGTTTGTACAGGCTTCAACTTTAACTGGTTGAATCAATATAGAACGAGGTGGTATGCTCGTGCTGTCGTTACAGGGGCTGTCGGAACTTGGAATTACTGGTACGAATTAATTACGCTGCTGTAAACCATTTTGATGAAGATGTGTTGACCTAGTGTGGAGACAATGTCCCATGCTCACTACAGATAATATTTTGTCTCATTAGAATTCTCCGCTGACCGTATACGTTTCTGTGAGAATAAGCTATGGTAACCACCAGTCACATTTAGCTACGCTTGCGTTGAAAGCGGCATCTCACTTGTTTTTATCAATAGCAACATTCGTTGTCTGTTCAGGTCACAAGAAGATGTTGTTCGTGCGCAGGAGAATGGCCTGGAGGACTAGGATCGGTATAAACTGCGCTACATGTCGCGCCTGCATGTCTTGAGCGAATACTAATACTGTATATCGGAAGGAAGTATTGCGACCTAGCCAAAGAAGATATATACTTCGCATCGAAGTTTTTGTAAAACATGCTTACCACTCCTATGGAGATCTTTATATTAATGAATTTATGTTACAATTTAATATATTTCACTGTAATTTTTGGTGAATTCGCAGTATTAATTACGCAACAGTGTTCACATTTAACACGCTTCTTCTTTTGTTACTAATTCGTTACAATACCGCTGAGAGAAATGAAATTGTGAACTTTATTATCATTATTTCTATTAATATATTTTTATTCGCAGTAAACCCGGTAAATAGTAAATACACATACAATCCGGAGAGTCACCTGTCCCCTAAGAACATTGTCGAGATTGAAGTAATTTACAGTTAGATTGCAGAATTGCGGTAGAGGATGAAGTGATAGTACATTCAACAGTGCATGATTTCGTAGCTTACAAGAACAATTCGACTCTTCATTAGAAAATGGGTAACGTGTTTGTTCGGGTGTGAGGTGCAGCACACTCTCAGCGAAAAAAGTGTCGACTCAAACCAGTGTACCACCCGTGATCTACGGTTGTGAATGTACACCCGTGGTAGACGAAAACACAGTAAAAATCAAACAAAACAATTTAATCCGAATGATACTTGCACGTAGGGACGTAGTAAGGCAGGGGCAGCCAACCTTTTCGGGCAAAGGGTCGCATGATATTTTCGAATCATTGCGCGGGTCACTTGAATGTTGAGTTTTGGAGACCTTTCTTTAGTCGTCCGATAGGAGCGAACCGGATTACGTAGCGATGAAAGCAAGACTTATATTCTACGCATCGAAATCTATGAAAAATTATGTGATGAAAAGTCAGCGTGTATATAGTGCACTCATGAACTAGCCGCGCCAAGCGTGAAAATGTTCAAGGTTAATGAATGAGCTCGGCTAATACTAATGTCACTTGCATATATTGTGGGTCGCCTCTGTATGCCGCCGGGCTCATTTTGGCAAGTACAGGATTATTCGGCGCTCAGACAGATAAATATCGAAGATTTCGGCGTAGATGAGTCTATCATTTTGAGCAAATGTTTCATCGTCAACCATTTTTCTGCAAGTGCAGACGCAAAGTCTGATGTTGAACGACAACTTCTCTCATAATTGCGAGTATTGTCAGACTCAATTCGTTAAATTTTCAGAAGGGGTACTAAAAGAAAGAAATTGAGTGACAATAAATCGCGCGAGATGCTTAGAAAAATATCAAGTCAAATAAATCCAACTCGAAACATTCTACTCTGTGGTCATATACGAAGATCTACTAAAATGTGACTGGCCCCTGACTACGCCAAGGCGTCGGGGCTGATAGAGTCATCAACATCCAAAATTTCGCGGTCAACCTAATCAAATTTCTGGTTGACCTTGCACGATAAATTGCTCTGAGTAATTCTCTGTTTCCGCGTACCGTTGGAGTGTGAATACCCACTCTGCACACTCTCTTCGCTGAGAGTGCAGTTATGGTCCTGGCTATCCAGGGGTTCTCAACCTGGGGGGCGCGCCTCCCTTGGGGGGGCGTGAAACATCTGAAGGGGGTCGCGAAAAAGCGGTCATCTGAAAAAAAATTCGCGCTCCGCGAGATTTACCTCCAATACACACGTGTTTCTCCCTATATAGACCTAATTTCATATTTTTTATTCTCTCATCAGCATTCATAACCGACCATGCCACCAAACAATCTGTTGGGGTTGCTAGCATCCCAGTTGGATTTTGTGATATGACGATAAGGGGGGGGGGCGCATCTAAAAAAAGGTTGAGAACCACTGCTATAGACCTATGTGTAGATAATATTTCCGTGTGATAAAACGACATAAAGGGTACATCGTAACTGTAACTTAACCATATAATATTCTTTGTGGCATGTGAGGCAGATGAATATCGTTGAAGCACTTGAGTATCAGCTGCTTTCAAAATGCACCGTGAACGTCTGGCTCTGATATTGACTTGTGCCTTACTCAGTGTTTCCCAAACTTTTCGAGCTACCGCCCCCTGGACAACGAAAAAAGTGCCCGCGCCCCCCCGACATCCCCTCACCACGCCTAATTCATGAAACTAAAGTTGTTGTTCTTCATTTATCACAGCTAATAATGAGACGGATAAATCTGGTATATTATCATCATTTCCGCGTCATATTGAGTGTTAGTTTTGATAAGAACAATCTTATTCTAAAATTTCCAGTGTCCACGTTCCGTCCATGTCGGTTTCTGTTGTCAGTCAGAAACTTGTTCACGGCACTGAAAACAAGTCCTATCAAATATGAGCGGGGGGAGCAACGACGAAAAAGTCAACCAGATTCCGGTGACAGTATTTCTATTTGATTCAATTGCGTATTCAGCACGAATGATTGGAGATATAGAACTTTGGGCTGAACTCCAAATTGTTCTACAATACAATTTATCCAGCTCCTCAATCATTTCATGCTCGAGAACTTAACAGACTGAATTGATTATCGAGTGAGCAATTTCTAATTGGAAAATATCTTGGAATCAGATCACCATATCCTCGTGCAATTTTATGAGATGATTGATTTATATTTCTTCATCAAAAACGCATATTAGAGCTGGACCGGTAGCTCATGCTAGCTTGAGAATTGGAACAGTTCACGTGTCGCAAAATTTCGGCGAAATATCACGAGCGTATCACCAAATCCAGACAGTTCCATTTTCAGCTTTATCCGGTTTCATCATTACTAAGAACGGATATATTCTACTCATAAATTTCGGCAAATATGCCAGTCAAGTAGACGCGATATCGTTTCTCACAACAGAACGCCGTTTCTTAGGCCACGGTCGCAGCATTGTGGAAATCTACGATCGTTCGAAACAGAGAATAAAATCACGCAAGACAGTTTCTCGTAAAAAGTCATCACACCTTGCAGTGAGAAATAACTGCTCAACTGCTTCGTAGTTCTCACAGCACATAATGAACCGCAGGCTTTTCAGGGATATATTGCCGACTGCTAAATTAGTCCATTGACGAGCAGGATCAACAATAGAGTAACAATAGACTTTATCGGTACAGCTGAATAAATAGACGCGGGCGACCCTAAATTGACCTGACGGAATCGATTCCGCATTACTGCGAATTTAGCTGCTTTATTTATCAATCGTTTCAACCCCACGCAGCAGTTTCCTTCTGAACCTACACCGCTCCCATATTCTCTCAGCCCCCCCCCCCTACCGTCCAATTTTATATCCACCACCTCCCCCCAATCGCCCATTTCATGGCCACTGGCCAGCGCTTCCTTCACGCTCTCGAACGCCCCCAGGGGGCGCTGGCGACCACTTTGGGAACCAATGGTCTAACTCATGAGCTTTGCGCGAATGGACTGAAATGGGTTCAATGAAAATGGGTTTAAACCCGGGTTCTACCTGTTTTCGAGGTGTCGAATGCTGCTCTGGACTCCTTATCACCGACGCCACTGCAACTGAAAAAGCCCAGAAATTATTGTGAGTCGATCTGAAACTGAAAGTCGGCAGCAACGATCTAATGAAACACGCATTGAGTGAACTCTAAATTAGATATGAATGAGAGAGTGAATTTACCTGACCTGTAACATACAAAGAACTGAAAACTGATATTGCAACAGCGAACAAAATTCTGTCCGCAACCATACCTGAAATCTACCTACACGAAAAGTAGCCTATATTTCAGAAAAGTCTATACATTGAAACAACTGATTTGTACTCTGGTCTAAGCGTAGGATTACAGTTGTCGCTGTTACTGTCTTTGGTATTCACGGAGTTCCGACTAGTATGGTTAATAATTAAACCAGGCTAGTATTTTTGATGTGGTTCCAGGGCGTTCGTAACGCACCGCTTATGCCAATCATATGTCTAGGAGGGCCCGAACCAGCACCTATTGGTGTTGCTGTAGTGGAACGTACACCACTACGTTATCTCTCAATTTATATAGGCTTGCTCATGTCATGTAACGCAGTGGTCCCAAACGTGTAATTTCCAGATTTGCAACTTGTAAAGTATTACGAGACTGCCGGTTACTAATAAATTTGAAGAGAGGAATAGCGAAAAGTTTAAAACACCACACGAAATAATAGGAGGTGTGGAAACGGCTTGGATCAGTCAGTTAAATCAGACACCCATCAGTTGTTGGATTAATAGAGCCTAGCGTCCCGATCAAATCCAGTGTCAACGATTATTGGCACTATCACATTATAGTAATTTACCTATACCGAATAAATTATAGGATATATTGAGACCAATTTCTTTACTTTTCAGACCGAGCAGCTTTCGAATTTGACATTGATGTGGCGAAACACGTGTCGTTTCATCATATTTAGTATGGAATCTCAAATGCCAAGCTCCGTTCATAAGTAGCCTACAGTACACACTGGCTGCTATTCGAAAAAAACGATCACTATCGAAGTCCATGACATATCCATATCAATACTGGTCACTGTCAGCGCGGGATTTGCAGGTGCACTCATCCATCGTTGGTCTAGGAATCTGGCAAGCAACAAATCATACAATAGTACTGTTCCGAGGACAATGCTACCGAGACGAACACAGCAACGAGGCTAGTGTCCATTCTCAATTGAATCGACCCGAAGACAATGGCAATCTATGACTAAATGGACACAAAACGTAGCATTCCTTTCCGTGCTGGATATCGTCGTCTACCTATAACATCTCTTTTGTAGATCATTACGCCGCTTTGACGTGGAAGTCACTTCATGATGCATTCGGTCAATAACTATTTCCTTGTGGCGAGATAGCGTAGTGGTATAATCCACAGCTACAATGGTTTGCGGGTTCGAGCTCGGCCGAGGCCGACTCCGAAATTCCTACCTAAGTGTTGGAGGTTCATCTCTGCTCCTCCTCGCCATCTCATCCGCGTAAGCGGTGTCTAACAAAAAGCCTGGAAGTGGGCTGTGCTACAAGTCGGCAGATATGGAATCAAAAATAAGGAATATCGACCCGGTGTAAATGACCATAGCAGTAGTCGACAAACACCATGAATACCACAAACAACCACAACTATTTTTATGAAGTCTGCAACATAGTCTGGCTACATTGGTGATATCTTCACAAATATCAGTCTGTTCTACAACTTCTATTAGTTTAAACGAGAGACGAGAGCATATACACATACAGGTCAGCTCCATAACCTGACAATCGAAAATCTCGGTCGTCTCGAGTGCACAACTGCACACACATCCAAATCGACTTTAAATGGCTATGGATTTTAAAAATGTACAATTAAGTAGTCCAACTCCGTTAGCGGTTTATTAAAAAATTTACAAACGAAATATTTCCAATGCATTTGTGCAATGTTCAAGGTAAATATCATCGGTCATGGCATGACTTGCGTGGCGTCCCTTGTCATACCAGATTTCCTCTGGCGTCTTGGTCAAGTTCGATTGCTTCAAATAGAGCTTTGAAGTTACCTGCACCGAATCCCTGAACAGCGTCAGATCGGTTAAGGATGAGCAGACAGTCCGACATTAAAACGGCAGCAGTGAATTCTACCTGGTGATTATTGCGTTGGATGACTTCCAGAAATAAAGTTGGTCTGTCCTGCATTGGCTTCGAGAATATTTGAAGGAGATAACCGTTTTCATCGAAATCGACCAATATACGTAGCTCCTATGAGAATACAGCAAACTTGATTGCAAGGAAAATGCTGAGTGTCGAAAATATTGAATTTCTGGTAGGCTGCCGCCAGAGATGAGCGGATTTGAAATTTCTATGTCCTAATCCAATCCAAATCCGAACCTTGAAATCCAAATCCGAATCCTAATCCATAACTTTTTCTTATTCAAGTCCATGTCCAATCCTAATCCGATTCCAACTGGAAATTCAGAAAAAATACTAATTTATGCAATGAAGGGATTCAAAAATTTTCTTTCACAATCAACGATTCACTTGATTCAAGATAACTTAGTAACCATAAGTACATTAATAACTGATCTGAATAAAGTTTGTCGCCATTCGCCACACGACATTTCAAACTCCCAGAAAATAGGTAAATCCAATCCAAATCCTAATCCGTTCCGAAAAAAATGTCTAATCCAAATCCAATCCAAATCCGTCAAAATTTCACAAATCCTGTTTTTTCAAAACCGAATCCTAATCCATGCTCATCTCTGGCTGCCGCTACAACACCACACTGTTGAAACCCAAGAGAATTATAGTTGCAGGAATCTGGTACAATTACGTAAAGTCGACGGTGTCGCGATACCACCCGAGTAACTACGTATGCTGAGTTTCAATTATATTTAGATATGATGCGAATGGGGATATCCAAATTTCTTTTGAATTCTCTATTAGGTGCTTACAATTACTCCTGGCGGGTGCCAGGAAAAAATATACAGGTTTATATCAATGCGTCGTGATGCTTCAAATTATATCACACCTGTCTAATCTCAAACTATGTTAGATCACGTGCGATCAGACAGCGTTGAAAACCTATTGTATCGAAGCGTATTTATCATTTAATGATCCAAATCGTATTTTGGATGTAAGTTCAAAAATTGCAAATAGCAATGTGGAATTCACTGACGATATGACGTGCAAATCGGAGTAGTGTGTAGTTGCACGAATCTATTCAAAGGTCACGGGGAACTTTAGGATCTATCAAAATTATGTATTTAAATCAAACCCATTCCGGATGACGATTAAAATACACGATTCCCTATCATTCAAATTCAGCATTAAATAGATAGATATATCTATTGTGTCACCCCAGCGATAATCTGGTAAACGGACCTAGAGATAACGAACGTCTCTCAGACTATTTAATTGCACCTACAGTAGTTCTAGTTGGAGCTATAGTAGTTACACATGGAAGAATTTCGAAATAAGTTACAAGGACTTGGGCGAATGAAGATATCATTTAGTTTCGCTAAAAGTTAGAAAGGTTTTAACATGGAAATACTACTGAAACCGACAACAGGACGCGGGGATCTTCAAAACATGTCAATTGTTATGTATATCGACTCAATCTCGGGTTGAAGCAGGCCAGCAGAATTATTACAATGAGAAATCAAGATGCGATTGACACTTACTTCAAGAACATTCAGATCTTCTTTCACGGTGAAATTCGCTTTGCCTAACTTTTCCCGAAGGACTTTGTAATACGTTAAAGGAACCGACAAAAACTCAGTGCCCCTTGCTTTCAAAATTCTTATCTTAAAACAACACAGGCGCGTATGCTATAAAATACGGCGGTCAGTATCAGCAGATTTTAAAATATATATGCATTCGCTCAAGACGCACAATGTACAATGCACATTGCACAACACTAGACACGTGGTTCTCAATCTTTACCAACCTGGAGAACCCATCATCAACCCTGACACTAATCTGCAAGCTTCATGGAACCCCGAATACTTGTTGAGTTACAATCACAAGCATTTACCACATTGCACATCTACAATATATTGCCATAGATTACCGGCGCACCAAATGTGCATCAACACAGTGTTAAAAGACAATATGATTTTCACACTAAATGAAAACAGAATAATGCATATTTATTGTTAATCACTGGGACTCCTGATATTACCTTTCAGGCTTAGCCTCAGAACAGGGGTTCTCAAAGAGTGGGCCGCAGGAGCATTTTGAGGTGGTCCACAGAGCCATTTGGAAAAATGTAGAAGTTTTGAAAGTTTAGTCATATTTGTTATGTTCAAATTGCAATATATTAGCAATTATTATCAACTGCCTGTGGACGTATACGGCTCCACCACAACGATGAGAATTCTGGATGGATTGATGACTTGGCGTAGCACATCAATCTCTGGAGTCGGTTTAAAATGTCTGGCCTTGAAATCATCGAACATAATGTAAGAGTCACATGAATTGATGAAACAATTAATTGGATTGAATGTTCTGGCATCGCAACTTCAGTAGGTACAAGACATTCTCCACTTCTCCGCTCACCGAATAATTGTTTGAAGCTGCCCCATCATAGTGGAACTAAAACCGCAATCACACAGCTGGGATTAGATCATTGGGTTCCGCAACGTGAGTGAAACAGCGGCCGGCCATTACGTACACAAGAGTTATACGATCTATCACGGCCGTAATTGAGGCATCCAGACCACCAATTGGGGGAGCTCGAATGGGCCCAAAATTATTTCGTTGGTCATTTGTCGGAGGATATTTATTCAATTTGAAAATTTTCTTCGCGCTTCGATCGATCCCGTGTGCCTAGTGATCTACGTTTAACTATATGATAGCAAGAGTAAATTGCGCGGCAAAAGAAAGGTTGAGAACCCCTGCCTTATAGATTGCCTTCATATTGATCGGTCGAAACGCAGCAGCGTGATACCATTTGTTTAATTGCAAATGAGCTAATAAATATTGGGGATAAAGCCGGCATTTCAGAATGACGGGATTTCGCTTCTGAACCCCAGCCTCTTCTGGGTACGCGACTGAACACAGGGTTGTTATCACGAATCATATGTATGACTTGAGCGTGCGGCTGAACTTCCGGTGGAACCCCTGTCACTAGCTCAGGAACCCCCCGGTTAAGAATCACTGCAGTAGACACAGTGTGATGCAATGAGCAGATATATGAGGTTGCTGAAAGGATCAAGTACGGTCTCTAAATCTAACATCCACCTCGGCCTAATGCCCAATGTAACAATGTTTGATTTTGATATTTCGACAGGCTTTCTTTTTGACTCTATACTAGATCTTTTTATTATCGTTGCTTGTATTCATACTTGACATGGCCATGGCCGTTGTCTTGACTTTTTTGTAAATACGCCGTAAGAACAGAGGCGCAGATGCACAGAGGCACAGAGGAGAATCCCAGATAAGCCTTCGATAATTCATAGCATGCTACTACCTCGACTCGAACCGCAAAGAACACGTCGAGAACGAGATAAGACGTGTAAACCTACCGCGGATATGATATCTGGTGTATTCATGGCAATGTGTTGCACGCCAGCACCGCCATTGTAATCGACGTATTCTTGTATCTGACTCTTTCTTTTACCAACGGACGGTTCGTTTATCGGCATTTTGATGGTTTCCTCTGCGTTGGTGACCACGATCGAATTCAAGGAACTGTACTGCGTATGTAGCAAGGAGTCGTCGATGGACCAGAAACGGTGAAATAACAGATTCCGTTCGTACCTGCGAGAAGCGAGGATTCGCAAGGTCAAGTTGCAAATAAAACCTCCCGTCATTGCACAAAGTAGCGTGGCCTTAATTGTCTTGGTTTGGCTTATCGCGAGTGGTCACTCCACCCTCATTTAAAATTGTAAATGTGTAGCTGATGGTCAGGAATATTAAAGCATTCATTTGAGCATATTTTCATTCATGAACTTCGCACTTTTTGCGAAGCTTAAAATGCCTATAACCCGTGGGCACTCTTCTGTTATTACTAGTGCATATTCGTTGATTAGGAAAACGATTGTTTGATTGTTTTGTTAGGAGTGAAAGTAGTCAAGAAATCTACTCAAGTAGAAGTAGAAGTACTTCTTACATAAGCAACCTAAAACTACTTGAAGTAGAAGTAGAATTGACTGACTTTAAATGTACTCAAGTAAGTAGTTGAGAAAGCAATAGTAATTCGCTTGCATGGAATGTCACAAGCTGCAAAGGGAGCTATGCGGAAGGTGTAGAGAGCTTGATTCATATCGATGCATCCCAGGAGTTTTCAATTTTTGACAGAATAAGCAGTCGTCCACATCATCGGATGTAAATGATAGTATTTATATGGAAATGCAATACTAATCATTTCTTTACTCGAACACCCCGTTTTAGAGAATATCATGGCATGGCGCCCTCCCCCATATTATTAGGTCCCTAGTTCAGTCGATGAGCAATACGGATAAATTGTGTCGGATACGGCTTTACCAATTGGCGCGATTATAGTATATGTTAATTAAAAATATGGCAGTTTTATTTTCGGAAAATATAAGGCATTATAACACACTTGCTTTTATACTTCAACATGTATGTTCTCCATCCAGACAAAAGAACTGAAACTATAATTAGAATTCAACGTATAATACTCGTAATTGAAAGAAAAATCCAAATACTACTTCTAAAAAGCGGAATTGTATTTCATTTTATTTGTCCAGAAAGTTTCAACGGTGGTCTGCTAAAACAGGTCTAACGTTAAAAAAAGTCAAATTCCACTTTTTCAGATTAGGACACCTCTTCGGCTGCTAGGTATAATAGGTAATTGCTAGATTGCGAAACGGTATAGTTTCGAACGTTACGGGGGCCATACTTACTGCGATGAAATATTTGATATAGGCGACAATGCGGTGTGAACGGAAGCACACAACCCGGTATCTAAATTATATCTAACGATACTTTCGTTAAAACATATTTGCCACTCCAGATCTACTGTGCGCATAGCGCAACGAAAATTCTTGGTATTACATGACTTTCATGAAAATTAAATTTTGGTACTACGTGAAAACAGACACGAAGTTCCTCAGGCTATCTTTCTTATTGTGGGATTGAGCTACTTCTACTTGACAAACTGAAAATAGCGAAAAGTAAGTAAGTAGTTCAAAAAATATTACAAAGTAGAAGTAGCGAAAAAAGATCTACTTGAGTAAGTACCAGAAGTAGAGGAAACTACTTGAGTACTTCAAAAAAGTAGAAGTACTTCGATACTGAGCACCTCTGGGACGTAGTGTATAATTGTGTTTTAGTGTTCAGTAATCCAGTGGTGACTTCAACTGTCTTATGTACAATGGATGCTACTTGCTTCCGTTGAAACAGTTCACTCCGATAAATATATTCCGACTAAAGATATATCTCAAGCCTCAACTGATCGAGTCAAGATTGATTGTTCATCACTACAGTTTAAATTGTGCCGTCTATAAGTCCTCGTGAAACGCCGTTTTCGGTCGAATTTCTAGGAACACTCTTGCGTTATTGCATACAAAGCATATATATACGACCCAACATCGTTGTACTTCTCCAAACTATATGATAACATAATATTTAGTTCGTATCTTAGATTAATGCGGCCTATATCCGCATGTAGCAGTCCGTCCCTCAATTCCACTCACCATTCTGCTATGGGCATCATTTCATTTTCTGGCTGGTTCCCGACGACATGATCGATGAACGACAGGTTTGGTGCTGGTCTGTGATTGGTATAAAAATTAGTATAAAGATCATGATACCATCACAGTAAATAAGTTGCAATGGTGTTAGGCAAGACCGTTAATATGCCTCCTGGTTCCTAGAGTTATTCGTCGGTGAATGAAAAGCTAGTTTAGAACTTTGAAGAGCGATTTTAAGTGCAATACTATTAAAAATGTTACCATTGCTTAATTGACTAGTGCAGGCTGGTATAATTCCTGTCAAGCGGATCGCAGTCGGATTACTCTATTCGCTGTTGTGAAGGTAGGCTATATTTATTGCGATTCATGAACAAGTCGAAAATTCATCAACGGTCGCTAATTCAATTCTATAGAAAACTAGGCAATCAAGTTCTGCGAGCAGATTTTCAATCACTTACACCTTATAGACCAGGGGTTGTCAATCTATTAGGCGAAAGGGTAATATCCGGCTTGTCGAACCACTGCCCGGGCCACTTTGGTGCAGTGGCGTAGACAGGGGGGGATAATCGGTGTCCGATACCTCCCGTTTCCAAGCTCGAAATACCCCCCGTCTTACGTATATTTCCATTGATCTAATATTTCTTGTTCTAATTCGATAATCCCCTAATTGCCGCGCGGCATCATCACGCCATCGATCAATGCATTGCGGTGATGCCTTTTTCTCATATTGTTCTCTCGTCTACGGAAGCCCGAAAAACGCATCTCACATGGCTCTCCCGTCTCATCTGAACGATATTATCCAGTTACAGAACCAGAAGTCACAGTAACAATAACACTCGCATTGAAATTTCGATACCGCGCGAGTTGGTTTTCGTGTTTGACAGTCTATTGTCAACAAACGTTTAGAACATGCGCGCTAGGCTTGAATCATTAGAGATAGCAGATCCCTACAGTACCAAAACAGATCGTACTAATCAAATGTTCTGTATGGAATCTATTATGTATTGATCCAATTTGCGATCATTTAGTTCGGTTGTTGTGTGTGGGTTTCCAGATCTCCGGCCGTTTCGTGTCCCAGGCCTCTGGCACATCTGCTGACTGTCCTATCATAACGCGCTTGGCTAGTAGTAAAACATTGGAGGCTAGGAAAATTAGGCCGCTCTGTGACTCGCGGCGCGTGATAGTGCTACTCGATGTGCTATTGTAATAACCAGAAGTTATAGTCTTGGCCTCGACAATTCGCAATTGTCACTTCTACACCGCAAACGCGTTTAGGAATGCATTTTGATCGCGAGCCTAAGCCTGCGCCAGGCCACTGTTATTCACGTGATGCAAGCACAAGCTCGAGCGGTAATTATTCTTTACCATCTCCACACACCATCTTGGCAGACAGTAAAAATCATATTGATTTAAAACAAAATTAATCCAGATTGTTTGTATCAAACGGCAACAGATTATAATTCATTTGCGTATCTTCACTGTTCGAGTGTTCGTCTTTGAGCGCAAAATGGAGAGATCTTCCACTGTGTTGTAATATGATCTGCGCGCACTTTCGTGATTACATCCTCGCTTTGGTAATTAAGGTCAAGATACCTCGCTACCATCGAAATTTGTTTGCTACTTCCATCTGATCTGATACATTGTGATTTGCGAGGTGATCGTCGATCACCTGCTGCGTTGAGTCATGATTCGAGCGCGCTTTGTATTAAAATCCGCGCGCATGAAACTCGCTGTCGGCAAATAGTGGCGCGCAAGGGAAAAGCGCCTTCTGTTTGTTACTGTAGCATGCGACTGCGCATAATAGAGCTATATTTTAAGATAACTGGCAAATGTTCATGTGTATAAAGACGTAAACACAAACTAGATTATCTTACCCTTGTTGTATCGGCATTTGTGTGTATTAAACCGCAATAAAGTGGTTAGCATAACGAATATCATCTTTTCAAAAAATATCCCCCGTTTTAATAAATATCCCCCGTTTTTTTTCGGCTGGCTACGCCCCTGGGTGTGGATGACCTTTTATAGTCGTCCAATGTGAGCATGACGGATTAGGTAACGATGAACGCAAGACTTATCTTACAACGCACCAACAATCAACATTGCTGATATTTATATCATAAAAAATCAGTGTAAAATGTGCAATCAAGATTGAAGCGAGAAAATATTTCAAAATAAACGAATGTATTCGGTCACTACTTGATTGTATTGCGGGTCGCATTTTTACGGTGGTACTCAGGTCGCAAAGTCATATGTTGAACGACATTTTATATATCTTGATGTGTTGCGGCTCGGAGATGGGAGATTACTGGCGCAGACATGCTAGTCTCGTGGGCTGCATACCACTATCCTATAAATCATATCAGCGGCCTCAAGCGATGCCAGAAATATTTCGTCTCATTATCGCGAATGCAGTTAAATGATGTCCGTATATTAGGCTATCTTTTCATTGTTATTTTTTGGGAGGGGAACTAGAAGAAAACGATGCAGAAGCAGTACCAATTTCAACCTAAATATATCTACCAAGAAATACTGTACTTTATCAAAAATTGTTAAGATTTATGAAGACTGTGAGGTTGGCATCTGGCATTAACCATTTCGCCTCTCCTTGCCACGATAATGCGTCGAAACTATTTTATAACAGTTCACATTTCGTGGTCATGCTATTCATATATTATTATTTGTTGACTTTGCAAGTTTACAATAAAGTATGTGGGCTAACAATTTTTGGATATAATAATAATTTTAGAGAATTACCGCACGATCCACTTAAAACCTTCTCTCGGGACACGGGTTGGCCACTCCTGCCTTAGACAGTGCCTTCTGAAATCGATTTGTTACTGGAAATAGCTTTAACACACAAGCGTTGGTGGTCGCTTCAGGGGGTTAAATTCCATTTTTATATGTGTCAAATAGGCCCGTTTTGATTACATTACAGCTTTCCCCTTTGCGGTCCTCGTTCGCATTCCACACTGGACTAGTGAATACCAGTAGAGCACCGAATTGGGTCTACATATATGTTTATCATAAAATATTTCCGCTGAAAATAGAGGGCAGGCTTCGTAGGATACAATGTTTGATATCAACTATAGGATAGTACTATGCTGTTGACGCCTTCTGCTGAGACAAGGTGACTTACAGAGTATCGTAGATTTCAGGAACATGGAGTGGCTCTTTGTATCCAGGTAGAAATAAACCTTTGTAGTCACCCCTCTCGATGAACGTATGAGTGGTATCTCCGTACGTTTGTACAGTAGCCATCTTGACAGTACCAAACTCGTCGCTTTCTTCCCAAAGGTCTCGAACCACTATGGCACCGCGTTCCTTAGCTTTCTGTTACGTACATACCGCATGAGATCACGTCTTTAAACTCGTAATATGATAGAATACTTGAAGCAAAGCTTCGCAATCTTCTACTGTGAACGCCACGTCTTTTACAGCGTCTCCATGTTTGATAAGATGTTTGCCCAACACTTCATTTCCAGGATTCAAAGGTGATTCGAAGACAAATACAATTTTGTTTTGTCTATAATTTAACAAGACAATCACAGTCAGTTGTATCAGAATTGAGCCACCGAACGCTCACCTCACGGCATGTGACACGACTTCCCGACTTCCCGTCTCTAAACCTCTGTAACCGTATGGCTTGAAACCCATAAATGCGCAGTAGTAGTTTGCTGCCTGTAATTCATGGCATGCAGTCAACTCCGATTAATCCAGACACCGTATAACTCGGACATTCGCTTTTTTTCGGCCAAAATGCTCGAGAATAGAACCAAATTTAAAATTGTACGTTAAAAACTCCAGCTAATCCGGGCAGTTCTATCTATGCTTAAGTCGGAGACAGACTATCCATTTCTGTAATTTGGTTATGACGAAATAAGCAGTACGCCGTTCGTTGTAGCACAAGATTATTGGTTACGGTGAAACAAAAGCGATCAATGTATAGTATTAACCAACTACAATGAACTCAAAGGCCATGACACAGACTTAAACTAACTACCAATTTCGTTGACTGTCAGCTAAGAGCTAACTAAGAATTTTCAAGTAGTTCTAGTCCTGGTTCTAGTTTGGCATTTTGAAAATTGAGTATTCCCAGTCAGGACCCTAACAGGACTTCGTCAGCACCTCCGAAAACGTTGGTCTTTGGCCCCCATAGGGTGATAAACCGAACTACTGGTGGGCTTGCTATAAATTTTTATCCTTTCTCTGCTCACGTAATCAGATTTAACGGTAGAGGTGATCGAGTGAGGTGTGTTGGAGAAGGTAGGACTCGTATAATTTAACATCTCTGGGGGTATACCCGCTGGTATAATGACTTCGTTACATGATGCTATTTCGTGACCTCCTACCTGCTGTATCAAAATATATTGAAATCGCCCAACCGCACTAAACCAAAAGGCGTATACAATTTCTAATTGGTATTTCTTTACTGGCTAATAACGTTCCCTAGTGATGGCATTTGTCTTGCAAGGCTCAGATCGCCAGGATCATCAGGCTCTGCGCCTGCCAATCAAGCACCTATGGACAAGTAAACATATATGTATATGTATGCATATGCCCGTGGGTTTGAAATATGAATACACCTCTCGCTGCTTACATTTGCACTGCACAGTGTACAAATAAAGTGTTCCCAGTTATACAAAAAATGTTCATGGGCCCAGTCAAGGTTAGTGTTGGTACTGCCCACATCATATTTTAAGTTCACATTGTGCTATGAAGGCGTTCGTTATGATACCAAATAACCGCGCAGTGACTCAATTATTCAACATTCACTTACCTGTTTCGCATTTCCGACCCAGAACTTCAAATGGTCAAAGCTCTTGAATGATCCCTTTTCATGCTAAAAGATATTATAGTCCGTAGATAAAACCTTTTATTGAAACTCTGTTAGTCTTCATGGTATAAATTTTCGGCATCCATGTTCCAAATCGCATTTGACTTCGTATCAAAATATGACAGTTTACCAACACGATATGTAAAGTGCGGGGAACGCTTGGAACTTTATACTGGTGTGACTGATGCATGCAATGCACTTCCAATTTGGGTTGCATTTAAAACAAAAATCAATATAAAACAAGCGTGTTCAAAACAAGGTCCTTGTTTAAAACATGTTTTATTGTTTTTTGTTTTGCTTTTTAAGGCCATGACGTCGCAAAATTTAATTGTGACGTCATAGTATAATGACATTGCAAATTGAAAATATAGGGGAAATATAGCTCCTTTGACGAAATAGGGATCCAACCCCTGTCATATACAGACCAAACATATTGTTAACCGGCACTATATCGCCATGCAGCATTTTTACGGTCGGCGGTCATCATCATCATAACATTCATTCCGTCCAAACGATCTATAACCACGTACAATAGCTGTTGAACCGACTATTTCGACGGTTCCAACGATCCCATGTCGTATACGCCGGCTCTATCCAGTGGTAATCGTCCGTAGGCTCATACAACATGTTTTTTGGAAAGTATTTACACAATTATGGCATATATATACAACTTGAAAATACATTTTTTAAAAGGCCTTTGTTTAAAACACTGTTTGAAACGTGTTTAAATAAAGTGTTTTAAACAGACAATTGTTTTAAATGCAACCCTACTTCCAACTGATGTGGAACAAAGAAGTGACATTACACAAGAAAATCATGTTTCTCGTTTTATAAGGTTAAGGTAGGTAATTTTGGTGGGGGCTAGATATAGGTATGTCAAACGCATTTGCAGCAAGGATCAAGATTGCGTATCGGTCCGTTGCAGGAGTCGGTACGAAAATTATATATTCTAGCTAATTCAATCCTACATTAGGGCGTAGCTAAATTCACCAGCGATTTCCAGCCCACCATTTCTCTTTCACACCCGTACCAGTTGGTGCAAATGAGCCACATGCACCTTCGCGTATGGAAATATATTCCAGGGGACTACAGTGTGTTCA
This sequence comes from Botryllus schlosseri, assembly GCF_051294905.1. Classification (NCBI taxonomy): domain Eukaryota; kingdom Metazoa; phylum Chordata; class Ascidiacea; order Stolidobranchia; family Styelidae; genus Botryllus; species Botryllus schlosseri. The sequence goes on from NC_137249.1 coordinate 22,510,160, forward strand.
CTGAACAGTATTCACTGATTAGTGTTCAGTATTCGTGTACAGCCCCAATAAGGAATATGTGATCCACGTGAATAGGACAATTATCGAATATATCTCCATATGAAATGGTGCATTTGGCTCATTCGTACCATCCGGAATGGCTGTTAGCAGAAAGCGTGTCGCCCAAATGATTTGCACCCCATGTCATAGAGAAAACTTCGTAATTACACTTAGTTCCACCCATTTATTTACAATGTGCACAAGGCCGGATTTTGCAATTCACTAATTTTGAGTTATCATTGATCAATTTCGTACATACAGGAATTTATTTTAACAAAACAAATTATCCCCAAATTATCCCGTAGACCAAATAGTGTATCGTTCCGAGAGATGAGTGAAACACTCGTTGGCCTGAGCGTTGCGCATGGTTACATTAATGAAGACGAGCTATTGTGTGTGACACTATATAAATATGTATCGTTTTCCACCAGGCAGATGTCAAAAATCAAGTTGTCCATATGTCCAATCTCTTAAAGCAATATCGAAATTACTCACTTTTTCACCTTTGTCGGTGTAATAACTCTGAAATGCACGGTAAAACAGTTTAGTTAGAATATATGTTTGCAACGTCATTTGTCCGATCGAAAACACCAGACAATCATTGTTTTCATGTTATATTCGGTCTCGAAATTAAATTATATTCAAGTGAACATGGAGGTACTGAACCGACTGCGTATTGCAAAGTTGAATTGCGGTCTATGGTATAGCAATTGCTACTTTGTGGTAAAACCCCATACAAGTTAAGGTGAATTCGGGGTTCAGAAGATCTTATGAAGCGTAAATAATAACGGTCACAATAGCCTGCGAATTCTGATACGTTCATATGACTGTTTCGTCGTGGGCAAAGCGTTTATTTGAAAAGCAAAACAGAAATCTCACCATTGTAAAGCTGAGGTTTGCGGAAGTAAATTATGATCTAATCAACGTATACACCTGCAATAATGAAACGCAGAGTTTATATCGAGTGCAGTAGCAATCCGCGCAGTATTTAATAATTCTTTGTCGGAATCCCTTTTCCGTAAGGTTATTGATGTATTACTGACAGTAATACTTATCAAGTTATGCATGCATACTACATACATACAACACATATCTGTATACTAAAATGTATCATAGATATCCTAATACATAATACTACCATATCATCGTAAACGTATAGTTGTTGTTGTATATACTATTCTTTACAGCAGGGGCGGGCAACATACGGCCCGCGAAGGAATTTCGTCCAGCTCACGGAGAGTTTCCCGTCTTGCATGATGATGTGGCCCGCGGCCCCAGTCCGCTGAGATTCCCCGCTACTTGCGTGGACGTCAAATTTTAGTGACTGTATGTTATTAATACGTGTGTACGCAGCGTGCGAGAGTAGAGCTTACGCGTAAGTTCGTCAAAGCGAGAAGACTTGCATTATCGGCATTTACCATCTACTCAACCCTAATGAATTGATATCTTGGCAAATTTCGGGTACCGGGCTTATAGAACGCCTTGAAATCTTATCTCAGGATTCCACCGTGTGTTAATCGAGTAGAGCAGTGGTTCTCAACCTTTTTTTACCTCGCGGCACCCTCTGAAAATGAAAAATAATTCTTGGCGCACTAGCACAGTGGCTCTCCAGAACATTTAGCCGCACCCACAGTCGTATAGAGGTGGTCTCTGACGAAGTACTTCTACCTTTTTGGAGGACTCAAGTAGGCTTTGCTATGCTTCACAGAAGAAATTACGGCATCTTCTATATCTGCGGATATTTCACAAATGCATCTACGTATGGTATCACTTAACATGGAAATCGTTTTCAATTCTACAGCAGCTTTGGTCCCGAACAGTTACTTTACAATTCTAGTGCAAGCCGCAAGAATAACTTTTTTTCCGATTCCGTGTGAGGTTTTGGATTTTAGCTACTGCTACCCCATAACTGGTCTGCTGCGATCTCGTCGAAACTTCGGCCCGGGCTGCGTTTACATACTATTTCATAACGTTTGTTTGACACTAAACTCTGCCCAATACTGCATTGTCGATGCACTTAACGATCGTATCAGAGGACGATCGCCATTAACGAATACAGAGGCGTTGAGGCGTATGCAAATACATGCATACATGCCAAACGCATTTCCACGGAGATTGCGTAGCACGCGTGAGGATAACAATATCTCAATAGTTCTACTGGCAGTCCAATTATAGTTCCAACAAACCGGGATTACAACCTCAGCGGTGGGAAAGTTCGTTAGCTGATATGGTTTGTTGCGCTCCGAGCCTACATTTCAACGACAGTACCGGCAGTCCGGCACGTTACCTAACAAAGTAACGAACGCAATGTGGATGGCCAATTGGCCATGCTTGTAATTCGAATTTCTAAAAGTGAACACAGAACAATGAAAACAAACAGTGACGAGTGAACAGACTGAACACTGAACACTGAGCAAGTGGACATTAGGGCTCTTCAAAAATGACTTTTTTTCTCAAATCGTACTGGCTACTTGATAAAATTGTTAGGTTACCTAATTTAAGCCTACACACAAAATTTGGTTCAATTCCAGCCAGTAACCGCTTTGCTACAGGAGAAGAAAGTTTCTATTTATTATATAAAAATAAATAATAAAAATTTTGAAAATTTTCTGTTCACCCCATGAAAGTGTTAGCCTGTCTATAGAAACGATGCTCACCAAATTTGGTTCAATTCCAATCAGCGGAAGCGGAGTTATTGCCGTCGAAAAATTTGGATTTGAATAAAATAGTATTTACGGTGAGCACAACTATAATAAATAAACAAAGAATCGGTCACCGTAAATACTATTTTATTCAAATCCAAATTTTCCGACGGCAATAACTCCGCTTCCGCTGATTGGAATTGAACCAAATTTGGTGAGCATCGTTTCTATAGACAGGCTAACACTTTCATGGGGTGAACAGAAAATTTTCAAAATTTTTATTATTTATTTTTATATAATAAATAGAAACTTTCTTCTCCTGTAGCAAAGCGGTTACTGGCTGGAATTGTACCAAATTTTGTGTGTAGGCTTAAATTAGGTAACCTAACAATTTTATCAAGTAGCCAGTACGATTTAAGAAAAAAAGTCATTTTTGAAGAGCCCTAGTGGACATCACTTCCAAAGGAGTTCATTTCTCGCTGCTGATTAGGAAGACAATAAGGATAAGAAAACTGCACTGCCATACAGGCACCGACATGTCTGCTCTTCTCTGTGATCAATAAACGTCATGTGCAAGAATGAATTCAGCCTTCAAGGCACGCGATTTGTCAGAATTCGCGGGCGCATATTGATTGCGGACACGACAGCAATTTTGATTTATCTGATATACAAACTTCACATCGAGCCCGATTTAGATTATTGATCGTTTGCTATAGATTTGCTATAATTTCAAAATTTCGATGAAAGCTCTCGTGGCACTCTTGCGAGACGTAAATGGCACACTAGTGTGCTTGTGCTGCGGTACACCGGTTGAGAACCACTGCATTAGAGAGAAGCAGACATGACGCCACCTGTATAACAATGCTATGTTCTCAAATCCACATTGTCCTCGTCATTACCGGCGAGATATGGCTTTGCAATGAAATTGCTGTAGTTAAAATACATTCATTAAATACGTTTTATTCCTTGTATATGTGGAATGTGGATAAATGGGCGAATATTGAATCGATTCAGCAATCTGGCCCGCCAAGTACTTAATTTTCCTACATCCGGCCCGCCGACTGGAGAAATTGCCCGCCCCTGCTTTACAGTATTTGAACCAACAGATATGTCCAATGTCCATATCACGGTATTGGACTTAACGACAACCATATTATTGATACCGGCGTATTTCCGTAGTAAGCCGTGCGTTTCTGCATTTCGTCGTTGCAAAAGCGACCATCGAACGACGAATTTTGCGGAACATTTTACTTCTGTCTACCAGCATGCATCTGTTCCGCATCGCTGCATGAAATTTATGTAAACATCACCAATCTCAACATAGGCTTGGTGCGAACCGTAAACACTGTTCATACCAACGCAGGCCATAAACATATGCCATACATCGCCTTTTCGATTAGAAGAACTGCTATAAGGTATGTCTATCTTGTTAGAATGTATTTCTTATTGCATATATATGACATCAACTGCAATCCATTGCCGCAATCATCATGATCGACGCGTAATTGATTGAAGTCTTCACATTCAATATCCTATTGCAAGCGCACAATCACATTTTTCCAATTTCTTTTTCTGCAGTCTGTACGCATACGAACCGTGTCCTTCATATGACCTGAATGAAATCAATCGCCTACAATTTGCCGACCTCACATCCTCAAATTCTGATACGATGTTTTGATGTTTGTGTACTAGACTGAAATGAGCATTACAGTAATATTCATATAACTGGTGCCAGAACGATTCTAAGAAATATCGCTATTTCCCTTCCGAGAATTCGCGATGCGCGATGACTGAGTCTCGCTGTTTAGTATAAGATTTATAGCAACTCAGATACATCAATAACATGTATAATATACATTCAGTAATAGTTCGCGACAGCACGTTTAGTAATACGTTCATCGCAGATGCGACTGTGCGGCGTCTCTCTATGCGTTCGTAACCGATTACAGCTCGGCGCTAAAAGGCCTGACACCTACAGTTAGTGATGAGACGACGACAATGGTGATCCGCTGTATGGCAGCCTACTCTTAACTTCTGTGGTACTATCGCTATTTGCGAGCAGACTAATACAGTAATATTCTACTTAAAGCACCGTATATCATAGAGCTTATCACGTAGTTCCCATTCTGTCGACTGAGGTTGTGTCGGTTGTAGTATAGCTACGACCAAACGTGATTCGCTAACTGCCGAGGGCGGATCTCGATGACGCATGGCCTCGCCAGATTACGTTTCGATTTGCCATCAGCTATAAAACAATAGCAACAGTCTTAAATTAGGTATAATGCGAGGTTGAAGTTGCGCAATATTTCTTGTTGTCTCGAATGGACTATATACACTTATACAGTTATACACATATACTATGGTTAGGTATAGTATAACTTGTATCAAATGCGATTCGTAAAGCAAAATCAACACCACTATACGGGAAGTCGGGACTGTTTGAGACGTTGAATCGTCTAATGAAGCTGTAAATATAAAGATGAACCGAACTAACGTTGGTCGGACATGTGTAGCAGCTGTAGTCCTATAGCATGGTCTTACAGGGCATATCATGGTATTTTATGGTATGGTATGATATGGAGTGGGAAGTTTCCAAATGCCATACCCATCCCTTTCTTTCCATACCATATTTCCAAGTTTTCATACCATAGCAACAATCTTCCTCTCATATTTGATACTTTTCCATACTTTTCCAGTTGCCCAACAGTCCAGATACAATTTGATCGGTGAAAATTCTCCGATGTTAACATTCCAATTATTCAAGATGTGATAATCCATTAAAACCGCCATGTGCATCAATTTAATGTCGCTGCGTCATGTCTCAGTGATGTAGGTTGCTTGCTGCATGCTGAGAGTCAACGATTCTGCGGTCGAATATCATTCGCTTTATAATAATCATATTAGAATATTTATATTTGATATTATTTTCCTTCGTATTGGCGTTGCACAGCTTTTTTGTCTTCACAAACATCTCGCTCACGGTAAGTGAGTTCGACTCGCAATTTCAGATATAGTAAGACATCATCAGAGAACCACTTTCCATACCACACCATGAAGTTTCCAATCCATACCATACTTGCAAATTTCTCTATTCACCAAAGACATCTCGATCCGTACCATACCCTACCAAACTGCACCCTGTGGTCGAAAGCACAGTTGATAATTTTAAATGAAAACATAATTTGTTTGTGGTATTCGTCGACCAATAATGGTCATTTACACCAGGCCGATTTTCTTCATTTTTATACCGTAGCTGCCGGCTTGTAGCATGACCGATCTTCTAAGGCAGTGATTCTCAACCTTTTTGTCTTCGCTGACCCTTTTTTCTCTGACACGGACCCCCTCGGACACCCTAAAGATTTTGTTCAAATTTATCTCGGCTATCGTGCAACAGTAAGCTGTATTGCCTCAATATTAACTTTAGGTTAGTGATCAACAGCATTAAAATGACTTTTCTGAAAGTAACATGTAAAAATCGGGTAGAAATGCGCAGCCACATGTCTTGGAAATCTGCGCCGTCGATTTGACATAAACGAGTGCCGAAAATACATTTCCACAAAGATTAGGTGGTGGCGAAGGTAATATAAACGCGTAATGCTTCTTACAACACCTTAGATATGATCGCAACTTATATGGCACCGAAATTGAAGAGCAGATTGTCTAAGGAACATCAAGCCTAGTCATTGCTATGTAGCAGCACACCGAGCTCACCTTGAAGTTATTCTGGAATAGCGGGAATGTATATGTTACAGGATAAAATGGATTCCGTGGCCAGGTTTCAATCTTCTTATTGGGATAGATACGAAAAAAGAATCAGGAACGTCTGTTTTAGACGACTGCTCACTAATATGCTGAGACTGACAACTTACAATTCGATATGTTTTGCAAACATTTCGAAGTCGCGCTGTTTGACCTTACCACAATTCATTTTTTTCAAATACCCCAACTAATCATCCCTTGACAGCAATATGTTTGTATCAGTAGGCCATTGGGAACCGGGGAAATAAATTGAGTTTGCGCAGTAGGATGTTCGATCTCAGAAGGTATACTATTGATGTGAGTTTTGAAAGTTCAGCAGTTAACAAGCGAAAGTGCCTCGTGATTTCTTTAATTGAAGAAAATACAAATTAGGTTCTCAATCATTTCGCAAAACAAAGACACTGAACGTGAAGAAATGTACTGTCGTGGCGCACAAGGCTTAAACAGGCGATAAACGCCACTGCCACTGATGTGTAATAAGAATAATAATTTTGCAAATTTAGAGGTTTCTCGGAGCCCCTGAAAATGCTTCGCGGACCCCTGGTTGAGAACCACTGTTCTAAGGTTTTTATAAGACACCACTTACACGGATGATATGCCGGGAAGGGACCTAGATAAACAGGTAGGAATTGTGGAGTCCATCTCGGTTTGACTCAAACCCGCAACACAATGGTGCTGCAGCTGTGGATTATACTACTACGCTATCTCGCCACGTAAACATACGTAAACTAATAAATAATAATAGCTCTGGAGAAAACAGCACGAAGAACAGGGGTCACCGACACGCGGCCCGCGTAGTAATACTTTGGGTCTCGCGATCTGATTTCCTATTTCGGAAGAACGCTATGAAGCATTTCGAAATGCTGAAGTTGATTTCAGTTTGAAAATATTGTTTTTTTTTGTTTCCAAATAGGCTATTCGCCTGTGCCCAACATCGCTTTTCCTCAATAGCTGAAACGGTTTTCCCGATGGTAACTGCATTCCATCGAGGGAGAATTAGCTGATATGAATGGACAATTGGACATGGATATATTACCCTGCTGTGCAATGGCCACGACACTGTCAACTCCAAGATGTTTAGAAACGGCTTAGGGCTTTCTCATCAAGCGTTACAAGGAGATAGTCGTTCAGCTAGTACCGTGTCTCATGTCGTTAACCCCGATATCAATTGCTTATAGTTGCTGTAAAGCGTTGTTAGGTCTAGTGCACAACTCACGGTTCAAAATAAAATTGATGATTATGAAAATTTGTATTTCTTTAAAACTATATTACTTCTTTTGTTGGAACTATGCCCGTCACCCATGTTAGAGAGCACAGTCTCATGCGGACGTAAAGATTTACCAACGTGGTGGCAGAGGTGGTCAGTAACGAAGTACTTCTACTTTTTTGAAGTACTCAAGTAGTTATCCTCTACTTCTGGTACTTACTCAAGTAGATCTGATTTTCGCTACTTCTACTTCGTAATATTTTGTGATCTACTTACTTACTTTTCGCTATTTTCAGTTTGTCAAGTAGAAGTAGTTCAATCTTCCAATCAGGAAGATAGCCTGAGGAATTTCGGGGCTGTTTTCACGGAGTATCAACATTTAATTTTCATAAAATATTAGTAAAGCCAAGAATTTTCGTCGCGCTTCGCGCGCAGTGGATACGGAGTAACCAGTATGATTTCACGAAAGTAGCGGTCAATATAATTTAGGTAGAGGGTTGGCGTGGTTCCGTTCACACCACATTGTCGCGTTTCGCCCATATCAAATAATTCATCACAGTATATATGGCTCGTCATAACGTTTGAAACTGATGTTTCGCAATCTAGCATTCACTTATCATATTGTAATCTAGCATGTCCATGACGTGTCCAAATCTGGAAAAGTGGACTCTGACTTTTGTTTTAGTTTTAGAGCTGTTTTAGCATGCCACCTTTGAAATATTCTGGACTAAAAACATAAAATACATGTTCGGCTTTTAGAAGTAGAATTTATATTTCACTTTCAATTCCCAGTATTATATACTTTGAGTTATAATAATATCAGTTCTTATATCTGGATAACATACATGTTGAAGTATAAAAGCAAGTGTAGTAATGCCTTTAATTTCTGGAAATGAAGCTACACAATATGGCATTTTTATGGTCCACCATAATTTTTATTAACGTTTACTAATCGCGCAAAGTGTTTACACCGTATCCTATACAACTTCTCCGTATTGCTCTTCGACTACACTACGGGCCTTATAATATGGGGAATGGTGCCATACCGTGCTATTTTCTAAAACGTGCTGTTCGAGAAAACAGAGGATTAGCATCGCATTTCCATATCAATACTATCATTTTCATGCCATGATGTGGACGAATGCTTATGCTATCGAAAGTTGGATACCTGCTGGTATGCATCAATATGAATCAAGCTCGTCACCTATCCCATAACTCGATTTGCACCTTTTTACAATCCATGTGAACGAATTAGGATAGTTTTCACAACTAACGACTTACTTATTTGAGTACTTTTAAAGTCAGTCAATTCTACTAGTTTTAGGTTGCTCAAAGAGAGAGAAAGAGAGAGAGATGATATTCTTTTTCGTCAGCATCTCGATGACGGAGTTGCGATACGGCCTCATGAGGTCATCTAGTCTGCGCCCCCGTTTTTTTCTCCTCCATGCTATCCGTGATTGCTGAGCGCCTAGCAGGAATGCTGCGGATACCAATTTTCGAGTCTTTGGTATGACCCGGCCGGGGATCGAACCCACGACCTACCGCTTAAGAAGCCGGGCGCTTAACCATTACACTATCTCGCTAGGTAAGAAGAAGTACTTCTACTCGTACTTGAGTAGATTTTTACGTCGCTACTTCTACTTCTACTTGAGTAGATATCTTGACTACTTTGACCACCTCTGCGTGGTGGTTGAAGGTATGGCCTATTCTGTTATGGTATATTACATTCTTGCGGCCCGCAGCCTCAACAAGATTTGGAAAGTGGTTCGCGACCTGTTTGGAGATGGCGACCCCTGACGTGTAGACCATGTGAAAGCAGTGCCGTTGCTGGGTTTGTGATGCGAATAAATATGATTAAAACTATAGTCATAAGCAGCTTAGCAGAATACAACCCCCTACAGTCGGTCCTGTTTAGAGGTGGTCAAAGTAGTCCAGGAAACTGCTCAATTAGAAGTAGAAGTAGCGACGAAAAAATCTACTCAAGTACGACTAGCAGTACTTCTTCAATTAGCCACCTAAAACTACTTGAAGTAGAAGTAGATTTCACTGACTTTAAATCTACTCAACTAAGTAAGTAGTTTTGAAAACAGTCTTAATTCGTTCGTATGGAGTGTCAAAAGCTGCAAATTGAGCTATGCGGAAGGTGCAAAGAGTGTGATTCGTGTTGATGCATCCCAGTAGGTATAAATGTTCGATAGAATAAGCATTCTTTCGCATCATGGGATGCACATTATAGTATTGATATGAAAATGCGACACTAACCTTTTGTTTACTAGAAGACCCCGTTTTAGAGAATATCATGACATGGCACCCTACCGCATATTATAAGGCCCCAAGTTTAGGCGAAGAGCAATACGGAGAAGTTGTATTGGATACGGTTTCAACACTTTGCACGATTAGTATACGTTGATAACAGATATTGTGGATCGTAAAAGTTATAATTAGTGTAGCTTTATTTTCGGAAAATAGAGGCATTACTACACTTGTTTTTATGCTTCAACATGTATGTTCTCATACAAAAGAACTGAAAGTAATTAGAGCCCGAAGTATGATACTCGTAATTGAAAGTGAAATGCAAATACCACTTTTAAAAAGCGGAAAATATATTTCATGTCTTTTTGTCCATAAAGCTTCAAAGGTGATCTGCTAAAACAGGTACAACGTTAAAAAAACGGATTTTCCATATTAGCAGGACACGTCATGGGCTGCTAGATTACGAAATGATAGGTATAATTGCTAGATTGCGAAACGGTAGTTTCAAACGTTATGGTGGGCCATACTTTTTAAAATATTTGATATGGGCGACAATGCGGTGTGAGCGAAACTAAGCAATCCGGTACCTAAATTATATTCACTGATACTTTCGTGAAAACATATATGTCACTCCATAACTACTGTGCGCGAAGCGCAACAAAATTTCTGGGCCTTACTTGGCTTTAATGAATATTACATGTTGGTACTCAATGAAAACAGCCCCGAAATTCCTCAGGCTATCTTTCGTATTGGGGGATTAAACTACTTCTACTTGACAAACTGAAAATAGCGAAAAGTAAGTAAGTAGTTCATAAAATATTACGAAGTAGAAGTAGAGAAAATCAGATCTACTTGAGTAAGTACCAGAAGTAGAGGAAAACTACTTGAGTTCTTCGAAAAAGTAGAAGTACTTCGTTACTGACCACCTCTGGTCCTGTTCTATGGCAAAGACTGTTTACTGTATTTCGAAAGTCTGTTTGGTTATTAAGCTCGACTTCGACAGTATAGATAAATCGCGATTTGCAATTTCACGATGCATCGCATAAGCTACTAGATAACGCATTCCCGATAATAGAGCTTCGCATTTGTATCGATATAGCGAATTTTGATCTTTTGCGATAAATATCATAATGCAAATGAAATATATTACAATCTATCGAAGGATTGCAGCCGCAAAATCAACATTAAATTAATGAGTTAATTGATAATTATACACAGTCGTCACGATCGTACGAACACTAGCGATGATAAGAATGTCTAATGAATCTAAGGATGCAAAATAATCATGATAAGCATGTAATAACCTCGATATGGGACAAAACAAACGAGGTTGGTCAAACACCACCTCGATACCTACGACCAGGATCCGAGATGGCCGACGTATGGAATAGAAACAGCTAGCCTACATCGACCGATGTATGAGCATGAGCAATCGCAGATTTTAATGTCTATACAATATATATGGAGACACTCCGATGACCTAGTTGTTGCTTTTGGTACTCCAAGGATGTTGGTATTCATAGTGTTATTCCAACAATCGTCATTTTACACCAGGCCAATGCCAACTTAAGCTATAGGGTTGCCATACGTCGGGGATTACCCGGACATGTCCTGAATTTCACTGTTTAAACTGCGTCTGGGAGGACATGCTGAAATATGCTTAAATATCCAGAATCTTGAAGGCTTGAAGGGAGCTGAAAATTTCTACGTAAATCAACATAACCTATATGTCTCACTTTAGGGAAGATATATGCTATTTGAAAATTTTCGCGCGATTTCTTAGTGTCACTTATATGAGGCCTACCCCTGTCATTGCATACACTACAATAGAAATGAATTGAAATAACTATAATTTACTGTGATAAGACTAATTGTAATCGAAATTTTAAGAGAACGTTATACTCCTAGCGTTGGTAAGGTCGTTTGGAAGCATTAGTCAAAGATAGTGGGGCTCAAGCTACTGGTCGTTTGCCCTTTCCTAGGGTTCGCGAAGATGTTGAACTTAATCAGCTCACAACAGGCCATGAGGAAGTCTGGACAAAGGTGCTGACCATTTTTTAGTAACAACACCTTTATTGTGGCTACTTAGTACCTTACATGTGACCTGCTCGTAAATAGTATCAACGTGATATGAAACAATTAGGTCGTTAACCGAATCAGGCTAACGTAGGGTTATCATACGTCCTCTTTTAGGAGGATTTGTCCTCTTTTTTTGACTTTTTTGAAAGTGTCCTCGGAGGACGCCCTTTTGTCCTCTTTTTTGAGATTTTGTCCTCTTTTTTAAAAATTTAGGTCAGATTTAGGGCAGATTGCGAGTGATATGCCGTAAATTAGCACAGAAGTGACGCTCCGGCGGGTATTTCGGAGTGAAAAACGGTGATTTTAGCCCTGGGCGGAAAGGGAAAGACGACCTTTTTTTTTAGTCATCCACCTAGCAGTGCGGAAAGAAAAACGGTATTTTGAGCTCTGAGCGGAAAAGATGAACTTTTTTTTTTAGTCAACCGATCACAAAGTGGGAAAAATTTACCGGTTTTTGAGAATTCTTCTCCGGTTTTGCAAGTCTCAAATTTCTGAAAAAGTGTCGTCGTTTTACATTTCCAAAATATGGTAAGCCTAGGCTAACGGACCTACGAATCATTTAAATTGGCAATTGATTTTACAAAACCAAGCATTAAACAAGAACAGGAGCCCGTAGCATGCGAATCGTTGACATATTTAGACCATTACTTCTACAATTTTTCTGTTCTGCGACCCCATTTTACGAGCTACTGCCATAACTGATGCAGGCAAGCTAGTTGAACAACGCTTCTTTGATTTTGGTTGATTTACCTCAGCAAGTCGGACACCTGCTCTGTCTTCTTCCCTCTACGCTGCATGGCCGCCTACTACCAGTGCAAGTTAGTGATTCCAGAGAAACCAGATGTCGAACGAATCTTACAATGACATTGACATGAAATCGATCTTGTGTCTTGCTGAGGTTTGCTGTGCACACTTTTATGACCAGACATGGGGTAATCGCCAGGGTTGTAACCAAGTCACATGGTTGCGAGTCACTAGTCAATCATACTTTTGTGGTTTTGACTCGAGTCGAGTCGAGTCATTTTCAATTCATCACAGACTCGAGTCCGAGTCCAAGTCGCCGTTTAAAGGCTCAAGTCCGAGTCATGGTGTTATGACTCGAGTCGAGTCCAAGTCACAGTATTGAAGTCATGTTCAACTCATGTTTTCAATCCTGCTTGGGTGATATCGAATTCCTTGTTTGCGAAACATGCTCATTTTGTCCCTATCAGAGTCTTGGCACGTGTTTATTTAGGCAGATAACGGACAGGTCCTGGCCTCATTTACCGATGCTAAATATAACTTTACTATTCTTAGAACTTAAAATCAAATATTTCTCTTGTCAGTCTGATACATCACCAATACAAGCATTCAGTTTTTATTATGAGCACATCGACGATAGCTCACGAATAGCTGATAGAGAACCAACGAATTCACGTCTACATACTATCTGATAGAGAACCAACAAATTCACGTCAAGATACTAGTTGATAGAGAATCAACAGATGCATGTTTATGCAGAGGTATTTACAACAGGCCAGCATGCTGTAAAACCGTGCATGCAACTATGTGCATTGTGCAGTGACAACAGAACAGATACCTTTTGATTATACTAAAGGTGTTCCCAATTGCATTACAGACTACATCGCAGTTACAGCATTGGATAAATAATTGTACTATGGGGCTGTTCAAAAACATTTTTTTCAAATTTTCCGGCTACTTCTTAAAATTGCTAGATTACCTAAAAAATCAAATTTGGCTCAATTCCAACCAGTAGAAAGCAATGCTATGAAAGAAAATTTTAGACTAATTACAAATAGAGATTTTAGAATTTTACCGGCTATCTCATGATATTGTTACATTGTGTAAAATTATGATTCATAGCCAATTTGACTCAATTCCAACTAGAAAAAGTGAAGTTATTAGAGTAGAATGTTTTGGATATGAAAAAATAGTCGGCTTACTACTATGTAATTATATTATATGAAAGAATTTCTCACTAAAATACTCCATTTATTTTCAAATCCAAAATATTCTCCTCTCACATCATTGATTTCACTTTTTTCAAATTAAGCCAGATACAGTGTTCGTTTTATGCAACATAACAATTTTATCAAGTAACCACCCAGTAAAATAAAAAAGAAGTTATTCTTTCTAGTCGCCCAAAAATGCAAAGAATCATCGCCTTCAAATCTACACATGAGCTTATCAGTCTGCTTATCAGACTGCAGTCTCTTGACCATCTGAGTCATTTCATTGGCTCTAATTGAACTTTGCTTCAATTGTTTGCTAGTATAATTGAAAAGTCTTGAGTACTGTAATTGCGGAGGATCTATTACCTCTTCATCACTGGACGATTTTGTACAATGCATTATTGCTACTATGTATCATTTTCTGTTGTTTTTACGGTGGCATATCCGATATCAGACAAGTGCAACGAAAGCAGTATTGACAAATAGCGATGTCGGCAGAATTCGTCGGATGCGTTGATCTAGCCATTACGATTCGCAAATTTCTTCATCTTCAAGTCATATAAAATAAGCCGAGTCAATGACTTGGGTCGAGTCATGCGTAATGACTCGAGTACAAGTCGAGTCAATCCAAATATTGACTCGAGTCGAGTCGAGTCATTTTCCCATTTCAAGAAAATGACTCGAGTCAAGTCGAGTCATAAAAAAATCGTGACTCGAGTCTGACTCGAGTCATTACAGCCCTGGTAATCGCGATTAGTAATCGTAATCGAATACGACGATTACAGCATTTTCAAGTAATCGTAATCGCAATCGATTACATTCGAGAAAAATCCGCAGTAATCGTAATCGTAATCGACTACTTCCTATATTTAATCGATTTCTTAGAGGAAGAACGATTATTTTTAATCTGTACGTACAAGAACTATGACATGAACTGAACATTCGTAAACAAGGAAGAGATATTATACCAGGTTGAGGTTAGTGATAGCACAAACGTCTGGCTTCCAATCGTCACTGCTCATTATTACGTCAGAATTAGCTTTGCTCGTCATTGCGTAAGAAGTATCTACACAAATATATAGAATGAATGCTTTTTTGCGCCGATAGCAGACGATATATATAAACCTAGTACCTTGGTAGCTTTCACATCCTATTTAACGTCCACTTGCGAAAAAATATAACTTTATTAGTTACACATAATATATAGATATTTGATGTAGGCCTATATTGTAGTGTAGTTGTAGAACACCCGCCATGCTGTATTTCAGGTTATCAATACACTCCACACACCAATACCTCGCAGCAGCATAATACATGTAATCACCATTCTGCCTATATTTTCAAATACTAACTTATGTATTTATGTTTGGTTATGCCAATTTGAACGCAGTTTGACCGTTGCTGCTTGGCGAGCAGTAGGCCTCGCCTATGTAAGTTGGCATACTTAGGTACGTACATCGAACAAAGATGTGAAATTTTGTACTCGTCAATTGAGACATTACGATTTCCACAACGAAGCAATAATAATCAACAGCTGCTGATATTTATCATAACCGAGCCGTTCTTTGCCGTTTCTCGTAACGGCAGCTTGCAGTATCTGTATTAACTGGAACACCAAATTTTATGTTCACTTTATCTTATTCTCATATGACTCTACCTGAAACGGGTGTCATCGTTATTTTGCAATTTTTTACTCAACATTTGGACCTGTCGCCATAGCTATACGCTTATACCCCATGTTAGCGTGGGTTGTAGCTAGAATCAGGACGAAAACAGCAGTCCCCCCCCTCCAAACGTTTGTCTTGGTTCCCTATAGTGTGGTCAATTTTAAGTTGATGACTGAGTCTCTCTCATTCAAAGGACCTATACAGCCTGTGACAGATGCAAGTCAAGTTGCGTTGGGCGCAGTAATCAATGAGTACCAGAATGGGAGATATGTACCTCTGGCTTTCTTCAGCAAGAGTTTAACTGAGTCTCAGCGAAAATGGTCAGCTGTGAAGAGAGAGACGTACGCTGTGTACATGGCTCTGCAGCATTTTCGAGATTTTTGCATGGGCAGGTCAGTGAGCCTTGTCACGGACAGTCAGGTGTTGGCTAAGATGATTATCAATCCGAAGGAATGTGCTGACCCAGCTATGTTTCGGTATCTTGAGTACATTAATTACTTTGTGAACAAATCTACATGTATCCGCGGTATTTTCAACTCCGTTTCCGATTGTTTGTCCCGTGTTGAGATTAATGAATTTGTTGTGCCAGATGGCTTGAAACCTGATTTTATAAAGCGTATTGCAGCTGCACAAAGGCAAGACAAGGAATTGGCAGAATTTCGCGAGCGTACTTTGAGTGAGACTGGTTTGAAGTTAAGAGAGTTGAAGTTAGTTGGGTGTGAGATGGGCGTGATTTGTCACGTCCCAGATATCGACGTTAAATCACAGAAGTCGTCTGTAATTCCACGAGTGTGGGTTCCACGTCATATGAGACGGGAGTTGTTTGAACATGTGCATTCGTTGTCGCATCCCGGTATTCGTGCGACGTTAGCATTCGCTAAACGGCATTACGTTGGTTACGATAATCAGTGAGGGCATGTCCGATGTGTAACAAAAGCAAAATTATTCGTCATGTACGTTCCGCCTTGAAACATGTACCGCGCCGTAGTGATCGCAACGCTGACATTTCAATTGATATCGCTGGTCCGCTTCGTGAAACGGAAGATGGTAATCGATATTTTCTTGTCATCGTTGATCGTGTAACAAATTACACTAATGCAGTCCCCATGAAAAGACAAGATACTGACACGGTGATCCGTGCTTTGATAAATGGTTTTGTAAAGGATCGTGGAGCACCCATGGTTATAAGGTCCGACCGTGGCTCAGTGTTTACATCGTATGAATGGGAAAAGTTCATGTCGGTCCTTGAATGTAAACACTCATTTTCGTTGGCAATTTCGCCACAGCAGAATTCAATCTCCGAGACGGGGATTCGACGAATAAAACGCGGTTTGCGGTGCGCTAATAATCCCGCGGCATGGGATCGGCTATTACCTTTTGTAATTTTGTCATTGAATGCCTCTGTGCGAGAGGGATATGATTATTCCGCGGCGGAAATGACCTATGGGGAAAATGTGCGCTTGCCGGGAACCTATTTTGAGTATGACCCGAATAAATTCAAGAATAGTCAAGCGGAGGTACTGTGTGATGTACGGGAATTTTTCGAGAACTTGAATTTCAATAAGTCCAACATCCGAACGAATGTAAATGCGTACGTCCTGCCAGATCGTATGGCTTGTTCACATGTATATGTAAAAACGAGAGAGGTAAAAAGACCGCGTTTGATTTCTGGTATGTGGGTCCGTACAAGGTGATCGAGAGATCGCAATCGGGCAAGGCCTTTACATTGTTAATCAAGGGAAAAGAGAATGCTGTGTCGATTGACAGGCTGAAAGTGTGTTACTTTCCTCCATTTGATGTAGATAACGACATGTTTGATGATTTCGTTCAGCAGTTTCCGCCCGTTGATGCGGACAAAGTGGTACTAAACTCCGCGGTAACTCCGGGTGACGCGTGTGTAATTTCGTCTGGTAGTGATGGCAGCGAGAGCGACTGTCCGAGTAGTATGCAGGATTGCTGCTTCATCGATCGTCGATCGCGTAAAGTAAAGATAGGCGTAGTGAAAAGCGTGCTTTGGACATTGATATGTTATGTAAATGCAGGATTGCTGCATCATGTTGTGACTCCCGTCGTAGAATGTAAGGTGGGGTCACCGAAGCTCATTGCTGAAGTATGCATTCTAGTAATAAATGCTGACATAAAAATGTTAGGCTCGTGTAGGCCCGCTTATGTTCACGGAACTGTGCGTCATATTTGAGATGGTCACGACAGAAGTGTCGTTGAGTTGCCATAAGCCCTCTGTTGTTGCGCGCGAACAACACGGATTTGGTAGGAATGATTGCTTTTCCCGCTGGACGGGTTAACAGTAAGGATGAGAAAGTTGAAGAAGTAAGTGAATGACAGTGAATAGCATGTTCCGTGGGGTTTTGAAGCATGATTGCTGGATGAATTATGGTGTAGGCCTTGCGTACACGTTGATGGTTTTCGTCAGTGCATATAGACTGGTTTCGTCTATGAATTGCATTGTATTGTGTTTCATTTTGTTGCTCTTTATTATACACTTTCATTAACTTGTGTTATTGCATGCGAAGTGATCTTTGTTGTCACGGTTGTAACGCTTTTGGGCTGTTTAATATTATAATTTTCATGAATTTTTGATGATAATATGTTATTGCATGCGAAGTGATCTTTAACGGCACTGTTGGCCCGCTTTTGTGCTATTTAATGATTAGTTATTCAATTTGCGTTTTATAATATTGTGCTTTGCATGCGAAGTGACCATGAATGTCGCTGTTGTAACGCTTTTGTGCTAGTTAAATTATGTCTTTTATTTCTTGGTTGCGTTTGGTCGCTAACTATTGTTGATCTGAGTTTCAGTTGCCAGTAGGACGGAACGATGATATTGCGAGTCGTTCCGAGATGGTAATGTAAAATAGGGTGTCCGAATGCCGCGCTTGGATGGTATTTCGTTTCATTAGTTTACTTTTGCCCCTGCATATAAAATCGTTTCCTGTCTCCAATCCCTAGAATTAGTTTCAGTCCCTATGATTAGCCCCAGTCCATATGTTGTATGACCCTAGGTATGAGAGATTGACCAATATCTTCGTTTTTTCACACCAAGTTCTTTTGGTAGGAAGGGGGAACTTTTAACGAAATATATTGGTATAACGCCATTTTAATAATATTCAATAAGGAGTTGGTAAACCTTACTTAATTCCCTGAACTGAGACCCGATAAGACCTTTGTGGGTCGTATATGTTGTCGTGTGAACGTAGATAACAAAATATGAAATCGTACGATGTTTTTGTGCATGTACTCTCTCTCGTGGATATGAGAGATATGTGTAGGTAATACCACGGAGAGATTTTTCATTCATAATTATATTCTATTCATGATTGTTGACGGATTCGGAAGTCAATTGCATTGCCGTACGTGATTCAATAAACTTACAAGTCGTGGAGACAGAAACAAAATATATTCGTCAGTGTGATCCATCGAATACGTGTGCAATAGACAGGTCGTGGTACGTCAGCCAACAAGGCCATACGGCGCGGTTACGCCGGTCCGTCAAGGAAAGAAACATGCAGCGAATTGTAAACGCAACGTTCTGAAGTCAATTATACAACTAAAAACATTCGCTCTGCGTTATAGTCTCGTCAATAATATTGGTAATTGCATCATATTATTATTCATTAATAATCCTCTCTCAGCCCCCGATGGTTAGATTTACTGGTAGAGCTGGGGGCACGTAATTTATAGCTATAATATCTGGTATTGTTATAACTATAAGTTATTATATGTTGGTAATTCGTGACCCCGTCTGTAATATAATCAAAAGATATTGTAGTCGTCCAAACGTAGCAGACTAATGAAAAACTTTCCTGAGACGAGAGACGAACAATGTGCGTCGCACACACAAATTGTCATAATGACCGGCACCGAAATGCCTATAAATTATGCCCGTTTTTTCTTAAGGGGAGAGGTATGCATTTCAAAATCAAGCTATCTAGAGACATTAAATCGCGAAGCTCGAAGAACATTTTAAAGTTAATTAAATCTCTCGAAATACTCTATATAATTAATGTTGATTTACGAAATACTTTCAAGTCTCCTACGACCTCGCTCCCCACCCCATTGGGGAGTTTGAGGTGCGGCAATTACGAACCTGGCAAGAATTCAAATCGTTCAAATCGTCAAATCGGCAATGGGTACATTATGACGTAACAAGCAAATGACGTATCATTTATAAAGAAAGGTGTCATCTCATTAGGCATTTTCATCGCATCCGTATTGTCTTCATTATATATTCTAAGACTATAGTTCTACGACGCGAAATGAATGTAATCGTGATTACTTTTCCAATGTAATCGTAATCGTAATCGACTACTTACTGATTTTGCTGTAATCGTAATCGCGTGATTCATAAGTAATCGTAATCGCAATCGATTACATTCATGAAGTAATCACCCCATGTCTGTTTATGACCAGACGCCATGTGGCCGTAACACTTATTGGCTATATGGTATCCTGCACAATGGCCTTAGAAATTTGCAATGCATCCACACAAGATTTCTCGAACCACTTCGGCCAATTTTTGCAAGATATCCAGCAATTGGTGCGGTAGCGACTGAAATCTATATCCTTCGCGACCCATATACTTCGAGAACCACTGATTTAGACAGGTCCGGTAAAGATGACATACCCGTGTCACTTCTAATCTTACTAAAACGGCACTAATATGCTAACTTTTGGTAACCTTTAACACTTGCTTTGTGACGATGACATTAGGTTGAGATGCATGTGACGTTGAGAGATCATACTCGGTCGCTCTGATATCCTTGTATCTGTTTATGAAATCACATTCTGTTGTGTGTACCGAATTGTACATGCTCGGTATGAGCGGATACGAATCCATGCAATAGAACCGCCGGTTATACGGTTATACGAACTATATAATGCTTGAAATAACAGCTGTATTCAGACTTGAATGAGGAGGAGCAGCTTTTTATATCCCGTCGCTTGCAGTCTCAGAAGTACAACCATGCCCTAGCGAGAAACCTATCTTTTCCACGGAGTTGATTGCTATCCAACAGGCTGTCAGCTGGATTTTCAGAAGTTCTCTGACGACGGATAAATTTCTGATCTTGTCCGACTGCTCCAGTGCCCTACTTGGCATTCACAACTCTGATCTGCAACCAGGGCTTCGGAGCCGGGGCCGGAGCCCGGAGCCGGAGCCCCGGAGCCGTGCATTTTACCGGAGCTGGATCCGGGGCCAGAGCTCTACATAAAATTCAGCCGGAGCCAGAGCCGGAACTGGAGCTAGTTATTTGAGGGGTAGCTCCGGCTCTGACGTATTTCATAAGATGCTATCATATATTAGGGTTACCATACGTCCTCTTTTAAGAGGATTTGTCCTCTTTTTTGACTTTTTTGAAAGTGTCCTCGGAGGACGCCCTTTTGTCCTCTTTTTTGAGATTTTGTCCTCATTTTTGAAAATTTAGGTCAGATTTAGAGCTAATTGCGAGTGATATGCCGTAAATTAGCACAGAAGTGACGCTCCGGCGGGTATTTCGGAGTGAAAAACGGTGGTTGTAGCTCTGGTCGAAAAGATGACCTTTTTTTTAGCCATCCACCTAGCATGCGGAAAGAAAAACAGTATTTTGAGCTCTGAGCGGAAAAGATGACCTTTTTTTTTAGTCAACCGATCACAAAGTGGGAAAAGTTCACCGGTTTTTGAGAATTCTTCTCCGGTTTTGCAAGTCTCAAATTTCTGAAAAAGTGTCCTCTTTTTAGATTTCCAAAATATGGTAAGCCTATCATATATTAGGGTTGCCATACGTCCGGAATTTCACTGAAAAATCTGCGTCCGGGAGGAATTTCTAAAATATGCCTAAATATCCGGAATTTTGAAGGCTTGAAGCAGGCTCAAAAGATTTTCGTAAATCAACATAAACAATTTTATTTTTAAGCAGATTTATGCTGTTCAAAATTGTTCTTCGCGCCGCGCGCGAGTTAATGCAACGTATGATATTAGTATGGGCTCTAGGCACCACCCTCGCCAAAAATGCAATCAAAATAAATATAAATAACCATCATCTACTGAAATAAGTCTGGTTGTAAGCGCAATTATAAGCTAACGGTATATTCCTAGAGTTGGTTAAGGCCGATTGGATGCTTCAATCCCAGATAGTGGTTTCAAATCTTGGGGTCGTCCGCCTTTATCTGGTGATCGCGATGATGTTGGACGTAATCAGCTTCCTGGGCCGTGAGTAAGTTTGGGCAAGCGGATTTTTTTTAGTAATCAGCTTATCAAGTTTCGAGCTTTGCCCCGGAACATTTTCAAGTGGGAAATGAGGTCGCGAGCATAAAAGGTTGGAAATCACCGGATGTGCAACCTGCTGGTGCATTTTATAGTAGCCTAATATATCGAAGAATCAATATTATTGACCAAATTCATATAGTAAGTGGCCAGCAACTTACAGCGACTACCCTATGGTGGGCCCAAGATCAGTGCTTTTTGGGCGGAAGGGGGGGAATGTTGTTTCGGACCTGATTAAAACACATAAACAGATAGCCGTACCGACCTAACTGTATAGCAGGGCCCGTCAGATGATTTCATCCGGCCCGTGGAGTAATCTATTGCAAACCCTAGCAAGTAGCAATCACCAGAGCTCACATTACAGATGGCCCAATTCATGACCTATGTTCCACTTCATTCCTATATAGGGTATACAGTCGATGGGCAATGCTTTGCTAGTGTGACGTCATATTGACGGTCAATGTGTTACACCTCGTTTTAAAATCCGCTAGTGGGCGCTGAAGAGTGTCCGGAATTCGCTTCACAAAAATATGGCAACCCTATCATATATGCAACAACCATATCTGCTGAGTTCACATAATTCAACAGCAGGCCTTCGCGAAATTAAGAATCTTTTCCTCTTTGGCGCTACCTTTTCCGACTAACCATGTTCCTGGAGATTTAACAGCAGAGCAGTCATATGTTCAATGTTCAATTTTCATACATGAGTGCCGAACCTCGGTATGCTAGATATGCCTGTGAATATTGTGGGTATTCGGCACACCCGCAATTTCATCATCAGCACAACCTTGTTGGCCAATTGTAGACGGTTCGAAAATAATAATCACTATGTAGTACGCGAACTGGGAGAGAGGATAAAAACGTGATTTCGTTGCATATGTCGATATGACGAGCACGAGCCGAGAAATTCCATCTCATCGTAGCTATGAATCGGATGAGCAAATTGGACAGGGTTATTGAGTATGCCATTATGCATGCCAATTGGAATTCATTACTGCGCAGTGCGCATGATCGTCATTCACTCCAGTAAGGATTTTTGAGCGTGAATAGGGTAAGGCAGAAGAGTAGCCCAAAACGCCGTTACAGCGTTACACTCAGCGAACAATTGTCGCGGTGCGAGCTACTCAATGCGATGTCAGAGGACCCCATGGTATTTCATGTTGGAGACAAAAAATTCATTCTTGATGTCTGCTTGATACTATAGTATTCCCGGATAATCGCGCACTGTGACTTGTAAATGTGCAATAAGCATACCGCATATAGTTTAATTCGTTATGGGCATGGGGCAATGTACATTGGCACAGTCTTTAATTCGAATATTCGATTCGTTTTAACGGGAAAATATTATATTCCGATAAACTTGATCGACACCGTAAGTATAAGGACTGGTAACGAGTGTACCAATATCGAATGTCAAACCATTGGCCATTTGGTACAAATCGAATTTCAATTGATCAGGTCTTGATGTCCGCCCATATTGCTCTTACTACAGTTACAGTTGAACAATAATCGCTTATTTAGAGATTGAATTGAGCTGTATGGCTTAACTAGACGCAATTTTCTTTTTTACAAGATTTCCAAATTAAAATTAACGGTTATTTCAGAATCTTATGCGAAACTTCAACTCATATGAATAGGGCAGAAATATTCTGTAGCAGACACCATACTGAATAAATAGAACACTAGTCAGAGCTCGAGATTACTGGACACGATGTGATATATAGACCTCGCCTAGCGTTACGTGCCACCTCATTTCGTCGCTCGTCCTTTTATGTTATCTTCTACTACTTTTCATTCAGTGTGCATGCCGCCCCCTCTTTACATCGCATAGTCCCATGAAGGTGGGTGTCTGAGTTCAAATACTATACTCCAAATCGTTTCGACCTCACTATCTTTTCATTGTATCGCAATCTTGCGATTTACTGATTGGATTAAATTGGTAATGAAAACTGAAATGATCTTTTCAGTTAATTTCCTAATCGTGCAAAGCGCTAATGCAAAATCCAGTACAATTTCTTCATCATTATTCCGAGAATTATGGACTCCAGAATAAGTAAGGTTAAGAACCACCATCATCATCATCATTTTGATCTATATAGTAAAATATTAGTCCAGAGCGGATCGACAAATTCTCTGGTGCTATACCGCAATCCTGTTTTTAAAGCTCTGGTCCGACTACGGTCTGAATCCTAGGTCGAATTTTAGAAACGACCGTGATCCGGTGCGAAAAATTCCGATAATAATTATCTACTCACATGATGTGCATTGAATATGAATATGAGCAATGCAATAACAATGCAAACAGGAAATTAAAAACTCAAAGATCAAGCCCCACCCTTAACTGAAGTATGCCAACTTGGAATTGGCATCATAGCTTATTTCCATGAACGTTTCACGTCAACTGTTGATCCAAAGGTGATGGAATCAGTGATGAACGGATTTTGATTTCTGAAAAACCTTATCCGTCCGACAGCTTGGGTCTTCGCATGAGGAACTATCCATCCTAATCCGAACAATCTCAATCAAAACCCTTGCGAATCCGGATAATGCTATCCAGAATCCGAAAAATTTGAATCAAATAACATTTTCCAAGAATCCTAGTTGTACATCGGAGCCGCGAATGTTTTTTTAGAAAGGCCAAGGTTAAGATTAGCTGATATCTACTATCTACTCTATCTATATGTACTTTGACCTTTAACAGAACAACTTGAGAGTATTACTATAGTCCTATCAGAACGTGATGTTTACTGTCCGTGTTTGGTTGTCGAGCTGACGATTTTTTTTCTTTTAATTTGAAATCACGTCACGTCAAGTCACGTCTTGTCAGAATTATACAGAAATATCCGAAGCAGAAGTTACAACTATCCGAAAATATCCGAAACAAAATCTGCAATGGAATCCGAATCCGAATCCGACCCGACTGTCTCAAAATTGTCCAAAATCCGGTCCGTGCCCTTGGTCCGTCCGACACTCATTTCTGGGTCGAATAGGACGGCTGTCCTATTCTTGGTAAAAAGTACTGATCCAGCTCCGAACCAGCTCCGTTAACAAATGACAAAATCCGGCCGGATATCCAATCCGACTCCAGTCCATGCCCCACTACAAAATGTACCATCGGCATCACATGTTGTGGCCGAATTGTTATGCTTGAGAAAGTTAGACAGCCGAACCCATCAGTCCACAGTCAACGAAATCCTATTCGAGCCGAGCGAGATAGTGTAATAGTTTTGCGTCTGGCTTCTCGATCAGTAGGTCGTGGGTTCGATCCCCGGCCGGGTCATACCCAGGGTTGTAACCAAAAGTCATATGGTTCCGAGTCACGAGTCAATCATACTTTTGTGGTTTTGACTCGAGTCGAGTCTAGTCATTTTCAATTCATCACAGACTCGAGTCCGAGTCCAAGTCACCGTTTAAAGGGTCAAGTCCGAGTCATGGTGTTATGACTCGAGTCGAGTCCAAGTCACAGTATCGAAGTCATGTTCAACTCATGTTTTCAATCCTGCCTGGGTGATATCGAATTCCCTGTTTGCGAAACATGCTCATTTTGTCCCTATCAGAGTCTTGGCACGTGTTTATTTAGGCAGATAACGGACAGGTCCTGGCCTCATTTACCGATGCTAAATATAACTTTACTAATCTTAGAACTTGAAATCAAATATCTCTCTTGTCAGTCTGATACATCACCAATACAAGCATTCAGTTTTTATTATGAACACATCGACGATAGCTCTCGAATAGCTGATAGAGAACCAAACGAATTCACGTCTACATACTATCTGATAGAGAACCAACAAATTCACGTCAAGATACTATAGTTCATAGAGAATCAATAGATGCATGTTTATGTAGAGGTATTTACAACAGGCCATCAGCATGCTGTAAAAGCGTGCATGCAACTATGTGCATTGTGCAGTGACAACAGAACAGATACCTTTTGATTATACTAAAGGTTTTCCCAATTGCATTACAGACTACATCGCAGTTACAGCATTGGAGAAATAATTGTACAATGGGGCTGTTCAAAAACATTTTTTCAAATTTTCCGGCTACTTCTTAAAATTGCTAGATTGCCTAAAAATCAAATTTGGCTCAATTCTAACCAGTAGAAAGCAATGCTATGAAAGAAAATTTTAGACTAATTACAAATAGAGATTTTAGAATTTTACCGGCTATCTCATGATATTGTTACATTGTGTAAAAATATGATTCATAGCAAATTTGACTCAATTCCAACTAGAAAAAGTAAAGTTATTAGAGTAGAATGTTTTGGATATGAAAAAATAGTCGGCTTACTACTATGTAATTATATTATATGAAAAAATTTCTCACTAAAATACTCCATTTATTTTCAAATCCAAAATATTCTCCTCTCACATCATTGATTCCACTTTTTTCAAATTAAGCCAGATTCAGTGTTCCTTTTATGCAACATAACAATTTTATCATGTAACCAACCAGTAAAATAAAAAAGAAGTTATTTTAGAACAGCCATATAGTACAAACATCACACAACATTAGCCATTCATTATTACTCACGTGCACAATGCACATACCTAACAAAACGTCAAATGGACGAGGGGCATTGTGTGTTTTCACAGACAGCAGATCAAATCAATGAGTTACACCTCAAAAATACTAATGTGGAAAGGAGATCCTCAAATATGTTAAAGCGGCATGGCCGTAGAATGAATCCACATCTACTGAATACACGTTCCACTAGTGCACTAGATGCAGGAATTGACAAGCATTTTTGAACCACACTGAAGAGCATTGAATAACTCATTCTTTCTAGTCGCCAAAAAATGCAAAGAATCATCGCCTTCAAATCTACAAATGAGCTTATCAGTCTCTTCACCATCTGAGTCATTTCATTGGCTCTAATTGAACTTTGATTCAATTGTTTGCTAGTATAATTGAAAAGTCTTGAGTACTTCAATTGCGGAGGATCTATTACCTCTTCATCACTGGACGATTTTGTACAATGCATTGCTGCTATGTATCATTTTCTGTTGTTTTTACGGCGGCATATCTGATATCAGACAAGTCACAAGTGCAACGAAAGCAGTGGTGACAAATAGCGATGTCGGCAGAATTCGTCGGGTGCGTTGATCTAGCCATTATGATTTGCAAATTTCTTCATCTTCAAGTCATATAAAATAAGCCGAGTCAATGACTTGGGTCGAGTCATGCGTAATGGCTCGAGTACAAGTCGAGTCAATCCAAATATTGACTCGAGTCGAGTCGAGTCATTTTCCCATTTCAAGAAAATGACTCGAGTCAAGTCGAGTCATAAAAAAATCGTGACTCGAGTCTGACTCGAGTCAAGTCATGACTCGAGTCATTACAACCCTGGTCATACCCGAGACTCGAAAATTGGTATCCGCAGTTATCCCGCTAGGCGCTCAGCAATCAGGGATAGCATGGAGGAGAAAAAATACTAGATGACCTCACGGCCGTATCGCAACTCCGTCGTCAAAGCAGCTTGTGGTACAGGCGAAAAAGAGTATCATCTCTCTCTTTCTCTCTCTCTATTCACAACTTTTTTTCTAGGCTAATTATACAGTTATACTTGAGTAGTATTCAAAGTCAGCAAACTCTACTTCTACTGGAAGCAGTTTTCGGTTACTTGGAAAAGCACCACTTTAACTTTTGCGGCACTACTTCCACTTCTACTAGATTTATTGACTGCCTTAACCACATCTACATACACTTATTTGAGCATTGCGACAAAATAGGTACTTCAAGATGGCGCTTATTGCTTGAGTTACGCTGTTCAGTGTTGTTTAAAGCTCAGTGATCCACTATAGATTACTAACCTACGGATTTATGTTCATATAGCTCAGTGGGATAGATACGCAACACCCGTCGTCACGCTTGCTTGCTCGGAGCAAAATACTGCTCAGCAATCTAAACGCAACGTAATTGCTAATCCCATAGCTGACGACCCGAGCGCTCAAATTAAATAAAGTTGATAATATTTGAAAGCTACTTTCGCACTGATTCCGAAAATATACAAAAAACTTTCATCAAGGCAAAGGAACCAGCTCGAAATAGCCTTTAAAGTCTGAAAATCGGCATTGTTTCAAACAATCGCAGCGACGCACCACAATGACCATAACAATGACGCCTGAGTTGCTGCGATTGTTCACAACAAAACCGATTTTCAGACTTTGAGGTGTATTTCGAGACGGTTTCATCGCCCTGATCAGATTTTAACGTATATTTTCGGTATCAGTGCGACAGTAGCTTTCTAATAAGATCAACTTTATTTAATTTGAGCGCTCAGGTCGTCACCTGCGGGCAAGGACGTAGCCAGAAAAAATATTTGGGGGGGGCGAAAAATTCGATGAAGTAAATGACCCCCCCCTTAAAGATAAGGAAAAAATAGGTAAAATCGATGGACTTGGGCGCTTATTGGGTGATTAACACAACATCTGGGGCGGTCGTTATATATATTCCACTCACAGACGGATGTGATCAAATGATGATTGTGGAAAACCAGGACGACAACACTTTCGCGCGAAGCGCAAAAATTTTTCATGGTTAATGAATGAAATTGGTTCATTATATTGGTATTTGCATATTGCAAATACGTTTTCATTATCAGATTTACCGGCAGGGCTGATAGAAGTGGTGTCATCAAACATTCAGCGGGCAATTAATTATACATCTTGAGCAATATGTTCATACCACACGGCAAGACTATTTAGAGTTTCTAGAGCAGGGTGGCCAAAGTGCCACATGAGACTTACGAACCATTGCGTGGGCCACTTGAATGGTGATGAGCTTTTTTAGTCTTCCGATAGGAGCGTACCGGATAATAGGTAACGTTGAAAACAATACTTATATTATACGCATCAAAATCAATAACAATTATGACATGAAGACTTGGTGTCGATCCCCGACCTAGCCGCGCGAAATATTGTACATTATATAGTCATATACCACGATCTGCGAAAATGTGGCTGGCCCCTGGCTACGCCAATGCGTCGGAGCTCGGAACTGATATTTTAGTCGGCAAAATCCCAAATTTCGCGGTCAGGCTAATCAAATTTTGGTTATTCGGTTTTGGTGATTTATTTGTTGATAATATTAGTAATTTCGAGAATGAACCCGCGGGCCTCTCAAAACCTTCTCGCGGGCCATGGGTTGGCCGCCCCTGTTCTATAGAGGGAAGACGCCGGACGAGACAGTTGTCATTTATTGCTGTTACTTGATGACTTGCGTAGAATGCTGTCACCACTCAAGAGATCGAGCACACGCAAGGTCGTAGCCAGAAAAACAATTTATTTGTATTTTGTTTAGGGGGGGGGGGGTTATGACTTTAGGGGATATCTCGCGTGGGAACATCTCGCAGAACCGTACATCCTGCCATAGGCAATTTCATCACTACCCTTTATACATACGATTCTTAGACGCACACACACACATACTCTATGGAAGCTTCCAGTTGCCAACTATAGCTTGTATTAGGCGGTCGTTGCACGGGCGAGCCCAAATCGCTGACATAAAGTGATGAACAATCAGTGTGAATTTCGGCCCTAGTCGCGCGGAGCATAAATGTTTTTTGAAAAAATGAAAGAATTTGATCATTAATATTGGTACGTCTATATGAGCAAGTGGTGTCCATTCTTATTACTCCGTTGAAGCACGGTTTGGGCGCAACCTCTGGTAGAGATTGACGCTACTTTAAAGATTGAAATCGCTGATACATACCACACCAAATTAAAAAAACTCCTTTGATCAGACTCGTTCAATTTCAAATTAGCAATTTTTAACGGGAGGGGGTGATATTTTCCTGTGCCAGTTGCGTTTATGTTGGAGGGGTCTGATTGCAGGGACAGGATCATTAGGTGCCAGCCATTTAAGCACCCGAAAATCTATATCGAAGGCTTCGGAATACATGGGTCGGTTTTATGGTCGTCAATCATTTTGGGAGCGCACTTTGCGGAGTCGCATGTAGCCTATTTTTTATATCTTTGTGTGTCCCGGAACGGAAGTTGCAGGAGCTAACAGTCCCCAACCCCCATACTGAACTGACACTCCTACAGATTCAATCAACCCAACGACTTCAGGCTACTCTAGTGCATCTACTGGTACGGTTGTATTCTCATAATTGAGAATGCAGCTAAATTCAATAATGGGTATTTGCGGAATAATTTTTTTTCGTGATACCGATAATAAAATTAGGACATGAACGGACACTAAATCGCGCGAAGCGCGAAGAAAAATTTTAGGTTGCATACATTTGCCCCAAAATAGTCTAATATCTATTGATTTTACGAAAATTTTCAAAAAATTTGGGGGGGGCGACCGCCCCTTTCGCCCCCCCCTGGCTACGCCAGTGCCTGCGGGATTAGCAATTACGTTGCGTTCAGATTGCTGAGCAGTAATTCCTCCGAGCAAGCGAGCGTGACGGTTGGTGTTGCGTATCTATCCGCAGGTTAGTTATCTATAGATCCACCCGCGTTATTTATCATTTCCAAATCTAAATTCTCCCCAGAATCCTGAATAACACTTCAAATCCAAATCCGAATCCTAAACCTAAATTCTTTTTCGTATCATCATCGATTTCACGTCCACCTGTGGCATCATATTCATGAAAATTCAAAATTATTCTAACTTTTTCGAATCGAAATCACGCGCGATAGTTGTAAACAAAACCCCGAAATATAAATCTTGCAATCCCTTTTCAAATCCAAATCCAAGCTCGTCTCTTTCAAGTCTTCATCATAGACCTCGCACCTCGTGTTTGGCCAATCGGTGTTCTGCGCTCGGCTTTTGCTGTGGCGAGATTGGAACTCATGTTGAATTTCAGGCGTTTTAAACGGTTGTGGTGTTAGTTTAAGGTATACTTCAATCAATGACTCCCGTATCTGATATAGATTTAAAGACTCAGTATTGAGTCAGTAGTGAAGTTGAGATTATCTTTATATGATTTCAGGTTTTCACTAATATTTTAACCTTGTGATTTCATTGCAAGTCCATTCCTTCTCGTCACTGCCGGTATCAAACAAGGTAACTCCATTTTCTTCATCTAAGTAATACCATCTCCAGCTATTTTATGTTAAGTTAGATTTGATCTGTTCGAGCGAGATAGTGTAATGGTTGTGCGTCCGGCTTCTCGATCGGTAGGTCGTGGGTTCGATCCCTGGCCGAGTCAGACCAAAGACTCGAAAACTGGTATCCGCGGCTATCCTGCTATAGGCGCTCAGCAATAACGGATAGCATGGAGGAGAAAAAATCCGGGGGTGCAGACTAGATGACCTTACTATGAAGGCAGTATCGCATCTTCGTCGTCAAAGCATCTCGATGGTGCAGGCGAAAAAGAATACCATATCTCTCTCTCAATGCATTCCGTTTTACATGTAAAATCAGGGAAAATTATATGCCTGTATATGTATCTTGATTTAGAGTAGAATTGAAGAATGTTGGGCCCATAGTTGTTGCATGACTGTAGTGTTTTTGGCATACTCAACTGAAGGACTGTGGTCCGAATACGGACCTTTTCGGTGATGAATTCACACGGCCCTGATTGGAATCCCGAATCTCCGTCCTTTTTTTGAAATAAATCCTGCGTGATAGGAGCTTTTTTCGCGTGACAGAGCCAACTTTGCGGCGTGACAAGCAAGGTTACTGACTTCAAATGACTGTGTTAAGCCAGTGACAGGAGATCAGATGCTAATGGTTAGCAACTGGTAAGGTGAAAGTACTTTACCAACAGACAGTAATCAACAGATCCTGGCTTGAGGATTAGGTCAAAACATTATAAACCACATACTAACTGGAATGTAGCATTTGGGGTGGCTGAGAACATTGACTTTTTTTCAAATTTTTTTTTTTTCAATGAAATCAACGACCCGTGACGGCGTGACCGCGTGCAACTGGCGACCAAGTCGGCGTGATCCTGCGTGCCTTGGACACCGATTCCATACTGGCACACGGCCCTGTATTGAATCGGTGTCCTGTCCTGTGCTCACACTATGTTTTATTTTTAAAAATTTTTATCAAAATACTTTGATATGAGAATCATCCGTGCTCACCTGTTATATCAGGCAAAACCTACCGAGATTCCAGTATAGCGCATGCCTCCGTTGACCAACACTACAGAGCATTAAGAACAATACATACATTTCGCTTATTGTCTTTTGCTGCCACTTAACCTTGGTACGTTTATAGTTATATCGTTTCACATTTGTGATTTATTTCATGAGAGTTATATAACGAACCTAGCAAATGTAAAACTTCTGTATCTGACCGCTGCACCTTTGCTAAAGATACCCGACTAGCCCTGCTCTATCATGAAGTTATTTTCTACCAGTACGAGTACCGTAGTATATCTCAGTCCAGGTTTATTTATTTCAATAATTCAGTTGATGAATCTATATAATAATTTGGTATGCCTACACTGCCTGTGGTATACACTATTCGCACCTGCATTAGGCTGTAACTATACCCTTAATGCTCTATGCCTAGCGCAATAGTCTGGCTGATCCGTAATATTTTGCAGCAAGTCATATGTACTGTACCGATTCTCATTTTTTTCAATTCCTATCATTTCAGATGGAGATATCACCAGAAAAGCCGACTGTAAACATGGAACCTGCCATCAAGGTAGGCTAGAGCATGGAAATGTGTGAAATGGTCTATTTTCATGTGATTTGTTACGTTGGGAGCACATTGAATGTGATCATTCATAAAGGTGTACATAGAGATTTGTTTTGCCCCCGGGCTACGCCACTGTTAGTACTTAGTAATGACTCTGATCCAGCAATTTCTGCATAAATATTACAAATCTACCACCAATATCACAACACATGTTTTTTAGTTGTTTGTGGCCAACTATTTATTTTTTTAATACCTAACTAAAATTAGAACAATACACTTTTTAAAATCTGAAATTAGAACTAGAAGTACTCAAAAAGAATTAGTTTACCATTGGCTAAGTTGCGTAGTAGTTTGTGCAATTCTGCTACCGATATCACTCATTATTTACCTATATTACCTGAGTAAGGTATCTGTTTGAAAATGGTCGACTTTACGTGAATGGGCAGTGTCTATGCAATCCTTCTCAAGGTGCTGAAGCCGTCAACTCCTCCCGGTTTGGATCAATCTGTTGAGGGTGAAGCCGCCTTTGGAAAGATAGCTCCCGAGAAAATGACCTCGAAGGATTATTATTTTGATTCGTACGCCCATTTTGGAATCCACGAAGAAATGTTGAAGGATGAAGTCAGAACGTTGACGTATCGCAACTCCATCTACCACAACAAGCACTTATTTCGTGGGAAGGTAAAAAAAATTATCGAACTTCAGCGGGGAATGTCAAGGCCGGTTTACACAATTCAGATACAGCACTAACTGACACAGTTACAGTATGCAATTGATTAATATATTCATATTGAAATAAGCCCAAAAATTTTCGGCTGACACTCGTCAGGGTAATCGTCAGCAACTAGTGACACCATATTTTGTGATATAATTGTTGATATGCAATGTCATTTCCAATTTTCCACTAGTTGCTCTGAGGGCCTGAGTTCAAAGTAGTGATTCTCGCTACTTTGGTAGAAGTAGAAAAAAAGTGATAGGTCTGAAAGCAAGTCGTTTCAAAAAGTAGATTTGGTTGAGGCGTCGCATATATTTAGCGGTCGGTTTGAGCTGGATGCTTTTGAAATTGATTGACGCTCATCATGGCCAGGGATATATAGAACTCCGGGATGGCTGACTTCATTTTGGCCATTACCTAAGTAGGTCCAGAAAGTTACCTGCAATCTGCCTCGAAATATCCACTTTTCTGCAAGCTAGCAATACAGCTGCAGCTGTATGCAGCAACATGTTTCTAGAATAACGATCCTCAACCTTTTGCGGAATAGTTAGTTAAGCTAGACATTCTTCCATTATCACAACCTTACTGCTGTATAGCCAACCTAGTAAAGTTCAACACTGCTGTATAGCCAACCAAGTAAACTATCACAACTCTGAATTTCAGTAAATCATGAATGTGTTTAATTTCTACACATCATATAATCTGCATCAGGTCATAAATAACAGAGTGAATAACGAATAATATCAGCGTCTTCTACCTATTTACAAGCCATTGTCGGAAACCTTGCAGCTGGGATGGGGGGGGGGGGTAATAGGATTGATTAAATCAACCGTTTCAATTCGCGTTAACCGACAATTACCATGGAGTATAGGGTTGCATTTAAAACAAACATATTCAAAACCAGGCCCTTGTATCAAATATACTTTTTTTAAGCCATGACGTCAAGAATATTCAATAGTGACGTCATATTGGATTGACATTGACAATTGCAAATATAGTGTAAATATAGCTCCTTTGACGAAATATCTGTGCTATTGCCGTTGAACCGACTATTTTGAGGGTTCCAGCCATCCCATATCGATATTAGTCGGCTATATCGGGTGGTAATCGTCCGTAGGCTCATATAACACGTATTTTAGAAAGTATTTACACAATTATGGCATAATTTTACAACGTTGGAAGAATTTTTTTTAAAACGCCTTTGTTTAAAACACTGTTTAAAGCATGTTTTAAACATAGTATTTCAAACACCGTTTATTTTAAATGCACCCCTGCCATGGAGCATTTCCAATAACAAAAAGATAACACGGCCTGTAAGGACTCGAAATTGTAATAGCAGCATTGTCAGCTTCTATGTCACTCAATGAAAGTTGATCAAGAAATCAACACACCATTGATACTTCTCTTCAGGTTCAAATGTAGCCTCGGGTAGAAGTTTGGTACATATCATTATCAATTCAAGAAGCATTCGGTAGACCCAGTTGTTGAATTCAGCTGATATTTTGTTCACCGAGAAATAGTTTCATGACCGCAGTGAAGAAATTGCCACCATGGCTTAACGGTACATCACGAATGGGCCTCCTGAAGCATTTCATGCCATTTATCAGTTGAGAAATATTCAGTATCATTGTCTTGCAGATTTTCCGATAGAGCGATAGATGATTCCATGTAAAAAAATCATCTCGGTGAGGAGGCACGAGATCCAAATATTCAAATCGTGGCCATCTTTGCCAAGATTTCAATGGAATGTGCCCAGTATAATATATCAGGATATCCACTGTTGACGTGATGCAAATGCTGGAACATCGCGTTTGTTTTTCCGGAATCTGCAACAAAAATAAACAAATGATGTATTTAGAGACACAAATTAACCTTAAGAATATATATAGATGTATGCAGAGTTGGTCAGTAGTGAAGAACTTCTACTTCATTGCAGTACTCAAGTAGTTGTTGCCTATTTTCGAAGATACATCTTGTAATTCTGAAGCAGCCATCTCCAAACTTGAGTACCTTGCAGGCATTTCACTTTACAGCTACTTAAGGAAGTTTAAATACCAGTACGCTCGGGAATACGACTGTTACTTGAGTAGCAATGCAGACTACTTTAACCACATCAAGATTAATGTAAATCGCTCATGTAATAACGTATCACTAGAATCAGCCAAACTTACCTTGGGCCGACTGAGGAGAGGTCCATGCGTTATTGCAACGATTTGACTAAACCTTGCAAATTGAAAGCAATCTTCAGAGTTTTCTCTTCCTCCATCGTACAGGCCTATAGCCTATAGGCTATAAGTGTTTATATGGTAAAGACAGGCCGTATCTCAGGGTCGTCTCGTGTCCTGACGATTGTGTTGGCTTATCCATTCAAGGGAGTGGGCATCTTCATGGCCTCAGTGAGAGCAAATGGTCAACAAATGTTGTGGCCATATACTGGGAGTCAGCCATTGGTAGTTCACAACAGTGCACTTCTGTTGAAGTATAATTCCAGTACTGTAGCATTGAGGTGCCGCTCATTAACAAACATATGCCTGCCTTGTTTTACCAGACATGTTACTGATGAATAGTATCTGTAACAAGAGATTGGATTCAACAGTTGCTATGAACACTTACACAACTGCAAAGACCTTGACGCGTTGTGTTGTGTTTGTATTAGATTCAAATGTTTGGTTATTCTCAATTGAAATTCCTCTTGAATCTTGCACACCGGTGGTGTACTCAGTGGCTCCAATTCTTACTAGGAATAATCCAGCAATGATCTGGAATACCGGTAAGCCTGCAATACCAGCAGCCAGCACTATACCTGCATATTCACATATTAATCTAGATAGTACAAGATCTTAACTGACAAAGTCCCTCCTAACGGTCGCCTTCATAGTTGACACGGCACAGTGTAAATGTACACTTGTACTTGTGCAATGTACAGCCTTGGATGGTGACATACATTCGCATAACATGCCGGTAAATGAAAAACATACCGCAAGGCGTAATCAAAATCATACTGCGGATATCAATGTTAACGTTGGAAATTATTCTACATTTTGTTATCTTCTCACGATTATCAGCGCAGCAAATCATGTTACATAAGATACTACAGAAGCAGAGATATTCCGAAGGCGAGTAAATGGCCGTACCGGTATACCGGTAAATTGCTGCTGAAGGAATAGGGCTAATACCGCAAAGTTTCAGACTACCTGAACATCTCATAACCTAGTTAACCTCTAGCTTTATATAATAACATAAACATGGATATTATATGCCTCTACCGCTCTCAAAAACTTAAAATTACACACAGATGAAGCGGCTGACCGTAACGTGAATCAAAACTGAATGCGCGAATCTGGACCCACTTAGGTAATACCGCGATGACGCAATTGACGCAGTCAGCCATCCCGGAGTTCTATATATCCCTGATCATGGCTAACACTAAGTTACGTATGACAATGAAAATAGGCCCAATTTTCGGAATAATATTCAGTTTGCGCGATACATGGTCGATGTTCCCTCTAATTTTTGACGAGTCTGCGCGCACTCACCACCTCACTGCGCAGCCCCGTTGGACAAAAGCTCATCACTTCCGATTTTTTGTGCTCAAATGCCATGTCAGCACTGCGCAATTGCTGCTTAGAAGGAACATTGTCCATCAGACCATTGCATTCGTCTGCTATGACATTTTACCTGGTAAATTTGATGCAAATCGATTCCAAAACTATTTTCTATGTGATGCTAGGTCGTGGAGGAATGGAAATTGATGTTCGTTAACTTTTTACTGTGGCAGTAATTCCAAAATCTATATCTTCACTCATGTGTCAATGGTCATGTATTTAAGAATAATTTCCTATCAAAATGACGACAATTGTTATTGTTACTGAAATTTGCAAATAACTCGCGATTAGTATGGCAAAATGATTCCTTTACTCTAATCTGATTTTGCCCTGCCTAGTGATTAGTATTTCATTATAGTGTGTGATGAAGTAACCTGCAGATTACTTATAGATAGTGACCTTATTTTGTCCTAAGGTTGTCCTTGACGTTGGGTGTGGAACCGGAGTATTATCAATGTTTGCTGCCAAAGCAGGAGCGGCGAAGGTGATCGGTATTGAATGCTCGAGTATCGTTGACTACGCACAGAAAATCGTCGAAGCCAATAAACTTGATCATAGTAAGCATTTGTAGACCCTATTTGGTGATCAGGCTTGAATTTGCAATTTAATTTCACAATTTTACAGTAATAATCATAATATATATAATAGTGAGTAGTAGACCTATTCCATGATGGCAACGCCCAAACATTAACTTATTTCTGAAGTGTTACCATTTTCACTGCACAGGCTTGTAAATTTAGTTTTACTTGTAAAATTTTCGTTGCAGTCAGTTATAATGGGTAGGCTAGTATTGCAATCTCGTGTCTGTGGAAATAGCAGATTTGCTGCTAACAGAATCTGTCAACTTTGTCATTGATGTTGATGTGAAGTTTGTAGAGTGTCCCAGTACCTTGGAGTATTTCAAGACTCAATAATTTGGAAATGTGGGCTAAAGTTTGTAAAAATGAGTAAATTGATTATAGGAAATCCATTGCAAATGGATTGGATGCAATGGATAGGTGTGGTGCAGATTGGAAACTAGTTTTGCGTCGTAGCTTCGGTTAAGCTAAGAGCTCGACACATTATTATACGTAACACATGTACCTAATTGTGAACAAGCAAACTATTACCATGTGTGTTTTGCTTGAAATATATTCTTTTTCATTCAGTTGTAACACTGATCAAAGGCAAAGTCGAAGAAGTCACCCTTCCCGTGGAAAAAGTCGACATCATATTGAGCGAATGGATGGGATATTGTCTTCTTTACGAGTCCATGTTGAACACAGTCCTGTATGCAAGGTTTGTGATCTTTTTCCGTCTTTAGGGTGCCGGTAACCCACGTGACCGGGGTTGTGGAACTGATGAAATCAGATCTAAGATTGCATAAATGGTTGAAGTCGGCTGATATTCAGTATATGCGTCCTCAATGGGGAGTTGTTAGAATTTTACAAAATCAACAAAAATCCTCTACATTCTAATTGAATCAAAATGCAAGAAATCTTGCACTATTTATGCTGAAAATGATACTTGGTTTGAATAGTAGCCGAATCGTAGGTTCTCTTTTCAAATCGATTCTCTCAACCTCCTGTGACTAATATTATAATTCAGGGGTGGGTAACTTCTCCAGTCTGCAGGCCTGCTATGGGAAAATTAAGTACTCGCCGGGCCGGATTCCTTGAATCATTAGCCAACCTGTTAATCGCGTATTCATCCGCCTATACAAGGAATAAAACATGGATGTTTAAGTCAATGAAACATCTGTGGTAGATCAATGTTTTCAGACAAGTTGTTTGAACGGCTGCATGTCAGACATAAAAACCCTTAGTAATGACTGCACGTTAACATCAGTTAGATTCAAACGAAGTTTTGTCTTGTTAATTTTTACGGTCGCAAATGTATTATGTAGTTTCATGGGCATCTTTCTCAGGTTTGTAAACTAAAATTCATTCAGTGACGCATAAACGGACAACACACTGAACCAAAGAATAACCTACAGTCACTATAATTAAATATAGTAAGCAAGTAATTGCCGCAGACTGTGGCCACGTGCCACATCACCATGCAAGACCGAAATCTGTGATCAGGCCGCTCAAAATCCTGTCGTGGGCGGTATCTGTTGCCCTCTCCTGTTATAATTGGTCATCTATGGTACTCTTTCCTTCCAGGGATAAATGGCTTGCGGAAGACGGTCTTATATTCCCAGACAAAGCAACATTGTACCTTACCGCCATTGAGGATCGTCAGTACAAGGAAGATAAGATCAACTGGTGGAACGATGTCTATGGATTTGACATGAGCTGTATAAAAAACGTGAGTTGAGTCTGAAGATGTATCTGCTGGGACATGTGTAATATTATTTTACTGGTCTAAATGTGCGCAATGCGGTATCCTCTAATCATTTGGGTTGAATTCCCTAATGCGAACTTAACAGTAAATAAAACAATGAATGCAGAGCCTCGTACTACTGAAATTTATAGGAACAGGACGTTGTATATTTTTGCGGCATATACAACGACTTGTGATATGCATACATCTGAATATTAGTAGTTTTCAATCATCTGCTCGGATTGTAACACTTGCTTTCTTGTTCAGGTTGCGATTGCTGAACCTCTAGTTGATGTCGTGGAACCGAAGCAAGTCGTCAGCAATATGTGTCTTGTCAAGGTTCGTACGGGCTTGTTTGCTCCATGTTCTTAAAATCCATGGCAACAGTCCTTGATGTCAGTCTCTGGGCTCGTTGCAGTTCAACTGTTCCCACTGTGTTGGCAAACGTGTTTTTGGAGTTTGATTAATATGGTGTTCTAATGATGTTCCCAGCTCTCATTAGCTCATTCATGTAACACTATGTTCCAATCACCATTCAGCGAAAATGCTCTGATGAGCATTTGCAACACATCATGCTTCCTGTGTTAGTGTATGCGTTTAACCTACAGTAAGCCAGGAACAATTCGTGGTCTTGGCCACCTGCTCTTGTGTGTAGTGTTGCCCGTGAATTAGAAATATAATAACTTGTTACAAATCTTCATATTTATTACCAGATGCTTATTGAGCTCATTAGGGGTTACAACAGTCAACTGTAATCCGAACATTCAAAAACTCTTGTATTTTGATTTTTTTTTCGTTTTACTCTGTGTGACAACATATTTAGCCATTCCAATTCTCGTTACACGAAGTTCTTGAATGTTCGCATTACAGCTAACTCCTGATGAGGGTCAGCTCGAAAAGCTTCGGGTGATAAATATCAATATAGGCCTATTATCCGAATGTATTTTGAGTTTCTGTACTCCTAAGTGTCACTTCGTGTCACAAAAGCGATGTATAAATTTTGTATTAATGAATTGGAAAATGAATGTGCTACTGAAAATGAGCCTGAATTGTGATATACCAGACTTAGTGAATTCGGCACTGGGCGTATGGAATGTATAGATTTATTCGTATTATGGTTTAGGTCAGGATTGGGTGCTGCCAAGTGTTGATTTCAACATCCCGAGTTCACTAGTAGCTAAACTGTCACTACAGTGAAGCTCATTTGCTGACCTGGCATTGTCCAGTCATTACCCCGATATTCATTTCTGGTGGCTATATCATGTGAAGCAGATTTTGTCTTAAATTTTAACTTCACTTGATTGATTTCACTGGAGTGTACTCCATAATCTATATTTCTCTACGCTTCACAGGAAATTGATCTCTACACCGTTCAAGAAAAAGATTTGGAGTTCAAATCGTCTTTCCATCTTATCCTTTCCAGGAACGATTACGTTCATGCGTTGGTGTCGTTTTTTAACGTGGAATTCACAAAGTGCCACAAGAGAACCGGTTTCACCACAGGTACGTTCAGGACGTGTAGTACTGAAGTATATATTGCCTAATACTGGGAAAAATGACACTCTGATATTCATGAAGCATGAGTAGTAAACTATGAATTAAATACTATACTTGACACAAGTACATTGTACAACATACCGTCAATTTAGTTAGTTGACGGCGTACCCAGGGGGTGGGTTTGGGGTCGGAACCCTGCTCTTTTGAGCTCTCGATTCTACTTGCACTCTTTCTTTGCTAATTTGTAGTTCAGTAATTCGTATTAGTTGCTTTGAAGTTGAATCTAGTTGATTGTGTTTTAGTTAATAAGGGATTCTTGAAATTCGTTAGTTCTAGTTGTCGCATTTTGGAAATCGAGTAGATCGTCCAAGTCTACTTGATTTCATTCAGCGGGCATAAAAGTTGGTCTGTTGCTCATAATTAGGGCTGGGCAAAATCGAGTACCCCGGTGATTCGATTCTGAATCACGTATTCTGCTTCGAGTCGAGTAATCGAGCATCACTTATTATGACGTCATAACCGAATACAGTAATTCAAAGTACAAATATGTACCTTTTATGCCATTACAAAGAATATAATGTCCGTCCGTTCGTCCATCATATTAAAGATAGCTAGGTATTTTTTGGACCACGCTGATTTCATTTGACTGCTGGGTGGCAATGTTGTGGAACTTCAGAAATGCGTTATTCCCAATAACGTTTGAAGCATTATACTATGTATTGTATGCTACGATACGACCAGTCAAGGTTTCAAGGCTTCCTCTCTGAAAATTAGTATCGAAACTAGAATTCTTGTTGATAAATTAACTTTCAGCGGCGAGGAGTGTATAATTTCAGAACTCGAAAAAATCCTATTTTTCTACTCGTATCATTAAAATTACTACTCGATTCAGATTCGAGTACTCGAATCATCATGCCCAGCCCTACTCATAATTCACTAGCTTATCACTGACGATATATGGCTCTTTCTAGATCTCTTGAAATGAATTCGTGTTGGCGTCTGAATTCGAATCGAATGCATTGTGGCCTTCTATCTATTGCATTAGGCTACCGCAGACACTATTTTGGCTCCTTTTTACACATCTATTTTGTGATAGGTCCCGACGCAGCTTACACGCACTGGAAGCAGACCGTTTTCTATCTGAAAGAACAGATTACCGCGTACCGTGGCGAAGAACTCACCGGAACTTTCTCAATGAAACCAAATCCTCGAAATAAGGTGACTTGATCATGCTAGCTAGAATGTCCAGCGTCGCCGTCGGGTCAGGTTGATTAATACTTGTGAACAACTTCATGAATGTGATGTCTTTGAGGATAAACCAGCTCATGGTGTCGTATGGACGAGAATTTAATTAGATCACAACCGCTGTAATCGTTTTGCTGGTAATATACCAAGCTTATATCAAGTTCCGAAGAAAATATCTGTGTCGCTCATTAGAGAGAAAGAAAAACATTGGCATTTTTCGTGACATTTTCACTGCATGTCTGTAATTTTTCAAGGATTTACGAATCAGCATGTCTCCACGGTCCACAGAGCTCTCAATGACATGCGTATCTAGTTTCCTGAGCTATGAACATAATCAGTGATTACTAGACTTGGACTATATTTCTTGTAACCTACAGCTGTCCCGATGCATATTTTCTAGCTCTATTTCATGTTTAAGCGCAGCAATGGTTGTCAGGTCTTAGAAATTTGCCTGGAGCGAGATGCCATATATTTCGGTTATCGGTGAAGGAGCTAGTTATCGGCTGTATCGGTATCCGGTATCAGTCTGGCTCTGGGTTAAATACAGTGTACGTCAAATGTGAACTGTTACAGCGAGATCTGGACATCACCCTCGACGTCGAGTTCAAAGGGGAACTGAGCGAAGTCGTGGAGTCCAACAGCTACAAGATGCGTTGAATTCGTGTCGCCGACGAACTGCGGGTCTGATGAACAGCGTCATGCGCGACCGAATTGCTGACTTGCCTTGGTTGGATGCACTACTGAGATTCCTGCTGCTGTCAAGTTTTCCACTCTTTTGTATCTGCAAATCGCGTTCGTATCAAGCCTACACTTTTGCGGTTTGCCGTGTTTTCGCCGGTAGACCCGGTCCCGGACTCTTGAAAAGAGTAAATTTTGTCGAACTTGTAATTTGTGCGGTGTTTGGATGGTAGGGTTGAGGATCAAGATAGCAGGTTTGTAGGATATAATAAACACACGCTTCTGTCGATTCAACTCGCCCGAACAACTAATTCATCTAGTACTCAGTGGTGGCATTTTCATTTCCTGGCACACACTTAGTTTTGCAGAAGTATATAAACTGATTGTCAACTAATGTTTTAAAATGTCAGTGAATAGTGAATTTGGTTAGGCGTGCACAGACTGTTGGAACACAGTTTTCTCGCGATCAGACACGGAGTAATCGCGATTAGTAGTCGTAATCGAATACTTCCCATATCTAATCGATTTCATCGTGAAAGAACGATTACTTATTATTTGTACTAGGTAGTATATAGGATTTGCTCGTCACTGCGTATGAAGCAATGTTCCCTCTGATTTTTCACTAGTCTGTACGCACACACCAATTCACTGCGCGGTCTCTTGGACAACAGTGCGTAAAAGGGTCATCACTTCGGATTTGTTGTGCGCAGCTTAAAAGGAACATTGGTAAGAAGTATATCCAATTTTCCACACATAGTAAATATAGGTATTCGATGTACATTGTAGTGTGAATGAAAGAACACCTGCCGTACTGTATATCAGGTTATCAACACACTTCAGACGCCACTACCTCGCAGCAGGATAATAATCGCCACTCTCCCTATAGTTTCAAATAGTAACTAATGCATTGATGTTCGGTTGTGCTCAGTTAAACGCAGTTGCACTTATTCCGAAAATATAAATTAAAATAGAATCAGGCACTGAACCACGTAGAATCCACCCTCCAAATCTGAAATTTTGGGATTGTTCGAAGCTTCGAACAATCGAAGAGCGAAACGGGTCATTGTTTCCCGATTAGCCGATTGTTCTGAACAATGCTCATTTCAGATGTTGAAGGTGATTTTTCATCAATGTCGGGACCCTGGCCATATTTTATTTCATTCTTCTGTGAGTAGTGTGGCCGTAGCTTTCGATCAAGACCAAATTCAGTAAATTCTGCCCTCTGGAAGAAAACAAAATTGGTCGTTGCCGTTCCATGTTTACATTCCATAGTTTGACCGTTGCTGCTTGGCGAACAGTAGGCCTATGCAGAACGGATGCACCTAGGCCTACATCGGAAAAAGATTTGAAATTTTGTACTCGTCAAATAAAACATTACTATTTCCACAAAGAGACATTGAAATCAACAGCTGCTGATATATACCATTACCCAAGGTTACCATATCTTGGAAATCTGAAAAGAGGACACTTTTTCAAAATTTTCAGACTTGCAATACAGGAGGAAAATCCTTCGTGGTCGGTTGACGTATGTATGTCGTTATACTTTATTGTATGTTGTAAATTTCGTGACCTTCAGTCTGTTACATAATCAAAAGATATTGTAGTCGCAACCAAACGTAGCAGACTAAAAGAAATTACTTTCGTGAGACGCACACGCAAATTGTCATGTCTTTATTCCTTTGTGGATTCCCCGGGTGGCATTTTTATTGTGGGCTCAGATTAGAAGGACAGGACTATTAGTCACGCACACCCAGCGTGGCCATATTGTCAATGGACACATGCTCAAAGTTTCGGCCAAGGTCCTTCTTTAGTAGTACACTTCGTGGAGTGGCATGTTTGCCGAAATTGCATATGTCTTTTGGTGTATCGTGGCGTGGTAATGACCGGCACCGAAATGCCTATTCTTAATTCCCATATATTATGTGGGCCTATGCTTTTTTTCTTGAGTGGGAAAGGTATAGGCATATGCATTTCAAAATCAAGCGATCTAGAGAAATTTAAATCGAGAAGCTCGAAGAAAATTTTTAAGTAAATTAAATCTCTCGAAAAAACTCTATAATTGATGTTGCTTTACGAAATACTTTTGAGTCCCCTTCGAGCTCGCTCCCCACCCTATTGGGGAGTTTGTAGTGCGGTAGGTACGTACCCGGAAAGAATGCAAATCGTGGGGTGCGAAAAATCGTCCTCCATAAAGTTGGGCAATGGTTACATTATGATGTGACAAGCAAA
Organism: Botryllus schlosseri; assembly: GCF_051294905.1. Classification (NCBI taxonomy): domain Eukaryota; kingdom Metazoa; phylum Chordata; class Ascidiacea; order Stolidobranchia; family Styelidae; genus Botryllus; species Botryllus schlosseri. The sequence continues at coordinate 22,554,898 of NC_137249.1, forward strand.
TGTCGTCAGGCTGGTAAGAGAAAATTGTGAAAACCCTCTATAAGATTATTGATATTTTCCATCCATGTTCATAAACCAAATTTGAACATTTCTTTCACCCAACTTCATCAATTTGCATGATTATCATTCAAAATACAGCGCGAAAGGAGAGTTAAGGCGTGGGTGGGTCGTGCCTCACCTGCGACAATGCAATTCATCATAAACAAATCGGAATTCATAATAACTGGTATATCAATCAAATGCTATCGTCGCACTGTTTCTGAAAATCCAAATATTAACAGTGTCAGATCACCAGAACCTCCTCAAAATCGCCAAGGAGTGACATTCGGCTTTATTACAGATAATGCTATCGCAGAGAAACAATAGCAAGGTGAGGCACAAACGAATCTGCCTCATGCACTATTCGCCAGCAATCGGACAATCGCATCACAGTGACACGCGGATCGCTTTCGAAAACCAACAATCTTGAAGGAATTGTATACTAGCGACGGCCAATATACGTAATGCGGAGCAAATACATTCCCTTATTACTGATTTATCTGATGTAGCCTATTTTCCACCCATACTTATAACCTTAAATTGTGGTATGTGCATGATAGCTTAGGGTTACCATACGTCCTCTTTTAAGAGGATTTGTCCTCTTTTTTGACTTTTTTGAAAGTGTCCTCGGAGGACGGCCTTTTGTCCTCTTTTCTGAGATTCTGTCCTCTTTTTTGAAAATTTAGGTCAGATTTAGAGCAGATTGCGAGTGATATGCCGTAAATTAGCACAGAAGTGACGCTCCGGCGGGTAACTTGGAGTGAAAAACGGTGATTGTAGCTCTGGTCGGAAAGATGACCTTTTTTTAGCCATCCACCTAGCAATGCGGAAAGAAAAACGGTATTTTGAGCTCTGAGCGGAAAAGATGACCTTTTTTTTTTAGTCAACCGATCACAAAGTGGGAAAAATTCACCGGTTTTTGAGAATTCGTCTCCGGTTTTGAAAGTCTCAAATTTCTGAAAAAGTGTCCTCTTTTTAGATTTCCAAAATATGGTAAGCCTATGATAGCTATTATACTTTACTTATATAGCCTGCGTTGTCGTTGTTCGTGGTCGTTATAGTGTTTTCGACTGCAATAGTCATATTTACATCAGGTCGATATTATGTTTGATTCCACATCTGCCAACTTGAAGCACGGCGCACTTCTTGGTTTTTTTAAGACACAGCTAACATGGAACAGATGGCGAGCAGTAGCCTATATAGCTTGCGTGTGAAGATGGCTAATGTTATGAGAAACAGAACGCCAACTCAATCAGCTAACCTAGCTTGTAGGTTTTATATATTTGCGAAATGCGAATCCCAATCCAAGGAAATCGGCATCCCCATCCCCAATCAAAATCATGAATCTGACTAGTTCTCCACAGTCCAAATGATATATTTAACCAAGTTTGTTGTTAGTGAGTGCTAACACAGTGCTGTTCATTAGGGCTCTTCAAAAATGACTTTTTTCTCAAATCGTACTGGCTACTTGATAAAATTGTTAGGTTACCTAATTTAAGCCTACACACAAAGTTCGGTTCAATTCCAACCAGTAACCGTTTTGCTACAGGAGAAGAAAGTTTCTATTTATTATATAAGAATATATAATTTAAAAAATCTGAAAATTTTCCGTTAACCCCATGAAAGTATTAGACAGTCTCTAGAAACGATCCTCGCCAAATTTGGTTCAATTCCAACCGGTGGAAGCGGAGTTATTGCCATCGAAAAATTTTGATTTGAATAAAATAGTATTTACGGTGAGCACAACTATAATAAATAAACAAAGAATCGGTCACCGTAAATACTATTTTATTCAAATCCCAATTTTTCGACGGCAATAACTCCGCTTCCACTGGTTGGAATTGAAACAAATTTGGTGAGCATCTTTTCTATAGACAGCCTAACACTTTCATGGGGTGAACAGAAAATTTTCAAATTTTTTCATTATTTATTTTAATATAATAAATAGAAACTTTGTTCTCCTGTAGCAAAGCGGTTACTGGCTGGAATTGAACCAAATTTTGTGTGTAGGCCTAAATTAGGTAACCTAACAATTTTATCAAGAAGCCAGTACGATTTGAGTAAATTAAGGCATTTTTGAAGAGCCCTACTGTTCATTTCAATGTTGTAAAAAGAAGATAGGACGAGCAAAGGGCAATAGAGAGTATAAAACCGAAATCACGACCTTAAATATAATATTTTTTATTTTTTTCCTTTAATCCTTTTCGTTGTGCAATCTGTATTATATAACGAAAAAATTTAAACATGTATTGTAGAATGTAGAATTGCAACGGCTAACAGGGTGCAGTGGGTTAGGCATAGCAAAATTTCGTACCAAGATGAAAGCTGCCTGGCTACCATAAGATGTGCGCAGACGAGCGCAGCTTCAAAGCTCTAGCAAAGCAGTCACCTACATTTTTCGAGCCTGGCTGTTAAAGCTGTAAAGGGGGACGTATTCCCTAAAAAGAGGACATTTAGGCGTCCGCGCAGGACATTTCTGATTTCCTGAAAAAGGAGGACGATTCCTAAAGGAGGGATTGTGGTGACGTGTGGCGAGATAGCGCAATGGTGTAATCCACTGCTGCTACACCAATGGGTTGCGGGTTCTATAGTCCGACCGACGTCGACTTCCGGATTCATATCCCAAGTGTTGGAGGTTTCTCTAGGCTCCGTTACAATGCAACATGCGTGGCTGATTTTGGAGGTCCAGGACCACGAGCAGAATAAAATTTATATTTTCGCAATCCCCCACGGTAGCTTTCGATTGATACCCATTTTATCAAATTTAATGCTCGTCAAGTCGGTCAAAAATCAGCGTCAATTTGCCTTTGACCAAATGGAAAGTATGACGTAGACGAATTTCACACAACAGTGAGATTTGCTTGTGTCCACACCATATTGGACGCTATGGTGGGACCAACCATCAGATATGACAAAACGAATGAATTGTTTTGTGGTATTCATGGTGTTTTTCGACTGCGATGGTCATTTACGCCAGGCCGGTATTCTTCACTTTGATTTCGTAGCTGCCGACTTGCAGCACGCGGTTCACTTCTAGGTTTTAAGACAACGCTTACGCGGGTGAGATGGCGAGTATAGGTGCCTATGTATAGATATAGGTCTACCTCCAACACTTGGGATGGGATTATGGTGTCGATCTCTGTCGGAGTCAAACCCGCAACCTATTGGTGTTGCAGCTCTCGCCACGCATAATTCGTCATATGAGCAACGGGTTAAACTGGATGCCGACAAGTTGCGCGATAATCCAGGAATAGAGGTGTAGCGTTGCTAAAAAAATAACCTGTTGTTCCAAATTTCACTCGCTTGATGATAAAATTGTCAGGTTGCCTAAAAAAATGCTACACACCAAATTACAGTCAATTCCGACCAGTACAGGCCGCGCAATCTTGAATTGAAATTTCGACCATTTTTGAATTAGTAGTATTTACGGTGGAAAATTTCGACACTTCGGTATGACAAAACATCTTGCTCCATGCACTGTATAATTGTATGAAGCAGGCAATAATTAATACTAGGGCTGGGCACAATGATTCGTGTACTCTAATCTGAATCGAGTATTAATTTTAATAATTCAAGTCGAGTGGTAAAATACGATTTTTTCGGTAGGCCTACTGAAATTATACGCTTCTCGCCACTGAAAGTTAATTTATAAACGAGAATTATAGTTTCGATACTAATTTTCACTGAGAAGCCTCGAAACCTTGATTGGCGGCATCGTAGCATACGAAATATATAGTACAGAGCTAAGAAGGTTACTGGACGTAGCACATTTCCAAAGTCATGATCGCCCCACAACATTGTCACCAAGTGGAATGAAATAGGTATAGTCGAAAAAATACCAAAGTATATCTTTTATGAGCCGGATAACCGGCATTATATTCTTTGTGGCGGCATAAACCGGAGATCTTTGAACTTTGATGTATTACATTCTGTTATGACGTCATACTGAATGACACTCGATTGCTCGACTCGAAGCATATTACGTGATTCAGAATCGAATCACTCAGGTACTCGATTTTTCCCAGCCATAAAACATACGATTACAAAGCGCATATATTTTACGAACGCAATGGGGTTCTGAGTAGATTATGTCGCGACTATTTGTTCATTATAACTAGAAATCGGGCTGGATTGCCGCATTTCCCCGGGATCAACGTACGCAAAGCGTTTGGACGAATGAATTAATTAAAGCCGAATCTCACGCATACACAATAACACACTGTCCGTGATCAATTTCGCGCTGCAATCAAAATGACTGTCACGGAAAGCTGGCTTGCGATGAGTTATTGTGAGCACGAGAACGTGGCGCTTATGGGCGAAAAACAACTTATTTTAGAGGATGAGAATGTGTATTGTGTATTGTATTGTACAATGTGTAATCGTGGGAAGATAGGGCATACGTGGCATATTGAAAAGGAAACTGCAACATTTAGAAATCATTCGCGACCCACCTAAAATGGATTCGCGACTCACCGGATGTTTTAAATTGATTTTTGTTTTAAATGCAACCCTATTGCATATATCGTAAGCTAGTTTATGATGACTCTGTAATAAGCCTTAAAATGAATTATTGATAGAGGGCAGAAGGGTATATTAAATACAACTTGCGTATAGAGATAGTTATATCACTATGCTAAGTATGCAACGTATTTGTGATTCCAAAAAGACGAATGTTGAACCACCCCGTTAGTCATTACGAGCAGCAATATTCAATAGATTATTGTATGTTGCTAGTTTGATCTAGCCTGTAGGCCTATATATTTCCTTTACCAGCAAGACCTAGGACACGCAAGAAGAGGTCGTTGTGACTCGCGAGGCTCTCATTCTCTTCGATGGAGTAATCCGTATTGAACAGTCGCAACGACACGGATTTTCAGTCTGGTCGCTAGTGTCCGCCCCATAGTGTCGGAAGCCTAATTTGATCAGGCAATGATTACTAGCAAGTACGTTGCGCGACCCATGTTGTGTGCATCCCAACTATTTTAGAAGCGGTGCATTGTCATTTCAAGGAAGTGTGAACTGCGCAATTGATCCGTTTGGTATTTTTCATATTTGTCGCGTCATCAATCATTATTGGAGCAGCTAACTTAGAAATGCTATAATCTTAAATTTATCCATTCATAATTGCAAATTCTGTGTTACATCAGGAACAACTAATCTAGATATCCCCGAAAGCCAAATCGGAAGGAAAGTGCAGACGAGGGAGTTCTAGAGAATCGAATAATATTTCGCTGTTATAAAAGTATAAACACTTTCATTTAGGTATGCCCCGATCCCTATTGTTGAGAGATATTGGGAGCATCAGTATCAAGAAAGCAAAGTAGGCCTATCTGATTTTGAATCATTTAGGATTGCCGCGGACAAAAACGTGTTCTATGTGGGTCGGTTATAAGCAGATTCTTTCCCTTCTGCAGATTCGTCAAATACTTTGACCGTATTATGAGAGCATTCAACGAGCAGAAATGCTCGTAACTCACACAAAAAGCTATTTACCTATTTTCACCCTTTCTCGATTGTTTACATAGATTATTGAGTACCAATCTTTCTGCGATTCGTGCGTTAATGATTGCTGAAAACCGAATGAGCTCACCTGTTGTGAGAGAAATATTCAGGAATAAGATAACCCGTGCATTAGATCAACGTGTCCAAAACTAGGCGACGTGAATTATAGCCTACACGTAAGTAGTTGCGAAAGTATGTTGGTACGTGAGCTACACATGACGATTATAGGGGAATGGCAGAGAATTGTCTGGAAGCGAAGCGCAGTTCGTACAGAGTTATCCTCATAAAATTCATATAGGATGTATTAGAGAAGTCAAAGATGCCGGAGCGGTATATAGTATGCGTAGTAGAAGTCGGAACCCACAAGTTCGGCCTGTGTTGGAAGTTGTAATGTGTAATTGCGTGCTAGACTTAAACTCCTTGATTGGTGGAATGCGCCGCGCAAGCAAAGTTCAGCATGAATCGAGAAAAAAACAATGCAATCCGTTGACAGAGGGGCACTCCGATCTACGAAGTTATATAAACCAGTCATAAACTGTAAGACAACTCGAATGCACAAAGCATACGCACTGGATATAATATGCAATTTGGAATTCCACAGCGGTAGCCCGACATCAGACGGTGTCGGATCCGTTATATAAATTCGTACATGGCCGGGAAAGGCGGTAAAAAGTATGATGGTTGGTTCTTTGACCTATCAAATTAATTAACGTAATTCCAGTTGTCTAAGTCATTTAACATTTCTTGGGTCTGTAACGTTCTGGTCAAGTTTTGATCGCATCTTATACTGCATATGTCGGCATTGTCCGTCATTCATATCATTCGCACAACTTGGCTCAAGTCGTGTCAACACGGTTAGGATCTATTTATAGCAATTATGTCCCTAAATGATGACCAATAATGTCGTGTAGACTTATGCTCAAATTCACAATAAATATTCATGTAATATTCATTAGCCCTAGCGATATGAATGTAACAAATACAAAGGCAATACGAGGGTTTGTTTGCTTATTCACCGTGAGCCAGCACATAACAACTTGTCCAATTGATAGAGTCCATTTGTCTTTCTCTACTGTGACTTATGTAACACGTCCCTCACCGACTATATGTATATAATGTATATTATAGGAATATGCTGTAGTAGGACGTTATTTAAGTGGCTTAGTTATGTGTGACGATCAGTAGTGTATAGCTAACGCAGGGGTGGGCAAACTTTTGAGATCGCGGGCCACATTCAACATTTGAATGCATTCGCGGGCCGCACTATATAAAATTGGCATTATAAGGCACAACGCAATATCGGTATTTGATTATATAGTGAGGACATGGAGATGGTATATATGCTTATTTAAACAATCCAACATTGCTTTGATGATATCGTACACGCGTCTGAAACAGTGGCGAGATTTCATATAGGCTGATCAGCCTTCATAACCAATTCGTCAAACTATAGAGATGAAAGTCGGTTGTCCCGATTCCTAGAACAGGATTAAAATTTAAATCTATGGGCAGCGTTCTGTTCATAGATTTACTAATTCCACTTTTGGTTCATTTCCAGGACACACAATGCTGACAGCACCATAACCATGTTAGCTTCAAACACGCTTCTACTACATAAAATATAAATAACCTAATTCTACGCGAACGAATCTACCTAAGACACGCACGAATCGTTTTTTTATAAGCACATCACTGAAATAATTAAAACCGGAGTGGCCAATCTGAAATCACAATTGTGATCCGAATTATGTCTATCTCGTTTAGGATTTCTGTGATGTTGAGCAGTTTAAACCAGTGACGTGCGGTCCAATGAGGCAGGTGAGGCAGTGCCTCACCTGTCGTCAGGGCGAATAAGTGAAAATTGTGAAAACCCTCCATGAGTCGATGATTATTGATATTTTATATCGATGTTCATAAACAATTAAATTTGAACATTTTTTCACACAACATCATCAATTTTCATAATTATTATTCAAAAATACAGCGCGAAAGGAGAGTTGCGGCACAGGTGAGGCACAGGCGGGTGGTGCCTCACCTGCGACAATGCAATTCATCATAAATAGCTCGGAATTCATAACAACTGGTATCAATCAAATGCTATCGTCACACTGATTCCGAAAATCCAAATATTAACAGCGTCAGACCACCAAAACCCCCTCAAAATCGCCATGGAAGGTGACACTCGACTTTATTACAGACAATGCCATCGCAGCGATACAATGGCCAGATGAGGCACAAACGAATTTGCCTCATGTACTATTCGTTAACAATTGGACAATCCCAGCACAGTGAAACGCGCTATCGATTTCGAAATACAACAGTCTTGACTTGACTGTCTTGTAGGAATTATATAGTAGCGACGGCCAATACGTAATGCGGAGCAAATACATTCCCTTACTTATGTAGCTGTTATTTATTTTCCGTTAAATTGTGGTATGTGATAGCTACTTGCATAGGCTGCATCGTCGTTGCTTTATGCTTCGAATAATTTATACCGGTACTTGAAGAGATAGTAATTATTAGGGATGGTGTGAACCTCTGAAAGGTTCAGGTTCGTGTGAATGTGAACATCGTGACGTCACGTGACGTCATATTGCTAATTTCAACCCTACATTTCAGTGAGGTTATAGCCTCTATTAATGCACACGATACCTAGCGACGACCGAGGCCACATAATGTCACAATGCTGAAGTACATATTGACTTTTTAAACGTCGCCAATTGTGTCAACTGGGGCAATCAAATGATATAATAATCCCATAAAATCAATATCTTGCGTCGCTTTGCCAACGATTTCGACGAGGACTTGCAAGGAATATATAAGCTTACGTCTTAACGGTCTAAGCCACACCGGACAATGTATTCGACGTCTGAATATTGCTACGTTGATATTGAGCAGAGTGTAAAACGGGTTTCTATATACTTGCTACCGATATTACCGAATTAACAAAGTTATATAACAGTAGTGAATCTCACGGATTTGGATTTTATGACATGGTCAAGCTCACAGCAGAGAGTCACTAAATATTCACAAACTGAAAGCTGGATATTTCGAGCAAACTTATGTAAGAAAGCAAGTAAAATATTTTAGATTGGCAAGGTGGGTGCTCATTTCGTGTTGATTTTTATGCTGCCAGCGCCATGCAGAGAGTGGTGCGATGTTGAAATGCAAATAATTTCAACCAAAGATGTTATAATGACGTGAAAAATGGTAATCTATGAAAAAGGTTCACAGTGCAGAACCTACCAAGGTTCGTTTGTGAACGTGAGCCTCTAAATTTCTGAGGTTCACACATAGAACGCGAACGTGAACCTCACGTTCACACCATCCCTGGTAATTATTATCCGTTTAAACTTGCCCATTTAGCACAATAGCGACCAGTCCTACATGCATTGTATAATGTGGAATTGCAACGGCTATCAGTGTGCAAAGAAAATGCTCTCTATACCCGCTGCTGTTGTTATTCACATTTTGGATCTCTTTATCAGGTAGGCTACTTTATGTGCGTGCGTGTTTGTGTGTGTGTGTGTGTGTGTGTGTGTGTGTGTGTGTGGAGGGGGTCCGTGCCTCACCAGCCATGAACCTCACGGCACGTCACTGGTTTAAACCTTTCAAACTGCGTGGGCCTTGAGAGTCAGGCTGTCGCGACGGAAATTAAACATATGATATAATAAATATAATAGAATAATAGAGGGAGTATTCACCTTAGAACAGTGGTTCTCAAACTTTGTAGGTCAAGCCCCCTTTAATGATGGTAAAAGATTTCTCGCCCCCTTATCGTCATATCACAAAACGCAAACAGGATGCTAGCAAACCTAACGGATAGTTTGATGGCGTGGAAGGTTACGACTGTGGATGAGAGATTTTTGAATATGAAAAGTCAGACTAAATATAGAGCAATAATTACGAATGGTAAGGAAATCGCACGGATCGCGAATTTTTTTTCAGTTAAGCTCAGCTTCGCACCCCCTTCAGATGCTTTCATGCCCGCAAGGGGGGCGCGATGCCTATGTTTGAGAACTGCCTTAGAATTATCATGGTGAAATATACTAAGAAAAAGATTAATCAAGTCCCTGCATTAATTCGATCTTTAGTACGCATTTCAATAATATTTTTAATAAGTTTCTCTAGACTCTCGCGGGCCGCACAGAACGGTGTGAAGGGCCGCATGCGGCCCGCGGGCCGTAGTTTGCCCACCCCTGAGCTAACGTGACTGGGAAATTGAGATACGGAATTCGCAAGATTGGTTAATTCATATCGATTGTCTGTGAAAAGTCTGTCATAAGTCTACCGTAACCGAAGTGAAAAGCATAAATTATCCTTAATGTAGGCTACTGTTCAGTGTTGCTAAAATACACCAAAGATAAAGGAGGATAATATTTATGTAACTGTTTGTGTTATAGGACTTAATATATATCTTTACCAATACAACATTAATTTTGCCTATACAGTTGGGCGAAAGGCGTGATTAAAATGAGTGGTCGTAGACTTATGCTTGTTCTCTCCATCGCCATATTGATGGCAATAACTCGGTTCACGCACGGTCAAGTTACGCTCAGCGGAGATCCCAGCAAAATTCCACCAAATCCACATAAAAGAAATACGCCAACAGAGGGGACAATCAGTATGGGTACTCCGGACCTGAGTGACGAAGACTCCATGGCAATACACATGCCCAAGTATTTGAGCTGTGACGCGTGCAGAATAATATCAATGCGATTTTCTGACTCATTTACAGTTGAGTATTTTGAATCCGACGTCTGATGGTAGCGGTAGTCACCTATTGATAATTTCATGCTATTATTCTGCAGCCTGAATAACGAAAAATTCTATCGAGAAGTCATTTTTTACTTTCAGAAAGAGATCGAAAAGTTCCCATCAATCAAAAGTCGCAAAAGAGAGTTATCAGAGGATAGGGTCGACGATATATTGGAGGATATCTGCAACGATGAATGGACTCAATACGGAATAAAAGAGGTCGACGGCGAGAACCGATTATCCGGACCAGGATTTGAAACTAGCGACATCCCTGGTGTGATGCAGGGCGGCGGAAAATGGCCTTTCAGGTTTGTGAGACGACACGAAAACCATACTACCATATCTATGGTCGCTCGTGCTATGTTTTAAAATGTTCATATAATCTATCTCCATGCTGTACTTGATTTGAATTAACAGAAGACCGCTGGACAAAAGCAGCTAAGCATCACTGTAGTATAAACGCTATAGGCTAGGCCAACGCGCTCCTGACAATATTACTGTCTAAAAACTTGCTTTATAATCAGTTTTCAGAACTGAAAAACAGTCATGTTCATTATTCCCTGGGGCATATGGCATAGATCAGTGGCTCTCAACCTTTTTGACCGAGTGGACCGGTAAAACTTTAAATAAATGTGGCCGACCAAAATGAAAGCTAAATTTCATTGCGACAAATGTATGCATATCTAATGTAATATAAGAATCTTGATTTACTGCTGACTCTTTGATATTATATATTTATACGAGGTTCTATTGAAGTTTATGCAAGAGGAAGTTCGCGAAGTTAGCTGTTAAAGACCAGAAACTTGATTGTTATTGTTCGGTATCCTTTGATAGAAAGGCTACCATGATGTTTGCTATAGACTCAATATTATCCTGATAAGTTTCGCTTAATTCAAAGAAGTCTGTTTAAAATACTCCGAAGCCTTTACAGAAAAACTTGTCGGAAACAAGTTGTATAGGCTATCTATAAAAGGTTTCGCACAGCAGTACCACAATTGTGACGGCGGCCTGTCTATTACGGCACCATGCAGAAGATACGTTCCCAACTTCGACATCAACTTACAATTCGATATTTTACTGATTTGATTAATGGACAAAAGTCCCACTTCTAGCATACTGGAAGTGGGATAGGGAATGGTAATATATTTGGCGGACTGGCAATAAACTTGTCACGGACCGGCGGCTGAGTACCACTGGCATATATATCAATCGGGGTCAGGAATTATTAGTCTCGGTGTGAGATTGAGATAAATCTTGTATACCTATTGCCGATACTTACCACGGGGATTTTATTAGGCTTTCCGGAAGAAGTACAGTCTTGTGGGTGCGTCAAATGCTGTCCACTTAAATACTGTGGACCTACAGAATACTGAAAACGAATTCTACAGGGTGGAATTGCAATAGCTCATGTATTGAAATCGGCATCATTTCATTCATTTCTGAAAAGGTATTCATGTCCGGAAGTCATTTCAAATAAAAACTTTCAATTGCTCCTTTCCGTGGAGATTCATCTCGAAGGTGCTTATTATTAGTGCTTATCATTATTAGTTGTATTACATTCATTCTTAGCTGGGGATTGCTGTAAGGCAATTGATCTGATGATGGTTTTGAAATAGTTTATGTGTTATACTCATCACTCTTATGGCTATAAGAGCATAGATGGAATGATGTGACACGTGTACTTGCGTGTGGTCCAACAATCCGAGTAAAGCGGGCCTCCTTAAATGATAGGGAGACGGAGAGTCTCTCGAATAACATAATCAAAATAATGCAATTTGCACATTAAATCGATCTAATGTTTTTCTATGTTTTGTAGGCTACACAGACCCACTTCATGATTATCATTCGAGGACTTGTTTTGTAAATTACTGTGAAAGAGGACACCGAAAAAATAGAGAGTTTATATCATTTTTTAATTTAAAAAATACAATTTCATTCGCAAAATCATAGGTGTATATGTCACTCTAAGATTCAAATATTGCCTTATTGTATGCGTTTTGATGATAGGCGATAAACTGTTTTTCTTTAATGACTATATTCAAGGCTTCGAGGATGATAGGGTATATCTACTATACCTCGTCGTTTTCTAGTTCCACGTTAAGGATTTATAATCACACGACAGTTCACACAGTATTTGGAAAATCCAAATAGAAACAGCACTGAATCCATGGGACCTCAGGAACTCGTCTCTTGGCAAATCGCAGTTATTTGTTGATGCATGAACCGGCTTGTCAGGGTTCAATTGAGACTCGGGTACCCCATGGTCGCTATTTTATAGGTCACTTATATTTTATTTATACTCTTCATTCTAGGTTTAAGCAATTTTGCAACGTCATTATCGGCGATATTGGAGAAGATGTCATTTATGAAACATTCCGTAAGTCTGAAGCTCAAGGTTTGGAGAAGCTGATGTGTTTTTCGGAAATAGAGGGCTCGCCAAGTTTCTGTTCAAGTACGCCGAAAAGCGGGAAAAAACACAAAGCTAAGAAGGATGCAAAAGATTCCAAAAAGAAGCTGAAGAAGAGATCCAAGCGCGATGAATTATAATGTCTGTGCAGAATCCCGCAGTACTTCAATCATGCAACTGAAAATCCAAGCCAACTTCAGCATACACAACGCAATAAAATTGACCGAAAATATATTTACCAGTAAAATATTTCTACAACTGTTCATCTGCATCCAGCCTCGATATGTCATAAGAAGGTTTGGCAAGACCAAGGTGGATATGATAGTTTAATTAATATATAATAAAATGTCACATCTATATAACATCAAATCCATCGGTACGCGGTGTCTCACAAAAGCCTCCGGCGAAGAGAGCGTTGCCAAAAATCGACAGGAATTAGAATAAAAGTATATAGACGTAGTGTAAGATCACTATGGATATCCAAACATGATTTGTGTCAATCAGGTCACGGTCGAGGTAGATAACAGTGATATTAAACAGAACAAACAGAATTTGCCCAACCAACAGATCTCCCGCCGACGCGTTGTCTTGTGACGTGACGTCACCAGACGCCATAGGTGGCGCCCCGTCACAAAAGCTGACCTGACCAGGCAGTTAATAACTATGATGTGTCGTGTGTACCGTGCCTATAGGCAGAATTCTTGCCATCGCTGGTCGTGTTCAGAATGCGTTGTTCGCGAACAGAAAGCTTGCATCGCTTTTCCCACCGTGGTTTAAGCTATTTAAATACAAGAATCATGTTAAGGTTTTACCTTGGTGTAACACAGAGTGCGGAGAGACCCCAGTCTTCGGTCCGCATCGATATCAGAGAACGCACCGTCGATGATTAGTGAGTGGTAACGGCATGTAGTAGCTCAGTATATCATGCGTCTAGAATAGGGTTGCCATCAGATGTGGTCAGTAACGAAGTACATCTACTTTTTACATGTACTCAAGTAGTTTCCCTCTACTTCTGGTACTTACTCAAGTAGGTCTGATTTTCTCTACTTCTACTTCTACTTCGTAATATTTTGTGATTTACTTACTTACTTTTCGCTATTTTCAGTTTGTCAAGTAGAAGTAGTTTAATCCCCCAATACGAAAGATAGCCTGAGGAATTTAGGAGCTTCGTTCACGGAGTACTAACATTTAATATTCATAAAAGTCAAGAAAAACCCAGAAATTTTGTTGCGCTTCACGCACAGTAGTTATGGAGTGACAAATATGTTTTCACGAAAGTATTAGTGAATATAATTTAGGTACCAGATTGCTTGGTTCCGCTCACACCGCATTGTCGACCGTATCAAATATTTCATCACAGTAAATATAGCTCACCATAACGTTTGAAACTACCGTTTCGCAATCTAGCATTTACCCATCATATCGTAATATAGCAGCCCATGGCGTGTCCTAATCTGGAAAAGTGGGCTAAGACTTTTTGAGCGTTCGGTCTGTTTTAGCAGACTACCGTTAAAACTGTCTCGACAAAAGGCATTAAAATTCTCTCGTTGCTGTTATACCATTCTTACGTCACACTATCTATTTCATCTTTATATTTCGAATTTCAATCTCCGTATTTGCTGACGGTCACTCCAGACGAGGGTCAGTTGAAAAGCTTAGAGTGAATAAATTGCGAATATGAATGTGTTGTTAGTTGCAATATTCAAATTCTGTACCACAAGGAACCTATCTAAATTTAAAACCGTTCTCCCGTGTACGTACATCGGTCCACTCCTCGCCATTTAGTAACTCTCAAACTGCGTATAACTAAGCATAACCAATTTATTAACCATGCATTAATGCAAACAATATCATTTGAAACTAGGCAAAGAGATGAATATTATCCTGCTGCGTGGTAGCGGCGTCTGGGGCGTAGGGAAAATCTGGTATGCGGCATTAGAGATGAGCGGATTTGAAATTTCTATGTCCTAATCCAATCCAAATCCGAACCTTCAAATCCAAATCCTAATCCATAACTTTTTCATATTCAAGTGCATGTTCAATCCTAATCCGATTCCAAGGGGAAATTCAGAAAAAAATACCAATTTACGCAATGGAGGGATTCGAAAATTTTCTTTCACAACCAACGATTCACTTGATTCAAGATAACTTAGTAACCATAAGTACAATAATCTGATCTGAATAAAGTTTGTCGCCATTCGCCACACGACATTTCAATCAACCAGAAAATAGGTAAATCCAATCCAAATCCTAATCCGTTCTGAAAAAAAAGTCTAATCCAATCCAAATCCGACAAAATTTCACAAATCCTGTTGTTTTGAAAACCTAATCCTAATCCATGCTCATCTCTGTGCGGCATGCAGTACGTGTGGATAATATGGCTTGCGTGCGGGCATTTATTTTATTATTATAATCGGGCTGGATTGCATTTACCAATCGACGTCATCAAACCCTTTGCAAGAAGGAGTGAATGAATTTAAATTTTGAGGCACGTACAAAACAAACCTTCAAATTTCGCATGGGAGACTGGCTTACGACATTTATTGTTCTTAGTAGTTATGTTTTGTTTTGTTTTGTTTTTTCAAAACAGAGAGTTCTGACGCGCCTTTTACCGGAAATGTCTAGCTCGCGCAGTCAAGCGGCCACCATAGGTTGTATGCTCTACTGTCTACCAAATGTTAAAAAATATATTACTAACATCGACATGCCCTTTTCAGTTATAAGCAATTTCAAAGCATGAACTTGATTTCGCGATTGTCGTGTAAACAATAGTACGCGGGCTAATGAATTTGTCGGGAGAAGTGAAATTCGAAGTTTGATAACGTGGCAAAAAATCACTTTGGTCTGAACTTCATCTCCACAAATTTCATGTAGGTCCATGCATCCTGGTCACGGTCAAACCAGGATACTCCGTGTACTTCGGTTTCCCCATACACCCCGTTCAAGTTGCTGTACACGTCACGACAATTATTGTACCACCAAGCTCCTTTCCATCTATTCGCGCAACTCTGCTTTGGATTCAGGTCATTATCGGCGTCCTTTGTGGAGAATTGCTTTCCGCCATGTGAATGCTCAAATGAGTCTGTCGCATTGCCAGAATATCCAGAAACTGCCAAACGGTATTTGTCTGATGCCGCTCCGATTTGGAAGGAGCTAATATAGCACAAGAGAAAGGATGTAAGAGGAATATGAAATACAACGACTTTCAGGGTTCATTACCGACTATAGAGAGAGAGATATGATATTCTTTCTCGCCTGCACCATCGAGATGCTTTGGCGACGGAGTTGCGCTACGGCCCCATGAGGTCATCTAGTCTGCGCCCCCGTTTTTTTTTCTCCTCCATGCTATCCGTGATTGCTGAGCGCCTAGCAGGATAGCTGCGGATACCATTTTTCGAGTCTTTGGTATGACCCGGCCGGGGATCGAACCCACGACCTACCGCTCGAGAAGCCGGACGCATAACCATTACACTATCTCGCTCGGTATATATAAATATATATTATAACTTAGTGGTTCGCAACGGAAGCCTTCAGACTTGCTAAATCAGTGGTTCTCGGACTTTTTTAAATAGACCCATTTTATGATAATGAAATACTTTCAAGCGCTCATTTCCTGATTTCATGAAATACTAAAGAGAGCAATCAGAATGTTGGCAATCCCATAGGGTAGTTTGATGGCATGAAAGGTTAGGACTGTAAGAAAATTATCAAATGTGAAATTCGGACAATGCACAGAGCAATAACCATGCGCTGGAGGTAAAGCACGCCAAGCGCGAAATATTTTCAGTTAACTGCGCCTTCGCACCACCTTCAAATGTTTACACGTGGGGGCACGTTCCCAGTTTCAGAACCATTGTGCTAAATGATTGATAACGTAATTGGTAATATTTAAATTAGGTAAATCCCGAGGTAGTTTCGCTTCGTAACTTAAGTCAGGTAATGAATCGAGTCATCCCGACACTGTGTTTCACAATATCTAACCCAAAAATCCTACCTTTGAATTATCATCGCTAGGGTAAGCTCGCGTATATCGACTTATGGAGGATGATCAATTCGTAAAACACCAAAATGTCTCGTCTATCAAGTTAATGACACAATATCTAAAATTATATCTAGTGATATTGGCAACTCTCGTGGATCCATTCGCCGAATTTCCACAGTGTGCAATAACGAACACTCGTTTTAGATTTCTGCTGATTGTTTCGTTGATGTGATTGGTTAATGCGCTTGAGAATGAAAACTGTCTGATTTTGCGACCTGTCGGCTTACTTCTTATTGTAATGCTGAAAGATTATTTTGAAATCACATAGTGGGTCACAAGAACCGTTGCTTTAAACTTGCCTGTATTTAGCCATCAAATGAATTCCTGTATTGTTCGTGATCATGTTGATTTCTAATTCCATATTTCCTTGCTTTGTCCTTTCATGCAACTCCTCGAGCCCTGATGACAAGCGTTACGATATCATGGAAGACGTTGGTTTCGAAGCAATCCACTTTACCAGAATAAGGTTTTAATAAGGGCATAACCTAGGGTTACCATATTTCTGTGACACAAATTCCGAACACTCTTTAGCGCCCACTAGAGGATTTCAAAATGAGTTTTGACGTCACACTAGCAAAGCGTTGCCCATAGACCAGAGGTGGTCACGATCAGGTTCAGAAGAATGTATGTGGCTGAATTTTGTGTAACCGGGACCGAAACCACATTTTTCAGACCCTTCCCACTTAAATAAACAATGATTTTGAGCCCACCATGGAATAATCGATGCAACTTCGGGGGGGGGGGGGGGGGGGGTTGCTATATGAATCTGGTTTCTATGTGCATCTGGTCGTTAAATTTTTTGAATGAATTCCATCAATAATATTGGTTGTTCCATGTATTACTATATAGTTACTACAGTTACTACACTCTCCGCCCGCGCCCACATGATCAATGTTAGCGGTATAATTGGTGGAGGTGGATGAGTTCGCAAATACAGGGAGCGTAATTGTACATCGTTAAGTCATATTTATGTCCCACGGATAAGATTGTTTATCAGCCTTATGCCGGTGCGTACCACAGAGCGTTATAAACTCCTCACATCCAGCGGTTTCCAACCTTTTATGGTCACTACTCCATTTACAATTTGAAAACATTCCGTCGCGCGGATCAAAATTTGATGTCAGCACCTTTGCCCCAACTTACTCACGGGCTATTTTGGAAGCTGATTACGTTCAACATATTCGCGAAACCCAGAATAAAGGCAAACGACCGCCAACTTTGGAACCACTATATATCATTGAATAAAGCATTCAAACGGCCTTAACGATCTCTAGGAATATACCGTTCTCCTATAATTGCGATTACAATTAGGCTTATTCTAGTGAATGAAGGTTGTTTTCATTTATATTTTATTGCACTTTTTGCGAGGGTGTTAGTCCCCATATTAAAATCAATGAGTGTGATAGTGAATCGCGCGCAGCGCGAAGAAAAATATCATGCATCAGCATAAATATTCCCAAAAATAATGTTTTCGTGTTAATTTACGAAAAGATTGTGGGGCCACGCCAAGTCTTCAAAATTCCGGACATTTGGCATATTTTAGAAATTCCTGCCGGACGCTAGTTTGAACAGTTAAATTCCGGACATGTCCGGGAAATTCCAGACGTATGACAACCCTAGCATAACCAAGATAATATCGACGTAATCTTACAGGTTGAAGGAGTCAGGTTGAAGAAGTCAAAAATCAAAACCTTCCTACCGAGCCACCAATTTCCTTCACAACTCCCGAATCCTTTTCTGTATTCATCCCAACCTCGGTAGAAATCTATATCTCCATTTACTCTTCGCTGGAAAATCTGCAATGGAATTCAGCAAATACTCATTATTTAAGAAATGCCGTGGATTTGAAATGCTACTCACGGTCCATCCCTCGCCCGCAATGCATCTCTTCGTCTTATCTTTGATTTTGATTTGAAGCTCTTTCTGCATCTCCGACATCCTTCCCGGACCCTGAATGAAACACACACTGAATTGAACCTTCATTGTTGACGTCAAATCACTCGTATTCCGACCCCGCAGTCTCCCTTCCATATCCATTTACCGTTGATGTATCTTCTCATGCACAATTTCGCTGGAAAACAGAAAATACAATGCGATTGAAATTGAGACACTGCTTCATCGTACCTGATGAACGAAGGTAGATCGCGAATCCGAACAGTAATAAAATCCAAATTGTGAGCGACATTTCAAAAGCAACTTGATAATTCAATTGCAGCTGCCGTGATGATGCGTATCGAACAGAACTTAATATGGCAGGTGTTCGATAGATAATGTATATGCTCACAATAGTTATGCAAAAACTTCAGTTGAATCACACGGACATGCAAATTGCTTTTTTAGTTCCGTGTCCTGCAATTTAGTTCAAGTGATATTTGTTCATTGAGCAGGTATTCGATCGTTTATGACATACACGAAAAATATTTACATTTCTCAAAATTACATCGTTCTATACGACTAGGATCCCCGCGCTGATCACTTTAAGCCAGGGTTGTCAAACTCAAATTGGGTTGCAGGTCGGATTCATACCTTCCAACCGCTCCCGGGCCAGACCAGTTAACTGATTTCAAAGTGATACGTCATGCCCATGCTTTATACTTTAATACTTTATTACCAGGTATATATAGATTTGAGTATATTATACACTATCTCTGATCGTAGGTTTTTTATTCTGGCGTGATTGGCGGATGAAGACAGTTATGGATCGGTGATACAATGTCACTCCCCAGCACACCGCAGCTATCCGAAATATCATGTATGTTTTTCCTCTGGGTGCATATTGTGGTTCTCACTCAGTTCAATTCGCATATAGACATCGGGTTCTATTTTGCTTTAACTCGATTTTTGAAATTCCTTATATATGGTTCAAGATTTCGATAGGTTGTCCATTCAACATACTAGCCCGAAACCCAGGAATAAAATACATGATATTAAGCGTTGCTCTGGTGATACATGGCATGTACTGGCAGGAATCACAATAATCATGTTACAATTATTGATATCACCACTAATGAAAGGATGTCACGTACATTTTGTCGTGTTTCGGCATAGACAGTGGCTGGGAAATTAAAAATGTTGGTGGTTGATGTTGAAAAGGCCACCTAAGCAGTATGAAACTATGATTATGGGGTGTAAAAGGCCATCTTATCAATAAATATGAAATTATTCCAGCCCTACATTTCATTGAAGTGATAGCCTATTTTAATGTACAGTACACGTTACCTAGCGACAACTCGGGCCACATAATGCCACAATGCTGAAGTACATATTGACATTTTAAACGTCACCAAATGTATCAACCGGGGCAATCAAATTATATTTTAATCCCAGAAAATCGATATCTTCCGTCGCCTTGCCGACAATTTCGACGAGGACTTGCAACGGAATATAAGTTTACCGCTTAACGGTCTAGGCCAGACCGGACAATGTATTCAGCGTTTTAGTTTAAAACGATTTCTATACTTTCTACCGATATTACCCCATTAACAAGTTATTCAACAGTAGCCAACACCTGCATCGCATGGATTTGGTTTTTATGATACAATAAATATATGAAATCAAGATTGACCCCGTACGCCCGTTACATTTTTTACATCAGACAATGATATCAATTTCATTGATTGTTGAATAAGCATCATTCGCTGACTACACCTACATAAAGTGTATGTCACTCTTGATGTTGTGTGATTTTGGGTCAAACTCACAGCAGATAGTCACTAAATATTCATAAACGGAAAGCTGGATATTTCGAGCCAACCTTTGTAACAAAGCAAGTAAAATTTTGGAGATTGGCAAGGTACATATCCGTTTGGTGTTAATTTTCATGCTGCCAGGGCCATGCATAGAATGCTGGTGCGAAGTTGAATGCAAATAAGTTCAACCAAAGATTTTATAATGACGTGAAAATTGTAATCTATGTCTATGACAAAGGTTCGCAATGCAGAGCCTATATACCAAGGCTCGTTTGCGAACGTGAAGCTCTAAATTTCCGCGGTTCACACAGAGAACGCGAACGTGAACCTCACGTTCCCACCATCCCTAGTCTCAACCAAATTATATTGTGTTGTCCAATACATAAAGCGAAAAGTTGAAAATGAATGCTTTGCAATCAGTAAAGTATCAGCTGATAGGTACTTCTGTTTCGACGTCGGGGTGACGCAATATGTATAACCTACCATATGTCATTATATAATGACTTCGTTGCTCTACTATGAAACACCTCTTGAATCGGAATATCCTGATTATCGGTATAATTTATCAAATTATGAGGTGCAAAATAAATCATGCAATAAATCATTTATGCTATAGAATTCAACAGTATCCGCGCACCCTAATTTCGCGTGGGTGATCCAAACGATAATATCTATGGTAGGAAGTTGTTGTCGATGAGTTTGTTATATTCCCATATTTTATCGAAATATATTCGATGTAAGTATTTGGACCATTGCAGTGATGACACATTCATGCTAGCATTCGACAACGTACCTTAATTTCGCATCTCGATCCCGTATGTATCTGAACCAGGATTTCTCAATCGTGGGCGCCATGGCGCCCACTAAAAGCTGTGCTGGAAAAATCGATGATTTGTGCAAATGTAACTGCAACAATACTGAGGTCGACTGAAATGTCCCCATCTATGTGGACTGTGGAATTCCTGTTGTGTGTGTTGTGAGATTATTCATAGTCATGGACGCGACCTATTCAACATGAGCGATGTCTTGAAGCCTATACAACTACTAGGGTTGTAACCAAGTCACAAGGTTCCGAGTCAAAAGTCAATCTCACTTTTATACTTTTGACTCGAGTCAAGTGGGGTAATTTTCAATTCACCCCCAAGTCACGTCCGAGTCCAAGTCAGGGAGCAGAGGGTCGATTCAGCGTCACAGTATTGTGACTCCAGTGCGAATCCAAGTCATTGTGTTGACAGTTCAGTTTCGAGTTAGAGTCTTGTTATTATACCCCCTTTCTATAACCCTGCTCGGTGATATATTTTTTCCCTCTCTTTTCAGAGTTTCTGGTCGACTTTTCAAGTACGAGAACTATTAGACGAAATACAAATTGTGGGGTAACTTTATTGAACTTCGAAATTACAATGAAATGTCGATCTTGGCCGTCTGAGACTCGAGTCATGAGACTTGGTCCGATTCATGCGAAATGACTCCAGTACAAGTCGAGTCAATACACTGATCGACTAGTTTCCATTTTCACCCATGCAAAATGGACATTTCAATCTTCTGAACCGGAGTCTTCCTACATAGTGTACTCGATCGTTCTTGGTTTAACACTTCCGCAGTATGTATGCGCAATTGCTAAACATATGCAACCGGGATATTGAACGTTGCAAGCCAGCAGAAAGATCTAGTGCGCGGGCCTTGGCTTTCACTTTTTGTAAATCTTAACCAATGCAAAATGGCATATACACGGACTGGACATTTCAATATTCTGAACCATAGTTTTCCTAAATAGTGTAGTCCAGGGCTCTTCAACCGGGTGTTTCGTACACCCTAGGCTAGTGTGTAACTAAAACTTTTAAAGGGTATAACCTCTCGAATGGGGTGTACTGAGGTGTACCAAATCCCCATTATACAATGTACCGATGAGTCTCTACCGGATCAATTACACGCTAAACAAGTAGTATGAGAGAGGTCAATTTGATCCCCTCCAATCAGCGTCGAGTATTTGATCACGTGACATCTGTTAGCCAATCAGAATGCAGAACGATGTGGGTGTGGTTCCAATACGAGAGAGGTGTGGGTTGTGTGAGAGATAGCATAGTTCCAGTTCAGTAACGCTGAGATATTTATTACGTCATTGCGTAAGTTGATTACCTATGATTGCGTATTGCATCATGATTACGTCACATGCGTAGTTGATTACTTTAGTTATTTCGAGAGTGGCTTTGCTTAGTTCCAATAATGCTTAGATATGATTACGTCTAGTTCCAGTTTATTACGTCATTGACCCCCTCCAATCAGCGTCGAGTATTTGATCACGTGACATCTGTTAGCCAATCAGAATGCAGAACAATGTGGGTGTGGTTCCAATACGAGAGAGGTTTTGGTTGTGCGAGAGATGGCATAGTTCCAGTCCAGTAACGCTGAGATATTTATTACGTCATTGCGTAAGTTGATTACCTATGATTGCGTATTGCACCATATTCATGATTACGTCACAAGCGTAGTTGATGCTCACTGTTATCTTCAAAACCATGAAATTATTGCGAGTATCACCTGCGCTCACTGAAGAAAAGGATGAAATTATATCCACGGCATATTCCTTAGCTAGAAATTTTATCATGTATGAAATCGATGGCTCAAGCGTTAAAGCAAATACGCAGGTGGAGAAAACCTTACGACGAGATGTTACTGAAATATTTGAGCGATATCGAACTATCCTAAACGCAGTCTCCAAGCGCCTTCGTTATAGTGAAGTCAATGAGAAATATAAAGAACATTCACCCATTGAGCGAATGTTCCTGATGATAGCCGATGAAATATTCAGAGATAGTCAAGAAAATTGGGGTCAGATTGTGTCTCTTTATGTGCTTGGCGGCATTCTTGCTCGCAATAACGAGGCTGCGCATAACGGCAGGGATATAGATGCTATCATACAGACACTCGGGAATTACATTGCTACTAAAAAACGAAAGTGGATAGAACAAAATGGCGGATGGAGGCATTTTGTCATGTGGTATCACTTATAAAAGCTCGATCGCAGTTACTATTTGTTATATTTACATCATGGGCTCCGTGCGAATAAATGCTTGTAAGTTTATTGGATCCAAGGCCGTATCATGGATAGTATATTCGAAATGTATGAAGATGGTTGGTGTGGATGTAATGGAAATATCGTATCCTTTCACTATACTAGAATGTGAAGGATGTAATTATACAGAGCTGCTAGCATGTGATCAAGACGAAAGAAAAACAATGAAGATATACGATACTGAAGTAACGAAAGAAGAACATCGAGTTGTTTTTAAGTCAACAGCAACAGTAGAACTATCTCATAAATTTGCTAATGCTACTGCTCAAAACTAACATTTAAGCCGTCGCAATCGCTTGGGGATTTAGCTCAGCGGTAGAGCAGCTGTCTTGCAAGCAGAAGGTCACGGGTTCAATTCCCGTACTCTCCACTCTTTTTTCCGTTGAAGTGCTAATGACGCAAAGGTGGCGCAATCATTTCAATTTGATTATCACTCAGAATGTGTGCTTTGAAAAGACTGTGTTTCGAGCGAGAAAAGTTTCGGAATTGTTCTGATTCTACTATCAAAGCGGGACCGATTGACGAATCGAATCTATTTAGTTGGTGGGCAACAATTGAAGGACCCCAAGGAACGCCATACGAAAAAGGAGTGTTTAAAATATTAATAGAATATCCCACAGAGTATCCGTTTCGACCTCCGAAGATGAGATTTGAAACTCATATATTTCACCCGAACATTAGTGTGAAAGGCACTATATGCGTGGATATTTTGCAGAAGCAATGGTCACCAGCGCTAACTACATCAACTGTGCTGCTATCAATATCTTCGTTACTTGGCGCACCAAATCCAAATGATCCTATGAATGCGGAAAGTGCACATCTCTATCTGGAAGATAGACAACTCTACTTTAAACGCGCTCAGCAATATACCGAACGCTATGCCAGAGTTTCTACCAACTGCGATTTGTCAGCGTGATTACAATTATTAAAACTATCATTTGCTTGTGACTTGTTTATGCCTTGTAAATATTAATTGTGGAGCCCCACCTTTGTAATAAAAAAACTCCATAATGTGTCTTTGTTGGTTATATGAAAAAATAGCGCGAGTTAGTGATTTATTGGCGAAAGATTATTGCACTGATCTGATGCATCTTGACTTGTGCGCTGATTCGTTGGTCTAGGGGTATGATGCTCGCTTTGGGAGCGAGAGGTCCTGGGTTCAAATCCCGGACGAATCTGCATTTTGCTACTAGCTAATGGATAAACACGCCCGAACACGAGTCAGTGATTTATTGAGCTATGAAACGACCATCACAAAACGCTTGAAATAGGATTATATTACCAACAACAATGGCCTTACCCTTGAAATCAATGACCAAGCACGATTTATAAAGCACACGATAATGTTCGTCTTTACAGACAATCATATTACGCGATGGGTATGTAACACAATCTTCAATTGGTTTCACTACAATTCTATTATCATAATGGAAAAGTATACACGTGTAGGGAATGGTAATTGATCTCACGTTAGGTAATACAATCATTTCCTCGTAATTACGACACGACTCAAACTGAGTAGCAACAGAAATTCTTGCTATGGTCATGCTTCACTAGCTTGTTCACGTTCTTGACAGCAACATGATACCCATTCCAGTATACAACAAATAGTAAGCAGTACGATGAACACGACAGCTAAGATATCATCGACATCTTCCATTTATATACGCGATCTAGTCAGAGATTCCCAGATTTTTAGTCTACGAAAAACAACAAATTCTTCACTGATTTGCTGTACAATTCTATGTTTCGATAACACGTCTATGTACATACAATGATTAGGAAAGCGTACAGGCAACCAATCAGTTCCAATGAATAATGTAATATCTCGGTCATGCGGATAAATACGTATATGAAAGCTATCAGATGAAAGTCTGTGAATGCGTTCAGGATTCATTACAATGATTTTTTCTCTGATTTTCACTCGAATCTTCTCATCTCCAAAGTACTGTATGACAGTGAAGCTATTTGCTCGCATTTCGTTTAATTCTTTGAACAAAGTCCCAGACTATACTATCGTTGTGCTTCTTATCTTTTCCGAAGTGGTCTAAATAAGACAGCGTGCTCATACCATCACTGCGGCAGCTAAGGAATGAAATTGCGTGCGCTCCGCAAGCCTCTGAACGTTTGTGCTGTAATGGTTTGATCGAACTGGTATACTTTTCAGGTTCTAGGAAACAGGGTATTTCGTTTCTGAACGGAGTTATGCCGAAGCTGTCGTGAAAATGAGTTCCATATTCATCAGCGTAGATGCATACCCAGTGACTTCCTGGTTCGTCGGCCTCGTCATAATTAATGATTAATGAGTAGGGAGGTTTCGGTCGCCGAGGAAGTCGATCAATAGGAAAATTTCCTAGATAATGTCGTTTGGTGGAATCGTAACTATACAATATTTCATCTATTTCTAGTCCGTTCATATTACAGTAACGGTGCGAGCTTGGCTTATTTCCAGTATTTTTTGAAATTCCATGAAACAAAGCAGAGTTGTTTCGCTCGCGACACCATCAGCAGGAAAAGTGATGCGCAGACTAAGTGTACCACTTTTCTGCAGTTCGAAACAGTCGTCTAAATCATCAGCTCGCAAGTTATATACTAGAAGAGTATATCCATTAGCGAATTCCTTCGGGGTAAGGACTCCGATCTGTTTTTCGAGTGCTCCTATGCCTTGAACCATATTGAGATAGGCTTCAGAATAGTGATTGTTTTCAAAATCAAGTTCGTATCCACCTTCCGGTATCAGGAAACCATTGACTTTCAATTCGACACGCTTCATTTTGTTATGAATAAAGTTGTATGGATTTTTATCGAACGCACCCTGGAATGCCTTAGTCGCTACCATACCGATGATTAAACGAGTCGGTAGAGTACCCGAATACAGATTACCAATATCGATTTGAGTGGTGTCAGCTGCGAAAGTTCTTGTCAAAAGCTTCATGTCCATAAACGGATATCTAGCTGGAGCATCGACCATCATTGCGGATTTCACATCTTCGCTTACTTTCACACCACACAATTGCAGCTCTTTTTTAATAATTTTGAAATTGCTAGTATTCAATCCAAACAGAAAGAAACTTTTCGGATTCAAAGTGAGTTCGAACTCCAAGGGTACCTCATCCAGAATGTAACGGTCTTGTAAGCATAATCCGTGATGGATTCGGCCTCTTATTTCAACAACTTTACTGGTTGCAAAAGGCAAACTTCTCGCGTTGTGACCTTTGTTAGCTGCACCATCGCCTATAGCCTTATCATCTAATTGCTCAGGGGTATCTTTGACCCAACCCTGTGTCAAAAGCGTTGACTTTTGTACGTCTTGTGGGGCGAACAGATAGTTCAAGTAGGCTGAATACGCCTGTAGTTTTATATCCTGCTTGATCGTGTGATTTCCAACTTTAATGTGAAGTTGTGAAATCATTGAATCTAAAATGTTATTGACAACGCCAATATCATCATTTGCAACTAAATCCGCATCGCCTTTCAGCAGTTTCAAACGAAATAAAAAATAAGATTCGCTTAGATCTATGAAATCTCCACACCCCTCGTATCTGAAAGTGATGACGGATTCATTGTCCGAAACAGGGGGTATCTTAATGATACGTTTTTTCTCTACACTGGTCTGAGTAGGTGGTATCTGGAAAAGATCTAAGGACGGATGAATACCCTCAGCAGATTTGCTATGAATCAGCTCCGTCATGTTCCGTGGGTCTACTTGTAAATGAAAAGAGGAAGGGTTGGTAGTTGTATTTAATCAAAAATATCCCGGCGACGTTTTTTTCGTTTGATATTTTTCTTTTTAGGTGCTTTTCTCTTCCCTAGGAAATTATCAAGTGCTTGACTAGCAGCTTGCTTTCCTCTGATTTTAAAGCTTTCTCCAATGTTTTGTCCTCCCAATACATCAGAAGCGACTTCAGCCCCAGTGTGAAGTAGTTGTCTACCCAGAGCTTTTGCTCCTTTGGAAATCAAGGGTACCACACTACGTCCCAAACTGCGAAATAGATTACCTAGACCGTGACCTCTTTGCACTCGACCTCGAAAGTAGTTTATGTCCCCTCCGCTTTGATTTCGATAATAGTGTTGAAAAGCTTCACGATCACAACAGTAATGTGCTCTCATCGTGACGTAAAGCAAGTGTGATATGAACTACAGAACCATTCAGATTTATAGATGCACCTTTATCGTCTCTAATACTAATTCGAATTCGATTGGCATATTCCGCAATCATAGGGAAAAAGTAGATTTTCTCAAAAATGTGATGTTGGTATTCATTGTTAGCTGCTGTGATAGGGATATTTCGCAATAGCGGTGCATTCGTATCGCCGACTGTTTGCGGTCGAATGAGATCGGTATAGACCAATAAATTACTTATGGGTGCGATGCTATCTCGCAGGAACATTTGCGAAGTTAAATATTTTCCTTGCGGTAAATTTTGTTCTTTAAGATTTCCATATGTGTAAACCGGATTTCTGATTCTCTTTGGATTTCTTCGGAAATTCGGAAAGGCACCTGCTTCGCTAGGTGGAATGACTAGCATAGCCGTGGAGCTTGACAGCTGGTTTATCCATACCTTTGTCTGAGTACGATTGATTCTATCGATCAAGCTTTTGAAATCATAATAATCCCCATTGGGATAGAAAAAATAATTATTGCTTTGCGCTGCCAACAGAGCAGATGATTTTTCCTCTTGAAATTCCCATAACAATCCATTGAAATGGGGTAAAGTAGCTTGAAACTGATTACGAACTGAAAATTCTGCAAGCCCCAACTCCCATTTTCCAGTGATGGGACGCGCCAAGTCAAGTACAAAATCCGATTCCGAACTGCTAATGTGAATGTATTTCATAACGCAATAGCACGCTTTCGAAATTGCAGTACAGCACTAGACGGTGCACTCCGAAAAGGAATTTTTTCACCCTTATCATTCAACAAAGATATTTTTATACGTTCCAATCTATTTATATTTATAGGGAAAAAGAAAGGCTTTATGTAGTATTTGGAAAACGCCTTCTTATCTCCCTCGACTTTCACCACTCGCAATAGGCGCTGTAATGTACCATTGGATTCTTGCGGTTCAATAATATCGCAATGAACGTATACAAAGTCAATCGACGGTAAGGGTGTTATATCGAAATTGAAATGTATTTTTTTCTTTGAGAAAGAATATGCGGATAGCGCTGCTGTATTTGGTAACACGAAAGTCGCGAGAGTGTAGCCATCTGGAATTTCTATATTCTTCAACGTTGCTGTATAATCGTTCTCTGCAGTCACGATATTGCATTGCGTATCCACTCCTGGATAAAAGATATCTGTGATGTCTTCGTGTGGAATTGACACAGTTAGGGTATTGCTCTCAGGAAAACATTTTACTGCTACATCGGGGTTGATACTTTCTATGGTTTTTAACATGGCGTAGAGCGAGTCATATTGTCCAATTTTCAGGCGGAATCGTCTAAAGCTTTGTTCGATACCCATAATTTGGAATCCGAAAGAAACTTGTGAATCGATGCGTTTTTCAAAATCTCTTGGAAAACTGATCTCCGTCAGAGCGACTTCATTTCTCTCTACATTTCTTGCCGTCTGCATTTCGTTGACATATTCTGCGGTTGTATTGCCAGGAAACATGTCCATAGAAGCATTGGAAAATAACGTCACATAACTCATAGTTTAGGTATTTTTGGAGCTGGTAACATATAACCCACACACGACGATAATAACGATACCCAAAGCTCCTTGTTTTCTTGAACGATTGTTAAATTGTAGAGTGAAAATATCACTATGATCAATATAACCAGGACTTGAGCGATGAATTGATAAAAGTTACGGTTTGACGATATCTTTTTGATCGACCCAGGAATTGAATTCTGGTCCATATCCTAGCCATTTCACTAAATACTGACGGTGTTTGCCGCGTTGACGTCTCTTTATAATCTTTTCAATACGCCACTCTGTAGGTTCGGTCACCACCTGTAGTTCTTCTCTGTAAAACCTCCCGTCGATGACGTCATGATTATAGTCACGCAAGCGATACATCGGAGGGTCACCAGCCATTGCG
The DNA here is from genome assembly GCF_051294905.1 of Botryllus schlosseri. NCBI lineage: Eukaryota > Metazoa > Chordata > Ascidiacea > Stolidobranchia > Styelidae > Botryllus > Botryllus schlosseri. The sequence goes on from NC_137249.1 coordinate 22,584,454, forward strand.
TCGATGATATAAAATATCTCAGTTGTCCAATTGGGTCTACTGCTCTTTTCAAAAAGCCCGCGAATTTTCGAAATGCGTACGGCTGTTCCTTTCGTTAGTGTGGGAAGTGTAGCTTGTCGAAACCCGTACATTTTTTGCCAAATAGCTTCTTGATTGTGTGAATTGACTTGACTAGGAGCCATACCTAACGACGTATGTTTGGTGTGATTATAGGAATATACGAAATCCTGTAGCACGTCGATGTATTTACTGGTGTTATTCTTTGTGAAATAGCGGTACAAGATTGCCTTGAAAGTCCTAATACAGCGCTCGGCGAGAGACGACTTCAATTCGCTTTTTGTGTAAAAGTAACGAACTTTATTTTTCTTGAGAAAGTTTTGAAAAGCTCGATTGGTATATTCTGTACCTCTATCAGTCTGCAACACTAAAGGCAGCCTCTCATTGAACACTTGTCGGAAAGCAGAAATCATACTGCGACCAGTTTTATCTTTAATTGGAATCAACCACACAAACTTTGAAAACGTATCAATAACCAAAGCCAGATATCTAAATCCACGATTGTATTTAGAAATAGACTGCACATCAATCAAATCGCTTTGAAACTGACTATCAATTCCAGAGACCACCACCTTCTCGCGAGTAAATTTTTTTCGTATAGGAAAATGCAGGGTATAACTTTGTTCTGATTTCAACCATTCTTTGTCTTTCTGTAAATAAGCTCCTCTATAGGAGTTTGGTTTGCGGGGATCGAAATAGTCTCTCGCTAGCGTCATGTCCATAACTTTCCTGTGTAGCGTTGATTCGGCTTTCGTTTGCGCGGACCGTCAATGCTTTGCCAATTAACTGGAGGTTTATTGGCTTTCTTCTTTTTAACTTTTTTCTTTGAAGTTTTAGGTGTATGGGGTGGAGTTACCGCTTCGTAATTGCTCCAAATCTCGGGTGTTGCGGGTGGAGGTGTCGCGTCAAATGTGTTATTAATAGCGGGCGCCGCTCCGGGCGGATGCGACGCGGCAATTGTTTCATCGGTAGCGGGCGCTGCGGGTGCGCGGGACGACGACTTGATCAATTTCTTATTTGCACGTAGATTTCTCAATAGTCTAATGCCGTGTTGAAATAGTGCTAATTTTTCGGTGCGTGTCAAATCAGAGTCCCTGATGCTTGCGATATGTTCATTGAATTTCTTTTCGTAGGCGTCTTTTGATTGTAAAGGCGGGAAGTACAATTCACGCATGTCTAGTCAATCCACCTAACAGACTTCCAATAATCGGAATTGCAGCACTTAAGATCGCTATAAATCATTAAAGTTAGATCATGAATCGAATCGAATCACATATATATTCACCGGATAAAAAGCCACCCTTTTGAAATACTTTTTGCTTCTGTTTTTGAGATTTACAGCACAGCACTTTGCGAATGTTAGTTTTATGCTTCTTCAGTCGTGCCTTACTCGTACTTGAAATAGCTATATTACCCGAGACAAGATTACGAAGACACTCACACACACAGGTAGTAAAAGCTTTGTGAGTTAATAACTCGTTACGCTCCTTCTTTTTAGCACTCTTTAACAGCTTCAACTTGATAAGATGATTATTTAAAGTTTTTTTCAAAACACCGCGTGACCTCGCCATTGCGAATGATAGTGAATGTTCGAGTACAGCGGTATTTATTCCGAATACACGGTCATACGTTCGCTTGGAAAAATGTTGCTGCGAAGTCGATACTGTTCGGGTGTTTCCTGCGTCAAATCGACCATGATATAACTATAAGGCTTACGAGTTGCTCTCTTGTAAGCTTCCGTGAGAAAATTTGGTTTATCTGGAAACATTTGACGTGAAAGATATCGAATCTGGGCAGAATCACGAGGATTTTTCATGATGACAATATAGTTGCTAGACAGCGTAATGTCACGGAAGCCTGCTCCTCGGTGAAATAGATTTTGACAGAGAAACACCACTGAGAGCGACATGTGATGACTGTATCTGGTGAACAGTTCACGCACTTGACTTGCTTGCGTCATCATGTCATCTAGCACAATTAACGTATGTTCACTATTAGCTCTCTGTAAATCTTTCAACTTGTCTAGACCCTTGTAAAATTGCACTCCTTTCATCTTATCATACAACGGTTGATAGTTATTATATAACCAGATGATCTTTCTCGGTCGAGGTACGATGAGCTTGTCGGCATTTTGTATGATTCTATAGGCGAAAACTGTTTTTCCACTGGACGATGCTCCACTAATTATCATACGAAGAGGCGAGTATAAAACACGTGCACGGTTCATTTTATTACAATGAAAGCGGTACAGTATGTATGCCATCCGGCAAAACAACTCTTTTATAGTAACCATACGACAAAGCAGAACGATATTGCTTATAAGTAAAAATATTACCATTGAAACAGCGAAACCCAGAATTAATCCCTCCGCAAGTGGAACGGTTTTGCAACACGCCTTCAAAATCCTTGAAGGTCTTAGAGGCGGATTTACTCAAACCTTTGGATGAATATTTATCAGTCTCACCCTTGCAGTAATACGTTTTCGAGTTCAATCCAATAAACCCGTGACCCTCCCATTCTACTTTAAACAGACCAGGAATTCGTTTAGCATAATTGTAAGCAGCGATACAGCACGGTTCGGTGGTTTTGAAAGCGATCGGATCACGCTCAAAGTCTGCTCGATGCAGCGCGCAAGCTCTCTGTATGAGCCATTCATCATGAACTTGAAAAAATTCTTTCCTCCGCGAAGGTTTAATCAGGGAGTAGATTGAATCAGCTGATAAACTCAAATATTGGCTATCAGTATCTCCCTCCAAATAACTGAAGTCGCATTCCTCTAAATACTCATGTAAAAAGTCATACAGAAACGAAAGCATGCGCAATTTACTGGAGTTAAAGATGAATAGACCTACAATGATCGGTTGATCAACGTCAATTGAATCTGGTAACGAGCTAACCTCGATCAGATCTTCAGAAAGTTCATCGGCGTCAATAAAGTTTTTTTTCTGAATGTGTGATTTCAACTCATCACTTTTTACATAAGTATGGTTTCTGTACTTCATTGGGTTCTGTATAGTGGACCCGAACGCGGAATTTCCGCAGAGCTTGAAGGTCAAGGCCTCCATTTCACGTGCTGGGTCTTTAGGGGTTACATCACCCTTTCGCCTTTGCGTTACGACAGAATTTACAAACTTTTGAAATGGTCGTTTTGCTTCGTATTCCACGGCTTGATATATGCGTGAAATAATCATACCGTGATCCATGTACCAACCCAACAAATCACTTGTAATTAGTTGTTTCTCAGTGAAATAACTAGAGCCCAAAAACTTCTTTGGAAATTTCACGTTGTTTTGACGGGCATATTCGCGCATATGTTCGCCGACATCGCATAAATCCACCGAGATATGTTTACAAAATGGCGGAAATTCTGCATATTTTGCTTTTAATTCATCGGGGCAGTACGCATCGACTTCCAATGCACCAAAGAACTGTTGATGAAATACGCGATCTAATAGTTGATTCGCAGTGAGATAATATTCTTTTGTTACATTTCTTTGTAGTGACGAAACAAACTGCGCAATGTCAGGGTTGAGTTTCATGCGATTCCATTCACATTCGCGTATTGATATTATCGTGTATCCCAACTCTTCGAGATAGGCAGTAATTTCTTCTGTTTTAATACGTCGCTCAATGTTTGCGTCGTCCTTATAGCAGCGATCGCAAAAATGAAAAAAACACCCATGATATTGGAATATCAATTGATATTCAAGCGAAAAGCCATCAACCGAAATTTGACGCGAACCAAGTTTAGCTTGCTTGCCATTCCAGGCGTGTTGAATTGAAATACCGCGTTGATAACTTTCATAAGTAAGCCATTCGAGTTCTGCCATCGCAGGGTAAATTGGCTTTCTGTGAAATTTTTGTTTGGTTTCGTCATACAACCACCTGATTGGAAATCCACACGGCATGCATTGATCGATGGATGCGAGGTAGAGCGAATTTGCGTCATATCCGATTATCTTTTTCACGTATTTCGCTGCGTCGCCGTACTGTATTTCACGAATTTTCGTTTCGTCTTTCATTGCAAAACGTGTTGATATTTGTGACAAACCGCCAAATAGATTGTTCACTACAGTTTGATGGAGATCAGCATTCGCTTTACTGAACAGTGCGATGTCATAACATTCCGCAAACATGAGTCGATTGGCTATGCTTGGTAAGCTGATAGCAGATTTGAACATGTCGATACCCAACTTTTGATAAAAGGCAGCGTTATTACCTAACGCAACCAGAAAGCCAATCACGTCACTTTCGTTATAAAAAGTTAGAAAGTCTCGCATGGTTTTCATTTGCAGACGATTCCACATATCTACGCATTCTTGGTATTGCGCCGCGGTGATATTAGTGCCTCGATGACTGCTATAGAACATTTCGTGTGAAGGCAATTGCGTGTCATTCAATTTATCAATACAAGTCATGTACTCGTATGGAAAATAAAATTTTTTGTCCACGCCATTTCCATAAATTTTCAAGTACGCATCCAAACTATAACCCGGTGACAGAAACAGCGAAATGTCAAGGAATTTCAATCGGTTGGTACTGATGGTCAGATATGCGCTGTTTCGTTTCAAAACGAAAAATCCACTTTCTTCTTGCAGTATAGGAATCAAATATTTTTTACAAAGATTCAAGTCGTAACGAGCCGAGTTGAATCCAATCACAGGTATTTGATCCAACCAAATTTCGAAGTGACGATACAAGCGATCTAAATAGCGTGTTTTGCCTGGTTCAATTGCATTGCGATGCTCTATTAACATGCGAAAATCTTTCAATTCTTCTTCAAATAACTGGCGCATATGCGAAGATGCGATGTTTTGAATTTCATACAGTTTTGCCACCATATCGCTAATTAAAACGTTGGGATCACCGTTGGAAATGAGTGTATGCGTTTCATTCGTAACATTATCTGAGAGAGATACCGATACCGCAACATGCTTGTTGACAATTTCAACTTTCGGTGTGTCAGCTCGAAGATTTTCTTTTTCTAGTAAACTCTCGAAATCATAAGCGATTCTGAAGGGGTAATATCGTTTTTCAGCGCTAACCAAAATTCCTTGTTCGGCCATTCGTTCAAACACAGTCATCTTAGGGCGATAAATACCGAAACCGTGTCGCTGTTTTTGGGAACGCTCACAATCAGTACTTTTCATATGCCTTAGCAAATGAGCTTTGGTAGTAAAGAAAAATTTACACTTGTCGCACATATAGGTAGACGTGTACAATGTCAGGTCCCTGATCAGGCAACAGTGATGATCTTGCATGTGAATAGGTATAGTCATTCCATTAGCATGAGAATTACGCAGCATGACTGTACCTTGATTACGTTTTTCATAAAGCAGTATTTGAACTTGAAAACAATCCTCAACTTTTGATAAGTCTTCAAAAGCTACTCCGTTCTCAGTTGAGATATCGTAACGAGCTGTGAATTGCGCGGCCAATTGCCGAACATGTTTTTCATCTGGCGCTTTTTTCATACTATATGAAACGCAGCGAAAAATGCACAAAGAATCCTCATATGGTTTGCCTTTACGATTATGCAGGAAAGTCATGATATATCTACATTTGCTTAATGCTTGCATCTCTGGAGAAATGGAAGTACTTCCACCAAGTAAAGCTCTATCCATTTCATAAATGTAAATGGAAATATGCAACACATCAGCACAGTAGAATTTCGTATCTGGTCGCACTCGATTGGCATATTCAAAACCTGCCGTCAAATCGATCTCATTCGTGACGGAATCGAAATCTTCGCGCGATATGATAGTTTTAGGGACAGTAAAAACCGCTTGAGAACTCTGAGGATGATAATAACTATATCTGGATGTGTCACGGTTGAATAATAAGTACCCATACGCGAAATTCATCTTGAACTGACGATATCTTCTGGGGTAAATGTCTGCAATACGCGCGTGAATTTCGAGCGGACCTCTTCCGACCATTCGAATGTTGATGATTTCTCGTAAGTTGTTCCTTGAAGTCCATGTCGAATCGATGATGGAATCGTAGTGTCTTTCAATCACCTCAATGCCGTCTTGTTCGAAACCAAGTGTTTCGTCGACCAGAAATCCACGATCTCCATATCGCCTGCGCCGCGCCATAGATACTAGTATCTGAAAAATACCAAGACAATAGTCAGTACATATATTAGAAATTGAATCCATATTTCAAGCGCAGTTTACATTTAATCACACCGTATAGAAACACAAACTTAATTTTTTCAAGACGCTGAATCTCAACAATGCAAGCGTTCGAGTCACTACAATAGTCAGTACATATATTAGAAATTGAATCCATATTTCAAACGCAGTTTACATTTAATCACACCGTATAGAAACACAAACTTAATTTTTTCAAGACGCTGAATCTCAACAATGCAAGCGTTTGAGTCACTAGATAGTTTTTCAATGTCTTTCATGGCGTTTTTAATTATGTTTAGAAAATTTTTCGAGTAGTCTTGGTCAAATACTTCCATCGAAACAAGTCGATTCCACATAGCTTCCATCTTCAAATCGTCGTCAACTAGACCTTCGATCAAAGACATAGTGTCTTGACGCGAGCGCTTTCGGCTTTCATTTTGACTCTGATATATTTTGTTCATGTCTTTTCTCGGAGCCTGCACCGTTACACTTTGATGAGGTGCGTTCATATCTAACAAGTCACTTATGTCAATAAAGTTATCCATACTGAGCTGCAAACAATAAAAGATTGAATTAATGATCTCAGAGCCATTTTTACAAAACATCCAGAAAGAGGCAGGCTTAATCAAGCCATAATCACAGTTCACAGCTGTACGTTGTACTGTCATAATAGTCTCTAGGAGAGCAGCATTATTAATGAAAACAATAGCACAATTCGGAAACATGCAAATAGATTTGTCGGCATTCAACTTTTCAAAAGTACTCAATACATAGCTTGCTATATCACTACTCAAAAACATATGCCATGTAATAAATATTACACGTTATATATTGCCTTGTACTTGCTTCAACTACAAAGGCAATCAACGCAGTAATCATATCTCAGCGTTACTAAAGTAATCAACTACGCATATGACGTAATCATGAACATGCTTCAACTACACAATCGTAATAACGTATTTCTCGGTGTTATTGGACTGGACGCAATCATATCTCAGCAGTACTGTAACTAAGCAATGACGCTCTCGTAATAACTAAAGTAATCAACTATGCATATGAAGTAATCAATACTATACATGCTGCAATACGCAATCGTTGAATTATAACAAAAAGTTAAGGATTGTTATTCAAAATCTTCGCTGGTTGATTTAGCTTTACTGCAATCATCGCCGGTGATGTCAATCACGTCAACTTGAGTCGTACTACTTTCGTTATCTACTGCGACTTGTTCCATCTCGTCATTTACGGCTTGTTCAGTATTCATTCTAAATACTCAATAACTAAAGTCTAAACGGCGTATCTACTGAGCGTATCTAAACCATTGAAAATCTATTCCCTATTGACAACTGCGCGATACTCAACAATAACAAAACGCAGCTGTTCGGACTTAGTGGAACTTAGCATTGCTAGCTCTAAATATCGCGTCGAAAAATCAATTCCCCAATGAGTTAGACAGTGCGTTACTCGTAGCGATTCGATCGTAATACTCTATAATATCAAAAACGCAAATGACTGCTATCTCTAAATAGTGGTCGCATAGCTGAGGCTAAACATCGTGAATATATACTGAGTTGGCTGAGTAGTTAAGGCCTTTAAGTTCCAATGAATAAGTGTTCACGTGGGTCCCTCACTAGTATGCGATCACAATAACACGCATGCACCTATCAAACTAGCTGCGGCTATGAATTTGAAACTGTGCCAGTGATAGTTGCGCAACGTCCGAGATATATTAAATTTAAAAAACAACAGCTGCGGCGTTGAATTTGAATCTGCGGCAGTTGCGAAACAGTTGCGCAACGTTCGAGATAATCATTTTAAATTTGAAAAATAACAGCTGCTGCGTTGAATTTGAATCTGTGACAGTTGCAAAACAGCGGCGCAACGTGTGAGATATTCAATCATTTTAAATTTAAGTTTTAAAAAAATCAGAGAAAAGAACACGCCGAGGTCTATAAAAACCACAGTAGCTACTCCATAATTTCAGTTCTATTCAAGAGACATTGTTTAGATCGAATCATGTCTATAGCAATTAGAGCCGAGTCGCAACTCCCAGAAGGAGCTCTTCGGAAGGACATTTACATTTTCAATAACATATCGAAGCTTCGAATCGAAACTGCAGACGATCAGCTGATCGATGCTCGACAAGTACGTGTGTTTCCAACGAATGGTGCAATACAAAGATTCAAAGCAAGTTTAACTCATGATGGGAAGCTCGTTGCGTGTTACACTCGAGAAGGTATCGAATACTTTCAGCAAATCAATCTCGCTGATGAATATATATTATATTCTCCGTCGAACGTCGTTGATGACGTAGAAAATTCACCGCTGGGGTGGATTTTACAAGAAACATCGCGTTACATTGCGCCGAATGGTCAAATACAACCTATGGATCGCGCTAAAGCGGGATTTCCAAATGGTTATGGCAACTTTGCTGGGAATGGTGGCATGTCGAATACCAATGCAAGATTCCGGAATGCTGGCAATGCTAATGGAACCTTTCCAAATAGCAATACGCAATACGGCAATCAAAAATGGATGCCAAACAATTCTCAGCAATTTTGAATTGTCTCGGAAGCGCGCTCAATGCGATATCAATTGTTTTATTGCTATGTGCGTGGAAATAAAAGCTTTCTGTGATTATGATTGTTGTGTTCAATGATTTTCAGTGCTGATAGACTTACATAGCATATGACGTAATTTAATTACTCAGCCCTGTAGAGCTGCTTTGTGTTTATAAGCAGGTCACTCAAGTTTAGTACTCTCCCTAGAGGTTATTGCACAATCTATCTCTAATATGCTGCAATATAGACAGGTTCAGACTTGTCTATTCACTTCCGTTGAGTGACTTTTATAACACATTTTACACAATCAAATGTGTAGTTTATTATTAACGATCAAGCACATTTACTAATCGTTCAGAACAAGGCGTAGAGCTTCTTTGAGATCTTGGCACACTTTCTTGATATCAGAATCCCTTTTTTGATTTGCGATGTAAAAGCAATAACAGTTTCGCATACATGAGCATATGATTACGAATAAACCGATATTGAAGTCTTCTGAGAGCATCTTCATTATTCACTAGTCCGCGCAATTCTCCTCTTAGTACGATATGTCTTTCAACAAAGCATTTGAATTGCTATTCGAAGGTATCTGACAGCTGTGAACTAATTCTTCAAGTTTGTTCATTGTAGCGTAACGACCATTTTTACGAATCCATAACTGTATCATTTGATATCGTTGCTCAGTCAAGTTATAGCAATCCATGTATTGACATTCGGCAATTTCATTGTCAGATAGCTCAAGTTTTTCACGTGCAAACCTATACCAGTTCATTAGGTCAATTCGATCCATTATGACGTATATATCATTAGCAGTAATCTTTGACATATTCAATCTACAGCGAATAATCATGTAATAAATATTACACGTTATATATTGCTTGCACTTGCTTCAACTGCAAAGGCAATCAACGCAATATTGACTTAATCATATCTCGGCGTTACTAAAGTAATCAACTACGCATATGACGTAATCATGAACATGCTTCAACTACTCAATCATAATGACGTATTTCTCAGTGTTATTGGACTGAAACTAGACGCATGACGTAATATCTCAGCATTACTGGAACTAAGCAAAGCCACTCTCGAAATAACTAAAGTAATCAACTACGCATGTGACGTAATCATGGTGCTATCATAGGTAATCAACTTACGCAATGACGTAATAAACTGGAACTAGACGTAATCATATCTAAGCATTATTGGAACTAAGCAAAGCCACTCTCGAAATAACTAAAGTAATCAACTACGCATGTGACGTAATCATGATGCAATACGCAATCATAGGTAATCAACTTACGCAATGACGTAATAAATATCTCAGCGTTACTGAACTGGAACTATGCTATCTCTCACACAACCCACACCTCTCTCGTATTGGAACCACACCCACATCGTTCTGCATTCTGATTGGCTAACAGATGTCACGTGATCAAATACTCGACGCTGATAGGAGGGGATCAAATTGACCTCTCTCATACTACTTAAACAGTAATTGTAATTGTGTTTGATTACTTGTTTAACAGTAATTGTAATTGTAATTTGATATTTTTAGCATTGAGTAATTGTAATTGTAATGTAATTGAAACATGCAAGGGAGTAATTGTAACTGTAATTGTAATTGAACTTAATTTATTTAATTGATCCAACTCTGGTTATGACTAAAAAAAAATTCAAAATATCGTGTGTCCTGTAGTCACAAACGACGAACGTTTGTGTCCTGATTTCAAAATTATCAAAAATTAAGACTGGTTAAACAAAAACCTCACTCACATAATTTTTCCAGTTTTCACTGTATGAAGGATAGGCTTTTTGTAAATACAGACTGTATAATATACATAGCGACTGATTTGAGTTTAACTGATACAATTCCAATTGCGAAGATTTAAAATAGTATTCTGGTGAATTGTGATTGCCCGGATTGAATTAATCCGATCGTCTTCTTATTTACAGTCAAAATTGAATAATTAATAAATAATTATTAATTTCGATTTGAGATGTGGACTGTATGCATCGTATAATTTCAATTTGTCTGACACAAATCGAACTGGTTGTTCGAAAAAGCGAGAGTAGAACAACTCAACATATTTTCAGCGGTCTTGAAAACCGATTAGAGGAATATGCTGAAAATTTGAAAATGTCATATCATATGTGACTCAGCATTTGGTGATTCTGGGCGGCGGAACGGCGTTGTTGTAAAACTGCAAAATGCAATGATTAGCAAGGGTTTTCATAAACCACAATACATTGGTTGTCAACATAATATTATCAATTCTTAAATCATATATCAGAGTCCTTCAATCAAATTTGGAGATGATATGATAAAAAAAACTACGAAAACTTGGTACAATCCACCAAGCCAAAATTTCGAATGAAAATATTAGAAAACCGACGATGGATGGGTGATTTCAAGTTTATCTCTGTGCTGTGCAGAGCATGCCGGTCCGTCAGAAGAAATAGTAAATTACCACTAATCAAAAGGCATAAACTTCCATCTCTACGCAATGTGAGATGGAGCTCAATGGCTGTAATTCCGTACTTTCAAGTCCCCAGATGGAGAGTAACTCTTAAAATAGAATGCTTAGCCTATTCATCGCAAATCCGTGTCAGGAAGCCTGTATGGTATTCCAATCAGATGTCTATAGATGGAGCCAGACCGAATATCGGTTCGCCGACAATATCGAGACGATATCACACTTTAAAAGAATTATCGGTATCGGCCATTGAAGCTGAAAAATTATTGGCAATTTTCGTGACGTGATAACATGGTGGTAGGAAGTCAGAAAACTATAATCTTTGACCGCTAGACTGAGAATATTGATATATTTCACATAGCTTATACTTAACAGGTGTCCAGATGTAGCCATTCTAGTTTATTTCATGTTCAAGTATAACAATGGCTGTAAAGATGTTTAAATAAATGCACTGAAGCTTTGAAAATGTGCTTATGTATATCCAACTTCTTTTGAATATCGGCAGAAGGTATTGGGGTTCTCGGTCAAGGTATGAGATATCGGTTTTATCGGTATTGACCCAAAAATCCAATATTCGTCGGGCTCTAGAATACATCAAAGAATATTTGCTGCTATCTTTGCGCTCGAGTGTCCTGCAGCGATAAAGTGCCTTAAAATCCCGTTGGAAATCGGATATATCCGTTGTAGATGTCCCTGGCACTAACATAATAACAAAAAGGGAAGTCAAATTAATGGATGAACTTTAGAAGAAGTTCAAAAGGGCATGTATTTGAAGATTAAATGTGTAGCAAAGAATACCTTAGCATTTCTATATTTTTTCTATATTTGGACCGGTGTCGAAAATTGAAGTTAGTTTGTGCGGGACATTTTATTCGATTTGAACAAAACGATTATAATTTTCTTATTTTATACCAAAATGTTCATTAATTCCTGCTACAGACAAAATATTTTCAAGTCATAACCCTAGTGGACATGCTCGATAACTGTCGGATAACCGGCGAGATACTGTTCCACACTTCAGGTACGGCATATTTGATAGAGCGATGATCTTTTTTTGTCAACCATATGATAGTTGGACGACGTGGAAGCGCGTGTGTCGTACTTATGCACTCTTGATACCGTGAGGTAAAGAAGTCAGGTCGAGGTGGATGCCAGTTTAAAAAGACCCAAACTGGTTGGTCGTTCGGCATCCCTATCTGTACATTCCATTACATCGCATTGTGTGTCTTGTATATCGCCTGGTACATTATGTGTGTGTCCTGGGTACATGAAAATATAATCCGACGATTGTATTGTTATTGAGAGTCGAGGTCGTACTTCTGTTTGCATCGATGGTCGATCTTAGCTAAAGACTGACACCTAACGGGTATCACGGGAGCAGTGGATAGAGACTAGCGAAGTAGCTGTGGGGCGCCAATATACATGCCCAAATTTTTCGGCTTGGACACATTAGGCTTATTACGAATTCCCACCATATCGATTCACCGGAAAAAAATCAGTATCAGTATCAGAATCACTTTATTAATATTTTCATCATTTTAAACACCACAAAGCTGCGATACAATGAAAAGATAGAAATGGTGCCGAAACGACTTGGAGTAGTCTGTGAAAGCGGGCACCTATCTTGGCCTAAGCGAAGTAGAGAATAGGCATGCACATTGCACACTGAATGACAAGTAAAAGCAGAGAATATAAAAGCCAAGATGACGAAGATGATGATAGTGATGATGATGGTCTGCCGGTTAGAAAGTCAGTGAAGGTGCCAGTCCAGTCATACGAGAGGTTCTGATCTTAAATTGCTGGGTTTATATACACGGAGGGTGCAGTGGCCGATCCTCATTTATGCATAACACGTAGAATATGTATTTGTCGTCATAAGCAGCGTTTTCCGCAAAAGATGGCAGCGACCACCCTAGTTAACCCCACACGTATCTGGTACTAAGGAGATATATTATAGCTTATCGTGGTAATAGCTTATGGCACTGCATCGTATTATTTCATGGTAACCTGATATATTCTATTATTTTTTGTACAAGTTTTGTATCATTATACTTGCAAGCTTCACGATATTCTCTTATTATCGCAGTTCTCTCCCTCGAAAGGTTGAACGAAAATCTACAACATACAAGTAGATATTTGACTTAATTTGAACAATATATTATAGGATAGGAAGGTGTCGAAACGTCTTAGAGTTGTCTTTGAAATCAGGCACACCATGGACCTATTAGGCCAGTGGTTCTTAACCTTTTTTCTTCCAGCGCCCCCTTTCAAAAATTATCGTGCTCCAGCGCCCCCCCCCCCCAACTTCATATTGTAAGGAATGTAATAAAGACAATGAGTAAGAGGGAGGGCAGTAACAGCACTTCGTTAACCCCCTAAAAACGATTGCCTTGCGCACCCATAGCGTGATAAACCGAACTTCTGAGGGCTTCGCCCCCACGAACCCCATATCGTGATTTTGATGGTCAGCAAAGTTTGTGTGGTCTGGTCGCCCCAAGTACCAAAATTTTCCATAATGCATGAATGAATAGGTGGTGATTACATATAAAAGTCGCTATATAAACTTTTTATCCTCTCAGCCCACGTAATCAGATTTACCAGTAGCACTGAGTGAGCTGTTGTATAGGAAAATAAAGGGCACGTAATTATTAATTAAACATATTCGGGCGTGCCCGCAGGTACAATTATTCGTTACCAGGGCCGTAACAGCACTTCGTCAGCCCCCCCCCCAAACTAAAAACGTTGGTCCTGGGCCCCATCGGGTGATAAACCAAACTTCCGGGGGACTTCACTCCCAGACCCCCATTAGGCTGTCCGCTATTTGCTGATAGCCTATTAGGTATCTACATTGGGTGTCCATTTACTGAGGCAGCTATTCTCGCCTATTCGCGCGAAGTGCGAAAAAATTCACTAATTAATGATTGAATTGGTCAATATCATCGGGAATTACATGTAAATTGAGATCAATTTTTATCCTCTCTCTGCTCACGTAAACACATTTACCGGTAGAGCTGAGTGAGGTGCAATGTTCCCTCTAAGCTGCGCACGTGCGCAGTACTGACACGGTCTCTGCACACAGAAAATCTACGTTGCGCACAACAAATCCGGAGTTATTACCTTTTTTTAGTCGTTACGCACTGTTGTCCAAGGGTCAGCGCAGTGAGTTGTTGAGTGTGCGCAGACTAATCAAAACTTAAAGCGAACATTGTGAGGTTTCTTGGAAACTGTAGGGCCCGTTACTAATAATTAAACATATTCGGGCGGGCGAACCCGTTGGTATGACTTCGTTGCATGATGTTATTTCCTGACCCCCTGTCTGCAATATCAAAAAATATAGAATCACTCAACGGGGATATCGCCCAGCAGGAATATCCCTGTCGCCCAATCGTACTAAACTAAAAGATGCACACGATTTCAGGTTGATATTTCTTTACTGACGTATAATTTTTCCCTGTCAGATGGAATTCGCCTTCTGGGGTTCTGATTGCCAAGACAGGAACATTCGGTGTCAGTCATTTAGGCGCCCGTGGACAATTAAACCTATATGTATTTTGAAGGCTATATGTAACGACGTTTTCGGTGTTAATTTGCTCTGAATACTCATTAAGGATATGTCCTATCACCACATCATCTACTGCGAAGCCATTTTTCTCCAGCGCCCCCCATACCGCCCCCCTGAGCCCAGCGCCCCCCATATCGCCCCCTGAGCGTTTCCGCCCCCCTTCAAGATCGCCAGCGCCCCCTGGGGGGCGCTGGTGGCAAGGTTAAGAACCACTGTATTAGGCGATGTAAAGAAGAGGCATTCACACTGAAAAGTAATAGCAAGAGGATAGCATAAAAGATTGGATCCATAGGTTCAAGATATGAGAATTATTATCTCTTTCGAACAAGATACGGGGTGTAAACTAGGGACATTGCGTTTAGTGAATCACAAGTAGACCTACAACCGCAACGCGATTTTCATTCCACGCAGCCAAATGGTGAATATCAGACACAACTGTTCCAGTTCCAGTTCGGACGACAGTCGCTCAAATCGAATCTCGATCACATACCATGTGATTGCTCAACTGTAGCCGTTGAGATATTCGATCCTGACGCTGCTGCTACGCTTGAGTCAAATCGTTACGCATCTAGTGACTCGTTTCGCCTTTTTCTCGAACGAGTCATCGAAGTTGCGTTAGTCATGTACGGTTTTGACTCGTTCGATTGCTGCGATGTCCCAACAATAGAGGTAGCAAAGGGCGTCGCTCGTGACTGGCTATGGCAGACGAGGCATCTCCGATCATCAGACCGTCTAATATACCGCGGGTTATTGGATTTTCGTTCCGTGACTACCGCGCCAACGCTGTAACCAAAGGCCGTAGCGCAGAATGTATGAGCTGCGGGAGAACTGTCAAGGAAAAGGCAGGCACGACTTCGAATTTCCTTCGCCATTTGAGAAAGCACCACCCTCAACTGTGAGTTGATTTATACATTGTCAACCTTTTGATTCATCTTACCAGAAAACGATTGTAAAAGGGTAAAACCTTGCCTGGCTTAATATAGTATAGGCTAAGTATGGATGCAATGTAATCATTGGTTGTGTCTTGTCTTTTAACAGCATTATATTATTGCATGGGTATTGACAGTGGAGCAAATACATGGCATTACAATAACTGTAATGTTCGTGTATAAGATGTTGCTGGAACTGTAGACTCAAATTGACGTGCTCCTATCAAGTTCTTGTTTAGGCTCGGTTCAGTTTATTAGCCATTTATATCAGTTTATACACCACAAAATTGTGATAAAATAAAAAGATTGGAAGGCATCGAAAGGACTTGGAGTATAGTCTTTCAGATCAGACACCCACCTTGGCCTAGACGATGTAAAGAGGAGGCATGCACACTGAATGAAAAGTAAAAAAAGATAGTATAGAAAAAAGAAAGCGACAAAAAAAGGGGGGGCATGTCACGGTAGGCGATATCGTTCATTCCTTACTTTGTACTGTTATTAGCCTAGAATGTGGAAGGCTACTAGTGGCTTAGATACTTGAATAAGAGACTGATGGTGCTAAAGGCCTACTGGAATATTGCTTGTCTGTCAATTGCGAATTACACCTAGATATCAATGATGTATTAAATGAAATATAATAATTTACAAATAGATAAGCGAATAAATAATATTATGTACAGCAATAAATAGGTTTGAAGAAGCGATCATTACCGGTATTATCAAATTCAATATCCTAAGCAGTATTGATATTGTGCAGTGTAATTTCTGCCACACGAAAGACTTTAACCAAATTGATTTCATTTGAATCTGTGTTTATATGTTTGTGATTGTACCACTATTGTGCCGTAACAGACTCTTGGTAAGACACGCCACACTCGTAGGAAAAGTCTTCCGTGTCAATCTATTAGGCCTATATATACTGCAATAAATGTAGTCTTGATTTATTTTGTATATGCCTAAAATTATTGACTATCGATACATCTTATATTCTTCAAGTGTCAAAGAAAATGAAATAGAGCGAAAGGTGTTATAAAGTCATCACTAGGGCAAGTTTTTGTTGCAGTCAAATCTGTGGAAAGTTGCATTTATTTTTGACGAAAGTTGCAGTAAAAAGTTGATTTATTTTTTCACAAAAGTTGCACTAAAAGACCACATTTTGCTCGGTTGACTTAAAAAAAAATAAAGGTCAACTTCCCAGATTGACTAAAAAAGAAAGGGCAATTTTCCGGCTCAGCTCCCGAAATACCCGTAAAAGCGATACTTCGGTGCTGATTTACGGTGTTTCAGTCAAATTTGGCCGTGTATTTCACCAAAATCGAAAATACTTTCATGAAAAATCGAAGAAGTTGAAAAATGTTGCAAAAAGTTGCATGAAAAAAATTGGACAAGAGTTTCAAATAGTTGCACTATAAGATTCCTTCAAACAGCTTAAAACAGCATTCTACATATCTTACGAGTATTTAGGAAGCTGCCGGAAGCTGGAAAAAAAGTTGCAAAAGTTGCAAAAACTTGCCCTAGTCATCATAGTATCCCTGAATGAACAAAAAGCTGTCATCAACACAACCATTTACCATGACTGCTATAATAATGCTAAGTTCCGTACATCAGGGTTTGGTTACGCGCTGTTAACTATTCACCGATAACATGATCAACTTGGTGCATTGCTCTTAGCCGTGGAACGGCTACAGTAGCCTGTTTTCGTGGCGATTGAAAATAAATTATTTTCCTTCATGAAACTTTGAACGTGTCTATTGTACATTCTCCTCTGTTATTTCAAGAAATCCTGTTTTTTCAGATACCAACTGTATCAAGAAGGTAAGCAAGTCGGTGATGTTTCGGCAAAAGCTATCGCGGCTGAGCTGAAGTCTGAAAAGGACCCGCCGCAAATTTCAACGACTACACCATCGCAGACAAGGAAGGTTATCCAAAAACATCCAGCCCCTCCCAAGCCGGCAAATGTTGTCGCGAAAAGTACGACAGCCCCTCCGAAAAAAGATGACGCCATCGTCGAGCTAATCGTCGGAATGATCATAGACGAGAGCTTGCCTTTGAACATTGGAGAATCGGAAAAGTTCACCAATTTTCTACGTAGGTTTCGTCCAAAATATAAGTCTGTCAGCGAAGAAGCGGTTAGCTCCGAGATAGCTCGTCAACGCGTTGAATTGTCTGGCAACATCTCAAGACGCCTGTCGTCAGCATCGTCAGTCAATGTTACCATCAACTTATGGTCGGATAATGTGAAAAGAAGCTTCATAGCTGTCACCGCACATTTCCTGGAAGACGGCCTGAGCGGCTTGAAATTTACTTCTTCGCTGTTATCGTGCCAGCGTATTGTAGGCATTCCCAACACCCACAGATTGATCGCATCTTTCACAACGATATTGAACAGCTTTCATATACTGGAAAAGCTTGATTATGTGACAATCGCGGATGCGGAAGCGGTGAAAATCGCACAGTCGTTGACGTTTTTGCGTTCGGATGATGTTGTGACCAATCTCACTTTGGACAATGGAGAGTATCTCGATGACGATACTGTGTGGCACCCCCTAACTGGAAAAACCCGCCAGAATCTGACGGCGGAATCTCATAAGTGGGCGAGATATTCTAGATTGAGCTGTTTCTCTCATACATTGAGCAAGTGCATCGACCACATCCTTCAAACGACAGAATGTGAGTTGACTACTTTCTTATTATATGTGTGCTTACACGAATGCTCAACTGCGGACCAAGGTAGAGGTTTGATGTTACAATTTTCCTAAATAGGCTATAACTGGGTTTATGTTTTTGTCCGTTGACAGTATTATTCTTGATAACTAGATTGAATATCTTTTCTTTCACAACAATAAACTTGAGAACTCGATGGTGTAATAAAGGTACTGCAATTCGACCTACTGGGCAAGTTTATTGAATCTAGATGACTGCTTGATGAGAATATTGTAACATTTTAATTCAGCTCTTTCATATTGAAACTGAGCAGTATAACTCTGGCTCATGCTATCCATATAACGAAATGCCAATTAGGTGGCAGTGCTCACTGCTCATAGTCCTGTTTTACTCATTGACTAAATTGTCAAATTAGCTGTATATTCCAGCTCATTTACAGTGCTTCTTTTCATTAGTAGCACAATCCAACTGAATTTCAAGTAGATTGGGAATAGCTGTCATCAGCACTTCCAGTCACTGTGATTGCTGTATTACTGGTATTTTCCATAAATGTAGGTTTCGGTTACATGCTCACTGCTCTTCATTATGATAACAAAACGAAGTTGATTGATTGGTCTTATCAGTGGAATGGATACAATAGCCTGTTTTGAGTAAGGGTTAGCGATTATCGCAAACAACAACTCTAATTTCATATTTAGTCATTGTCCAGTTCTTCAGGCGAGCCAGAAAAAGCCAAGCCTCATAGAATGCCAATTAATGATCTGTATGCATCTGCCATGAAACATTTTGTCAAGATTCCCACAGGTTTACGACATCAAGAAATAATACCCTGTTATTGGCCTACTAACACACATTATGATTTATGCCATTAATAGCTTTGCAGAATTGATCATTGCCTACTGCTTTCCAATTCAAACTTTGTTTTTTCCAGGCTTAAGGACACCTGTTGCAAAAGTCTGCTGCCTTGTGACTACATTGCAATCAAATGCCGAGTTTCAAGACTTGCTTAAGAACGATGAATCATCCTTCAAGCATTTGACTCAGAACACGAGAAAATGGGACGATACGTGCTACTCTGTGAAAGTCATCATCTCCTGTGACTTCGAAAAGCTTCGAGACGTAGCACCCTACCAATTGCGATTATCGTTGGAGGAGTTTGAACTACTAAAGGAATGGGATATGATGATAGATCCCTTTTTATCGGCCATCAAACTGACCCGATATGGCATGAACCACACAGTTAGCGCCATCTTACCGACAGTTCTCGCATTATATAAACATTTACTGAATGTACGCGTGATGGCACAGTACCTGTCCGATATTGCGACGGATCTTGCCGATGGTCTGTACTGTAATTTCAAAGGCGTCTTTGCGAATGTTGGCATGACCGGCTCCGATGACGAAGCCGCCAGCATGCTTGAATTCGGAGAATCTGTCTACATGTTAGCAGCGGTATTGGACCCAACCTACGGTTTGCATTGGCTGAGTGATGTCCACGCTAATGAAGTGGCCAAATCTATTTTAAAGAAAAGAGTTCTTGGTAAGTTAGCAATTGCGTGCATGTATTCTGGATGTTTGATCAGTGATCTCATATCAACTCTCATTCTAAAGTTAACTGTGTCGACAGTTATTCATTATTTCAAACATAATGATGAGACCACGATAAAACATGTTGTCCAGAGATGTCTTAAAAAGGTTGTTATTAATTTTTATTCATATTTTAATCTCAACAATTTACTTGAAGCATTCTTCTGACAGCTAGTATGGAACATAAGACCCAATGTCTTGGTTCTCTCTAGTGTCATTTTCTTTGACTCATTTAGGTTACAAATTGAACTGTTAGTCACTTTTTTCAATGTGTCACGTTATTTTTATGGTACTTGATGCACTGCTCATTCTGACTTGGGATTGAATCTTTAACACAGTTGATTGTTCCAGTTGTAGTTAGGAACAAAAGATGTGATTGTAGTAGATGATAAATTATAGCATCAGTTTTATTGTCCCTATGTCCAGGTCTAGCGTTCTATCACTGGCTTCTTAATGCCACTCATTTGACTCTTGACTTTGATTTGGTATGGATAATCTAGTGCTCAATTGGATCAGATATATCGCTCTACAATTAAATAGTATATTCATATTGAAATGAACCCGAATATTTTCGGCTGACACTCGTCAGAGGTAATCGTCAGCAACTAGTAGAGAATTGGAAAGAACATTGTATGATTGTTGATATACAATGTTCTTTCCAATTCTCTACTAGTTGCTGACAATTACCCCTGACGAATGTCAGCGGAAAATATTCGAGTTCATTTCAATATGAATATACTATTCAATTGTATATTGAAGTTCTGTACCTCCAAGAAGCTCTTCATATATCACTCTGTGAGCCGCAACATATTGATTCATTTTTATTTGTGAATGGATTTGAATGCACTCAATTATATAACGATCAGGGATCATCTGATCATTAGGATTATTCATAATATCCATCAGGCAGTAATGCAGCAGTCCCAGAATACAGCGTATTTCATGTCATTGTGAATGAAAACCAAATTAAATTTTCACATGCACTGTACTCAAGTCTGTGAGCATTGAAAGTACTACATTTTTACACTCCACAGCACAGTACTCTCATTGCAGTAACCAGTAAGAACAATGCATAGAATGCAGTAACAATAAAAGTCTCGCTACTTTGATGTATTTAATATGAGATGACAGACACCTCTGTCACTTCACGTATTCCGGGCTGATATTGATCACATCTACGATAGGCAGACTTGATGTACCTATCACCTGTGGGGATGTCCAGATGGAGGCGAATAAATCTCATGAAATGTTCCATGTTAATATATCATTTATTGATACTACTGACGATGTACTATCTCGAACGTTTTTGGCTACAAGATTGCATCCAGTGTATGCCCTAATACAGGGGTTCAGTTCTCTCTAGTTAATAGGACTAGGCGAATTTGTGTACCCGAGTCTGAGTGGTTCAATAGACCTGCTGAATCGAGGGTTAAGCTCGATTCGAGTATATTATGTTCAAAATACAACTATGGAGTATGGACCTTTTATGCGACCAGTCCTGATCGCATTGAGGATTATGTGGCAATTTTTCCACCATACCTATTTTTCATTGCACTTGTGGGTTAATCAAGAGCTCGCAGATATCTCGTTCCCAATGTGTGTAGTGTTGTAATACTTGTTTCGTAAGCCGCGATAAGACCAATCGTGGTTTACAGCTTTCCATCGTGGAAAATGGTATCAGAACTACAATTGTTATTGATAAATTAACACATACGGGCAAATAGCGTGTAATTTCGATGCTGTAAAAATTATGTCTCGCTACTCTTACTCGAATCAACGGAATTTATAATCCATATAGATTCTAGTACCTGAATTATTGCGTGCAGCCCTAATTGTAACCAGCGCACCGGAAACAAGATAACATGTGGATATTAGTCATGTAAGGACAATGTATTTAGTTTTAATTCGTGGACCCCGGTTTAACAACCCTTGCTCTAATAATTGATTTCAGTTTTGTAGTGCAAAACTATCATTCCCTCTTATTTGTTTCAACAGAGGACGTTCTGATAGAAGCGGAATCGAGTGCCTGTTTGGAGAGCACTTTGACTGATCAACGCGACGATGAAGGAGCTCCACACAGCAAAACTGCCAAGCTGGTTCACGACTCCAAAAAGGGCGGTATTTACGAGCAGGCGTCGGCTCAACTCGAGGAGTACCTCGATATGGTAGAGCAAGGCTGTGAAGGCTTCACTTGCTTCCAATTTTGGACAAAATACCGGACCAAGTTGCACATTTTGTACACGGTCGCCCGTAGAGTTCTGGCCGTTCCGGCCACGGAACCGGTGGTGGAACGCGTGTTTGCGTACGGCGGGATTGTGACTAAACAACGTCAAGCCGCGCTCAACGACCGGATGTTGTCCGATATGCTACTTTTGAAGGTGAATCGGGAGTATGAAATTTACGCGGGCAGTGGATGGCAAGACACTCAGTAATTTGAAATGTGTTTCTAACGAGGTGGTACATTTAATATTAACCTGTAGATATGACGTACAATATTTTTTTACTACCCGTAGTTCACCAAGTTCGTTGATGTTGTGAGAAGAATAAATAATTGGATGGAAGACTGATTTGGAATAAAAATGTGATCAGCAATCAGCGCTTTAACATTATTTGGTGTTCATGCCGTCATCTCCGTTTCTTAGCGTGCAAAAATCTGTTTCACTTGTAATCCGACACGTGAACGCTATGGAGGAGCTTTACAGAGTGAGAGAGAGTCTTTATTTTCGTCCAACCATGGAAAACTGAATGGGATAGAACGGTAACTGCGTGGCCTGTCAATCATTTACGGTCGGATGATAGTGAGCATGAAGCAAAGTCGTGCGAGTTACAAAACCTTAGCGAAGTTGGCATTGAGAAAGTTTCTGTTGTCTTTGACGATTGGTTGTAGCATTTGACTTTATATCTATATGTTTTGCAGTACTGTATTCGTGCTTATTTACAGCTATCGAATATTGGAAATGCCTGCAAACAGTTGTGCCGTCCCTGGTTGAAATACTAGTGGGGAAATAGTAATTTGGGTTCTGTGTTTTCATTATTAATACTTTAATTTCATCAGGTGCACGGCTTACTGATTTATACAGTAGGCCTATATCCATTGAAATTATGGCCTCGCACGTTAGTAACGATGTTGAAGAATGGTACGATATTCCTCCGTAAATTGTTCATGAACTTCTTTTCGACGACTTTGATGAAAGCATGGACATTGGACACAGCACCGCATATCTGTTCCAAACCAGTTGATCTTGCACTATTGCTGCGCTCATTGGATTTCAAAGACCCGCCAGAACTCTCTGAAAAGGTATTGAACTACACCTACCGGTTGGATTACTAGTATAAATTCCAACGAAAATCCAGATGATATTGTAATGAGCTACAGTAAGGTTTGCATTGATCCAATAATATTATTCACAAAATCAAACGACAGGCTTCTCTCTGCCAAATTTTTACTTGAGCTCATGGAAAGGATAATTTATAGGACCTACTAGAACAGAGGTTATCAGCCATTTTTTGGCTGTGGCCCATTTTCCGGTTTGAAAATGTTCTGTGGCCCACCTCTTATAAAGTCATAGTGCATTTCAATGTGTGGTAGACTAATCGCCACCGATATGGCTTTTCTCTAAAATATACGCATTTTTCTTTCATTAGGCTACTGTCCATGTTTAAATGTCGATCCGAGGGAACATGAAATCGCGCGGAGCGCGACAAAAAATTTCAAGGTACATAAATCTCCAACAGACAACCAACGAAATAATTATTATACCAACTTAGAGCTCTCCCAATTGTTGGTTAGGGGTGCGAAAGTTACGGCCCTGCAATATCGTGTAACTCGTGTGTACACTCTACATCCTCTGTTCGACTCAAGTCGCGAAACCCAATGATCCAATCCCCGCATTCACTGTATGATTAGGGGTTTAATTCCACTCTGATGGGGAATACTAAACCCATTCTGGGCCGCTTTAAACAATTCTTTGATGAATGGGATACTACAGAGAAGTGTTGAAATTTTTTTAATACGCTAGTAATACAGTGTAGGCCTGCCTAGTATATGTCTTGTACCTTTTGAAGTTGTGATGTAATAACATTAATTCCAAGGATACCACCAATTCATGTGACTCTTACATTATGTATAACGATTTCAAGGCCGGACATTTTTAGACCGACTCCGAGGATTAATATGCTGTGCCAACTCCTCAATCCATTATGACCCTGCCGGAATACTTGGATATTTCAGCATTAACTTTCAGTTATTATATAATTGAAATTATTTTCGTCGCTGCTGGCCGGAGGTTGTCATAGATGGTGGGACAAAAGCCGCCGTATCCCCTCCCATTTCGACTTGTACATTCATGACCCCATACGTGCCACTAAGTCTCATCAGAGTCGGATGAAAAGCTTTATGTAGCATAGGCCTACGTATAATTCGATAACATCAATATATTTTTTTAATATGAACAAAAAAAAAGCAACCAAACTTTCATGAATTCTATAATTTTCGAAATAGCTCTGTGGCCCACCAAAATTACTCCTGTGGCCCACTAGTGGGCCATGGCCCACCCTTTGAGAACCCCTGTACTAGAATAAAGCCACCTCAGCCAGAGTCATCAGTGTCTGCCATTATTTCTGAAAGGGAGAGTGATATTTTAAAATATATGGCTGATTTTATACATTGAGAAAGGCGATTTGAAAATTCAATGACCAGTTAGACCGATCTTTGCTTGAATATCTTACAAATAACACTAGCCCTCTGGCTAGTTAATCCCTCGATGGAGTAGATTAGGCCGGGAAGCTTATATTAGATTTTTGATACGACGAAATTTTTCACTATCATCAAGGTGGGGTTGAAAAACGTTTAAGAACCAGTGGTGTGCAGGCAGTTTACAAGGGAGAGCAGCAAATCCCCAAAGTTGATGAATTTTTCAATTTTGCAGGACAGAATTGTCAAAAGTTCATACGTATCCAACTTCACCAGCAGTATCAATAGAGCGATGTGTGCTGATGTCCATTCTAAGCTAGTTATAGACTACATCATTGGCTTATTTTCAGAGTGTTGGGTCACTCCTTCACGAAGAAGCTAGTTTGTAAACTTCAGAAAGTAGGAGAATCGAATAACGGAAGCCAGGGTATATGTGGTGATTTGAAGGGAAAACCTTGATCATAAATGATACCGCAGTGTTTCACAATGTTTGCAACTTCAAAATTGGTGGCATATGAAGCGTACAATATAGTATTAGTGAATCTGGACAAAACGCTAGCCTTACAGTATATATTGTAATTCAGCGCCAGCGTCTTTAAATAGTTTCTAATTTGGTATATTTTCAGATTTGACTGGCGTGTCCTATCCACACTGCTTACTGTCTCTCTGCGCTTCTAACTATCTCTCTGCGCTTCTAACGATTGACTTCTCATTGCAAATATTTGATTGCAGTGTCATCAAGAAATATTATTACAAGAAGGACAGTTTGATGGCGATGCCCGTTGAAGGATACAACAGTAGCCTATATCACCACCAGTCTTGCGGCATTGTTGACTGCTATTTATATCTAGGATATCCAATCCTTCAATGTCTCGTCTGTTGAATAAATTAGAAACTCCAAACAGTCATGTGTGGTATTGTATATATTTATCAGCTATTTGCTAGATGTTAGTCAGTTATGCAAATCTATCCGGGCAGTGGTGGCCCTACGATTGGGGGGGGGGTCCTGGGCGAGACTTCCGGGGGGCCTATAAGTATGTAATCGCAGCTTCTGGGGGGCTCCGCCCCCCAGACCCCCTTTCGCCTGCCAACTTAACATGCAGAGACTTCGTGATTGTCGTCATATGGGGCTTTATTAACAAATGCGGAGATTTCATGATTCACTCATCTGAACGGAATCATTTTCTTCGTTGGTACAAGGATTTCCGCGTCTATTCGCTACAACCCTTGAAAAAAGCGCTAAAACCAAAGAGGGGGCGCCCTTCGACCAGGGGGGGGGGGCGGGCGACCGCCCACCTCGCCCACCCCAAAAGCCACCACTGTATCCGGCCACAACTGGAAGTGAGCTTATTACTTAAATTAGGTAACCTAACAATTTTATTAAGTAGCCAGTACGATCTGAGAAAAAATGTCATTTTTGAAGAGCCCTAATGCGGATATTCTCTCATTATTGCATGATGAGCATTGAGCATATAAACTGGTTTCCAGGGTTTCAAGATATTAGACTCTTTGACACTACCTACCAGTGTTGGGATCACATATTTCTCCTACCTATCCTGACTACAATGCCTGACCCGGCCACACGTACCTGACGTATGACTGTAATATATTTGGATTCCGGGCAGTAAATTTGACATCGACTTGACTTATCTAGACTCAGTTCAAAAATTTGCTTGATTCTAGTCATGAGTTCACTGAACAATATTTAAATAATTTGACCAAAGTCTAAAGTTGCATCAAGACCAAGTGCCTTGTTCACAGAAGGTAGTAACTATATTCCAACACGACACTCAGTTACATTGTTTGCCTCCTGTGTTTGATGACTTTTTCATGCCCGCTAAAAATGTCCACTCCCATTACACGAGTTCCTCGTCGAAAGGAAATATCTACTTACCCCCACCCACCCCTACGCCACCTAGCGTTACCCTGAGATGCAAGAAGAGGACACCTTTCGAAAGTTCTGAAGGCTCTAGTACTGTGCTCTTCAACCGGGGTTGTCGTACACCCTAGGGTGTACCAGAATTTGCAAAGGGTGTACCACTCGGATGGGGTGTACAGGGGTGTACCAGATCCGAATTACAACGAGCCGATGGCTAGCTATCACAAAGGCAGGTTCATGGGTCAGTACAGGTTGACGCACAGGTTAATGAGCAATATGGTACGATGTTATCTCAACTCAAGTGTAATACTGTACACCGCTTGATAGTGATGTCATAAGCAAATATTTCTCCTATTCCTTTATCCGTCGGCAATAGACCAATGGTTCCGTTTGGTGTTGGAAAGTTAACAAACATGTGTTCAGCTAGTCATTTGCCTTTCAGTGATTTTTTGAGGAAACCGCCGCGATAGCTCAGACTTCTTGAATCAGTACTTCCTGCCCGACGTTATTAAATACCGCAATGCACATAAATGAAATGACGTAGCCAGCCAGGGTCGAAACAGCTTCCATGTTGAAATCGAAACCCTTTTGTTTTAAAATGCCGATTTTATGTCCAATATTTCGCCATACATTTGCAATTTAGTATTTTGTTATTGATGCAAATTAGCGACAGTAGATTGTGTATAGCGGCATACGATCTGAGGTTACTGACATCTCTTGCATCCGATGTGCTACTATCGACGGTGTGGGGCAGGCCTGATACGCAGTAGGCTGGTGCGCCTGCTATCATCGCTGATCTGAATTACCGCTTCTGCAGCAGTAGCTTTACCTACTCTCTCCCTAATACTGTTACGTTTAGGTTGATTATCGTTCGTAATGCCATGCTGTTTTGGGGCTGACACGAAATGAATTCCAATTTGCGTGGCGGGTGGCATAACTGGCTGCGAATAGACTCTGTGACCAAATACTATTTTATTCAAATCCAAATTTTTTGACGGCAATAACTACGCTTCTACTGGCTGAAATTGAACCAAATTTGAAGAACATCATTTTTATAAACAACCTAATACTTTCATGGGTGAACAGAAAAATTTCACATTTTTCGTTATTTATTTTTATATTATAAATAGAAACTTTCTTCTTCCGTAGTCATGCGGCTACTGGTTGGAATTGAACCAAATTTCGTGTATAGGCTCAAGTTAGGTAAACTAACAATTTTATCAAGTAGCCAGTACGATTTGAGGAAAAAGTCATTTTTTAGGACCCCTAATGGACAGGGGTGTACGAGTTTTGAGCAAACGTTAAAAGGGTGTACCACGTCGAAAAAGGTTGAAGAGCACTGCAGTCTAGTACCGAACAAGAAAACTGGTGATTTTGAATATTTTCCGACCAATAGTAGGCTACTGTGTTGACTAAAACAAAGAAAAGGTCATTTTTCCGACTCGACTCCCGAATTACCCGCATTTACCCTATTTCAGCGGTGTTGGCTAGCCGCTGGTGTTCGTTGTTGGTGTTCGCTGCGTCAAAGTCCAGTGTTCGATCACATTTTAACACTTTTTCTAGATAAAGAGGACAGACCCCAAAGAAGGCACTTAGGCGTCCTCCGGAGGACACTTTCAATTCAACCGTAATATGGTGCGTAGGCTGGTATAGGCCAATAACATGATAAATTGTTACTATGGAAGTGTTACATTTATCCTACTTCATAAGAGCTATATTGCGTTAAGGGTAATACATAAAACCGAAAAACAATCCGCCCGAATGTATCTGTTCTTTCGAATGTGCAAGATTGGTATTCGATTAGAAAGCAGATCTACGAATGGCAACCTTATTTAGAATAGGATGTTCAGATAGCCTATGTATTTTCTGCTGCGGATTATCCTTCCACTTCATCGTCTAATATATTTTCTTTGGTTAGATCTGAAGCAATCATTCTCTTAGTTCTTGATATAGTTGTGGCAACTGGGCATGAAAGTGAAAAAAAACTGTGTTAAATATATTTTATATTTGCTTCTGTTCTGTTAATGATCGAAACTATAGAAGGTGTTTCGTAGGGTTACCATAAGTCCTCTTTTGAGAGGATTTGTCCTCCTTTTTCAGGTATTTGAAAATGTCCTCCGAGGATGACTTAATGTCACCCTTTTTGGCAATTCGTCCTCCTTTACAGCTTTTTCAGCTAACATAATGGACAGACTCGAGTTAAAATGGGCATACATGACGCGTAACAGCACAGACGGACGTTCGAGCGGGAAATTCATGGCTTAATCGAATGGGACAATCTTCTTCTTTTAGTCAACACCAGAGTTGGATCAATTACAATAATTCAGTTCAATTACATTTACAATTACTTACTTGCATATTACTATTACAATACAATTACAATTACTCAATGTTAAAAAAATCAAATTACAATTACAATTACAATTGCTGTTAAACATATGTAATAAATTACAATTACAATTACTGTTAAACATGTACTTGATTCAGTAGAGAGGTGTTCTTAGACCAGTGCTCTTCAACCTTTTTCGTCGTGGTACACCCTTTTAACATTTTCTCACAACTGGTACACCCCTGACCGTATAATACACCGATAACGCCGAAAGCCGCATTTTGATTACATATACCATACGTTCAGATTCCAACGAGGATTCGCCATGGCGCATGGACGACAAATGCTCATATGAAATTTGATACTGGGAACTTAACACCACCGAGAGCCCTTGTGGTGTTCTGTGCCTTCACTTATTTCTTGAGATATGCAATGCGCAAATTTTCTTACTGTAGAAGCAAAACATCCCAGCTGGCTTACAATATATCATTTATGTACCAAAATCGCGAGTATAAATGTCAAAAAAAGACACTAGGATTATGTGTGTAGTCGCGCAGAGCGCGAAAATTTTGCCTCTTGAATGGATTTCATCGAAAATGTTGGTAGTTTCACATATTATTTTTAAAAAGTTATAAATTCTCAGCTCACGTGATCAGATTAACCCGTAGAGCTGATGGAGGGTGTTTTCGAAAATATTAGGTACAATATTAATGATGATGCATCTTGCGGTTCCTATTAATCACTTAGTTGCATGTTGTTATTTCTTGGCCTTCCACCAGGATTGTTTGTATTGTTACTAATAATATTTTATTACACATCAATGACAGTGGTGATAATTGCCTGTTTAGAATTTGTGCGCCACCACAGTGCATTTCCTAAAGTTTAGTATTTTTGCTTTGGGTAATGAGGACGACTTTTGCTTGCACGCGCACTCCCATTCTCCATTCTCTCTCGCTAACGTGCGTCCACTTTCAGGACTTTGCTGCTGACTTTGAAGCTCGGTTAACTCTTCTTCTGGGTTTTTAAAGACGCTACGTTAACAGGGGGTCGGCGACGAGGAGCCTAGATAAACCTCCGACACATAGAAACATGGCAGAGCCGAGACTAGAACCAGCAACAATTGGTTACATAATGACGGCCGCAAACACACGCTAATTTAAATATGTGTAGAAGATCGCAAAATTATGGTTATGCGGCTGAATGAGGCCGTACGTCCGCAGGTTGAGCACCCCTGACGTAGCCGAAATAAGGATGGTCATTTGAGCAAGGCTGCAACGTATAGTAAATGATAATACGAATAAGGGCTCGAGGTTACTGGACCACCATCTAACGCAGTGGTTCGCAAACTCGACCCCGTGGCTGCGTAAGTAGGCTATGTATTCTGCACTATTCATAAGCTGGCCGCAGGAAGCACAAATTCAAAATGTCCGCGATTTAGCGGTGGTTTCCTCGAGAATTATCAGACAGACATCGCAAGCTGAACACATGCTAACTCCACCCTGCTCTACTCGAAAAGGAAGTAATAAGTCCATTACCAAAGGTTGAATGATTGGAAACATTTGCTTATGACATCACATTGTACGATATTACACATCCAGTCATTCTGTTTTGAAGCATAAACTGGCGTATTTTTGTGATAGCTATAGTCATCGTATCATCGGTTCATCATAATGTGGATCTGGTACACCCCTGTACACCCCATCCGAGTGGTACACCCTTTGAAAATTCTGGTACACCCTAGGGTGTACGACAACCCCGGTTGAAGAGCACTGTCTTAGACAACCGTAGCGACGTAATTAGCAACAATCTCACGCTATTCATGTTTTATTCATGATACGTAGAATACCCTTTATTTAAAAAAAAACTCGAACGTAGGCCTATTCGAACTATTCCTAATCATGACTACGGAAAACTACAAACACAGAAAAATGTTTCAAGCGACTGTTAACAACCAAAAGTTTGCGCGACTAACAGCGAATAGGCTACAGGACAGTCAATGGGATATTATCAAACGATTAGGCTGCTCCGAGCTCAGTGAGGATAGTGAAATGTAATTGGTAAGGCGTCAGCGATAAGGATGATACCGATAAGATGTGTAAAATTAAAATAAATGTAAAAGGAAAGAACCGCCTGTTAACTACGAATTACAACAGTTTGGTTCGCAATTACATTTTCACTTGCTCGGAAACTGTTAGATTTCATTTGATTAGGGTGCGAAAATTTCGGCCTTAATAATTTTGGCCAAGATTGGAGGTAAGATTGGGATAACATCTCAACATGTGCGCGATCAAGTTTGATGAAGCCTTGGTTGGAAACTTGAATTTCTTTTTGCAATTGTTGCAGCAAGCCTCTGACCGTGGTGTAGGAAATGGCAGCCCTCCCCCCCAGTTTGAGAACCACTGGTTTAGCCTAAATTGTAATTCACAAAGTTTTCTGTTGCTACTGAAGTATGTGGAACAGTTTAGCATTGCTGAATTATCTAGCTGTAACGCGGCACGCATAGAAAACCGATGTAAATAAGCTAATTATTACAGGCGGCGACTCTGTACTACGGCCTTAAGGCCTTGCGGCCCCTCGTCGCCATCCTGGTCCGTATCGGATTTTCATTGGTGTGACGAATGAATGATTGATTGATTGATTAATATTCTATGCTGTGATTGTCAGGTTTCCATAACAATGTAATTAAGCAAAATTTTTATCAAAATACAATTACAATTACAATTACATGAAAAAATGTAATCACAATTACATTCAGCTCAATTACAGATTACAATTGGTCCAACTCTGGTCAACACCACTAAATTTAAGGAAAAAGTATGTAAATCGGGAGTCGAACGAAAGTGATGACCTTTTTCGTCAACTCGGCTGTTTTCACTCTTGATCAACTAACTTTTCTCATTTGGTAAAAGTGTCGTCCTTTCCCGATTCTAAAATGTGGTGACCCTATGTTTCGCAGACTAGAAGCTGCTGTGTTGGCCTGGCCATTATTCGTCACAATACCTATGACTGCTCGTAAGTAATGCGATGGCGGCTTCGCACTGGATTTCCATGCGCGAGAGGGGTATTCTTGTTAACTCGCTGCAAAATGTCGCGGACAGCAGGAGACATATTCCGGAAAATAATAAATTGTATTAGAATTATAATATCGAGTAGGCCTATAAAAACATTTAACAAATTGTATTAGAATTAAAATTAGAGCATAGAAACTTTCACAAATAAGATTAGATTTAGATTACTGGCATTTGCTCTAATTTCGTGAAACTAGACAACTAGATTATCTTGTTGTCCAAGTCTGGCCTGAGCTATTAACCCCTAATGCCGAGTTTGTGACATCGTGTGATAGATTTCGAACCGTATAGTTAAGGCTCAATCATGTTCCAAAGTAGGCTATGTTATACCAGAGGAAATTACTGACCGTGGCGTACCAGTCCCTTATGGAAGACAAGCGCCACGACGACTACGCTCACTATACAGAAATAATAACCGTGTCCGGTCAATACCGAGTATATGCTATTACCGAGAAAGACAATACCGAGAATGCCATTACCGAGAAGAACACTACCGAGAATGTATATTATCGAGAATGAACAGTACCGAGAATGGACATTACCGAGAAAATAATAAAATTACTCAGCGACATTCAAAACGATGAGATATCGACCACTCGCAAGACGCGACGCACGGTCAGTGCTGCCACTGCCAGATAGTTTTTCCATATTATTGTTCTAATTGTTGTGCTATTGAGTATTAGAGCAAGACGATCAGTAATATTTAAAAGAATAAAATTAAGGGAAGACGTCCAATCGAAAAGAATAATCTCAAAATGTATCACGATATGCTGGAAACCGCCTATCTGATATATGATTAGCCTATAATCCAAGAAATCGAGATCTGGCAGGTATGATGTCGAGCTGAGGTCGATGAGATCTCATGCTTCCCTGTATATATGTATGTCTACTTTGTCACAACCCGGTTTCTGTAATCAGTAGGGCAATTTTTTGTTTAAAAAAAGGAAGGTTTTGACCTAACAAATCAAAATTTTGACATTTTTGACCTTAAAAAACTTTTTTTCGACCAAATTTTGACCTAACGTATGCAATGTAGGTGTTTTCCCACATAATGTTAGAATTGTACCAATGATATATATATATCTTTAATTGTACTACTTATCTTCATTTCTGGTTGGAACTTTCTGTCCTTACGAAGTAGTTTGGCCTGAAAAAGCTTTTTTTGACTAAAAAACTGACGATTTTTTATGTGAAAAAACTTTATTTTAACGAAATCTGGCCCTTGAAGAATTCCAGTAGTTTCATCACGTATTACGGCAGGAATAATTAAAATTTATTGTAGTACAACGAAAGATACTTTCCTATGTTATCGGGTAGAAATTGTCTGTCAATATGTTACTGTCGTAAGCTTCCAATCTGGCGTTTGTTATGTTCAGTTGATCCGCTAAGTTCTTGATATTGTCATTATTGCACGAGGGAAATATCATCAGCGGAACGCCGGAAGCGAAATTACTATAGCTAAGTAGATTAAATGAGGTGAATATCTGTCATTAACAGGTGTTACTTATATTTCCTCGAGGTGAACTATTTTAATACTTAGCAAAAACAAAGACTAAATAGCTAATATTTTATGCTGCACAGATCCGTGTATCCTCCTATCTGTTCACATGACATTGTGTCTAGTGTATCACATTGTGTGTATCTTGATCGCATAAAAATATAACCTGGCGATTATTCATCGTTACTTATATTCGGATGACCATGAAAATTCGGTGCGCCTGTAGAAGGAGTGCAATATGATCTGTCAGATATAGGTAGACAGGTTGATAGAAAGGTACGATCACCTATTTCTATGTAAATAAATGTAGGGTCACTAAAGTATGTATTGTGGTATAGGCTATTTGTCACTATGCGGGTAGCAGTGATTTTGGAAGTCTCTTAGACACTTGGAACTATGGTTGCATTTAAAACAAATAGTCGTTTAAAACACTTTGTTTAAAACACGTTTTAAATAGTGTTTTAAACAGAGGCCATTAAAAAAAATCGTGTTTTTTTCAAGTTGTAAAATTATGCCATAATTGTGTAAATACTTCGTCGTAACAGTGTGTAAATACTATGTTATGAGCCTACAGACAATTACCACCCGCTACAGCCGACGTAAACGATATGGGATGGTTGCAACCCTCAAAATATTCGGTTCAACAGCTATAGTACGTAGATATTTCGTCGAAGGAGCTATATATTCACCCTATATTTTCACTTGTCAATGTCAATCCACTATGACGTCAGAATTGAATATTCGTCACGTCATCACTTAAAAAATACAAAATATGTTTTAAACAGGGGCCATGTTTTAAACAAGTTTGTTTTAAACTGATTTTTGCTTTAAATGCAACCCTACTTGGAACTATATAAAAACATTGTTCACCTTATCGTGCGACGATGAATCAGAAGTAGGCCTATCTCACCACTACACCATCTTCTTTCTCCTTCTAGCGTTTTCATTATGATCATAAAAGCTAACAAGATGTCCATCACAATCTCTATTTCAATATTACTACTTCTCGTGACTCGATCAATCCGAGTGTCAGAGCAACTCCAATTGTGTGAAACTCGAAAGCGTTTACAATTCAATTTGTAGTAATCATGTTGAAACGAGTACGCGGACTCAAGGTCGACCTGGTAAAATGGGTGCCATAGGAAAGAAAGGAGAAAAAGGGGAAAAGGGCATCGCCGTGAATTATGAGAATATTGAAGAGTTGATTATGAATAAAACTAAAGGTTTGTTTGATTTTCTGGACACCTTAGGAGAACTGTATATGGGATATGCCTCATTGCACAGCTCTGGAGTCGCACGATGACAAGATAAATCGCTTAACGACTGCACTGGAGGAGGCCAACATTCAAATACAAGAGATGAGAAGAAAATTGGGTAAAAAGTCGAATATGCGTGTGAATTGTTCCTGTGGAATTACTGATTCATTGATAGATTTGATAATATCAATTCAAACATTTGTTTCTGTCTTTTCCAGCCTGTCCGAACAGAGTATTAATACTAATGATTCAAGTCGAGTATATAGAGATTATGATTCTTTCGTGTTAACTAAAATGATACGATCCTTGCAACTATAAGAGTAAATTGATTCATGAGAATAATAGGCTATAGTTTCGAGACTATTTTCCATCGTGGAAGGCTGTTAACCTCGATTTGTTGTGTCGCAGCTTACGAAACATATGCAATAAAAGTTACGCACGCTAATTGAAATGACATATATAGCACTGATAATCAATCCACGATATTCTCCCCACCTTTACAATGAAGTAGGCCTGGTGTTGCAAAAATACCAAATATTTTTGAATATGATGTACTAGTACAGGGGTGGCCAACCTTTTTGCCATTCACCGCTGCATTTCCACTGCTGATGTAGCCTACAGCCGCATTCCAGGGCATAGTCATGATGAACTAACTGAACGCATAATACGCATGTTAAAGTATCTATGTCCTTTTCCGGTAAACCCCGGACTAATCTATTCATATAGGCTTACTATACGCACCGAAATCACGAGTGGTCATGTTGTGAAATTCAGTAATGAATTTCGTGATTATTACAGTATAGTTTTATATATTACTATCAAACATTTATCCTTTCTCAGCCCATGTGACCAAATTCACCGGCAAAGTTGATGGAGGGGGTGTTTTCGAAAATTTAGGGCAAGTTATAAATGATGATGCATCTTGGTGGGCCAATTGCTATTAGTCGCGTTGTTGCATATTTTCGGTCTCCCATCAGAATTGTCGGTATAATGACGAGCACGCGATTCCGAGTTGGCATTTCTATATTGGGTGCATCATTTTCCTCTGCTGTGTGCTCTGATTGCAAAGGGCAATATTAAAATCTCTCAAGAAACGGCTGTGAATTCGTAACTTCAACGACGGCCGCCAGCTCATACTAATTGAATTACGTGTCCACTGTCGAACAAATTTACTTCTACGGCTGCAGGTTGGCCACCCCTGTACTAGGAGAACTACATGACATGTTATTTTGTGGTCACATAAAAGGAGCATATTTGAACTGTCCTTATCAAGCATTCTAGCTGCTGTGACGTCCTAATGACCGATACGCGAATACCCGACTCAATGCTCAATACTCGATTCAGAATCGAATCTCTCAGGTACACGATTTGCCCCAACCCTACCGGCAACACAAATCCACTTGACTTGACCTTGCGGTAACGAAAGAGTTACAGTCCGGTTGCTAGGGTTATGGTAAATCGTGGGGATCGAATTTGCAAGACACTATAAAAGTAGAGCAGTTTCGTGTTTCTTTGTATAATATGGCTTGAATTCAATCTTAGGTCCATGCCCCATCACGTACGGTGGGAAATGCTTCTGGGTTGAAGTACGCGATGATGGTGTGCTATTCATCGAAGCAACCAAAATATGCACCGCTCATGGAGCGAAGCCAGCAAACGTATATTCTGAAGACCATATTACTACATGTTGCTGAATTATTTGAGAGTTTTCGCAGGCAAGATCGGATACACCGACGCGTATCTGGGTATGACGTACAGTACAGAGGTATGCAGGGGTGGGCAAACTACGGCCCGCGAGAGTCGAATTTTTTTTTAAATATTGATAAAATGCGTACTAAAAATCGAATTAATTAATTTTAAGAGTGTGGTTCTCAAACTGGGAGGCGCGACCCCTTGGAGGCGTGAAAGCATCTAAAGAGGTGCGAAGCTGAGTTCAACTCAAGAAATTTTTCGCGCTCCGCGCGATTTGCATCCGATTGATGTTTATGGCTCTGTATGTTATCTGAGTTTTGTAGTGATATGAGCCATACTGAGAGACTACTCGCTACAGCGATGGCACATGCTGGATGCGGATACTTATTGTTGTTATTGTTGGTTCCAGAGATGCCACTCCTGGGTTTTTCCACCCAGATCTGGTTTTTTTTAGCATCACCTGGGTTTCTGGGTTTTTATCCTTGAAATCTGGGTTTTTTTCAACATCCAGTTCGCCAGGTCAGTTTTACGCTGGAAAATTAATTATTAGATTAGTATGGTCGCAATATCGTAAAATGCACGCACTTCAGTTCGCCATTGTCAATGGATTTTGCTGTTATTGTAACGACAGAGTGTTGAGAATCTATTTCACTACTAAAATTAGAGTCTTCGGCTTGATGCGATGGAGCTTCATTGAATGGTAACTTCCAGATCGCAGAATGTCATGCTCATATAGGACGATTGCCAGTAGCGAACTCGGCACTTGGTGAACTTGGTGAACAATTCGGCATGTATCGATAAATATCATATAATTGTATGGTATGCACAAGCACATGAACAGACCAGGTGATGATCCGACTAATATAATCCTATTGTTATCTGAGTATATTTATAGTTCCGACAGGGACACTCAGAGAGAGAGAGAGAGAGAGAGAGTTAGTTGGACACCCCTAGCAAGGTAATCAGAGGCATTGGTTATCAGCACATTCGAAATCTAACCCTAACCCTAAATTTCATGATTTGGCAGTTATTTATTTCCACTATACATTGGTCTGTGATTATTCCAAATAAAACTGATTGTCGTAGGATCAATCAATCGAAAGCTGCTTTCAATCGGTTCAGGTCGCTGAAAATACATGAAATCATCCTTAGAAATAGGGAATGGATGGCATTGCATTGAACTTTCGCAGCGCGATGATATAATTAGTACCGGTACACTATTAAGTTTTCACGCCCGGCCCCAATTGTTTCATTGCGA
The DNA here is from genome assembly GCF_051294905.1 of Botryllus schlosseri. NCBI lineage: Eukaryota > Metazoa > Chordata > Ascidiacea > Stolidobranchia > Styelidae > Botryllus > Botryllus schlosseri. The sequence continues at coordinate 22,622,098 of NC_137249.1, forward strand.
TGTGCCGAGAGGAAAACAACATGTTTTTTGTGCGATTCGTAGTGTTATCCAAGCAAAATGTGTATTATGAACTGTTGTAAATTCAATATCAAAGGCTTCAATGACTGTATGAGTGTATTCGACGACTATCAGGCTCCACTTTCACAGCTATCTCGTGTCTTTTGAGTGAAATATGGGATCTGGGTTTTTCTGGGTTTATTTCGCCTCCACATCTGGGTTTTTCCGAAATATCCCAGTGGCATCTCTGGTTGGTTCGTTGAATAAAGCTGAGCTTGTGCTTTTGTTAATAAACGCCGCTGTAAATAACAAGCAGATATCTTGACATGGTGGCAGCGGTAAACGTGTAAAGACAAGTCAGCGTGAAGATTAATTCCGAGAGACTCCGGTGTGCCTGCGGGTAGACTGAGAAGCGAGTTCCGGTAAGAGAAAATGGCGAATCCGATTCCGAAGATGGACTGGGGATATGACCCCCTCTCCGAAGCTCTGGAAACGTTCCAGGATATGATAAATGTATACTTCGAGCTGAATGCCACTGCAAATAACGCCAAGAAAGCCGCGACCATAATGATGGGATTAGGCGATGAAGGCGCCAGAAGAGTACGACAATCGGGACTGTCCGCCGATGACAGGAAAGTGCCCGAACGGATATGGGAACTACTCAAACTGGAGATCGATACAAGTGACAGAGTGAGCTACAGAGTTCACAGATTAGAATTTGTGAAGCTATGCCAGTTAAAGGATGAGTCACTGACCGACTTCGTCCACAGAATCAGAAAAAAAGCTAAGAAATGTGATTTTGAAGACAATGATGTAGAAGAGAGATTGGTGGAAAGAATCGTGGCATCCACCCCAATCGAGAAACTAAGAGTAAAGATCTTGAAGAAACAGAAAGGCTTCACGACTAAGGAAGCCCTACAGTTAGGTTTGGAACTGGAAGCGCTACACACATACAACAGTAGCCATGATGCTCCCGAGGGAGCAACTTCAAGTATTGACGTTATCCGCAAAGGAGATAGAGACAAGACCTGCAACAAATGCGGACTATCACACGGTTGGAAATGCCCAGCATTTAGATCTCGTTGTAACTATTGCGAAAACTATGGCCACTGGGAAGATTTCTGCGCAACGAAGAAACGTGATAGCGACGGCAACGCGAGAAGCAAGCAACAAGAGAGCCACCAACGTAAGGCTCCGAGAAAGTCAAAGAAGCATCAAAAGAGTCGACACACTCGACAATCAGAAGTAAAAGTGTATGACACAGACAGCAGCAGTACCGACTGTCAAAACCCTGATAGTGATGATGACCAAACAAACACAATTTCATCAATCACCATTGGAGCTGTAAACGACTGCAAGAACAAACAGGGTAAGGAAGCATACACCAGGATCAAATTCAAGCATATAAACCCAAAGTTGACTGGGAGCTGGAAGATTAAGGTCGACACTGGAGCTGGAGCAAACACTCTTCCAAGACGACTTTTCAAGGAAATATTCGGGAAATTCAAACCGACCCCGTTACAACCAGAACCCAATGTTTTGTTAAAGAACTACTCTGGTTCGCGTATTGAGTGCTTTGGATCGATAACTCTCCTCATCAAACGGCCACATAGCAAGAAGTATCGCAAAGATAAATTCTACGTGGTTGACACTGACGGTCCCGGCATCTTGGGCCTGCCCACCTGCGAGGCACTCAACCTTGTAACACTAAATCTGGACACATGCAGTGTCATGGACAAAGCTCCTAATACAGAGCAGACACCGCCTAGAGTGGATACCATTGAGGACCTAAAAAAAGCATTTCCAGACTGCTTTGACGGCATTGGCAACTTTGAGGGTGAAGAAACTCTGCACATACACAAGGACGCAGAACCGTTCCAAGATGCTCCGCGGAAATGCCCAATCCATATTTAGGATCAAATCAAGGAAGAACTCGATAAGATGGAGACCCTGGGGATTATACGGAAAGCCACCAAACATACTGACTGGTGCTCTTCGCTTACTGTGGCGATGAAGGCGGATAAAACACTGCGAGTCTGCCTTGATCCAAGACGCCTTAATGAAGCGCTGAAGAGAAATCCACACAAGATCCCTACAGTCGAAGAACTCCTACCAGAATTCAGCAAGTCAAAAGTATTTTCTAAGCTTGATGCTAAATCTGGATACTGGAGTGTGAAACTAGCACCAGCTTCACAAGAACTGACGACATTTCGAAGCCCCCTTGGCGACAAATACTGTTTCTTGCGCCTACCATTCGGGCTAAATGTATCACAGGATATATTCCAAGCTAAAATGGATGCTATCATTGCCCAATGTGAAGGTTGTGTTGGCATATCTGATGATATTGTGATACACGGAAAAGACGATGACGAACATGACAGGCGACTGAGACACTTCTTGTACACTGCGAAAAAAGAGGGTCTCATGCTCAATTCCAAGAAATGCTGCATCAAGACCAACTGCATCTCGTTCTTCGGACGACTCCTGACTGATCACGGTGTAAAACCTGACCCGACAAAAGTCAGTGACATAACCGGCATGCCGACACCACGAAACAAGCAGGATCTACAAACATTCTTAGGCATGGCACAATTCCTAGCCTGTCACATTCCAAACTTTTCGAAAACAAGTGCGTCATTGAGAGACCTCTGCAAAAAGGATATAACATTTGTCTGGAATGAAGATCACCAACACGCCTTTGAGCAGATCAAGAAAGCAATCACTGACAGCCACATCCTACAATACTACGATCCTACTTCACCGGTCACTCTGGAAGTGGATGCATCGCTAAAAGGATTAGGAAGTTCGCTGGTTCAAGGTGAGCGAGTGGTCGCTTTCGCAAGCAAAGCTCTGACACCAAGTGAGTCAAATTACAGTAACATTGAGCGAGAGTGCCTAGCAATTTTGTATGGCATAAAAAGATTTCACCATTATCTGTTTGGCCGCCACTTCAAGGTCATTACTGATCACATACCGCTTGAAATGATATTCAAAAAACCGATATACTGTGCACCCCCTCGCTTACAGAGAATAATATCGCAAACACTAGGCTACGACTTTGTGGTATCCTACAGACCTGGACCCGGCATGGTGCTTGCTGATGCACTCTCACGTCTACCAAACCAAAAAGACGAGACTGCAACTCTCGATCACAGTGCAAACACAGTACCTATCAGCTGCATAAGTGATATGCCCATTGACTTCTTGTGTTTTTCAAGTGTGAAGCAATCGCAGATACAACAGCAAACTGCCACCGATCCGATCTTGAAAACCGTTGCCGAAACCATACACATTGGTTGGCCCGACACGATTCAAGAGGTACCTTCGGACATACGGGAGTATTGGAACTACAGGGATGAGCTAGCCCTTGAAAACGGCATAATATTCAAAGGAAATCAGACAGTTGTTCCAACATGTCTGCGATCAGAAATATTACAACAACTGCATGAGAGTCACCAGGGCATCGAGAAGACAAGAAGACTTGCCAGGGAATATGTATATTGGCCTGGAATCAACAACGACATTTCAACACTCTGCAAGTCATGCGAATCATGCCAGGAGCTCCTACCAGAACAAACAAAACAACCGATGAAGATGCACGAACGTCCACCAAGACCTTGGGTGAAACTCGGAACTGACATTTTCGAGATCAAAGGTAGGAACTTTCTGATCATTTCAGACTACTTTTCCAGGTACCCCATCGTGCAAGAATTAAGATCGATCACATCGAAATCCGTCGTCAACAAAACGAAAAGGATCCTGAGCTTATTTGGAAGCGTCAAAGAAATAGTCAGTGACGGTGGACCTTGTTACCTCAGCCAATACGACAAATTCTGTGATGAATGGGGCATCACGCACACAACCAGCTCACCCCGACACAGCAGATCCAATGGCTTCATCGAAAGACAGATAGGATATCTCAAACCTATCATCAAGAAATGTATCAAGACTGGAGGAGATATCCAGGCAGCGTTACTCAATGTCCGGGCAACACCTCTCGACAATGTGCTGCCCAGCCCTGCTGAACTGCTATTTGGCCGCCGCATCACAACGAAGCTGCCTACTCATGATATCATCTCAACACCTCAGGTATACAGGGACAAGGTTGACCGGATAGTGGAAAACCAGAAGAAATACGCCGATCAGCACACTAAAGACCTTCCCTTACTGCACCATGGACAAAATGTACGGGTGCTGGACAAGCAAGATAAAGTTTGGAAGCCCGCGACCATACTATCGCGTGAAAGTGACCGGAGATACACAGTACGAATGTCAACAGGACGACAGCTTGTAAGAAATCGGGCCTACTTGAGAAATGTGGAAACATGTGCCCAGGAGCAAACCTTGACAAACGTTGTGGATACGTCAAGCACATCCATACCGATAGAACAAGAAGACAACACCACACCATCCTCAAGCGCCTTGAACACAAGCATACAGACTACCAGATCCGGCCGAGCTGTACGCAAACCGAAACGCTACATCGACGATGACGAAAACTGAAAGAGGAGGATGTAGTGATATGAGCCATACTGAGAGACTACTCGCTACAGCGATGGCACATGCTGGATGCGGATACTTATTGTTGTTATTGTTGGTTCGTTGAATAAAGCTGAGCTTGTGCTTTTGTTAATAAACGCCGCTGTAAATAACAAGCAGATATCTTGACAAGTTTCATATTTCAAAATCTCTCATCCACAGTCGTCACCTTCCATGCCATCACACTATCCGTTTGGTTTGCTTGTATCCTGGTTGCGTTTTGTGATATGACAATAAGGTTGGCGCGAAATCTGTCACCATCATAAGGAGGGGGGTCTTGAAAAGTATGAGAACAACTGTTTTAAGGTACATATACTTCCTATCTTGTTTTTGATGTTTAATTTCTGGTTTCAACTGCTAAACATCAGAGAAATCCTAGACGAGATTGACATAATTTTGATCGCGAGTGGGGTTTCGGATTGGCCACTACAGTTTTAATTATTTCAGTGATGTGCTTATAAAAAAGGATTCGCGCGTGTCTGAGGTAGATTCGTTCTCTTTATGCGTAGACTTTGGGGTTATTTATATTTTATTTTCACATAGTAAAAGCGTGTTGGGAGCTAACAAGGTTATGATGCTGGCCACAGTGTGTGTCCTGGAACTGAACCAAAAGTGGATTTGGTAAATCTATGACCAGATCGCTGCTCACTTATTTAAATTTCAATCCTGCTCTAAGAATCGGGATAACCGAGTTTCATCTCTATGCTTTTGACAAATTAGATATTGAGGTCGACCAGGCTATGAAATCTCGCCACTATGTTTCTAACGAGTGTACGATATCATCAAAGCAATGTTTAGTTTGTTTTAAATATAAGCACATGTATTATCTTCATGTCATTACTATATAATGAAATACCAATGTTGCATAGTGCATAGTGCAATTTTACATAGTGCGGCCCGCGAATGGATTCAGATGTTGAATGCGGCCCGCGAGCTCAAAAGTTTGCCCACCCCTGGTATAAGATGTATCTACATTTCTATCAACTATTACAGGATACAGGCTACGATGTATTTGATAACTGTTTGATAGCAACATGAGGAAATACTCCCTGGTGACGGCTTACGGCTGGGCAAAATCGGGATTTTCGGACCGATGAAACTTACACCATACAATTCGAAACGAAACTATATGCTCACGCGATAGTTACGTTTTATGTGTATTATAAAGCACATTTTAGAAATTTTATGACAATGTGCATAATCAAAGGCCTAAAAAGCGTGGTTATCATACCACATCTTTGGGACATACCAAACATTTCTGTTACGCAGCAGTCCATTGCCTTTGGCGACGTGCGTGCTAAGTAGGAAACCATCCATACTTGAATGATTGAGTTATTATAGCTTTCAATACAATATCCATTGTAGAATAATATTTATTAACTCGAAGACTTTTCGGGTGTTATTGTGCTCGTCACTGCTATTGGCCTTTTCACAGACACGCCAAGTACTCATCTCTAATGGAACCGCTGCACCTTTCGTGAGATGGTATCCCACGTTCCCCAAGGACTCGGAGATAGTGATTCTTCGCGCAAGAACGGAATGGGATAGCATATACCAACATTTCTATACCCAGTCATTGTCGGTCGCAGCAACAAAGGGAGTAATCTGCGAAAAATAACTTGCATAGTTCATGTTATTTTGAAAATAAATAAAGTGCTCCCGAGCGGCGGTCCAGTGATTTACTAGATCGTAAGTTAGGATTACCATACGTCCTCTTTTAAGAGGATTTGTCCTCTTTTTTGACTTTTTTGAAAGTGTCCTCGGAGGACGCCCAAATGTCCTCTTTTTTGAGAATTTTGATTAAACATATAGGGCACAATTCGACTAAGATACAGTAGGCTAGATCAGTACTGATGAAGTAACGCTCCGGCGGCTATTTCGTGAGCTGATCCAACAGTACCGTGAAGGCCACGGTTGTAGTTTTAGCTAAATCCAAATTGGACATTGTCCATCGATGCAGGCTAGATGCTATTTGGGAGACTCAATTAATTTATACCATGTCGTGTTTCAAGATGTGCCGGCCGAAAGCCAAACCGATTATCCAAAATAACTGAGTGATCACCGTGAAGACGAACAATTCTACAATTATGGTTTGTATTTCCTGAGATTGTCTCATGGGTTCGCTGGAGAGACACACACCCGTCAAATTATGAACGCGACGTCTGATGACTAGGGCAAGTTTTTGCAACTTTTGCAATTCTTTTTTACAGCTTCCTAGATACTGAGAGTATATCGTCACGGTGGAATCAGAGTGACTTATGTCCAGTTTTCAAAATTGAACGTCCGTTTCTAAAATCAAGTTTTTGAAATATTTTCCTTCTTTTCGGCCATATGGTTATGTCTGTTTCATTAATTCAAAGTTAATCAGCGCCAATATATGACTGAAAGAAGATGAAAACTTCACGTGAAGTCGATTTTCTCAAAATGTGTAAAATGGACACAAGTCACTTCGATTCAACTGCGACGATATGTAGGCCTTTAATAAGGCTTTAAGCTGTTTGGAGGGATTTTATAGTGTAACTTTTCTCTATTTTTTATACCATTTTTACTTTTATCAAATATTGCGTAAAAATGTAGAGTGATTTAAAAACATGCTATAAATTATTTATAGTATGGTGTCTATTCCCTTTGATTTGCACAACAAAGAGCTATGATGGGTTAGCTGCATATCACTGTGTTATCCAAGACACAATGGCTTACAAGCAATGAGTTCAACAACCCATGCCAAGCGCGAACGTGTCCGAACATATGGTGAATTGATCGCTTTAGCCATTATATCGTTTGAATTTGAGATAGTTTCCCATTTCACTAACGCCTAGCCTAGACTGCCGAAAATTACATTTTCACTGGGTCGCTAACCATTTTGTTAAAGTCTCCAAGATAATGTTTTTTCTTGGCGACGCTTCGGGACAAATAACGTAATGGAAAATAACATTGCCACAACCTAAGCCTGCCTAAACTGCAACTATTACACGTAACCTTGTACGTTGCAAAACAACATTCGCCAACACCAACACACAGCCCGGCGTTCTCGGTGAATCTCCATCATTATAACGAGAAGCACATTATAGAAACCCAGTTTATTTAAACGTCTTTTACGTCGATCGACGAACATAGGCATGAACCCCGTGCAGGCAGTGAAATCATAGGGATGGCCAAGCATGACGAAACAGAATCACATCATTGGTTGGACGTAGATGGAGAGGTGCCGCCTTTGCCTCTAGACCGGCCTCCTGTAAACAATCGCAAAGAGTCAAATATCAAACTGACAATCACCTGTAGCTAGCGCCCGACCAATATTGGATTTTCAAGCCAATACTGAAAAAGCCAACACCTTGAGCTAGGCAAAATTGAGTAGGCCTTCCTGAACGATTTGATTTTGAATTGCGTATCACGCTTCGAGTTGTTTATCAGAGTATCTGTCATGATGATGCTACAACAGTATGAATAATGTGAAAAGTTCAAATATTTACCCTTCATCTGATCACAAAGAATATAAATGCCAGTACTACAACGCGTTGGAACTTTGGATTTTCAAGTATTCGGCAATATTCAAGTGATAGGCTACTGATCTTTTTTATTACCGTTTGAAAACATAATATTCACTCAAAAATTGCTTCAAAATCCTGAAACTACAAATCAAATTTCACGATCACATCATTTCAAAATACTAAAATTCGGTAGAAGATCTGCTATTACGTCACATTGCACATCCACGATGATAAAACGAGACCTGTAGATGATTCTTGACTGAAAATTGTGACCAATAGATCAAAAGGTCATAGCTTTCGTAGCCTATTACGCTATCTAAGCAAGTCGTTGTGGCCACCATTGGCATTCTGTTGCCCCTTGATGTAGAGTTAGTTACACCTTGGCTACCTATATCCATGCCATTGTTGTTAATTGAATGTGGCAAGTAACAGTGATGATATACGACCCAACGCTGTAACACCAAAGAATTGCTTGGTGACTAGACATCTCTATAACTACGGCGCATTAATCATTATGTTTATGTTGGTGTTTATCTGTTCCAATAACCAAAGGTAAATCCAACTCTACTTTAATAAATATTTTATTAACCGATAATTACAATAATTGATCGGGCTCTAACCGAAGGATTGCTCGGTGACTAGACATCTCTATAACTACGGCACATTACTCACTATATTTATGTTAGTGTTTATCTGTTCCAATAACCAAAGGTAAATCCAACGCTACTTTACTAAATATTTTATTAACTGATAATTATAATAATTGATCGGGCTTTAACCCTAACACATTACCTATGAGCTTGATCCTCCTTCCTTTTGTGCTCTGCAAGTAACTGACCGCTCCCTGCGTTTCGCTCTGAGTGGCGCCTGACCCGGTGGGCACTTCTGAAGCGGGGCCTGTCGGTACGTTCATATCGCCAGAGCCGGTGTCATCTTCCTCTTCTGCGTCTTCCTCCATTATGCTACTGCTTACGGCCGCCTTAGGATAGATGAGAAAGTCATAAAAAGCTTTCTCGAGCTATAAGCAGGCATGGCCACAATGACTCGGGTAGTGCGAGATAACTAGTTCGAGTACTGAAATTGCACATTGCATGCCACTATGAGTTAAATTATATTAACGAGAATTAGAGTTTCGCTACTATATTCACTGCAATAAATTGGCCCGAATAGGGTTGCCATTCTATTCCAGTTAAGAATAAATCAACATGTCATAATTAGGGTGATTATTTTTGAAATTTATCAACATTGTATCGTTAGTTTTACCGAAGTAAAATTTTTTTGTAAAACTGCATTTCGTTGGTGTCGTAGTGGTTGCACTGTCGGTGAACTTATTCGACATTTTTCACCTTGTAGCCTACTTAACAGGCCTACCGCTGTAGGTGACCCATACCCATTGTCTACTCATTTTCAATCATAAACCATCGAATGAAACAAATAAGTTGACATGGGGTGACGATCAACACACGTAAAACCAAGTGAAATTTCCGGTAGGCCTGAATTTTTTTTTACAAGCTCACGGCAATATCTGAATCCGAAACGTGACCGAGTGGGGAGATTGGTTCTTATGGCACACTTGTTCTCAATGTATGGGTGGTTCGCAAGATGTCACCATAACTCAGATTTGGGTTGCAGTCAAAAAAGTGCGATGTAGACAAGCAATAAGTGTATTACTAGCACTTCAGCAGCATAACCTGAGCTTCAATGGTGCCAGGTGCTACTTCGTAAGGACAGAAAGCTCCAACCAGAAATGTAAAAAAGTACTCCAACTCCAACATGGTGTGCAACAATAACCGATTTAAACACTGGAGAGCAAAAGTTTGTCAAAATAAAGTTTTTGACGGTCAAAAAATGATTTAAATACATTTTCAGTTTCTAGTGCAAAATCTGGCGTTTTTTATGTAAAAAATAATCGCCCTAGTAATAACAAACTACCGCCATGTCAATACGTACTCACCGAATCAGGCTGCCCGGATTGTGCTTGCTCCAATGCCACATGAGTCACAGAAGTGACCGCCGCCGGGGCAACAGGGGTGGTCGGTACGCTCCTAGCCGCGTCGCTAAAGTCCATTATCGTATTATCCACCGAACATATCCCGCTTTGCGGCTGCAAGGACTGCGAAGGCACGTCCTCAAATCGAAACCGTATCGGCACGCTACCGGCCGGGACATGCGGCGAATTGATGGCCTGGTAGTCGTCGTGACGCCTGGTCGGCAGCGTGGGGGTGCAAGGGACTATGCCGTCTCCGTCGTCTGCCACCGCGGGTACCAGACCAGGGGTTAGAGGGGCCGGACGGGTCATGGTTCGGGTCCTGACGATATCGGTCGGGGTCGGGTGCAGAGGCGCGAGGACAGGGCGGGATTGGACGTACGGGTTCTGCGGGATTGCCTCCATCACGATCGCTGAAAAATGAACAACATATCTTGGACCTAGTACTTCATTTCATTTTTTCATCGATATTTGCGATTGCGGACCAGCGACTCGTTTTCTAATATTCTGTATAACAGTTCTTTTCAAACAGTGGGCTGATATACACTTGTACGAATGAAACTTGGGCATATTCTTGCATCTTCTGGTGGGGAATAATTCCTATAAACTTATCAGGACATTATGTACAGTGGCTCCCTGACTTTTGTCGGCGCATTTGCAAATTGTAGCTTTTACGATAATGTTGTCTCGCATCAGCCGAAGTGAATTCATATTTGCGCTATATCACTATTGACACGATCAAAAGTAGTATTCGTGTTGATGATGCACTTGATGGCATAATTCGGGGCGCTTTAGAGCGACAAGTTGCGTCTAAATGCTCTGAAATATTCAGCAGCTAGCCGAGTCATTGATAAGCCGGTATCCTATTTCTTGGACATTGGAATAAAGGTGTAAATTCTCTTCAGTTACTTTTTCTGCCATAATTTTCGATAGGTTTATGAGGATGAAATTAAAATACAAAGCGGGATGGTTCTCAACGAGGCCGAAAAGCACTGCTGTATAATATATCAGGCAACTATGGCCGGAGTTGGTTAGTAGTAAAGTGATGTCTTCTCGAAAGTAAGCGACTCCTAGTAGTTTTCAAGTTTGAGAACTGAGCAATTCTCATCTAATTTGGAAAAAACTGTAGCTACAATTCTAATGCCAGTCTAATTTAGAAAAAACTGTATAGCTCTAATATAAATTATGTGATTAATGATGGCGGAGCCATGGCGCAGAGGTGGCTGGAATCGGAGAACATGGCGCTCGACAATGGAGACTGATCTAGCGCAACGCGGGCTTTCGCTTGAAGACGCCCACGACCGCCCACGTTGGAGACGCTTAACACGAGCCCAAAACTGATTATCTTATGTTCTTTTTGTCTCCTGTTTTCTTTTGCCCTTTTTTTTATTTTATCTAATTGAAAAGTCGATATATATATATAATATAAATTATAATATAATTCGAAAATATAACTGTGTAGCTATAATCCTAATTCCGATCTAATTTGGATAAACCTGGGTAGGTATAATTCTAATTGTAATCAAAAACACAAATTACCTTCGCCACTATCACCCATTTCTTGCCCCTCCACCGCCTCAAAAATCTCTGGCTGGTCCTGCTCCATATTCGGATACTCGGACCGAGAGCCTTCGTCATCGCTAGACAGCACGATCACTTCCTCCGCTCCAGACGAGGTGGGCACAGACTGATTCACAGAGCCAGCCACAACCGACGAAGTACCCACCGCGTCATCGTGCCGGGGCAGCGTACTTTGCGTGTCCGCGGCTTGTAGTTGAGACTCGGACGAACTGCCAGCCTCCGACGATTGAGTCGCGGGCGCGTTGTTGCTTTCCGCTGTTTCCACAGACAACAGGACTACGGCAGCGGACGATTGATCCGGGGCACTGCGCTGGCGCTTTGAAATCGGCGGGACATCGATTTGCGCATCACTAGAGCTGGCAGGAGTCTCATCCGGGGCAAGGTTTGTTTCGACTACATCGTCGTAGGTGCGTTTTTGTGCAGTTTGAGCCTGTCTAGATAAAACTACAGGTATAGAGGACCGGGACACTGACGCGTCACCGCTGCTGGTTGCCGATTGCGTAGGTACGTCTTCAGACTCGCCAGGACCTGATTTACCCGGGGCAGAACTAGCTGGTGAGGGAAGGCTATCATCAGCCTGGGACGTTTGATCATCAGAAGAGGACACAATAGCCAGGTCACTCTCGGATACCTCTTCAGCCGGGGCGACAGTAACCACAGATGACGACGCAGCTTGGACTACGTCGGTGGAACTGCTCATTCGTGTCGGACCACCTCTAGACACGGACGCATCTGCCTGGGACGGGTCTGCGTTGCTGGAAGTCGACGGGGTGGATGATGAGATGGGAGTGGAGCTGACCACTGGCGGGTGTCGGGCAGATGAGGGGGTCATGGGGTGAACGAAGGCTCGTGTGACCGAGCCAGCGCTAGGGCCGGCCCCGGCGAGAGTACTGGAGTGGTGGCTCGAAGATGGGGTGTGAGTCGCAGGCCGGCTGGAGACCACGTCCGAGGAAGAACCTGTAAAGGTGGTAATGGGTCAGAAACGATATAGAGCGGGGGTTCTAACTAGGATGGGTAAAAAAATGAATGAGTAGAATTTCACTCGTTATCATAAAAGTTTCTGAACGATGTGTAAAATATGTACCTTTTATGCGACCACAAGGAATAGGTTACAATACCAGTTCAACATCACAATCAAGATAATTTAGTATTTTTCCATCATTGGACTTACGACTAAGTGAAAATGTTGCGAGTTGATTTAACGTGTGTAGCGTTGCGCTACATGATTCATGTTCTGCGATACGGCTAAAGTTTAAAGGTCGAAACCCCCTCCTTTAGAAACGCGAAACCCCCTCCTTTAACGCGAAACCCCGACCTTTTCAAATAACCGCTCTGACGCTAATACTCGGTTGCAATTCAATAAGTCGTATTATCAGTATTGCGCGCGGCCAATTAACGAAAGGCGTGTTGCCAGTTTGTGAGATTCGTCTGTGCGTACATTGTGCATTGCACTGCACAATGTAACACGACACGATCTCCTGCTGAGATCATTGTGAAATCAGGTCATTCAATGTCGCGCATTCGGCAATCGTTGCTAGCCTGATTTACCGCGTCTCCAACAAGCCTAATTCCGCTGGCTTGAATAATCGCATCTTCAATAGGCCCTGGCCCCTGTGCGCACGATAACGTCGCTCGCCTACACAATCACATCTGCAATAGGCCTAGTACTCAAGATATTGCTAGCCAAACTACCACGTCTTGGGCCTACCATGCTTTGGCTCCTATTCCTCGATGGCTTGGATAAAATGCTATTAAATATATGCTGATTAGCGATTTTGATTAAAGAGTGACATCTCGTAACTGAATGACATTGAATGTCCGCAATCATGTGCGAAGCGTGCGTACATGCGTAATTGATTTCAACTAGATTTGAGTTATAGTCCAGTAGGCTTGAGTTATAAAAGAGGTAAGGTTTGAACCACCTGAAATCGGCGTCATTATAGAACATATTTCATAAAAACTCGTACATTTTGACTTGCGCAAATCGTCGCCGAGGCTACGTAAGACGCATTGATAAGAGGGCGTGTTTAATTGTTGGATGTGTGATAAGCGTGCGTATTTCACTGTTCACGACAGATCAGGGAGTCGCTAATCAACAGCACTTCCGGACTCGTCGACAAGCTTATAATACGCCAATAATCGCCAACGCGGGATGTTGTATAATCGTTATTTACACAGTGCATGTACTTAACCCTAATGAATTGATGCTACATTACAAAATTCGAAAAAAATCAAGACCCCCCCTTATTTTTCGGCTGGCTACGCGCCTGAGCGTCGAGGTCGCATAAAAGGCTATAAAACAAAATGCACACCCACCTTCCTGCGCATCTTGCTGCGGCTCTGGCATGACCCTGGCCGTGCGTGTCACTCTCATCGGCGACACCTGGCTGACGCGCTGCGTCGACATCGGCCTGATATTGACCGCCTTCCTCAACTCCACGGATGAGCCCCCGCCCGGTCCCGCGTGTATCTGATGCCCGACCACCGTGCTGACCTTATTCTGCTGCTGTTGCTGCGAGCCGGCCGCCGACACCTGCTTCTGAAGCTCTTCCACTTTAGCCATGAGCTCGGATTTGTGGTCGGACTCTTTCTTCACGGCTTGCTTCAGATTTTCGACGGATTCTTTCAGATTATTCGCCTCTCCTTTGAGCTGATCTCTCTCTGAAACCAGGTCATCTTTTTCTCTCCTCACCTGTTCGATTCTAGTTTTAGCCAGTGTCAGCAATCTCTTTGATTTGTCATCTTTTTCTTGTAGTTGTTTCTTCATGTCGTCGCGTTCCGTTGTAAGCTTACGGACTTCTTGCGCGTTATTGCTGGCGCCTGCTTTCGATTCCTCTTCTGATTTTTTAACAGCCTGCTCCACTTGGCTTTTGAGAGCGTTGTTCTCAGCAGTCGTCACAGACAGGCGAGCCTGCATCTCTTCCTTTTCCTTCGCCAGTTTGGTCATGGACGCTTCCAAAGCCGAAACCTTTGCGTTCAATTCTGCTTTCGCTGCCTCGGAAGCGTTGACTTGTTCTTTTAGTGCCGCGTCTGACGCAGTTTCTTCCCCGGGAGCTTGCTGTTTGGCTTCTATCGTCTCCAGTTTACTTTTCAATTCTTCGTACTGGCTCTTGTATCTGCGGCCGACTTTGCGGATTTGCGCGATAGTCTTTGTCTTCTCGTTGACTTCCGCTTGCTTGGCCGTCGCGTCCGCCGTCATCTTTTCGATCTTCTTGCCGTTGTTCGCGTTCTCCAATTTCAGAGCCTCTCCCTGCTGCGTGAGGTTGCGAATCTCTCCTTGGAGATTAGAAATCTCCAATTTCTTCTCCGTGACGTCCTTGTTCAACTGTTCCACGTTACGTGTCAGCCTTTGCTTGTCGCCCATCAGTTTCCGATACTCTTCAGGGTCCTGCCGCTTGGGAGATTGCAACAGCTGTTGAGATCTCTGCTGCCAGCGGCGCACGTCCTGCTCCAAAGCCTTTTTCTCCGCTTCGAGCGTATCTTTTTGCGTCCCTAGCTGCGTGTTTTCCGTGTGTAAGGGCTCTAATTTTTGTTTCGTCTCTTCGAGCTCGGATTTCAATAATTTCAGCTCGGCTTGGAATTTCTCATTTTCCGCGCGTAACATCCTGTTGCTGTCAGTCAGCACGTTGAGGGACTCGACCTTCTTCATCAGAGCCTCGTGCTTGGCAAGTTCCACCGAGGTCGTCTGCGACTTGTGCCTCTCGTCACGTAGCGCTTTTTTCGCTTCGTCCGCTTGTTTCTGCAAGTGAGCCATCTGCTGTTTCAGTCGGTTACTCTCGGTCTCGGCGACTTCAAACTTGACTTCGTACAAGTTCTTTTGCTTCCGCAAGTACCGGACAATGTCCATCAGTTGCTCGTGAGATTTACCGGACGGGTCCTCGGCAGCCGGTCCGCTAACGTTGAGCTTTTCGACGGAATCGGACTCGCGTTTCTGTTGCTGCGCCACCATTTGCGTGCTCAAATTCTCGAGTTCCGTATGCAGCGCGTGCACTTGCCCGTTCAAATCAGAGTTTCTTTCCTTCAGCTCTTCGTTCTCTTTTTCCAAATTCATCCTCTGTTTCTCCCACATTCCCTTGCTCGAATCCAACAAATGCTTGGCTTGCTCCGCCTCGCTTTTGAGCGCGGACGCTTTTTCGTCCTCAAGTCTCGAGCTTTCTTTCAGCTCCATGAGCTGTTTCACGCTCTCCGCATGTAGCAACATTTCTCTTTGATACTTATTTTGCGCGTCCGCGATAAGATGAGCTTGCTCCCGATACTGATTCCTGGCTTCTTGCTCGCTACGACGTAGCTCCTTTTCTTTCTGGAGCAACATGTTCAATTCTTCTTGCAACGAAGTGACCTGGCGCTTCAAATCTGAAGTACGGCGATCTACCTCTCCGAGTAAACTCGTCTTTTTGCTGTTAAGCTCCCGGTTCTCCTCTTCCAAAACAGTGATCTTATGCTCCAACTTGATCTGATGTTCGCTTGCGCTTTTTAGCTTCGCTTCTAAAGCTTCGGATAATTCGCGATTGGCTTCGTTGGATTGCTTCAGAGATTCCTCCACCGCTGCGGCGCAGTCTTTATGCTGTTGCGCCGAACGCTGTTCTCTCTCACACCTGGTTTTTAAAGCCGCGTTTTCATCTTGTAGCGAACGGACCTGTTCTTTTGCGTCTTTCAACGCTTGCACGGTAGCGTCGTCCGGAGATATTTCCACGCCGTGCCCGCTACGAGATATTCTCTCTTCTAAAAGCGCGACTTTGGACACATGGCTCTGATTCTGAATTTTCAACTCCTCCAATTCTTTATGCAGATCCTGACTCTTGGTAACGAGAGACTCCTTTTCGGCGCGTACGTTCTCCAAGCTCTGCTGCGACTTCATCAGCTGCTTCTCCACCATTTGCAGCGAGGACTGCTTCTGCTGCAGGCTCTCGTTGCCCGTCTTGCGCAGAGTCTCGATCTCGCGATTCAGAGCGTCGATACGACTCCTCAGCTCGGACCTCACTTCCAAATCCTCTTTCTCCATGCTCTGCTGGATTTTCTGCAGGTTCGAAAGAAGCACGGACTGTCCGCGTTGGTCCCGTTGTAGAGACGCGTTTTCGGCCCGTACATGCTGTTCGGCGCGACGTAAAATCTCAATCTCGGCCGACAAGTTCTCGATTTTCGTCTGCAGTCCGCTTTTCTGCTGCTGAACAACCATCAAGTCGTTGGATATCCTGCTGTAGTTGAGCTCGTGTTTCTGCACGATGACCAGCAGCTTGGTGTTCTTTTCGCGTATCATGTCGCATTCCTTCCGGACGTTTTCGAAAGTTTCCTTCAGCAAGTCGTACTTTTCATTGGTGAAATCGACATTAGCTTTCAGTTTGGCATTGTCGGCACGAACGTTCGATATCTGAGTACGCAGGTTATCAGTTTGCTCGTTAGCGACCTTCGTATTTTCAATCGTTTCTTTTTTATATTCATCATACTCTTGCTTCAAGATTTGTAACGCTTTCGTTTCACCGTCTGAATTTCCCTGGCTACCGCTGGTATCTCCACTACCCTTTGAAGGTGTAAGAAGGGACGGGCTGCCAATAACTGAGAAAGGAATCGCGCCTTTCGGCTCTTGCGACAAAAGCACACGATACATATCACGTTGTCGCACGATCGCTTCCACATACGTCAACTGCTTTGCCCTTTCTTCTCTCAAATGTTCAAGTTCGTCTTTGGCTTGGTCCAAAGTGTCTGTGAGACGTTTGACTTCGTCGCTATGCATCTCTCTCTCTCTTTTCTCACTTTCCTCACCGAGTTCGCGGACGACACCAAGAAGACGACGGTTTTGCTCCTGTAGCTCATCGATGTTACGGAAAGTCACGAGATGCTCGGAAATCACTTCAGACGAGCTAGACACGTTCGGGTCCGCTTCATCGTTGCTATCCATCAACACTCTCTGTCCGCGACTTTCCTCAAGTTCTTTGAGAAGATACTTGACTTGAGTAGACAGATCTCTTGTTTCGGATTCGAGCCGTTTTTTATCTCGCTCCACTTTTCCTAACCTCCTCAAGGCATCATCAGCCTCTGCTTTCATTTTTTGGCAATCGATGGCGGCAGAATCCATTTGCGCCGTCAGCTGCGTCACAGTCGCCAACGCACGTTCGTAATCTTCCTTTTGCTGCTTCAATATGGGCGCCTTCTCCTGCAGTTCGTGCAGGATATCGTCCATCGTATCGCTAAGCCTCTTGTTTTCGTGCTTGGAAATTTCCAAATCGTCTAATGTCTCCACGTACTTTGTGTAGATTTCCGTGAGAGTCATTCCGGACCGTATAAATTTACTGGCCATCGCCGCCGTAGGGCACAAAGACGCTAATTCTTCTTCGGATAGATTCTGCGGGCCTTGTTTCTTGTGCGCAGTCAACAAGTCGTTCGCCTTTTCCAATTCTTTTTTCTGCATTTCGATCTCGTTTGCCATTTCTTGCGCTTTGCCCTTCCATCCTTCCACCTCCCTTTCGGTATTTTGTTGCGTTTCGGCGGCGTTATTCACTAATTTTTGGAGTTCTTGTACCGCTGACAACAGTTCCTTTGCCTTTTCCTCCTCGTCTTTAGCGGACGCTTTGTAGAGTTCGGCCAGATTTGTCATAGATTGCAGCTCGTTTCTGTAAAGCTCTTCCATCGACTGTCTTTCTTGATCTGCCGCATTCATTTTCTCCAACAACTCGCAGACCTTTTTTTCCAAATTCGAATTGCTGTCGCGAAGATTTTTATTGACATCGCTCAGCTGTTTGATTTCGTTTGTCTTCACTTCCATTTGTGCCCTCAAGGTCACCATCTCGTTATCTGTGTTCATCTTTATTTTATTCAATTCCGCCACTTTCAAATTCAATTCCTCTGAAAGCTTAGCGTTTTGTTGCGTTAACGATTCCTTCTCTTGTTCTAAACGTTTGCTGTTGTACTGCGTGGCGATGCCGGAATTTTGCAGTTCGTCCAGTTTTAATTCCAATTCGTTTTTACCCACGATGGCCACAGAGAGCTTGTCGGATACAGATCTCCACTCCTCTTTCAGTTCTTTTACTTCCAATTCTTTCCTCTCCATCAAATGCTGCATGGAAAGTTTTTCGTCCTTCCAAACATCTTGGGAATGTTTCAAGGCTACAAACTCTGCTTGAGACGTGGCATACATGGACTCCAGTGATTCGATTCGCTCTCGCGACAATTTCAAATTCGAATCCAGTTCTTTCTGTTTCTCGGTGGCCCTGACGCAATTAGTTGTCTCTATGTCCAACTTTGCGGATATGTCGATGATAGTTTTATCCATCTCGTAGCATTTTTGTTCGTAGTCGCCTTTTAGTTTGTCCAATTCCGACTTGAGCGAATCGAGTGCCGATTCCTTCAGCATCAATTCTTTTCCGAATTTGGACTTCACATCTTCAGACAGTTGCGTCACCTCCTCTTCGGAGAGGATTTGCGATAAATCAACAGACATGACTTTAAAACAGTATTGTGTGCGGAGTTATCATCTAAAACAATGCACAATGATTATACCGGTATGAAACTCCTCGTTGGTGGACTGTGAATAAAATATAATGGACGTATGCCGGTATAGATACACACTCGAACGTACATAGCCTACCCAACACAGAGACCCACAAATGAAAATGAAATCAAATAGCCTACAAGGCTTCTACACCAATGTACCAGTTGCAAAAGCATCCCATATAAAGACATGTACCATCAGTTATGGGCAATAAAAAGTGAGAATATATTTTCATGTTATAGTAGTCACAATGTGGTGTCAAGTATTTTGTAATAAGAGTACTTTGGCAGGAAAAATGAGCAGAAAAGTTGAGCACAATAAAATAACCCAGAATGATTAATCAACACCTCCAAGCAACCATATCAAGATAAAATAACTTAAAGTTATCATTAACATCAAAGTATGCACAGAAAGAGTCTGAATAGGATATTAGATTCTCACACCCACACACCAAAACTACCGCTATGATGGCAGTTAACTAATACCAACTGATTGAACATGTTGTAATCAAATGCTACAATTACTGCTCGTTCAATTTGCCATTGTGATTATATACTGCATACTAGGTGGGTTCAAAACCTCTTGATGTCAAATACTCGCGTAACATTTCTAGGTTCACTGGGCGCAAATATGGTCCTATCCTACGCCTGGTCCACCATTTACCGGCCAAGGCCTCTTCGGATCCCAACTTTGTGTACTCATATTTGTAATGTTGAGCCCGGATATATTTTGGGGGGCTTGTGTCATGGAAAGGATTTTTTGCTAGCAGAGCTAAAATCTCCTCATCATTTAGAAGCAACTTTGCGATAAACCGGACAAACCATGGGTTACTTTCTGCATTCTGAAATGCGGCAAACCACATCAGCCAATCTAAACGATAATGGTAGGGAGATATGAGACAAGGCCTACGTGAAGTATTACCTGGCTTGCAGTAAAACTCGTACTCCAGCCATTCCGTATTACCAGCATATGGGTCACCATTAGTGCCTTCAATTATGACTTCCGTCCTAGTCTTTGTAACACTTCCAAAGGCCCCATACGTGTTTACGATTCTCAGAGGGGAAAAGGAGCGATTCATCACTTGACCAGGTGATAGCATATTCAACACAACCGGCACACTTAAATATGAAATAAGGCAGAAAAGCGAGAAACTTAAAACAGATCTCGGCATAAAAGAAGATCTCGTCTTTCTTTTTCGACTCTCTAGCTTATTCAAGTGTATCAACCGCTGAATATCCTGCTTAGAGCTTTCGGAAAATATGCATTGAAAGAATCTGTCATCGAAACAACAGATTGACGGTAGAATTGTTAACCAATTCAGAAAACTCAAGTTTCCGCTCAAAATAAGGATGATTTGAAATATAATTTGGACACAGCCAGCAAATATCCGAGCCTTTCTGGGATAGAACAGTAGAAACGGTATTAGAAGCTCGACAATGTGATTGCCAAACGTTTCTAATTTATGAAGAAATTCTGGTGATTGGTGCATATAGTAACTCAATGGGTTTGGAACCGGCTGTGTTTGATAATGATGATTCATGCAAGTTAGATCCCGCCAGCATCTGTCGCCTCGTATTTTTATCAGTCCTGCACCAAGCATGATGCGGAATATAAGCCAACGATAGCATATAATGACAACAATCGAGGGTGGCGAATGCCTCGGGAAACTTGATATTGCAAATAACGGACAGAAAAATATAGCTAAAAATCCAGTCTCAAGCAGTTGAGATTCCCATCCAAATGAGTACCAATTCTGCCCGACATTGACAATCGAGTGATAGAGTATCCATAGACTCGTCATCATAATAGCGTTTGCAGCTCCAGTAATTAATACATACAACGACAATACTATACCCATGCTTGCAAATGCATCAAAGTAAAAATTCAAATGATCCAAATTCACAAACCATAGTAAAGTGGGGCAATTGTACAACACAGTCGAAAGAGAACTCTCGCCAAAGTATTCCTTGTATTGCTTCATAATATTCGTTGCAGGAAGAATTCCTTTTTGTCCGATCAACGCTTTGTTTTGATTCAATGCTACAAGGAAAGCCACGAAGTATATAAGGCCAAGACTTCTGAGGAACACGACACGGGTGAGCCAATATGTTGTCTCGCTTTTCCATCGATTAGACGGCGTTTCAGGTTCAAATATTTCGTCATCGGATTCTTCAGTTATCTCCGATTTTTTCAACTTCCACCTCCGTCTCAGTCCGACCACCCCGTCACTCATTTTGATTTTGTAAACAATCCACTCAGGCAAAATAGCATGTGCAGATCTTCAAAGAGTATAGGGTAAAGTCGAGGCCAGTTATGCATTTGACCGACCGTATCACAAATCACTCAACATTTATCAAGATACCGTAATCATAAAACCATCTTGATCCGAAAATATGCAATTTCGAGTTACAGCGGTGCCGCCAGCGAAGATCGAATCGCGCAATCGTGCGAAACAAGATATGGCTCAATTTGCTTTCGCGCTAATGAGCTTTCATAATAATAATAATAATCGTTGAGTTATATTTTTCATCTGAACAAGTCACACACAATGTACAATGCGATAAGACACAAAGCGATGTCATGAACAGATAGGAGGATGTCAAACGACACGCATCAGTAGCAGAGGTGGTCAGTAACGAAGTACTTATACTTTTTCGAAGTACCCAAGTAGTTTTACTCTACTTCTGGTACTTACTCAAGTAGATCTGATTTTCTCTACTTCTACTTCTACTTAACAATATTTTGTGATCTACTTACTTACTCTTCGCTATTTTCAGTTTGTCAAGTAGAAGTAGTTTAATCCCCCAATACGAAGATTAGCCTGAGGAATTTGGGGGCTGTTTATATATAGTATCAACATTTAATATTCATAAAAGTCAAGCAAAGCCCAGAAATTTTGTTGCGCTTCGCAAACAGTAATTATATGGAGTGAGAAATATGTTTTCATGAAGTATCAATGAATATTATTTAGGTACCGGATTGGTTGATTCCACTCACACCACTAATATTTCATCACAGGCAAATTCCATTATAATTTAGCAAGGGCTGTAATCAATGATATATATATGTATGTATATATATCATTGGCTGTAATGCATACCCTCAGAATTGTACAATATTTCCAAATGTTGTTCTTGTATGAATTCTAAGTGGATTACAAAAAACAAAATTGAAAAATTTCCAACGGTTTAAAACAGTGGTTCCCGACGGGGGCGATATCGCCCACAAAGGGGGCGACAGGGGGCGAAAATAGCGAAGGGGGCGATAGGGGGGCGATGACGCGTAAAAACGGCTATATTGAAGTCAAGTCGGAGAAATGACCTTTTTTTTTTTTTAGTCAACCCACGGAAATTTCGTTGCAAAAGTGCGCAAAATTCGACAATGAGCTGGAAAGTTGACCTTTTTCTTTTTTTTGAGTCAACCCACCGATGATTACAGTTTGTATACCGATTTTTCGGTACACAAAATCTGGGGGGGCGATGATCGGCGTCGACCTTGAAAAGGGGGCGATGAGTCGAAAAAGGTTGGGAACCACTGGTTTAAAAGATGATGCGATTCAAAACTCTCTTGTCATTAGGTGGCGCTGCAGCTGCATGCAAAAATCTTTAAAATCGATATTTTTTGCTTAAATTGATGGTGGAGAACCAATTAAAATGTCTAATTATACATTTCTGGGTTGAGTTGAGAGCAAAAAAGTTGATTTTTCCCAATTCCTTGGCCCCAAAATTGTAGAATTAGACATTTTAATTGGTTCTTCAACATCAATTTAAGCAAAAAATATCGATTTTGAAGATTTTTGCATGCAGCGCCACCTAGTGACAAGAGAATTTAGAATCGAATTATCTTTTGAACCGTTGGAAATTTTTCAATTTTGTTTTTTGTAATCCACTTAGAATTCATAAATGAACAATATTTGTAAATATTGTACAATTCTGACGGCATGCATTACAAATGTCAAAAAATTTGCTAAATAATAATGGAATGAGTCCACAGTAAATATGGCCCACCATAAGATTTGAAACTACCGTTTCGCATTATAGCAATAACCCATCATATCGTAGTCTAGCAGCCCATGACGTGTCCTGCTAATCTGGAAATTCGGCTTTTTTGAACGTTACACCTGTTTTAGCAGATCATTTTTGAAGCTTTATGGACAAAAGACATGAAATATATTTTCCGCTTTTTAGGAGTGGTATTTGTATTTCACTTTCAATTCCGAGTATCATACTTTGAGTTCTAATTAATTTCAGTTCTTGTGTCTGCAGAGCATACATGTTGATTGTTGAAGCATAAAAGCAAGTGTAGCCTATAGAAATGCCTCTATTTTCCGAAAATAAAGCTACACTAAATATAAATTTCACGATCCACAATATTTGTAATTAACGTATACTAATCGTGCAAAGTGTTGAAACCGTATCCGATACAGCTTCTCCGTATTGCTCCTCGCCTAAACTTGGGACCTTAATATATGGGGTTGGGCGCCATGTCATGATATTCTCTAAGACGGGGTTTTATAGTAAATAGGGGTTAGTATCGTATTTTCATATCAATACTATAATTTGCATCCCATGATGGGAATATTCTGTCGAAAATTGATACCTCCTGGGATATGCATCAATACGAATCAAGCTCTCTGCACCTTCCGCATAGCTCAATTTGCAGATTTTGACAGTTCATGCGAAGGAATTAAGACTCTTTTCAAAACTACTTACTTACTTGAGTAGATTTAAAGTCAGTCAATTCTACTTCTACTTCAAGTAGTTTTAGGCTGCTTATGGAAGAAGTACTTCTATTCGTACTTGAGTAGATTTTTTCTTCGCTTCATCTACTTCTACTTGGTTAGCTTTCTTGACTACTTTGACCACCTCTGATCAGTAGCGATCCTTTTAATCTAACATCCACCTCGGCCTAGAGTGCTAGAATCTTTCGATGTTGATCTTTTTGAAGCCGCGGCCCTTTCTACTAGTTCTTTCCATTCCTTGTGAGTGCTTTCTTTCGTCGGGTCTTTTTCTGGGCTTTTTTCTCGCCGTAAGAATGGCAACGGCGGGGGAAGCGGAGCCCAGATAAACTTCCGTCGGGAATCGAAACAGATCGAAACAGATTCCTTTCTTAACTAAACATTTTTTACAGCCAGACTGTTCAGAGTCAAGTGTACCTGTTTGATGCTGGTGTGATCAGACTAGATGACCTTCACGGTCTTATCGATCATTCCTATCTAATACCGAATACTGTGCACGCATATTTTCTGTACCACCATCACTGCCGTTTGTTATGTATTTTGGTTCGATGAAAATAAAGACTCTCTCTCTCTCTCTCTCTCCGCCAGATTGGTAGGCGCTTATCGTCACCACTACGCTATGATATAAATAAGGCCGAACAACGATATGGATATTCTTTGTGATTCTTAAATTTTAATAATTTTGGGTCATATGATTTTTTTTATTTTTCTCCAATGCAATGTACTGAACATGAGTACACCGAAAAGACAATGGGCGTTCGGAATATCAAAGCCTGATCTGCATTCTCTTTGAATCTTACTCCTCGGTCTTTCATTCTCTTCTCCTCTCTGACTCTCAAGTCTCATGTCCATCCTACACAGGGTTGGAGTGAGGGGGAGAGAGCGCGAATGTGCGACATGCTGCGGTCCAACGACCGATTCGTTTCGGTTTATTAGCAGTTTTTATCAGTTCACTGCACCACAAAATTGCGATACAATGAAGAGATAGGAAGGTGTCGAAACGACTTGGAGTAATCTTTGGAATCAGAAACCCACCTTGGCGTAGTCAATGTAAAGAGGAGGAATGCACACTGAATGAAAGTAAAATAAGATAGTATAGAAAAGTAAGCGCCAAACGTTTTAACGTTTTCCAACTAGCTGGTTATCAGTTTTCGCCGTAGCGGAAAAAATTAGGTCGCAAAATAAAATATTATAGCAGCCCTGCTCGAATGCCAAGGCTGCACGTTTGTTGTTCAGTGCGCAGTAATTGCTTTCTTAAAACAAATTGCAAATTCTGATGCTTCAGGGGTCTTTGTAAGCTATAAAATTTCCCACAAGGAGCTCGGGAGTAAAAGACATCATTGTACCAAATTTTGAAAATTTCAAAAATGCAGGATTTTTAGCTTTTAGGTCTCATTCTGTAGATTTGATGGAAAGCATCAAATTAAAATTCACGTTTGAAGAGAGTTGGATAACTCCAGACTTTTCTCAATCATCATTGGCATGTTAGCAATTTTTATCAGTTCAATAGGCCTACACCACAAAAATGCGATACAATGAAAAGATAGGAAGGTGTCAAAGCGACATGGAGTAGTCTTATGGAATCAAACACCCACCTTGCCCTCTAGGCGATGTAAAGAGGAGACATGCAGATGCACACTGAATGAAGAGTAAGGAAGATAGTATAGAAAAAAACGACAAGAAATGGATCGAGCGGCATGTCATCTAAAGCGAGATCGAAAGGTTAGTCGTGGTCCGGTAATCTTGAGGACGGGCTAGTATTTCTTTAGTAGTAGTAATTGCTATTGTATTTCGACTTGAATGTGGACATACTCGTCGACTGTCGGATGGCCGGCGGGATACTCTTCCACACACCAGGTCTGGCATATTTGATAGAGCGATGATCTTTTCGATCGATCGTATATGATATTTGGACGATATGGACGCGCGTTTGTTGTACTTGTGCGTAGGGATGGTATAAACCTATGAAAGGTTCAGGTTCGTGTGAACGCGAACCTTTTTGAAAGGTTCTGTGCGAACGCGAACGAGAACCTCATGACGTCACGCGACGTCATATTGCTAATTCCAACCCTACATTTCAGTGAAGTGATAGCCTATGCCCTATATCAGGGGCGGGCAACTTCTCCAGTCGGCGGGCCTGATTTAGGAAAATTAAATACTTGGTGGGCCGGATTGCTGAATCGATACATTATTCGCCCATTTATCCACATATACAAGGAATAAATCGTATTTAATGAATGTATTTTAACGACAGCAATGTCACTTCAAAGCCATTTCTCGCCCCTAATGGCGAAGACAATGTGTATTTGAGAATAACATTGTCATACAGGCGCCGCCATGTCTGCTTCTATCTGATCAATCAACACACGGTGCAATCCCTAATTAAGATTTCAAGGCGTTCGATAAGCCCGGTAACCCTAATTTACCAGGATATCAATTCATTAGGGTTGAGTTGGTGACGATAGCGTCGTTGATCAACTGTGTGGCCTAATTAATCTCGATATTGAATTCATGCGGCCCGCGTCCTCTACGAAATGTGAAAGGTGGCCTGCGACCCGTTTTGAGTTGGCGACCCCTGGCATATGCGGTGCAAAAAGCCTAGAAGTGTACCGTGCTGCAAGTCGGCGGTTACGGAAGCAAAAATAAGAAATATCAGCCTGGTGTAAATGACCAAGACCATTGTAGTCGACAAAAATCATGATTACCACAGACGACATTAGGGTTGAGTGCATCGTAAATGCCGACAATGCAAGTCTTCTCGCTTCGACGAACTTACGCGTAAGCTCCACTCTCGCAACGCTGCGCATACACGTATATAATAACATATACAGTCACTAAAATTCGACGTAGTAGGCAAGTATAGTGGGGAGTCACAGCAGACTGGGACCACGGGCCACATTATCATGTAAGACGGAAAACTGTCCGCGGGCCGGACAAAATCCCTTCGCGGGCTTGATGCGGTCCGCGGGCCGTATGTTGCCCGCCCCTGCCCTATATGAATGTACACGATGCCTAGGGACGACTCGGGCCACGTAATGCCACAATGCTGAAGTACATATTGACGTTTTAAATGTCGCCAAATGTATCAACTGGGGCGATCAAATGATATATTAATCCCATAAAATCAATATCTTCCGTCGCTTTGCCAACAATTTCGACGAGGACTTGCGAGAGAATATAAGCTAAGCTTATGCCTTAACGGTCTAGGCCAGACGGACAATGTAGGCCTATTCGGCGTCGGAGTATAATTGCTACGGTAATATTGAACAGAGTGTGAAACGGGTTTCTGTACTTGCTACCGATATTACCCCTTTAACAAGTTATACAGCAGTAGCCAACACCCCAATCGCACGGATTTGGTTTATAAGATACAATAAACATATGAAATCAAGATTGATCCCGTGCGACTGCTGGATTTTTTACATCAGACAACCATTTCAATTTCATTGATTGGTTGAAGCAGGGGAGATAGTGTAGTGGTTACGATAAGCGCCCAGCACTCAGGCGAACCGGGTTCGATTCCCGTCGGAGGTTTATCTGGGTTCCTCCTCCCCTCCCCCGTTGCCGTTCTAACGGCGACAAAAAAGCCCAGGAAAAGACCCGACGAAAGAAAGCACTCACAATGAATGGAAAAGAACTAGTAGAAAGGGCCGCGGTTTCAAAGAGATCAACATCGAAAAAGAACTGTGACATCGGGCACTCTAGGCCGAGGTGGATGTTAGAGTAAAGGATCGCTGCTGATGCGTGTCGTTCTACATCCTCCTATCTGTTCATGCCATCGCATTGTGTCTTATCCCATTGTGTGTGACTTGTTCAGATAAAAATATAACCCAATCATGTTATGTTAAGTTATGAATAAGCAGTGTAGTGTATTTCGCTCTTGATGATGTGTGATTGCGCAGTCACTAAATTTTCACAAACGGAAAGCTGGATATTTCGAGCAAACTTTTGTAACAAAGCAAGTAAAATTTTTGAGTTTGTCCAGGTGCATGCTCGTTTAGTGTTGATTTTTTTATGATGTCATCGCCATGCGTAGATTGACCCGCAGTTGAAATGCAATAAATTTCAACCAAAAATGTTATATAATCAAGTGAAAATTGTAATATATGAAAAAGGTTCACAGTGCAGAACTTACCAAGGTTCGTTTGTGAACGTGAACTACTAACTTTTTGAGGTTCACACACAGAACGCGAACGTGAACCTCTCGTTCACACCATCCCTTTGTGCGCATTTGATTCCGAGGTAAAGAAGTCATTGAAATATTCGGGGCAACGACCGCAGTGGAACTGATACATAAACTTGGCGATTTCTAGTTTCCGCATATCTTCTATATTTAGGACACCGAATCTCTTCAGCAGCGACTTGTTGGATGGGCAGCCAGGCCCTTTTGAGGCCGTAGCTATGATCCGGAGTATTTTATGTTGCAGTTTTTACAGTGGCTCGAGTGCATTCTTGGACGTTAGTGTTGAAAATATATTCGTTACCTCGGTTTACAGGAAACCTCTATTTTACCGGAGAATATTTGCGCTGGAATTCGTCCAGCCCGAAACAGAGAAATCTAAATCTGTAATTTGGCACAGTGAGCAATGATGATCTGTTTGGATGTGAAATTAAATTCGGAACTTGGAATATATTCGGAAAATTTCGATTGATAACGGATGACACAAACAGATCATCATCCTGTGGATGGAAAACTGAGAAATTTTCATGCATATTTAAATCATACATCTACCACGGCTTGACCCATTTCTTCTTGTTTTGCAAAACAATTGGATTCAGCGGTAAATCGTTTGTTATGCTTTATGCATCGTCAAAACCCATGTTGTTGTTCGATCGCTACTAATTTCGAATTTAAGTGCCACTGTAAGTGGGGGTACGTGGGAAGGACAATCCGGATGCATGCTTGCAGGAAAGTATTAAACAACATGTTCTAGGATAGCGTTGCCATATTTTTGTGAAGCAGATTCCGGACACTCCTTAGCGCTCACTAGCGGATTTTAAAATAAGATATAACACATTGTTTGTCAATATGACGTCACACTAGCAAAGCATTGCCCATCGACTATAACAGGAATGGAGTGGAATATAATTCATTAATTGGGCCATCTGTAATGTGATCTCTGGCGATTGCTACTATACAGAGGGTCAGCAATTTTAGATTTCTTCACGGACCGGACGAATTTGTCTGGCGGGCCGTGTCCGGCCTGTCGGGATTGTGTTTGACAAGACTGCGCTATACTGTTAGGTCGGTGTGGCTATCTGGTCGTGTGTTTTAATCAGGTCCGAAACAACATTTCTTAATTCACCTCCCTTCCGCCATTCAAAAAGCACTGAACTTGGCCCCACCAATATTGATTCTTCCATATATTAGGCTACTAATGCCCCAGCAGGCTGCACATTCGGAGATTTCCAACCTATAATGGTCGCGACTTCATTTCCAACTTGAAACTGTTCCTTGGCCCAGCTCAAAACTTGCTGATTACTAAATGATTTCAGCTTGCCGAAACTTACTCACGGCCTAGGAAGCTGATTACGTCCAACATCGTCGCGATCCTCAGATAAAGGCAAACGATCACAAGATTTGGAACCACTGTCTGTGACTGAAAGATCCAATCGGCCCTAACCAACTCTACGAATATACCGTTAGCTTATGATTGCAATTACAATTAGACTAAAATTAGTAAATGATGGTTATTTATATTTATTTTTGATTGCAGTTTTTGCGAGGGCGGTGCCTGGTGCCCATACTCATATCAATATACGTTGTGTTAACTCGCGCGCAGTTTGCGCCGACTCCCCCCTTTGTAATGTGTGTCACGTCCCCGACACGGTTGACCACACACTGTTGCATTGCGAAAAATATGACTTTCACCGAACATTTCTTGCCGACGCATGTACCACGCTCAATATACCGCTTACTTTAACGAATTTACTTACTATAGCGCAATTGTTTACCCCTGTCGCCGAGTTTATTATTTCATGTAACTTGTATAGTTTGAAAGTTATTACAAACCTATGTCCCAGAGCACGAAAATTCGATCCTTGATAACATATTTTGTCCGTGGTGCACAAAGCCGGAAACGGTGACACGCGCCACGTAAAACTCGTCATTAATAATAGTAACTCGCGCGCAGCGCGAAGAAGAATTTCGAATAGCATATAGCTGCTTGAAATTAATATTGCTTATGTGGATTTACGAAAAACCTTTGAGCCTACTTCAAGCCTTCAAAATTCAGGACATTTAGGCATATTTTAGAATTCCCTCCCGGACACAGTTTTTTCAGTGAAATCCCGGACATGTCCGAGAAATTCCCAACGTACGGCAACCATAGTCTAGGACAGGGGTTCTCAGCCCTTTCTTGGCCGTGGCCCATTTTCCGGTTTGAAAATGTGCTGTGGCCCACCTGTAATCTTAAAGTGATAATTCTGGTCAATGTGTGGTAATCGACGGCGCGCGATATGCCTATTTCTCTAAAATATGCGCATTTTTCTCCTTAATTACTGATGAAATTGAAATATAAACATGTCGGGGCATGAAGTCGCGCGAAGCGCGACGAAAATTTTCATGTTGTATGAATATCTTCCAACAAACGACCAACGAAATAATCTTGGGCCCCTTCTAGCTCCCCCGATTGGGGGTTTGGGTGCGGCAGTTGCGGTTCTGGTAGATCATATGCTAAAACTTCTGAGAATTTTATGATCGTCCGCTGCTCCATTCGCTTCGCGAAACACAATGATCGGATTCCCGCTTACACTGTGTGATTGGGGTTTTAGTTCTAGTATTGAGGGGAATAGTATAATCATTCTGGGCCACCTTCAAAGAATTCATTGGTGAATGGAGTACTACAGAGGAGTGGAGAAAGATTTTCATATTATGCATGCTGTACAGTGTACATTGTATGTCACGTACTGAACCAACTGAAGTTGCGATGTCGGAATATTCAATCCAGTGATACTATCAATTCATGTGACTCTTACATTATGTACATTGATTTCCAGGCATGACATTTTAAACCGACTTCAAATATTAATGCGCTCCGCTGAATCCTCAATCCATTACTATTCGTTGCGGTGGTGCAGTATACCTCAACCAGAAGTTGCTAATAATTTGCAATTATGGCCATTTTTAACTTACAATAATACGACCTGCCGAAGTACAGTAAATCTATACATCAATTATACTTCATACCGAGTTTATTGCACACCCCTTTCAACGGCATAGGACATTATGACCCTGCCGGAATACTTGGTTACTTCAGCATTACCTTCCAGGTATTATATACGCGAAATTATTTTAGTTGCTGTTAGCCATAGGTAGCTATAGCCAGTGGAAAAAGCCGCCGTTTCTGTCTCCCATTTTCGACTTGAAATGTGGACTCCATACGTACCACTGCGTCTCATCAGAGTCGGATGAAACGCTTTATGTAGCCGACGTATAATCAACTAATATGAATTTATTTTTTAGCGATTAACACAATTAATATTACTAAACTTACATTATTTCTAAAATTTTCCAAATAGCTCTGTGGCCCACCTCAAATGCTCTTGTGGCCCACCAGTGGGCCATGGCCCACCCTTTGAGAACCCCTGGTCTAGGAGATATTTGATCGTGCAATTTAGATTTATGGGAAAATGTCTGCGGGCATTGGATCACAATCACGCCATGGATATTTATACCCATCCATTTGCTGAGAATTCAGATTGTCCTAAAAAACTATAGTGACCAGATATTTTCGATATTGGATCGTTTGAGGCCGCATACTTTTCCATTCGTCTACACTAGAATCGACATGTATTAAAATCCACCTTTCCAAAATGCGCATGTGTCAGAGGAAGGAATTTCTGTTCAAGCTGAAAATTGACCTCTAGCTGCCCTCACGTTTTACCTGTATTTCATGTTGTATTTGTTCCTATGACGTCAAATATGGACGCGTGCAACGTAGTCTAATTCATCATCTGCTGAAGATTACTCCTGAAGAGTGTCCGTCGGAAATCCTCGGGTCTTAATAGATTTACGTAATGAATATATTGATAAAATGTGCATTGAAGTCTGCAACAGCATAATCCGCGATGTGTGGATTAAAATATTATGCATATAAATAACTGTATGTACACCATAACAGTTGCGTGTTCTGCAAAACGTAAGTAAATCAGCGTATTGCCGATGTGCAAATGTTCAACCCCAAGAAAAACCCACGTAAAACACAATATACCCACATCCGTATGGTTCCTAAAATTAACTTATATATTTATATATTGATAGACGAACAATTATTTGGAAAAAAAGCAAACGGTGGCGTTGGTGGCGGAACGGGCTTCTTCTCCAATTTAAACAGTCTGTATATGACGTCATTAATAGGTTTGTAACAAAATCTTTATACTTGGCTGTGCCTTTATGACAGTATAATATAATTTCGCATAGGTCGTTGAAAAGATCTCGGCATTACATGAGTGTGTTTCAAAAATCCGGAAGGAATTAAGTAATTCGAAAGCTCATTAGCTCATTAGAGCACCACTTATTGTCGAATATACATAGATGGTCAGTAACGAAGTACTTCCAAGTTTCAGTATAGTACTCAAATAGGTATACATAGTTCTTTCTCTACTTACTCAGCTGGATATGTTTTCAGCATACCTCCAATTCTATACTTAACACAGTTTTGACGCAAAATAACTTAATTTTTACGCCTGGTTTTTTGTGACGACAAAAGTATAGTCTTTTGGATTGGCTTGCATTAATCTGCGAGTGAAATTATCATAACAACGGGAAAATGATCCCATGTATCATGGTAAGAGATCCCGAATATCAGTCATTTTGTGCTAATGCAACGATAAATATTGCAATTTCGAAAGAATAGTCTTCCCCTCGATTTATAACTTAAAACAGGCGGCACCTTGGCTAAATCTACGTTATAAAACTACTTAGTTGAGTCATTTTCAGACCCTTAATTTTATGCAGGTATATAGTTAATTTTAGGAAGTCTCGCGAATCGTGACTTGATCCTACTTGTAATCGAGTAGAACTTCACAGGATTTCTGCCACTACTATTTGTGTAGCAATACTGACTAGGCTACTTCCACTTCCTTTGCGAATATAGATTTTGACCGACTCTAATCATTCGCTCCTTCCGTTGGTATCCTATTACGAGTTAACACCCATTGGTATATATATTAATAGGGTTACCATACGTCCTCTGTTAAGAGGATTTGTCTTTTATTTTCAATAAATTGAAAGTGTCCTTGGAGGATGCCTAAATGTCCTCTTTTTTGGGAGTTCGTCCTCTTTTTCTAAAAAAAGTAATAAAATGCGATCAAAAACTTGCCCCCCACGCAGCAAAGGTCAGAGTTTCGTAAAAAATCGGATAAAACGGGAGTCGAGTCAAAGTGATAACCATTTTTTTATTCAACACCTCATATTATCGTAAAAAGCGGGTAGTTCGGGTTCGACACCGTACTATCGGTCGAAATTTTTTCAAAATCATCAGTTTTCTTTTCCCGTGCTGGAGCTTTCAGAATTTTTGAAGTGTCCTCTTTTTCGGATCTCAAAGTATGGTAACCCTAATAGGCCTATATGATATCCTTTTCACAGTATAATATAGATCTGGTTTCTGTTCAAATACTCTCATTGTTGACGATTTTCATTCGCGGATTCCAAACACCAGGTCCATTCATCAACGAGATCCTCTCAGTGTAACCATGTAGGACTCGTTTTATCACGCGAGATCCTCACAAAATGCAACGGAGTCATCAAATTTAACAGATGGCTTTCGGGGATTCGCCTTGACAAACAATCCATCTTCTTTGGAGGAAGCATCGGTCGAATCTGGATGATTTTCAACCGAACTATTTAGTTTGTGCTCGCTCGGATTTTCGAATTTAGAAGCAATTTCGACAATCGATTCCATGCTGTTCAATCGTTTTCTTTTAGCGGAGGAGCTGGATCGCGTTTCCTCTATTTCAATAGAATCACCACATTCCTGATCGTGGCAGTTGGTTAGTGCTTTTGCTGTGACAGATTTAGATTTTTCATCGCGATGTCGCTTATTTGCGTCGTCTTCCAATGTACCAACTCCTGATTTACTTGTTTTAACAGGCGGAGACTTCTTGTTCTTGTTATTTTCATGAATCAAGTCCATCCAATGTGCAGCTGCGTTAAATACTGCGTAATGCAGAAACTGGCCGCTAGATTCCGCGCTGTTGTTCTGCGATGCCTGAACGTGTTATATAGTAAATGCAAACGAGAAGCACTAGCAAATAAACGTCGCGGCAGTTTACGTTTGAATACGTTGCATGTAGCATTATTTATACAAGAAAGTCTTTATGAAATGTGAGGGTAGTTACATTCAGACAATCAGAGTCAGGGCGGGATGTTAAAATGATCGGGATAAGAAATCTTATTTCAGCTTGAGCTGTTCTATATGTTACCAATTTTGCTTTTCTTTTATCTCAGTCTGTTGACGAGTATGGCGGAGAGAGAGTTTATATTCGACTGCACCATCGAGGCGTTTGGACGATGGAAATGCGATAACCGTTATAGTATGTGTTTCCATAGCTCAGACTCTGAAGGATGTGAAAAATTTCCTGTGACTCCGACTCCATGGCGACGAAGTAGTATGAAACCCCGCGTGTTTGTTAAATGATGGATATGGTGTTAAGAATAGTTTCGCGAGAATTTAACGCTGTTATTCACCTTTACTTATATCGTTTGAATATATCATATAATGCTTCGTTCTTTGCTTGTTAAATCAGCAGTGAGTTATTCCAGGTGCGAAAATCTATATTACGATTCACGAGCATGTAAAATAGTTTCAAAATTAGTCGACATCAGGGATGTCAAACTCATCTTGCGTCGCGGGCCGGATTCATACCTTCAGATCACGCGCGGGCTGGACCAGTAAAATTATTCCAAAATGTTACCTCAAAGTCCATGCCCTTGTTTTTCAAATAAATACTTTATTAATAAGCCAGTATTCATGATGGTATATTACAATATACTGCGGTTCACAGGCGTTGTATTCTAACAACACCTTAATCCGCAAACAATGAAATTGGCAAAAGTACGGTGATTGTCTGGTTGAATACAGTTATCCTACAAACCTCTAAAACAGTGGTTCTCAACCTTTCCGTCTTCGTGACCCTTTGGACCGTCAGGGACCATCGCAGACCCCCCAAAATTTAGTTCAAATTTAGCTCTATTACCGTGCAACCGTCACCTGTATTGTGCAAATATTAACTCTAGGCTAGTGATAAACGAAAACAAAATGACCCTAATTGAAATTAACATCATACTATTTATATGTAGAAACTAGGAAGACGTTTATTATTTCAAAGCGAATTCTGTTGCTGCATTTCTTGAAAGACTCTGCCGTGTCTCGAAAATCCGCGTCGTCGAAATGACATGAAGGAGTGCCGAAAATCTATTAATTTCCACAAAGATAGGTGATGGCGAATGCAATAATAACGCGTAACGCTTCCAACGACACCTTTGGGTCTGATCGCAGCATACATGGCGCCAATTTCATCATCATCATTTTATTATTGATGTAACGTCCAGCCTAGTCATTTCTATGTAGCAGCACATCTTGAAGTTATTCTGGCATAGCGGTTATGTATATCACAGAGGGAAATGGCTTGTTTTGCAAGCGAATTTATTCTGCAACCCCAACATAATATCTCTAAACAGCAATATGTTTCTATCAGTAGGCTATTGGCAATTTGGCTAGTTTGCACAGTAGAATATTACATCTCAGATGGCCGTTCTGTTTATGAAGCCAAACTGCTTCGTGATTTCTCTAATTTAAAAAAAAAAAAAAATAGGTTATCAAACATTTTGCAAATTTGGAGGTTTCGCGGACCCCCTGATAGTACCCGGTTGAGAACCATTGCTCTAAAACAATGGATGTAACGGCATATTAGATGCTCCCATTCTTTTAGTCGTGTGGTGTAGTAAACGGTATAGTAAACGTGGACGTTGTAATTTGGCTGAGCAGTATTTTAGGCTACATCGCGACTCGGGTTTCTGTGAGGGCCAGGGACTTTCTGGGACTAAACTGTAACATGTAACCTTCATGGTTTTGCATTCACGTATTAGCTTCTGCGCATAGTTAAATTTTTGTTCATTTTTTCATAAACCTCTGAGCGCAGTGTGCACATTTTGCCTTTCCAGAATTATGTGTCAACGTCAGTGATTTTGTTCCCCATGGTGACTATACATCTACACCATACCACCGTCGTCCGGTGGTTATAATGGGGCCTATGAACATTCACGACACTTGTATTGAGTAGGGCTACCATACGTCCTCTTTCAAGTGGATTTGTCTTTTAAAAGTGTCCTCGGAGGACGCCCAACTGTCCTCATTTTTGACATTTTGTCCTCTCTTTTGAGAATTTAGGTTAGATATAGGGCCAGATTCGACTGATAAGTCAGCACTGTAGTAACGCTCCGGCGGCTATTTCGGGAGCTGGGCCGGAGAGTTGACCTTTTTTTTAGTCAACCGAAATTGGGAAAAATTTACCATTTCCCCAGGATTTTCCTCCGGTTTTGCAAGTTTTAATATTTTGAAAAAGTGTCCTCTTTTCAGATTTCCAAAATATGGTAACCATACTATTGAGGGATAATTTAATGGAAGTATTTCTTACTGAAAATCCAACCATTTGTTAAAAATGTAAAAGAACTTTTCCAATCTACTCAGAATTGCTGCGCGGGCCGTATAAAATCGTCTCGCGGGTCAAAGGTTTGACATATCTGGTCTACATAATACCGTTACAAAATATACCAGCATCGACCCTTTTGTATTAATATGATTAATACTCTGTGTACTTTTGAGAGTAAATCCTATATCCTCGGCGCATCATTTGAATAGAGTACTGATTTCGGGACGTTTGAAAATCGTCTTCTACTTCAAACCGCATGAATTGGTTTGGCATGATTGGACCGAACTAACCGCACGTCAATTTAACCAAATTTCACATCTTGGCAACTGATAATACTCTGATTGACTCTATACACACCGTATTATCATCATTCAAACCAAGTACACCACATATAGATATTAGATATTACCTCGATCTCCAGTTGAAATTTAGTCTTCTTTTTGGGCTTGCCTCTGCATTCCTTCATACAGCATTTTGTCGTTCGCGCGACACATATCGCCAGCAAAGCGGCGGCGACGCCAACAATATATAGCAGAAGCATTTGAGACAAATCCTCTTCAGGATTTCCAACATTGTGATGAAGGGTTGTTGTCGTTGCCTGCGCCGTGGTTGCTGAATTATAATCGTTTGTGTTTATTCTTGCTTCACTCCGACCCTCGTGCGATATAAAATATTGATTATAATTTGGATCGATGTATTATAGCAACATATACGAATGTATGTAAGTCAAGAGAATTGTGTTAGTAATGAATTGTGTATGCATAAATAACCAACGTATCTGCAGTGACCTAGTTTATTTCATGTTTTCTCTTGTCAGACATGACTTTAAAAGGCGGCGGTTCCCTTTGAAAGGCGGTGGTACGCCCGAGTATTTTCTGTACTCAACTGATGAATTGACTATATGATTGATGGCAGTGATAAATACTTCTTTATAACCTTATTTGAGTTGAAGAGCGTACACGTACATGTAAAATAGCTGGCGTAACTACAGACCTCTGAACAATACAGTCTACATGCGACAAACCGACAAAAGCTCCGGGCTACAAACACATCCTACAGTGTGTACGAATTGCATTTGTTGTCTATATATTACTAAAAAAAATATGCGCTGACCGTGATTTACTGAGATTGTTCGACGATTGTTACTCAATCTGACTCCGACACTCAATATTAGCTGCGATCCTATTTCAGCATCAATTTAATGACCGTAACCCTATAGTCTTACTCACGACTCCCTGCAAACTAAAATTACAACCATGATTCAACCTCAGGAGTCGCCGATTCGTAATTGCTACTCCCCATAGCCCTATATCTCGGCTAATACACAGAATAGTATACACATACACACGCTACACGTATTCCGACTTTATCTAACTATGATAATTAGAGTTTATTATATTCCAGTTTAACTCGCCCATTAACACACGATATGCTTCACGGAGATGATATTTGGAGGGTGCTGGTAGACGGAACCATGCGACATGACAGTACGGGCGCTATTATTTAGTCCATATACACAATTCAGCCTGTTATTGAATTCGTATTAGTCACCCGATCAATCAAATTTTTGCGGATATATTATTTTCTAAGTGGTCTGGTGCACAACGAAACCAGACTACATAGCTTGATACTTGACCAATGACCATGCTCGATACGTGTTTAGTGCCAGCTATTATTACATCTAATTCGATTTCATTGGTCCATGATGTCACGTCCGTGACTTCTGTTGAATATCGCCACGACAACCCAACTAACTTCTTCAAGAGTCTGATAGAAGCTAAATTATATGCATAGTGATTCATATGGCGCTACTTACGGCTAGCCATGTTTCTTGCACATCAATCTTCCTTTCAAAGCCTGCTGAGCTGACGTCCGAAATGTTTGACGTGACGACGATACTAATATAAGTGCTAGCTCTGAGGTAACCTTATCCGAAATAACACTGGCGAACAATACGATACAAACACAATAACCAAGCCCCATTGTATTATTGATGTCACTCCGAGTGCTTCCAGGATAAGCTGTCTCAAATTGATTTATATGTCAGTCACACGAATCAATGAGAACAAACTATTGACCTGGCGAGAGTCGTTTTTATATAGTGTATCAGTACTGAAGATATAGCATAATGTAACAAGTTTTTGACAACGATTTCACAGCACATAGCCGATATCGCTACATTTTCAGACAATCAAAAGTCACATCAACATTACTATTGCCCGAGAGTAATGTTCATTAGAGCTGCATTCGGTCACCAATTTTCGGCTTCTTGCGGTCATGACTCGAAAGGCAGCCAAGGTAGAAGCCATGCACTAGGTTGAACATCATTTTCAACAGCATTCAACAGGTATTTATCGACATAACTTGCGCAATATACACTGTTTGTATAGTTTAGTACACGATACCAATAAATAAATAAGGCATGTATTGATATATCAATTACAATTATAATGCTAGGAATGATAATGTATTTGTACACATCCTCATTTGTATACAATTGATTCAACTCATAGAAGTTGATTACCTCAATTAACTGAAATTACGTGACATTATAATTGGGCTAACGAGGTTGGAGTGGCATCGTACATTAACATTGCACAGTGTACAGCTGCACAGTGCACAGTGCACATGCAGTACATGTACAATGTACGCTTGGCTAGTTATGTTCAAAGACTGATTTGATAAATAATAATCCAAGGTGAGAGTTGTTTTGAAACTGGCATAAACAAAAGGTGAATGTGTTTTCCCGGTTATGCGCGTGTTATATCAGTCAATAGTTGAGCATTGAGCAACGCAACTCAAGTTGCCTGTATCCCTCACCACACGTAGGATACAGGGCAGGTCTGTACAGATAGCATTATTTTCGGTAAAACGGTGGAAACTCACTTGCTCTTTTAGCTTGACAACGTAGCGAACATAATCCTAACAACGGCAACTTCAGCCTGATCCCTCAGCCATAAAAATGCTATTAAAGCGATCTTCCAGACACACACAATCGCCGCTATTGGCAACTGTTCGGACATTCCCGATACAGGGTTCGCTGTCACCGCCACCGGTTAACGTGCTCAGATCTGAATTCTGCAATCCATGTGGTATGGCATGGTGGACTGGTGGCATAGCCGTGTGTTGAATTATAGGAACACCGAGCATATGTTCTGAGATGCTGTCCTTTGGTGTCGACAGTACGCTATTTCGGAAAGGTATTGATTACGAT
Organism: Botryllus schlosseri; assembly: GCF_051294905.1. Classification (NCBI taxonomy): domain Eukaryota; kingdom Metazoa; phylum Chordata; class Ascidiacea; order Stolidobranchia; family Styelidae; genus Botryllus; species Botryllus schlosseri. The sequence continues at coordinate 22,661,785 of NC_137249.1, forward strand.
GCAGAACTCGGACATTGTGGCGATATGTTCTACATTTCTTCTTCTGTTAGTGATGACATGACCATGATTATATGCATTGGCAGTTATTGATGTACCTGCCGAGTTCTGACTGATGAAGGCGATTGAACTGAGCGGCGTCGCAGTCATCAAATCCAGCAATTCGCCAGACATTGGTACCATCCATTAGTTGTCATTTGGTCTATGGCATTTGAGAACATTCGTCGCATTCCTGATAGTAAGTCCATGAAAAACAGCCGAATTGCTTGCTTTGAGAATGCCTTTTCTGCAATGCGCGATTATCAGAATCCTCCCCTGCGTCGACATACTGCGTTGAGGGAAGTATCACGTTATCGGAAGAGGACTCTTTGAACGATTGTGTGGATGTTGGGCCATTATGCGTTGCCGTGTCTTCACGTAGTTTTTGCCTCGCCTCCTGATTCCTTTGCCATTTGTCCGCCAACACAATTACTTCGAGGCCATCTATTGAATCGTACTGAATAACATCATCTGCAATGGCGACCGTTGACGACGCTTCGGTAAAAGCGATATTGTTGTTTGTAGCCTGAAAATACAAACAGGTAAATTTTAAATTGTGTAATCTGACTGCGATTTCCAATTTTTGCAAATCAACTCAGACATGGTGATTTGGCATGAGATTTGGGAAGAAGCTGTTGATCGACCTTTTGTCATTATTGAATGTTGACTTTAATGACTTAGTATTTAATGTTAAAAGCGGATCCGCTGCAGTATTTCTTTTTTTGAAATATGAAATTCGGTGCGCTCTAGTGTCTACGCGGTATCAACGTAGGTTTACTGATGCATATACTGTGGATCGGGTGAATTCACAGTTGAGCTGAGGCGCTGCAACATATGATAAATTCGTCAACAGTTTCTTTTCGGCTGGCAATGCAAATATGCATATGCATGCAGTCACGGAGTGTTCAAAAATGACTTTTTTTCTCAAATTGTACTGGCTACTTGATAAAATTGTTAGGTTACCTAATTTAAGCCTACACACCAAATTTGGTTCAATTCCAGCCAGTAGCCGCATTGCTACATAGTAGAAAGTTTCTATTTATTATATACAAATAAATAAACAAAAATTTCTGTTTACCCCATGAAAGTATTAGGTTGTGTAAAGAAACGATGCTCACCAAATTTGGCTCAATTCCAACCAGCGGAAGCGGAGATATTGATCTCGAAAAATTTGGATTTGAATGAAATAGTATTTACGGTGGGCATACTGGGCACATCTGAAATAAATTGTCAAAGAATTTGTCACCGTAAATACTATTTTATTCAAATCCACAATTTTTCGACGGCAATAACTGCGCGTTGGTTGTATTAAGGCAAGCATCGCTTTGTTGGACGCTGGGCGATGCGAAGCACTAGCGGTACAACCATTACTGTCCAATCACTCTTACTACCCAGCACGAATATGGCCGCCAGGCCTTCATAGTCCGACCGGGATCTGAGGCCGCATTGACGGGCCAGTATCCTGGGGCACAAGTATGGTGGCGGAGGGATCAGTGACCGCAGACGCCCCTCTGAAGCCTGCTTGTGGCGCTCGTTTGAACCTGTAAACAGTAGAGAAACAGGAAGAAAACGGAAGCAACCTTATGGGTGCTTTGTGTGCAACGACCCAAAGGGCCCTATTACGGGCGCTTGTGGCACATAGTGCTGTTGTGTAATGCCACAGAGCTCGTCACAAGCGTCACGGGGGGAGGTTTACTGCGGTTCCTCCAGACCCCTAAAAATAAATGAGCATCGTTTCTAGATAACATAACAATTTCATGGGGTGAACAGAAAATTTTGAATTTATTTTTGTTCATTTTTATATCATAAATATAAAACTTTTTTCCTCCTGTAGCAATGCGGCTACTGGCTGGAATTGAACCAAATTTAGTGTGCAGGCTTCAATTATAGCTAACCTAACAATTTTATCAAGTAGCCAGTACAATTTAAGAGAAAAAATCATATTTGAGCACCTCTAATATGCACTTGTATATAAGCACTTGTATAACGGGGCAGAGCATATGTATTGCATCTGCATGATCTCGGCATCTTATAATGAAGGACGCATTTATGGCGAATTGGTGTATTGCACATACTCGCTGGACGTCGGATCATCAATTCCAATCATTGCTGATCATTGTGCGCGACCCTGTCTGGATTCTGACTATTTAAATAAGACCTTCGTTCGATGCTGGCGGCCTTTGAATCTGACGATCGACCGACGTTGTACCGCCAACGCTGTTTATATTATCCGATGTTTTATCGTTAGTCCGGCGGAGTGCAGGCCGACGTGTTCGCCGACTCTCTGTTGCGGATCCTAGAGGGAACGCGACGTAGTCTTTTACTTGGATAGCGTGCCTTAGAGCGCCATACATTACAGGCTATCCGTTCGGTCTCGGTTTATATTAATAGTGAAGCAATTGTCAATTGCGCATTATATTGGAGCTCTCCATGACGAAAATTCATCTTGTGTTATTCATGCATAAGTGTAATGTGTGAGATTACACGATACGTATTATACTATTTCAGAAATTATATATGACTGTGTAATACACAGTGCACTGTACACTTTACCATCGATTTGGTGTGATCTTCGTTGTTGTTCTCGCAATATGACTTGTATCCTTGTTCTATCTTGTAGGATTTGCATTCTTGTTGACAAAATCTTGTCAGTCTTGAGACGCAGACCGCCACTAGACCAGCCCCGAGTCCAATCATGTAAATGAGTAATATCTGGGACCAGTCGTCTTCTGGATTACCGACGTTGTGATGCAAGGTCGTCGTCGTTGACTCTGCCGTAGTAGCTATACCGAATTTTTCTGTGTTAGGTTTATGCAGACAAATTTCCACAACTGTATACAAAATCTATACATTTGCTGGGGCCGGGGTATAATACCATGCCCTGGATCAGGAGCGGCCAACCTTTTCGACCAAAGGGACGCATTAGATTTGCGAACCATTGCGCGGAACAGTTGGATGTTGATGTCCATTTTTAGTCTTTCGACAGGAGTGATCCGGATTAGATAACGGTGAAAACAATCTTCCTACGCATCAAAATCGATAACAACTTTGTCACGAAAACACCTAGCCGAGCAAGGCGCGATTTTTTTTTTTTAATTTCATGAATGAATTCGCTCGATTATATTGTTACTTGCATATATTGCTGGTCACCTCAGTATAGCTGGATCCATTTGGCAAGGATAGGAGTATTCGTCGCTTGGATATGGACAATTAACATATCAATATCGAAGATTTAGGTGAGCTTGAACGTCTATAATTTTGTACAAAGGTTTCATCGCCAACGATCTTTCTGCGAGTGCAGACGCGAAGTCGCATGTTGGACGACGTGTTCTCTCATGAATGCGAATATAGTTAGACTCATTTCTGTAGATTAAACGTATTTTAAATTTCATGAGGGAATACGAGTACTAAATGTAACAAATCAAGTGACGATAAATCATGCGAAGTGCTAAGAAAAATTTAAAGTCAAATATATATGCCACGAAATGTTCTACTTTTATGGTCATATACGAAGATTTACAAAAAATATGGCTGGCCCCTGGCTACGTCAATGCGCCGGAACTGATATTTTGGTCATCAACATTCCAAATTTTGTGGTCAGGATAATGAAATTTGTGGTCGGCCTTGAAAGTTCATATTAAATGACCTGGGTATTTAAATTTTTGATAATACAATAAATTTCGATATGTATACCCACTTACCGCTGTTCATTCTTGCATTCCTCGCGATTCAAACCGGCAGTGCATCGGGCCTGTTCTCACCGCTAACCTCTACCACAGATTCTTCAACATGTCTATTAACAAGACCTATTCTCACAAGCATAAATAAGTTCGGCGCCTCCTCATGCTATGTTTTATTTTTGTACAGTAACTTTATCCGACCCGATCAAACTCGGACAATAAGAATTGATCGCATCTCATCGATGTGGTCTTCTCAAATCACGTGGTTGGGTACTGGTATAGTCGAAAACGCTAATGATTCGAATGGGTCTCTGTATTCTCATCTAATAAATCAATGCACACACAATTATACAAATTCTCGTTAAGTTCATACAACCAATAACCATTCTTATTAGGTCTCCTAATCAAGAAACGGGCGTGCGATGTAACGGTGGTAATTATAATTGTTGCGACATTTAGTGAGTCGTGTGATAAGAATGAATCTTCATACCACCTCCCTTGACTACCAAATCTCGACATCAGAGAACGAGGCAAGTAAAGGGACATAAAATGGACCTACATTTTGTCCGTTATGGGAAGCATATGGCATTGTCACGGAGGGCAAATCATACCATTCACGATATCTGATGTTTGATTGGTTACTATAGCAAGTATAATCCAGAGTAGATATGCATAACACAGACATGCATTTTTCCTTGCAGTATTACTCGCACGAGGACATGTCTTACTATTCGACACATATACGGCCCTATATGGTCGATTGAGAATCCAAACATGGCCATATGGAAAGGTTGCTAATGAAAGTCTGAGGTAACTTTTGTAATCACGTATGATTGTTATCTGAATCTATAGCACACTTCATCCATTTTCATTTATGATTGGGGACAAGCACTACTCCAGTAGGTGCTTAGGCCGAATATTTCAACATTAACTACAGGGCTGCGAAATCAACGTTGTTTGGGGCCCTGCACAAGTGTTTTATTGTCACATACCAAGATTAACCTTCTGAACTCATGCTGTGTCATCATTTGGCACCAAACTCAAATTGTCAGCATCCCCTTCTGTAGGGGTGTCACATATGCCGTTTGAAATCCTTGATTTTTCAATATCGATTTCAACGCGAGTTTGCCGCACCAGATGTTTTCTGCGGCTATATTGGGGTATCGTGCCGGCGTCGCTCCGAACCAAAGGCGGCCTTTTGGAATCTTCCGTGGACGCGGTTTTCGTCAAACTCCCCGTCTGACTTGACCTCAACGCGTCGATAATGTTGAGCGGAGAATAGTGAACATCGTCAGCGAGACTTACCGAGCGGTGAGTCTCGGAAAGTACCTGGAACACGGAATTTTTACTGTTATTCAGATCTTATGGGATTGGGACACATCACATCAAGATGACGTCTACGGGCAGCTGACAATTACATAGATTCTTAAACACACAACTTTAACCATCATTCCATGATTTTTTTAAAATGTACCCATATATCAGTGGTTCTGAGCCGGGGTTCCCTGAGACAGTATCAGGGGTTCTGGTGTAGGTCAAGCATGGCCTACTAAAGTAACTAAACTTTAGTAGGCCATGGGTCAAGACACAAACTCAACTCATAATATATGATTCGCGATAACACGCCTGTCGTCACCATCATATCATTTGCAGCAGACAATTAAACGCGATCAGTAGGCTATAGTCGAAATGTTAGTGTGCTGGTCGTACGTCGTATGCAGTGGCATACGCAGGGGATGTTGGGTTCAAAATCATATCATTTTTAAATGCCGATTCGATCTACAATATCTATGAGCTCATTTGCAATTAAGCAACTGGTATCCCTTTGATGCGTTTCAACTTAACAATAATGTGGTACTTTCTAGTGCGAAGCTTCGCATTTTAAAGAGATAGGAAATAGCAGATCTCACGCTGACTGACAATAAATATTCATACTGTTTTCGTATTGTGTTGACATCATATTGCAATGGTTTTGTGCTTTTAACACATTGTTGACGCACATACACAGCTCATTTGTGAACCATTAGTCCTGATGTACGGGACTTGAATAATTCATTTCTAGCGTGTCGAGTCATATGACTTGGCTAGTCATGCGTAAAAAATGACTCGAGTCAAGTCGAGTCAACAAAAATGGCGACTCGAGTCATTACAACCCTGGTAGTTTAGTTTCATGTTTAATGTGGCTGGTATTTGTTTTGTGATTCAACGAAAATTATCTTTATAAATACAATATATAACTGGATAGTATATTGCAGTTTTGTACCTCCAGTACTCCAAGAGAGTCTGTATATGTCTACATTATGTAACGTATATTACGAATTGTGACTTTGTGAGATATCACGATACCTAGCGGTTTACAAAATTTACCATCAGCATCCTCAAGCAGTGTTGCCAACTCCTGACGGACAAAAATCGCTAGATGTCGCTAAATCTTGAAACAAAATCGCTAAAAAAAGTCGCTATATCTCCATTCATTCCTAAGGTTGTTAAATAAAACCAGAATATTTATACAGTCTTGTCAATTGTGCTTTAATCGTCGGTATCAAATGATACTTATAATATATCTAGTTCGTAATACGCAAGAGTCATGTCAGTCATCTCAAAACGCGACAAAATGTGCGGTGTGGTGAGCGTCGGCGCCATCTACTCGGGCGGCCCGGGTTCGATTCCCGCCGTAGGAGGTTATTCTGGGCTTCTCGTCCCCAGTGTCGCTGTTCTTACGGCGACACAAAAAAAGCTCAGAAAAAAAGACCCGATACAGAAAGAAAACGAGCAAGAAGTAACTTCTAAAAAGGCCGACGAAGAAAGAATAACATCGAAGACATCGGGCACTAGGTTGGGATGGATACCAGTTTAAGAGACGCCAACTGGTTGGTCGTTCGGCATCCCCCTATCTGTTCATCATATCGCATTGTGTGTCTTGTATATCGCATTGAACATTGTGCGAATGTCTTGGGCAGATGAAAATATAATCTGACGATTATATAAGCTGCCGCTGAAAGGGAATTTGAGGGGGAAAGCATCCTAGTTCTACAAGTGCGTTGCTCGGTGCGTCCGTGAATAGCCTCTACGTGATGCGATACACCTATAATTGCGGAAAGCTCTTGCCGTCCCTTAACTTAGTGGCAATATTTGAACACGACATGACTCGAACCGGGTTTACAGGCCACTACAAGTAGCGACGTGAACTTTAGAATATAAAGGAGGGCGCCGACCAGCTGAGCAGGGTTGTAATGACTCGACTCGAGTTGCGATGACTCGACTTGACTCGAGTCATTTTCTCAAAATACAGAAATGACTCGACTCGATAGATTCAAAAATGCCCTACTTGATCACCTCTTGTCGTTATACAAACACTCTTGCCCTACCTCGCCCAGACATTGCTACCATCGTTTAATTTTTCGTCTATTTTACTTTTTTCACGAAACATTTCATACAGACAGACTGTTTAGAGTTTAGAGTCAAAGTGTACTTGTTTGATGCTGGTGTGATCAGACTAGATGACCTTCAACGTCATTCCTATCTAACACCGAATACTGTGCAGTGTGCATGCATATTTTCTGTACCATACCATCACTGCCGTGTGTCATGTATATTTTGGTGGGATGAAAATAAAGACTCTCTCTTTCTTTCTCTCTCTCTCTCTCTCTCTCTCTCTCTCTCTCTCTCATTGCGCATGACTCGGACCAAGCCATATGACTCGATTCTCAGACGGCTAAAAACGGCATTTCATTGTAATTTCGAAGAATAGTCAAACAACCATGCTATTGGCATTTCTCCTATTGGTAGTGGCAATAGAAAATGCTGCCAGAAACTGTCAAGAGTGATGAAAATTAGTATATTTTAAATGCAAACCATTCGATATCACCAAAGAGTTATAAGAAGTGGTTTTAACAAGACGTTAATTCGAAACTGAGCAGGCAACGAAATGACTTGGACTCGAGTCGTAATATGACACTGTAGGTTTTTATGGCTGGAAAAGTTACGGCCAACTTCCTTCCATGACCAGGAAACTCACTGTAGACGCTCCTAATATCCATGCACGCGACCTGAACGCATCAGATCGGTGCTGCGTGCTGACAATGTTGAGCGCGTAAGATATGGTAAACTTCCATGATGTTTGCCGTTCAAAACTGATTGATATCAGATATTTTGGAAAAAAATCGCTGGAAAATCGCCAAATATTTTTCAAAAGTCGCTAAATTTATCGCTAGTCGCTAGATCGATATTTTTTGTCGCTAAACCGAATGAAAAATCGCTAGATCTAGCGACAAAATCGCCAAATTGGCAACACTGCCCTCAAGGTGTGTTGAGGAGCCGTCAGATGGAAATGCAGGCTTCTCATATATTTCCCTGCTTTATCGGATCACTTTTGTAGCAGTTTTCATTAGTTGAATACCGTAATATTTGTCTGGAAGTATTTAATATTGACGTTACTTATGTTACACAGAAAATTCATACTGGCACGAATGACACAGTTAAATATTTCTGCGATGAGGACAGAGTGGGACAAATGAATTAAGCGAAACCTATTGAAGGAGGTAGTGACGTGCAAAAAGTGTGATGAACAGAAATAATAATAATGAATATCGGCCTATAGTGTAAATGGCCAACGCAGTCCAAACACCGTATATACTACTTGAACTGAACAACATCCTTAAACAATGACATGACGTCACGGATTTCACGTAATGATCACATACTTGCGAATGGTCCATACACTACACCGTTTACCACATAAATATAGCAATGAACGTATAATAGCTCACCTTCATAGGATTTATCACGCGTATAGCTCCCATCAAAGCCCCACTTTCGTCGGTCTTGAATCCCCTCTTTCGACGAATGACGAATGATGCAAGACGTGACACGGCAAGCGAAATCACAATCACACCGAAAGCAATAAACAGAAAGGATGCTATCGGCGGCAGGTACGGGACACCGTGGTTACGATGTAAAGTATCCCCAGGACGTGAAGCGTTCAAAAGTAGAGTTGTGTTTTCCACTGTAAGAACAGCAATGGGGTTATTGTAAAAGCTAGCAATATGCTACCTATAGGTACTTCTTTCCTGCACGGTCTTCGCCTGCTGGTTCGGCATTGAATATACACACTTTTGTTGACTCAGTAACTGGTAAATGGTAATACGACTATACTCGTTCAACATCGAGTTTCGAATGATAGCACGTTTCGTTATGACGTGAAAAGATAACCCTATAACAATGCGATGTAAATCAAGGACATGATCAAATTCATCTACCTGCTTCAAAGTACCAACCAAGTCAGAATCCATTGACAGTTAGACACAGCAGTGGAAGTATACGCAAAGTAGAAGTATTATAGTTGCTCGAAACCCCAGCTTTCCGTACGGCCGATCTAGCTTATCGATATTCGAAAATGATCGCCTAGAATTTTTTTGTAATCGCATATGTCGAGCTTTTAGAAGGTAGCCAACTAGCCAAGCTTTGCGACTCTCAAATGCAAAAGTGACTATTGGTAATCCAGTATCAATTAACTAAAAAGAAAGGATATAACTTAGGATTGGTGGCTGCTATATTATGTAGCTAATTTCGTCCGTGTAAGTGGTGTCTTATAAAAGTCTAGAAGTGGGCCGTGCAACAAGTCGGCATTAACGGAATGAAAATAAAGAAAATTGTCTAGGTGAAAATGGCCATTAGTAGTCGACGGACACCATGAATACCACAACCAACAAAAACAACCCCGAATATTGGGTTTTGGTAGGTTGGATTGCGGCAGTAAACGTTCCGTCGGCAGTCACGTTAAATTATTTGAATATTTATTATTTATTCTTTCGATTTCCAATGACCTCCCGGACCAACTGGAACCTAGCCACGGACGGTCCGCAGACTCCTGATAGGAGACCGCTGGCCTGCAGTATAGCCTATGCGTGTGCTATACAAAGGCATTTCCCGAAAAATGTATGTTTTCAACTTATATATATGTTTGCCCTGAAAGTGACCAATACATCTTAAATTTACCATCTACATTACCAGTGACCGACAGTTTACGTCTGACATATATATACAATACGCTCCTTATGCTCCGAGCTATACGGTACATGACGGCACAGTACACACATTTACGTGGTATATAAAACTGAGCACGTTCATCTCTATCATGTTCTACCTTCAATGCCTCTTACATGGTATATGTCCAGTGCCCATTTATCAGGACTGAATATTGATACCAATGGTGCTGATTATTATATAAGATGGACCTATAGCGATACTACAGAGGTAACCTACAACAACATTCCATAGGCGTTCTTTACTCACTTTCCACATCTCCAGAGTTCATCGCTGAAAGGTACTTCCCGCCTGCGCCGGATTCTTAATCTTCAGACATGCTATCTGATAATACGCATACGCTACCGACTGTCACGTTGATTGATCAATTCTAAAATTGTCACGTTTCACATGGTCGTCACGAAATATGTGACGTATAACCGCACATCGCACTGTACTGAACGTGTGTACGACTGTGCGTACAGCTATGTACAATTTGTACATTCACGTTGTCGGATAGCAGCACGGCAGTTTCAATTAGTTCATATTGACACGCCATGCTTGACATCTGAATCGTAGTATTGAAAGTAATTTAGTAGCGGACTTTCGTGTCGTTCATATGGATTATTCTGCTGCTTGCGAAAGGCGGTGCACACGGTTTCACACGCAGACTCTGATACTGACACTCAAGGTCTTGGCGGATTGTAAATTGACAATAGTTACCAATTGACGAGTCACGCGAGATATGTTGATACTCTAGTATTCTGATATCAGTCTAATACTAATTCGATTCATCCACGGAGCTGCAGTGAGCTAAACATCACCGTAACGGCACTAGAGATTGCTAATACGGCCGAAGTCTTTACACATGCAGAGGGAGGGAATCAATGAACAAGGAAGCCTCGGAAGGCATTAGTGCTATCATGTCGCTCTACCAAGTCGGGTAATATATCAGTAAATATGACGATGTTTTTCTAATGTGTCTTCTACAGTATACCACGTTAAATATTGTATGACCTGAGTGGATGAGAAAATCGGCTTATTGGATTGTATGATTATGATGTATTATAGTCTGAACAGTACGCTAGATCAGTCGTTCCTAACCGTGGTTCACAGGAATCCCTGGAGTTCACTAAGCCAGTCTCAGAGGTTCGCTACGGGTTACGACACACATCCGACTCATACAACAAAAGTCACACTGATTTGCAGTAACTATTCATTATAGTCCATTTCATTTTATGTGAGAATCATATCATGTTATAGAAAATCATTGTGCGAACCAGTGTTGTATCGCAGTGCGTGGTCGATTTTTGTTGTTGTGACTATAAGGGCGATAATTTTGGGTTCGCCGACAGTTTGCAGATTAGCGTAAGGTTTCGCCAGGTCAATAAAGGTTAAGAAACCCCGCGCTTGGATATATATTCAATGTCTATAACAGTGGTTCTCAACCTTTTGTCTTCACGGACTCCCTTTGGACTGCAGGTACCCCGCGGATCCCCCGGTTTTAATTCAAATTCAGCTCAATTATCGTGCAACCATCATATGCATTGTCCAAATATTAACTATAGGCTAGTGATAAACAGCAAGATGATGTATTTTCTTGAAAATAACATCATATACTACTATTCATGTGGAAATTGGGAATACTTTTATTATTTCAAAGCGAATTTTGTATTTTCATTTCTTGAAATACCGCGCCGCGCCATCGATTTGAATGAAATAGTATTTACGATGGCCAATTCTTCAATTATTTATATAGTTGTGCCCACCGTAAATACTATTTTATTCAAATCCAAATTTTTCGACGGTTATAACTCCAGCTAGCATATTATAAAATTATTTTTCCACTTCTCTGTAGTATCCCATTCACCAAAGATTTGTTTGAACGATGCCCGGAATGGTTATATTATTCCCACCATAGTGAAACTGAAACTCCAATCACACAGTGGATAAGGGGATTGGTTCATTCATTTTTGCGACGTGAGTGGAACAGCGGTGTATTACACGAGAGTCATACGATCTTCGAGGGCCGTAAATGTCGCACCTCCCTCCCTCAAACCGAGCTCGAAGGGGCCAGAACTATTTCTCTGATTGTTTGTTGGAGGAGAGCATTTGAACTTGAAAATTGCCGTCACGCTTTGCGCGATTTCTTGTAACTACAAGCCTGCGTTTGATTATGACTAGTAGGCTAAGAGAAAAATGTGCATATTTTAGAGATATAGTCATATCGGCGGCGGCGATTACCAGATATTGAACGAGACTATGAGTATGGCTCTAGGGTAAAAGGTGGGCCACAGAACATTTTCGAGCCCGAAAATGGGTCACGGCCAAAAAAAGGCTGAGAACCCCTGAGCTAGAGCAATTCAACAATCCGGCCTGCTTCAAAGCCGTGTTGTAGCGTCATATACACATCACGTAATCCCGTTCCATATGGCGCACTAATATCAAGTTGGTAACAAAACAATAGATGCAAAAGGGGGGTCTGGGGGCGTAGCCCCCATAAGCTCAGAATACATACTTATATGGGCCCCCCGGATGTCTCGCCCCGGTCCCCTAATCGTAGGGCCACCACTGCGAACGAAGTAACGTTTATTGTGCTACAACCTGACGACAGGAATTGCGAGCTTGTGTCCAAATCAACGGGAGTTATTACGCGCAATTTTTACTTTCGTTCCGTTCCCAGACATTTTATAATGTCATACATCGATTGTCCGGCTTATCCAGTGTCCAAACTAAGCGGATTCAGGTGTATATTAAATATAGATATAAATATATTGTGTAGCTGATGCTGTGTTCTTTATAAATGATTAGCGATGACGCCACAGCAAAAGTAGACGGAATGGGATCAAAAGGTTATTTCGCACGTCGTCGAGCCTCGTCTCTCCTTAAAACCAGCGAAATTGCAGCAACATCTAATTTTGGAACCCGAACTCGTATGTCGTTGTTACAAATGTTGCAAGAAATACAAGCAAAGTAACGCTCGAAGGTTACGATTAACATTCGATGTCAATTTGGAAAAGAAAAACACGTTTTGCGAGGTAAACAAGCAAATAAACACGTGTGTTTGCCATGAAGGTGACAAGTATACGAATGGTGCGAAGCCGTTCACGATTCTGATTCGTGTGAACACCAAGTTTTGTTAGAGCTTCGTAGTGAGCATGTGCAATGTGCATTGTACAATCGTACATACGACGTCATGTGACTTCACGGTGCTAATTCGAATACACATGATGCATTGCCTTTCTCTGTTTTCCCTTATCCGTATAAAATATTGCCGGAGTGATTAATCAGAGTACGCTTTGTGTCGTTCGAAAGATTCTACGCAAGTTATGAACCACGAGCTTCAATACTAATTGCCAAGAAAACCTACGCAATACTTAGTCGTCTGCAAACAGGTAATTGCAAACTGAACTCGCATCTGTATGGAATGGGAATTCACGATGCCGGACACTGCGAAAGCTGTGGCGTAACAGGAACAGTTGAACATTACGTCATCCAATGTAACAAATATGAATGCCATCGGCAGTATTACGGGACCAAATAAGAGACGCCGTTCCTCTCCGGTTGGAGACATCATTGGTCAATCCTCTCACCATGGTCACTCTAATCGAAGATGTCCTACTCTATCCACTGGTCGAGATATATAATATTATACAACGGTATATAACACTCTTATCATAGATCTGGTGCAAACGACCATTAGAAGTCGAGCACCAATATTATAGGCATGGGTATACCGATACAACAGCAACGCATGAAGACGCGACCTGACAGCAAAATGTCCCATCACAGTGGTTCTTAACTTTCACTAACCCGCGAAACACTTAGGTTAATCTGCAAGCCTGCGGCAACGCCGAATTCTCGTTGAGTCATAAAAACAAATATCCACCACAATACATATATAATGCGTTACTATATAGATACTGGTGCATAAATTGCACTGCGCATCAGCGAATTGTTAAAAAAAATGCCATAAAAATATGATTTTCATAAAAAACGAAAACATTATATTGAATACTGATTGCAAATCGGTGTAACCTCTGCTCTTCGTTTCAGAAATGCGAGGGTTCACCTTGGGAAGTGTCATCGTATTTTTCGGTCGAAACGCAAGAGCGTTCTACTAATTGCTCTATTGCAAATCTTCTTATACATTTTGGAGATCGATTTGGCATTTAGGAAGAAGCGGACTTGGACTCAGACTCAAGTCATAATACCATGGCTCGTACTCGACCCTCTTCTCGCCGACTTGTACTCGACTTCACTCGAGTCAAAACTATAAAAGTGAGATTGACTTGTGACTCGGAGCCTTGTGACTTGCTTACAACCCATTATCATAATGTTTATTCATAACGGAATAGCGTGTTATTTACGTCAAGCTATCGAAAATTTATGAAAATATCTGGCTATACTGAGGCTAACACTATTTCACAAAAATGTTCGCAGTGTTGGCCAGTGGCTCTCAGACTTTTTCGGCTGGCGGCGCGCTAGAAAAATTATTCTCCGGAGAATTTCTTGACTCATTGCGTCCAAATGATTAATACCCATTTAATGTTGTTACAGCAATTCCTGAGAAGTGCAAGTTGAGGTCTAGATCAGTGCTTCTCAACCTTTTTCAGTTCGCGACCCACTTTTCATCGAAATTTCATTGTGCGACCCACTTCTACTTCAAGTACGTCAAAAAGTAGAAGTACTTCGTTAATGACCACCTCTGGTTACAGAGGAATGTTTAAATCAGAGCAAATTAAAATAGGTCGTGCGATAAGGCTGTAAAATTGAGGTTGCCTGCAATGACGGAGAAAAGCCTGTGCAAGGCACACGAGTTAACACCTAGCAACCACACATATAACAAGGCAACTAACAATTTATTGACAGCAAACATACTGAACCAAGAAGGCGACACCCAGTCCACATTGAACAATCATTGCGGCGCTTAATCAATTGGTAGTAATTACTGCACACTGCATCTTACTGCAGTAACAACAGCATGTCCAGCGCGAACGTGAACAAGGCGTTCACACCATCGCTAGCGACAATTCCAAAATGATGTGCAAAGTTAAATCTACTCAATGAGGTTAAATTGTGATATACTTTTGATAAACGAACAGATACAAGTTGTATAACTCATGATTCATGGCCGAGAAATGCAACGTCATATAAATGTATCGCTGTTGGTTCGAATTTAATCTCTCATTAACATGAACCGCAACGGCTTTTGTTTACATCTCGAATATTATTTTATAAGTGCATTAAGCTCAGCCTGCCGACAGTATACACAGTATAGCAGTCTTCCATTATGAGTGGAATACATTTAGTCGGTATTGTGTAATATAGCGTTTATTCTAAGTCCAACTAGACTAGAGAATACGCATTGAAATTTCGACCGAAATAATTACGATACCAGACCATATGTCATATACTCCTGGATTCCCAGATTGACTAGTATAAAATATTTATATTTTACTAATCTAACTGCAACATGAATGCAGAAAGGAATTGCAGTTACTCGGATATGTTGTTGGGGCGACCAATGACGGAGATGATTCCACTATATACAGGTCGTGTTATTTTTGCCATTTCGAGAACGAAATGCCAAAACTGCCAAAAATAAAATTTTGAAAATGCCAAATATGAAACTTTTCGAAAATATAGATTTTTATGAAAGTTCTTGATAAAAATGTCAACAAGAATTGACAACACTTTGTATGAAGCGACGAAACAAGTGTGTGAAGCAGTATTCTTATATTAGGGTCCGTATAAGCCTTCAGGTGTCTGCAGACTACTATCCAAGACTACTATGTCCAGCGATTTAGTCTGAAATTACTATAATCTGTTGATTGATAAATCACGCGACTAGGAAATAAATGATATCCAGCGATTAGGAAGTATACGATATTAAGCGATTGGGAAGTAAATGATCTCTGTACGCTAATGTAGTAACCAGCATATTTTAGGGTTGCCATATTTTGGAATCGCGAAAGGAGGACACTCTTTCAAAATTTTCAGACTTATAATACTGGAGTAAAATCCGGGAAAAAGTGGTAAAATTCTCCCCAATTTATGGTCGGTTGACTAAAAAAAGGTCAATTTTCCGGCTCAACTCCCGAAATACAGTTTTCTGTCACATATTCTGTTGGTTGGCTGAAAAAAAAGTTCATCACTTGCGTTCGAACCACGAATTTCCTGTTAAGCGTATTTATGCCCATTTTCACTCGAATCTATCCATCGACTTAGCTCTGAAAGCTGTAAAGGAGGACGAATTGCCAAAAAGCAGGACCTTTAGGCGTCCTCAGGGACATTTTCAAAAACCCCGAAAAGGAGGACATATGGTAACCCTAGCGTACTTAGGAATCTGCGATAGAGGGCCCCGAATTCTTTTAAATTTAGCGCAATTACTAGGTATATTTGCCTGTTGTCAATGCTCATGCATTTTGTTACATCATGTAGCCGTCACGCGCGACTCACGCTGTATATATCTCAATGTGCATATCGAATCCCATTCCTCTTAAACTTGCAATTGAAAACTGTCGGCATGTTCATTGTTCAATAGATTGTGTCACGATTGCCAATATATAGACATAGTTTCATCAATGAACATACATTGTGCAATAGGCATCCAGATCCATACGTACCTTACATAGCCTACATATATAAATTCAATCCTTTCTTAGTTTTACATTCCAGGGTGGATAATCTTTCATATAACATTGATTAGTAAAGTCACTCATGATTTTTACCATTGGTTGGTTAGTGATGGCTGCGATCCAAACATGTCAGAAACGCTTTTGAATTGTTATCGTAAGTATTGTGACCAGTAGTGTGAATGCAGGTAAATTTGCACGCATAGTGAACTGACTATTGAGAATAGATATTGTAAAAGCACTCGGTTTTATTTCGGGTGAATTTGGTCCCCAACATCGTTTTCAATTCGGATTTAAATGTTGCTGTTTGATGGCACAGTGTGGATACGGCATGTTTTGTGACTTCCGTTTCATAAGTAGACCAAACCGAAGCGTTTTATATGGTTAATTCGAGTCTACAAATATGAATTCACGGCGATGCCAAAATTGCCAAAAATAAAATCTGAAAAATGCTAAAAATAAGCTATTTTTGAAATATGCCAAAAGTATCTCGGCCTGACTACATATATATTATTTTGTCATACTATACCGATTGGAAACGGTGACAACCATATTCGTGAATCGTGACCCTTTGAGATCTCGGTCACAAACAATGATGCTTCTGAAATCTGCTTATTGACAACGATACGATTACGAATGCCAGCGTAATTGAATTGATACCACGAAATTGTACCTGTACCACATTGTCTGCTTAGTGATTATTGCAAATAATTAACAGCTGAAAACAACGCGCAAATGGCTAATTACACGCGATTAAGCATCATTGATCGTGGTACGCACGACACTTTGTCAACGCTAATGTCAGATAGCTATTCTGTACCTTTACTCAGTACGGACCTCTTCCTTTTAGGCGTATTTAGAATAATGTCTTATCTCACGACACGAATCCTTCCCCAGTGGCAGATAAACGTTTTCTCACGGATAATTTGAACATCCCGTAGTGAAATGCTACCTTCGTACTTCTATTTTTACGCATCAAACACGCAATCATATTGTCCTTCGTTAGAAAGAAAATTCCCTATTTGTTAATAGGTCTTGTATATTTCCAGGTTATCCAATGTGCTGCCGATGAACATTTTTATTAACAGTTAACATTTTTATTAACTCATGATACATACAGTAATACTCCGTCCATAATTACGCAGTGCGGCATATGTATACGTACGTACACGTTGTGCGAGCGTCAAATCCGCGTAAGCCGTATTTCAAAGTATGGTGAACTCTCCTACATAGATGCCACAATCGAAATACCCGAGGCAATTTCTTTTTCATTTCCGTATTTTTGATTAAAGATTTGGAACTCATTTAATAGCTCACCGTGAATATAAGATATTCAGTTCATCGCGCCTAGCCCGAAGGCGAGTGGCAGAAAGGTCGGTTGGTCAGCATCCGTTTTTGATTGATATGATGAGATTAGGAATATGCAATCGTATTTGATTCTGTGCAATATTATAAAGTGATAAATTTAACTGGTAACCATTCATTTCTGTTAGTCGAGACCGCTAGCGTAACAGATTCAGGTTGGGTTTCAAGAGAACCTCCCGTCCAGCAAAGAGGAGTCGCAATGTTATTACGGATTATTGTGTTAACTACGACATTGGCATTGAACCGATTCGTCAACGCTCGTAAGTAGAGTCGTATTTATCGTATATATTTGATAATAAACATTATGTAAATGAATATCAGATTATTTTGCACGGAGTTGTACGAAGTTAGGTCACGAAGTACCCATATCGGCGATGCTACCTACGCAGAGATGTAGAATTGTACACTCATGGCGGAAAAAGCGTGTTGACTTCACACCCGTCTACCTCCCGTGGTTTACGAAACTAGAACCTACCTCAGACTTACACCACGGTATAAATCAAACATAGCAATATAATCCATATGTTGCTAGCCCGTATAGCTACATAGGAAGGTAAGCATGTAGAGTGTAGACACCTAGGATTTATAACCGCGATAAAATTGTGAGTTCTGTTTGCGTGAATCACATTTTGGATGTTAATACAAATATAGGTTAACTATAGGGGTGGTGCGAGCCTTAGGTTCAGTAAATAATATCGGTCTGCTGTGAATGATCAATGATCATTGTAATCGAAAACACCATGAATAGCACAAACAACAGTTATCGAATCTATTTATACAACCGGCTCCTGCAGAAGCTGACAACGATGCACGTAAATTGCGACATCAAAAACGCCATTTGATTGTGATTGGCCTCTTTATGTCACCGAAAGCGAGCTAAATAGGCCTTATGCTGAATAGAATTTGGGACTTGAACTGCGACTATGACCAGGACTCGGGTCCAACTATTTTCTGCAATCTCTTGGCCCCGGATTGGAATCGACGACAAAATGAAAGTGACTCGACTTGACTCGAGTCAAAAGCTGAAATGAGAGAATTATTTGAGACTCGGAAACCCGTTACTTATTTTCAACCCCGTTTACTCCCATGATATAGACTATTACAGTGGTTCTCAATCTTTTCGTCTTCCCGGGCCCACTTTGGACCGTCACGGACCCCCGCGAACCCCAAAGTCTTAGTTCAAATTTACCTCTATTGTCGTGCAACCGTCATCTGTCTCGTGGAATTATTAACTATAGGCTATTGATAAGCAACAGCAAAATGAACTCTCTTGAAATTAACATCATACTATTTATGTAGAAATTGGGAAGACTTATTATTTCAAAGCGAATTCTGTGGCTTAATTTCTTGAAATACGGGGCCATATCTTGAAAATCCGCGCTGTCGATTTGATATGAACGAGTGTCGAAAATCCATGTCTACAAAGATAGGTAGGAGCGAATGTAATAATAACGCGTGACGCTTCCGACGACACATTTGGCTATGATCGCAACATACATTGACCAATATAACGTCCAGCCAGCCTAGTCATTTCTATGTAGCAGCCTATCTTGAAGTTATTCGGGACTAGCGGCCATGTATATCACAGGAAGAACTGGATCTCTGCAAACAAACATATTCCAAAACCCCAACACAACATCCCTAAAAAGCAATATGTTAGTATAAGAAGGCCATTGGCAGTTAAATGAGTTTGCATAGTGGAATCTGTCATCTCACTGGTTATGTGAGTCCTGAAGTTTTAGCAGTTATGAAGCAAAACTGCTTTACGATTTCTCTATTTTAAAACAAAATAAAAATTCGGTTATTGACCATTTTGCAAATTTGGAGGCTTCGCGGACTCCTAAGGAGAGAACCACTGAACTATTAGAAAGAGGAAAAAACCTATACGAAATGTTTGCGTTTTGCAGAAAATCAAATCTGGGCAAATTGGGGACCGTGGCAGCAATGCAGCAAACCGTGCGGCTATGGAATCCAAAGCAGAACTCGTGGATGCGCACCGTGGAGTGGTCAAGTTTGTTCTGAATCTCAATCTCGATCATGCAATGAATCACCTTGCTCGAACGTTCAAGGAAGCTTTCCGAGTTTCGAAGGTCAGGTCAACATAAATAGCGCTAGAAATTCGTTTTACGAAAACAAAACTTGATGATGAAGCCTCTCGGGGCTGCATTTTGGGAATAGCTTCGCTTGCATGTCCGTCACTCTCACTACTCAAAAAACGCCATGAAAATAATTGTTATTTTTCCTTTGTCACATGCATCGTTTTGATGACAGAACCGATTCACATCAATCTATTAACGAGTACATACATAAGCATTAAGCAAGCAGATATCATTGTGCCAGAAGAATGTAATTATTTAAATTACTGAAGGGTGTCCAGTTTCCAGTGTCTACTTACAACACCGTCAAACAGTTTAGAAGTTATTTCACGGACCCTGTTTCACATATTCATACTGATATGTGCATATGGTTCTTCGTGAATTTCAAAACGGATATGTCGGCAAGGATGGTTAATGTGTAAATTTCGAACTATAATTTGAAACACATCATGCAGAGAACAACATTATTTCCCACAAATCCTGTCAACCTGAATTACTTTCGGTATATTATCGCGTAACATCCATCATATGAACCTGTGTATATGGATGATAATAGCCTGATCGATGAATTGAATGTTTGCAAAATTATAGATAGAGATTGAGTGACACATTTTCAAAAGTTGAAATGCAGGTTCTTTAAGTGACACATTGGTACATGCCGTGTTATTACGTTGCGTGATATATCATTTGAATGATAGAAATACAGTTCTTAGGAGCTACACATTGGATTTCCTGACGTGAGAGTCCCAACGATAACTCGAACCCCTATGAAACTCGTAACCTAGCCTAAACTTACCGATACTATCACACAACTCTCACCCTGAATTTGTTGTTGCTCGTTGGCATCTGTAACCCAGATTAGTATTCAATCAAATCAACCTGAACTTAGGTAAACTTGAATTCAATCATTATCCAATTAAATCAACGCCATTGTCATTTGTATGTCGCACGAGTTTTCACTAAGTTGAGCGCGAACCCTTCAGGTCAAGTGTCCACCAGCGGGTGGGGGCAATGGTCGCAATGCAGCTCCTCCTGCGGTGGAGGAAGTCAGACACGAGTATTCGCAAGTCCAACGCAGCGGCGATCAGAGACGCGTTTTTGCAACCCGCAATGGTGCGATACTCAAGGTAAGCTTTCAATCTTTCTTTTTGATAAATCATAGTTCTAATATAAGCTAGTCCAATCGCTCTACTATCAACGAATACGAAGAGCACATTAGAAGTTTTAATTTTGACGATGCGAATGATATCTATATATATTGTGTTAAATTATCTCACCCCGTGCATGTCAAATGTTGTTGTCTTGATGTTCGAGGTGTTTCGTCTGTTTCACAACATTGGCCATTTTACGCCAGACCGATATTCCTGTAATATTACGATTCCGGATATGCCGAATTGTAAACATGTATACTGCAATCACAATTTTCAACTTTCTGTGATACTTCATGTGATATGATATTTGAAAAACATTCTTTTCATTGTGCTATCAGTAATTAAATCCTCAGTTGTCAAGTTGATTGCTTCTATTGAGGATACTAGACATTGCCAATTTAATAGGATAGTATAGTATACTACGAAATGTAGATTGGATGCATACGTTAAATCACGGAGCATGTTCATAATCAACACTTGTACCTTGACCTCAGGGTCTGCAGTTACCGGCGATGGATGGGGGCAATGGTCTACATGCAGCGCGCCATGCGGCGGTGGCACTCAGACCCGAGTTTTCACGAGTCGATTGCAGAGAAGATCAGAGACCCGATCCTGCAACATAGACCGTTGTAGTAGCCAAGGTGAGTGAAGCCATTGAATGACTGAATGATCGGTTACATCGTGCAGATCCTTTTACGGGTGTAGCTGTAGGTATTCTTGAATTGTAAATTCACACACTCGTTCGAAGATTTGTGCAAAAACCCTGGCGATGCTGAATCATTATGACCTTGTCCAGACAAGAAGTGTTATACGAAAGTCACGTGCTCCATCTTACCTACGTATGCGAGAACATGTTGTTGAGCAATAGGGCTCTTCAAAAATGAATTTTTTTCTCAAATCGTACTGGCTACTTGATAAAATTGTTAGGTTACCTAATTTAAGCCTACACACAAAATTTGGTTCAATTCCAGCCAGTAACCGCTTTGCTACAGGAGAAGTAAGTTTCTATTTATTATATAAAAATAAATAATAAAAAAATTGAAAATTTTCTGTTTACCCCATGAAAGTGTTAGGCTGTCTATAGAAACGATGCTCACCAAATTTGGTTCAATTCCAACCAGTGGAAGCGGAATTATTGCCGTCGAAAAATTTGGATTTGAATAAAATAGTCTTTACGGTCACCGATTCTTTGTTTATTTATTATAGTTGTGCTCACCGTAAATACTATTTTATTCAAATCCAAATTTTTCGAGCGCAACAACTCCGCTTCCACTGGTTGGAATTGAACCTAATTTGGTGAGCATCGTTTCTATAGACAGCCTAACACTTTCATGGGGTGAACAGAAAATTTTCAAATTTTTTATTATTTATTTTTATATAATAAAGAGAAACTTACTTCTCCTGTAGCAAAGCGGTTACTGGCTGGAATTGAACCAAATTTTGTGTGTGTTGTCTTGATTTTGATTCCGTATCTGCCGACCTTGTAGCAAGGCCCACTTTTCAAGACACCGCTTGCGCGGATCAGACGGGGGGAAGGAGCTTAGATAAACCTCCAACACTTAGGCAGGAGTTCTGGAGTCGACGTCGGACGGACTCGAACCCGCAACCCATTGGTGTTGCAGCTGTGAGTCATACTTTTCTCGAGTGATGGCTGAACGAATGAAAGAATGCCGTGTCACGGAAATATATGCGCCTCTGGCTGGCCACGCCATGAATCAAATCTGTATTGAATATTGAATCTCTTAGTAGTAAAGCGTGTCCAGGCATATTATTTTAAAAGTCGTGGTTTCGGTCTATCTTTTCTTCGCGATATTTATTCCATTTTGAACTCAGGGCCAACTTCGACTAGCGGTTGGACGCAGTGGTCTGAATGCAGCGCATCATGCGGCGGCGGGCGTCAAAATCGACAACTCACCATCGGTTTCCAAACTAGGACAGAGACACGAGGTTGCAATATGCAGGGCTGCGCAATACAGAGTGAGTTTCAGCGGGACATTGCACGTCACCGTTACCCGAGGACTAGGGCTGGACGTAATGATTCGATTGCTCAAATCTGAATTGAGTAAAATTTCAATGAGAAGTGAGAGACGATTCGAGTACTGAAATTATACCTCCCTTTATACCAAGTACTATCAATGTAAAATATGCTTTGGTGCCTTTACCACGAAACTTGAACGACCCAAACCTTAATTAGCTGTATAACTGCATCCAAAACATATATAGTACAAAGCCACGCATGCTAGTGGAAGTGAAATTTCCGTGAAGTCGTGGCCGACAGACAGCATCGAAAAGGGTGCCTTTATTTTGTACATGCAAGCTAATGAAAAGCTAATGCAGCTAATTAAGCTAAGGAAAAGCTAATTAAGCTAATGAAAGGCTAATTAAGCTAATGAAAAGCTAAGTAAGCTAATGAAAAGCTAATGAAAAGCTAATTAAGCTAATGAAAAAGTAAGCTAATGAAGAGTAAGCTAATGAAAAGCTAATGAAGCTAATTAAGCTAATGAAAAGCTAAGTAAGCTAATGAAAAGCTAAGTAAGCTAATGAAAAAGTAAGCTAATGAAAAGTAAGCTAATGAAAAGCTAATGAAGCTAATTAAGCTAATGAAAAGCTAATTACGCTAATGAAAAAGTAAGCTAATGAAAAGTAAGCTAATGAAAAGCTAATTAAGCTAATGAAAAGCTAATGAAACCAGCGAATGTAAAAATGAAGCCAATGAAGCAAGGAAGTAAGTCCAGGTTAGTATTTCGCTCATATGATTCTGGATGTATCAAATCCGAAATTTTAAATCCAAGTTTAGAATCTGGATATTCGATTCTCAATAGGGATTTTTGAATTATGATTGCAATAGTGCCAATTCAGACTTAACTGCACCCTGCAAACCGGAAGATTTGACGGCACCGCCAGGTTTGTTTTGAGGTGTTCATGGTGTGTCTCGACCAGCACCGTAACTGCCGCACCCCAAACCCCCAATTGGGGGGGGCCGAGCTCGAAGGGGGCCCAAAATTATTTCGTGAATTAGCATAAATCATAGAATATTTTTTGAAAATTTATGCAATTTTTTCAAAATTTTTTCGCGCTGCGCGCGAATTCAAGTAGCCTTTTATCTATATTATTGGGTATTGGCCATTACCGCGCCACCACCCACCAATACATACAATCAAGACATGAGACTCCAAGAAGTGTGCCAGAACGATCGGCAGCGAGAAAAGCTTGGCCGAAAAGGTCTACGCCCTTATGCAGACCGAAGACTTCATTATATATACAAAATACATATAGGTTTAATTGTCCATAGGCTCCTAAATGACTGGCGCCGAATGTTCCTGTCTTTGCAATCTGAACCTCACAAGACACATATCATCCCGCTGGGAAAAGTTTTATGCCAGTGAAGAAATACCAATTTGAAATCGTGTGCGTCTCTTAGTTTAGAAGCCTACGTTCGGACGATTCTATACTTTTTGATATACCAGACTGGAAGTCACGAAATAATATCATGTAACGAGATCATATCAACGGGTCCGCCCGCCCGAAGATGTTTAATCATTATTTACGGACCCTCCCGTTTTCAAGACACTTCAGCCAGCTCCACCGGTACATCTAATTACGTGAGTAGAGAGGACAATAAATTGATAGCATAATATATATGCAATCGCCGATCTGATTGACCGATTTTATCATAAATCATCGAAAATTTTCGCGCTTCGCGCTGGCTCACAATGCGGTACAGATAATTTCGTGACAAACGCGAACAACGTGATGGGGGGGGTCGTTTTATCACCCTATGGGAGCCCAAGACCCACGTTTTTGGGGGCCTGACGAGGTGCTGTTTCGTTCCTGCCAACGGGTATACCCCCGAAGATGTTTAATTATTATTGAGTGGTCCTACCTTTTCAAACACACCTCACTCAGCTCTACCGGCAAATCTGATTACGTGAGCAGGGAGAAGATAAAAATTGATAACAATATATGCAATTCCCGATCATACTGCCCCATGAAATCATGAATTCTAGAAATTTTCCGCGCTTCGCGCGCTTAGGCGACAGAAGCTGATTCACTAAACAAACTCGCAATGAATATGATGAATAGCGGTAAAAGTGTATCGCCGTTCGCCCCCCAGAAGTTCGGTCTATAACCCTATGGGGGGCCCAAGACCAAAGTTTTTTGGGGGGCCTGACGAAGTGCTGTTACGGCCCTGGTCTCGACTAATATGGTCATGGTCATGGTCATTTACACCAGGCAATTTTCTACATTTCTATTCCGTAGCGGCCGACTTGTACAACGGCCCACATTCTTGGCTTTTATAAGACACCGCTTACACGGATGAGATGGCACCTAGGTAGGAATTTTGGAGTCGACCTCGGTCGGACTCGAACCCACAACCCATTGGTGTTGCAGCTGTGGATTATACCACTACGTTATCTCGGCACTACATACAGCGGTGATCTCTGACGAAGTTTTTCTGCCTACTCGGTGCTAAAGTGCCAGCACGCCTAACATGATAATGTGGCCGGTTATGTTTGCAAACTGAATTTGATAGCGTGAACGAACATGAACATCAACGACATTTCAAAGGGAGTTCATTTCTTGATGGTAATTAGTTAGGAAGGCAAGGAGGATTTGAAAACAGCATTGTCTCACAAGCTCCAGCATGCCTGCTATCAATCAACGCATCATACAAAACTGGATTAACCCGTTTCGGCACGCGATATGTCTGGTAAACCGAATTCGCGTGGATATTGGTTGTGGGCTTGACAGTAATTTTTATTTTACAAATAAACTTCACATCATGATCGACAGATTATAATTTAGATTATTGATCGTTTTTTTTTTAGAACTGAATCATTCTGCGCATAATTTCAAAATTGGGAAGACTTCTTTTTCGTTACCTTTGCGAAACCTAAATCACGTACTAGTGAGACATCGGCACAATTGTCATCCTGATAATGAGCAATGAGTAAACTAACGTTTAAAACGTCCGGATATGTACTACTTTGTAATTGCATATATTTGCTGCGCTGAATTGGGATATTCACGTATCATTTCTGCTTTATAATATTTCACAGGGAGGGGCAAGGTATAGCCTATCGACTAGCGAGTCGTAACGCATTGACGC
Source organism: Botryllus schlosseri (assembly GCF_051294905.1). Taxonomy (NCBI): domain Eukaryota; kingdom Metazoa; phylum Chordata; class Ascidiacea; order Stolidobranchia; family Styelidae; genus Botryllus; species Botryllus schlosseri. The sequence goes on from NC_137249.1 coordinate 22,687,885, forward strand.
TCGTGATCTTTTATTATAATATCCGACAAGAATAATGCTTAGCGCGGAATATACTTGACTAGTTCCGCTTTAGTTCGCTTGAATGTATTCACAGCTCCGCAGCTGCAAAACGAATTGGTTGGGAGTTCGAATCAGGCCCAAGTCGGTTCCAGTATTCCTACCCAAGTGTTTCTGGTTTATGTAGGGTGTGGGCTTGTACTGCTCGTACGATCCGCGTAGACGGTGTCTTGCAAAGGCCCCGACCCATAATAGTCGGTGGATCAGGAACCGTAATAACGAATACCAGCCTGGTGTAAAATGACCAATGACCATCCTATAGTAATAGAAACACCATTAATACCAACCTACTACGTTAGTGTGACCACTGATAAGTGTGACTAACTGTCTCTAACATTAATTTTGTAATTCACATATAGGTGGCTTTTCATTAGCTTTTCATTAGCTTTTCATTAGCTTACTTAGCTTTTCATTAGCTTAATTAGCTTCATTAGCTTTTCATTAGCTTACTTTTCATTATCTTACTTTTTCATTAGCTTAATTGGCTTTTTATTAGCTTTTCATTAGCTTTTCATTAGCTTACTTAGCTTTTCATTAGCTTTTCATTAGCTTTTCATTAGCTTACTTAGCTTTTCATTAGCTTAATTAGCTTCATTAGCTTTTCATTAGCTTACTTTTCATTAGCTTACTTTTTCATTAGCTTACTTAGCTTTTCATTAGCTTTTCATTAGCTTACTTAGCTTTTCATTAGCTTAATTAGCTTCATTAGCTTTTCATTAGCTTAATTAGCTTTTCATTAGCTTTTCATTAGCTTACTTAGCTTTTCATTAGCTTAATTAGCCTTTCATTAGCTTAATTAGCTTTTCCTTAGCTTAATTAGCTGCATTAGCTTTTCATTAGCTTGCATGTACAAAATAAAGGCACCCCATCGAAAAAATACTGAATTATATTGATGCGGTCTAGAACAAGCATTATTTTCTTTGTGGTCGCATAAAACCACGTATTTGAACTTTTCGCATCGCCCGTATACTCGTCATAAAGAGGGATGTTCGAATGTTCGACTTTATTCAAGCCTGATAATCGAGTAATAATCGAATCACGCATGTATACTTAAATTTCCTCAGCTCTACTGATGAACGAGAAATCGGCTGTGACCTGCTCAAAACATATCCGCAATGCTCAAATCGAATATCAGATATTATGCGCCTGTTGCAAACTATGATCTCGGAACGTCACATTGCAACATTGCGAACATTTCACAACATGCCATTCTACTTATTGTGGTGGTGACTTGGTATACAACATCACATTATTGCTACTAAATGCATACTTTATTATACTTAGCAAATTAATTCGTATCATGAATGCCGTACTATCTCATAACATACCGTATCGTCGTGGTTGTGTCGCGACTCTTACGCATTTCTGCGTTTCTGAAACGCTATTGATGGCGTTCCGCCGATTGTTTACGTCTGCAATGAAAGAGATGGAGATAAGCGCTTTGGAACCAGTGACATCAGAGGATAAACATGCGCGTTATGTAACCCGAAAATTATCGTGTTCGTTCGTACGAAAGTAAACTAAATTCGAGTTACTTTTGCAATAGGACCCGCCTGGTCCAATTGGAGTTCTTGGAACGCTTGCTCTAAAACCTGTGGCGGTGGAGTATCATCGCGATCGAGGAGTTGCCTTCACAACATCAGGAGTCAATGTGTGGGAAATCCCTCTGGTCTGCGTACATGTGCGACACACCAGTGTCCGCCAGGTCGGTGCATCGTATCTTATAAATTCGGCTTCAAATCCAGGCTAAATTCAGCGGAGTACAAGCAGTCGATGTTTATTTTACGCTCTTCGACTCGATTCACGTCTGCGCCTAGATGACGCATTTTCATTTAACATAAACTTCAGCATGACAAACACACAGAAAGCCACAAATCAGCTGGTCAGGTTGTCATTATTATACGTTCAGTCGAAATTGAAGAGAGGAATGGTTCATAACCAATGCTAGAATTACGCACATGTGTGCTTGTTGCCAAATTATTATCGATATCGACGGGACTTTGACTTCAGATAACTTCAACTGGGCTATTCAACTGTATCATTTGTTTCAAAAATGACCAATATGTGACTGGTACATTGTTTTCGAAGCTAAATTAATCGCAGTTCAATTTATCAAACTCGGAGACGTTTCGTGTGTTTAATAGCGATAGTTTGTCGCTCCATAACAAGAATATAGGCAAACATTCAAGTAAAAATCAATTTTGCCCGTACATCGCAGCATACTATTTCATAAAGAGCGCTAGACCAAGTCAACCGGTAATTACACGGTTGTCATAAAGACGGCGCGGGAGAATCAAATAGTACAATCGCAGTGCGCACACACTACACGGAAAATCGTTGGACTGGCATACAGCAGTATTTGCTAATAATGACATATACTAAGATTCTGAGATCCTTCTGTCGGCGTGGATATGGATTTCATTCATTATTTACGCCATACCGTCATTTGTTACTGGAATAGACTAGATTGCTCATTATAAGGTGACCGACTGAGGAATGAAATGCTGTGACGTGGTCATAGGAAGCAGACTTCTTTGTGGCACGGCAATACAATGTTATGTGAATTTCTATACCACTGTCGCAGTATAAGATACATATAGGATGCATATTGCACATGCACATCTTTACATTTGTACTCTAAACGGTGAAGCACCAAACGCATAAATCATTGAGACCCGTCAATCAGCCAGCGATTGCTCGACCCTCGTTCGTCAGTGTAGCGAATACAAATGCAACAATACAAACGTATCGCAATGACACAGCTCATACATTGAATATCGCATACGTTCGTAGGCGTTGCATATGTTTATCAGCAACGCTGTCTGGTATTGTCTTATACATATATTTGAAGTGTAGAAGGTTGATACTCCGTAAGACTGCTGTAGAATAAGCGAATCTGGGCTTAGTGGATATAAATAGACAACGGAACCGGATTAGCGATTTGTGATGTAAATGAAAGCAATACAGGATTGGTGGCAGCAATGATGTATAAATAGCATTAATGCGTTTTTACTTTGGAAAGTAGGCAGAGGAAAACACCTATAAACCCGTCTCTTTCAAACGGAAGCGAAACAGATTATGCATACGTATCACTTCTGCTAAGTTAAACCAATGTCATATATGAAATTGAAGCTGCTCATTACATTACAAAGTATTATTATTAGAAATTATATCGATACCAGTACCTAATTATGGTTAAGTTGCGACAAAAGAAAACTTGAAAATTCGGAACTCAATTTAGTGTAGTTGTGAACGAAGGACAGAAAAAGTTCTTCTTTGTAATGTAGACACCACACCATCAGCCTTGAAGCTGCCGTTTTGATACACATAGCTACACATTGCATTCAAGATTACGTAGTAATTTTACTCAGCACAAAATATAGTACATGTATTGCATACAGCAGTTCGAATAATAGTTATATCACTGCGACACATTTTACCCGATGTTTCTCCAGTACACTCGTAGCGAAAATACTGTGTATTCACGCCCAAACGGCCGACAAGGGTGTTGCACGAAGACAGAACCTATAACTCATAATCATATGGCGGTCATAAATCATACGTGCCCACGCGCATACCTACCTACGTTGCTACGTGTATGCATAATTTGAATTATAATTTTGTACTCTATTTATACCGCGTTATAAGTCTAAGCTAGGTTCTGGTTTCGTGTGACACGGGTGTATATTCATACCCATATATCAGTGGTGGTACATGACTGGAAATACACTATATTATAGGCATGTATCGGACGTAGTAAATATGATTTGTTTTTACCACATGTACGTCACAATTGTCGAATCCCAAACTAGGTTACATTAGTGTTTTTCCACAGCCTATAAGTAGGCACATGCACGTCACAATTGTCGAATCCCAAACTAGGTCACATTAGTTTTTCCACAGCATATAAGTAGGCTTTAATGGTCTATAAACCGGTTATCATGATATTTTTATGTCTTCAAAAATGAAATTGAAGATCTCAGATCGATGAAAATGGGTTTCTTAATTTATCATCGGCGACATAAAATTTATTCCACGAATAAAATGCATCGAAAATTCAAAACTTACACGAATGACAATTAACCGCATTCCCAGGTGTACAACGTAATATTGGAGATATCACGAAATCGATTCATCGGGAAGTAATTACATTTGATGTCCCCATTTGCATCACGTGTATATTATGAAATATGTAGGGTCCGCCTATTATTTCATCTAAAGATCTGCGGCCAATCGGCATCAAAGTTTTACGGTGACGTAACTGAAGCTTAAAATAACAACAACGACAATCCATTCCTTGTCTTACAAGATATTATACATCGGTGGGAGTAATTCGACATTTGGGATTACCGCAACACCCACAGAGCGTGCAATTCCCCGCTCCTCTGTCAAATATAATCGACTTATCGAAATGTCACGTATTTCCTAATTAAGATTAATTTGTTGAGTTTCAAGGCCATTTATTACGCCTCTGATGTATGTTCGGATAATTAGCCTAGTGGTGTTTTGGATCCGTTTTTGTTTCAATCGATTTGTTGTCTCGCAAATTATGTCAATTTGATTGGCACTTGAACAGATTATGTTGCAGCGTTACGAGGTCAATAACATGGTCATGTGCAATATCGTTTTCCTTTTATCTTCTACTCATCATCCAATGATTTATTATGATGCAGATAAATTTGATTTATTGATTGATAGATAGATAGATTGATGGTATCTAATATGATAACTGATAACTAATAACTAATATGTAACATATTCGAAGCAAAATATTGATTATTATGTATACTGTATATACGTATGTTACGTACGTACATACGTACCATACGTATGTTGATAAGAATAAATTATCAATATTAGGATTATTATAGGACGGGTCCTAAGCATATTATGTATTCATCGCATGTATTGGAAACCAATTTATTTCATAGGAACAATTGTACCTATCATAATTGCAGGCTCGACAGCGATAAATAATCAATAACAAATACTGTGTCGCATGTAAAGATCTTTGTCTCATAGTACATATGCTCCAGGAAGTCCCCAAAATTGCGGGGAAGATTTTACACATTAATCTTTAAGAGAAATGCTCGCCTTACACATGATAGCGGATATTTCACTTTCACACTGTGCCAAATTTTGACACCATTTCTATTAATATGATTTCGGGATTCATCGGTACCGGACTGTGGCGGCATTTATGACAGCGTGTGAAATTGGGACATCATTTCTATTAACACGATTTTATGATGTCGGGAGTGGCGGTTACGGTCCTGCGTTTGCACAGATACGCAGCAAATTGGTTACGTCGAAAATCAGAATAACTCGACTGTTTTCCGAAGGCCATAAATATAAAAATTAAAAGAAATCCGAAAGATGACTCATTATAGGTATTTTCCTCGATCCCAGACCAATTTTCCTATATATCCTGTAGAATGGTCCAAATGGAGTCGGTGGTCTAGTTGCTCTAAGACGTGTGGAGTTGGCGAGAGGCGAAGAACGCGCACTTGTGGCAAGGGCGAGACCTCTTGCTCAGGGAACGGAATACAAAAGAATAGATGTCAGTTGGGAGTTTGCAAAAAAGGTAAAGCAGATCACAGCTGGGACATTTGAATCGTTTCGCTTCAAAGCCTATACCGCACAAGAGTGCCGCAAACAATGTCAAATCTACATGAATCGATATGCCCGTCGATTGGCCATGTAGCCGCAGTTGCGAAATTGACCCAGGTCTGGCGCATCATGGAATGAGTTAATCAGACAATCCGCTTCAAAGTAATGATCGGCTAACCTATGAACTATAGCTTGCTTATTACTGTACGGTACGTACATGCAAAACACTGAAGGTTGAATAGCGCTAATCAAGCAATCAACAGATGGCACTGAGAACTATCCTCAGATTTACAATGTGTAACGAAAAACTGCTGTAGATAAAGAGAAATTCACCACAGTTAATGTAGTTGAGGATAGTAAACCTTGAACAGCAATGTAAAAGCTCTTTGATTACGTCACTCATTAAAATGTAAACGCATGGTGGTTTGAGGCCTAAACGCTGCACTTCGTAAGCATAAATGTTTTTTCTCGCTTTGGTCATAAACGTTAAAATTGTTACAGTGTTAGAATCTAGCATGACGCCGTAATGTCTCTCTCGTGTAACCACTGATATACAATATACATTCAATGGCTTGCCACTTTAGCGTTTTGAGAATGTGATTTGATAACCATGCTCCCACATATAGTTTCATAAATCAACAGGTAGGGCACTAAAGCGTCAGCTGCTAAAGAAACACCCCTGCATATAGTATATACCTCAATAGACTACATATTAGGCCACGCATACACGTAACCTTGTTTATAAATATCCGACTGCAGATCAATGTATTCGCAAAGACACGGTACACTGATTCATTACAAATTAAGGGAATTTAAACTGGCCGTATCATGCTCCTATGGACTCCGATTTGATAACACTGTGTCATGTGTCCCAGTACACAACACCCAGCACCCAGCACCCAGTACACAGTGCGTGCACACTGCACAGCACACAATACATAATTAACGACCAATAATGACTATAAGTGCACAAACTCGTACCCAAAGGCCCGTTGAGCGATAGTATGTTGTAGCGATAGATATGTTGGTGTAACTTGAAATGTAATGCAGAGATTGTGGTGTTATCGCGTCGCTAATTCACTGTGAATCGAAATATTTGGAAACATACGAGAAAACTATCAAAATATATGACTTGAATGTCTCAGGTCGTATGACTTGTAATGCACAAGAAATCGAGTTCAAGTCGTGTCAATACAAAGATTGGCTCAAGTCCACTCGATTCATTTTTCAATTCGAATTACGATAAAACTGCGATTCAAATCTAGGTCAAGTCGAATCATGACTCGAGTCTTTACAACTCTGCATCCAACTATATATATATATATTTTTTTTTTAACTTGTCGACAAATTGCATGAAATTAGCAGAGTTGCATTCAAGGTCAATCGGACGTATCCGCCAGTAGCGAAAGCCGACAATAATCCGTAATTTTATGAAAAGCGGTAATATCATCGTGACTATACCGGGCATGTCATCACAGACACAATACGAACGTATGGTACGAATGATTTTGGAAATCATCTAAATTTAATTTACGTCCCTTAACATAAATTTCCAGGTAGTTACACTCATGAATTCGTATCGGATTTTACCGTATAGAATCAGGAATTAAAAAACTTTAGGCGCGTATATTGATATCTGCCATCTAACTGTTGCAAGACAATAGAAACTCCCTAGATCTACAAGCGTGAGGAGATTTGAAAGTCCAAGGTTGTAGTGAGACAGTACGGTTGTGGAGTTAAAACGTTAAAAAAGAGAAGCTATGTAACATCGAGTCCAATCGAGATCCATGATATCGAGTCATGTTACAAGACATTGTGCCGACCGCTAGGGTTGAGTTATGGTTATGGAAAATCCCATCTTTCGAATCTCAATTTAATTCAGAGGTTATCATATCAGTGTTAGGATCAAGTCACTACCTTCGAGTCACGAGTCATTTCGAGTCATTGCACATTCTGACTCTAGTCAAGTCAAGTCAATCGATTTTCAAAGATGACTCGAGTCAAGTCAAGTTACTCGATTTTTGGAGGTGACTCGAGTAAAGTAAAGTCACGAGTCAAGTCACAATTCAAGTCAAGTTGTCTTTTCGAAGTATGAGGCATAATTATGCCATTGCTTTTTGTTAGCTGTCTGAAATACAGATTGAGTGGTCATAGATTTTGTATTTTGTATTTTATTGAACAATGTTTGGCGCTTATCGCCGATAAGGTCATTTGCGCCCGATCATGAATATTGTCCTTTGCTTGGTCTTTGCTTGTGGTACGATTTCTCAAGAGGACTTCCAGTCATACTCTCATTCACGTCTTTCACTCTCGCTCGCACGCGTCCTCGTCAGAGTCAGTTGCAGCCGATTATCGCAAGCTCGACTTTGTACTTGCTTCATCTGGGCTTTTCGTACGACGCTGCATATGCAGTGAGGTCAGCGATGAGGAGCCCAGATAAACCTCCGACACATAGAAGTAGGTCCGAACCGGGATTCGAACCACTACCATTGGTGTCGTGACACTGGTGCATAACCAGCTGCGCCACTCGCTTCCCCGTCATTGATTTAGAACCGATGAACGAATATAGAGTTACATATACACGCAAGAAGGCACTGTATCGCTCACACATACGTAGAACTGCTAAACCTCAGTTCATAGTTACCAGCCAAAAAAAAAAAGAGTAAATACGAATTGATAAGACGCTTTACATTACGCATTTACAAATCGGTAAGATACATTACGAGCCTGCGCCAATGGTTGAGGACTGTGCAAACTATATTCGAATTCAGTTTCAATAAAACAAGAGGTTTGGTTAAGGTAAAAACAGAGAACAGAAATTAATTTACCACACTAGTTTACGACAACGTAAGCTGTAAGCTTCGATCACTTCGTTTGCGGTCAATTTATTTGTGAGAGAACAATAGAGGCTCAGTAGAACGCACGATCAATAAATGATTGGTCGCTCTCACGAGTTACACAAGCGTTTCGCGAATAATCCTAACATATGCAAGATACGATGATTTTGATCGACACCGATTAGCCTACTTGATGACTTGAAATTGACTCGTGAATTTTGCTCCGAGTCACGAGTAAATCCACATTTCTGATACGCCGAGTCAAGTCAAGTCAAGTCATTTTAGCAAAGTGACTCGAGTCAAGTCAAGTCATACCAAAAAGGTGACTCGAGTCTGACTCGAGTCAAGTCATGACTCGAGTCATCCCAACACTGTATCATACGAGAGAAATTTCTGGGGAACGCGAGCACCTTCATTTTTCTGTGACTGGGATGAAAGTTTTACGTAGCATACTGGGATTAGCTCTACCATAACCAGTGTCATTTGCTTATTATGAATGCTACTTGATTAGCGCAAGTTCAATCTTTCGTGTTTTACTGATGTACAATGATAAGCGGGCTATAATTTATGGGACCGCCAATGACGACTGTGAAGCTGATTTTCTGACAAACTCATTCAACATTGAGCCACACTAGATTCGCTTTCCCTGCACAAGATTTGGTCTGGTATGGTAAAGTTGTAGATCCAGCAGTCTCATAATGTCTGGAGAATAATTTTCTCAAATTTAGTTCCAAACTTCCGGTTGAACCTGAAGTATGCTTGTTCCTTTTAAAACAATTTCGAGAACAGATTTACTGGTGAAGAACCGTCAAGCCCACCCGTCTCATTGAATGTGTGATATGATGCTTGATATAGTGTAAATACATAATTTGTTGCGATTTGTCTTTCAATAACGTGCACATCTTGCTATACAATTCCAAGGGTTGCGCCATGCACACAGAAACAGATAAATGGTACGCAGTTTTAAAAAGTTTGAGAACCCCTTATTTAGCTATGCACAATTGAATATGCCTCACGGATCCGTAGTCGCCATTAAGTCGCTACCACTTTCATACTGTCGAAACGAAACACATATCAAGTATACAGATTAAACCCGCACCTTGGACTCTTGCAAAAAAAAACAACACTCGTTATAAAATCAGAAAGCGAATATCTCTGAATTCTATGCATTCACAATTATTTATCTACCGACCGTAACGATGCAACTGATCGTCATCAGACCAACAACACACCAACTGTAGAGGCGCATATTGATATAACTGATAATATGCCATATTGCCATGTATTGTAATGACCAACAAGCAAGCATTGATGGATCGTGGTTTGGCGTATCACCATTAAATTGGGGTCAACTTAATAAATTTCTCCTAACAATCCATAAAATGCCCGAAAGGATTTTATAGTGGGACATGTTTGCGGCACAAAATATATAAATCAAACTCATAGTGGCAAGGGTATCAGTATAGTGCACCATCTGGTGCGGGTGTTGCCCAGATGCGAGTGAAAATGCCAAGAAACTTTCAGCCACAAAACGCACAAGACTTCAACGCAAACCTAAACCCGTGAAGCAAATAACCGTATCCAGAAAACCGCATTGGGCGAGATGGGGGAAGTGGGTCTCGTGCTCCGAAACTTGTGGACGCGGTGCCCGCTTACGAGTGAGACGTTGCAGATACGGACGAAGTTGTGAAGGCAAAAATATAGACGTCGCCGAATGTCAAATAAAAAAGTGTTACGAAGGTAATGCCGTGGAGATTTCCAAGGCTGTATTCCTGCAAAACAACGATTTTGCAACACGATCATTGCATATCCACATGTTGCTGTGTTGATCACTTTATTCGTTGCTTTACAAGCTATACTTTACAATTCGCCTGTATTTTAGTCTTCCTTACAAGCATTAATTAATCATGGCATACATGTTCAAGTTCAAGTCTGCATAAATTAAAGGAAGCCTTTTTCTATCCAAACCAGTGGGACCACATTTGAAACTAGATAGTAGGTATGGAGAAGCATGAAAATACTCCGGTACTCATAACAAACTTTTCAAGCATGTTCCTCAGGATACCCCCATCCCATTAATTCAGGAGTATACACCTAAACATCTATATAATATATCGGTTACTTTAGCTTTGGTAGACGCGTATTAACTAGTCACTACTGCTATTGAAAGGTACAAACTGCAAATGCATATGAATGCTACAACGTAGTATATATATGTCGTCATGTGATGGCTCTTCAGTCTTCATACATACATGCACAAGTTTGCGCGGACAAGCTGATTGATATTGGACCTACTGCGATTTACATTCAACTGTTAATCCTTATTGTGATGTAAAATTGCATAGGACTGTGTTCTTCCCAAAATAATCTATAAAAGTATATAGCCTATATCACCACTACAACTAAAGATTTTTCGCTATGTGACGGGTAGGCTATTCATCCATTCGTTTGAGGCTACTCTGCAGGAATTCTTTTCCCGATTTTCAGCAACGGCCTTGAGCGACTTACACTTAACTAATATCCGTTATGTCAGCATTGATGTACATAAATTGACGAGAACTATTCAGAGAAACAAATATCATCTGTTTATGACTGTCTATTATATTTTTGTTGGATATTCCGTAGTCAATATGAGCCGCAAGAAGACTCACTTGGAACTGCGGTAAGGAATGACTGCTTACATATTTTTATATAGCTGTGACATCAGCTATCTTCTCAATTCATGAATGGATGCAAGAAATCCATATAAAATGGCGACATTTTGTCTTGATACAACCGAATTGTGGTAACAACTGCTCGCTCGCCGTGAGACCCATCTGCTTCGAAGAACTTCGCAATCCTATTTTCACAGTGCAGTATGCTGGATCTTCATTATTCGCAATGAGACACATGCGAATATCTTCTGCCCGATGGAAAACTGAATCTATTTTCCATGCAACTCATTAACCAGCGCAGTCTATATACCTCCTCTCAATAGTACCAACGTTGCACCCGGTATTTACGTTAAAATCAAAACATATTTAGATCCGGAATGGGGCGCATGGTCAACGTGGTCGGAATGCTCAGCCTCTTGCGGGAAAGGAGCCCGATCTCGAAAACGAGAATGCTCTGATCCGGGAGAATGCCGCGGAAATGACTCAGAATCAGGACAATGTTACGGCTACAACTGTCCGAAAAGTCGGTATATAAGATTCTTTGACTTGGAGGCCGTGCTCAAATAGCTAACGAATGGACACGAGTCGAGTTAATAGGGTCCCGAACACGCTAATAGTAACCTCAGATCGGCCTGAATGTGATGGTTGAAATTACAGACCCATTTGGACCACTTTTACGAAATACCTGCTACAGGTCTAGTATATAACTTGAAATTCAGTATGACGTAAATGGAATACCAATCCCAGTCCGAACATTAGTACCTCTTTCTGCCCAAATGGGACGATTTCCTACCTGTAACTGTACCGCAATCAATTGATGTTTGAGGCATTCATGGTGGATTTCGATTATAATGTTCATTTATACAAGACTGATATTCGTTATTATGCTTACGTATCTGCCGACTTGAAGCTCGGACCACTCTTTCAGACACCAGTTAGGCGGGTCTGATGGTGAGGGGGTACCACATTTAGTATGCATCACGATTTGTAAATATCTACATGGTCTTAACACAGCATTCGTATCACGGCTTTCGCTGGAGCTATCTTTGTTTTCAAATGCTGCTACACTTGACTGACTATAGAGATTATGGAAAGTTCCCTGTCACACACAGAACCAACTTGGCTAGGATGGTCACAATGTACTGCAACTTGTGGGGGTGGAATACGGATACGAACGAGGACTTGCGATGGCAGGTCGAGTAAATGTCTTGGATCTAATGTGGAGTCAGATTCGTGCAACACCGCCGACTGTATACAAGGTGCCCACCACTAGATTCTTAGTAGGCCTACCCTAGAGCCGTGGTTCTCAACCTTTTTCACTTCACGGACCGGTAAAATTTCAAAAGATATTTGGCGGACCGGTAGACCTTAAATAATTGAAATCAAGTCAAATTGTAAAGTATGAAGCCGTTTTCCGAAAGTATGGTACTATAGAACAGGGGTTCTCAACCTTCTTTGGTTGTGGCCCATTTTCTGGTTTGAAAATGTTTTGTGGCCCACCTCTTATGCAACAGCAGTGGTTCCCAACCATTCTCCACCCACGTACCATTTCGAGGGTTTATGCTGTGCTCGCGTACCACCTATACATAAGTTACTCGCGCCGAAGGCGGTCAAAAATGTTTCCAGCGTGTCGAGCTGCCGAAGGCGGCGAAACAGAAAATAAACCTCCCATTTTAAGGCGCAGTCAGGACCGTAACAGCACTTCGTCAGCCCCCAAAAACGTTGGTGTTGGGCCCCCATATGGTGATAAACCGAACCCCAGACCCCCTCAGGCTATACGCATTTTGTCGCTTCTTCGTATCGTCATCTACATTGGGTGTCCGTTTTGTAACTGAGCTTGTGTCACCTAAGCTCGCAAAGCGCGAAAAAATCAATAATTCATGATTGAATCCTTCAATATGCTATCAATTTTTATCCTCTCTCTGCTCACGTAATCAGATTTACCGGGAGAGCTGAGTGAGGTGTGTTGGACGAGGTAGGACCCCTAAAAAATTATTGAATATCTTCGGGCGTACATGCTGGTATAATGACTACGTTAAATGATGCTATTTCGTAACCTCCTATCTGTGATGTCAAAAGATAATTAAATCACCCGAACGTACTAAACTAAAAGACATTCGTTACTGGTAAATAATGTTCCCTGCGGGATGACATTTGTCTTGTGGAGCTCAGATCGCCAGGACAGGAACATTTGGCGCTATTGATCGTTCTTCTGTCACACGTCTCTGAGTCGCATGTTACATGGGCTATAAGTTCCTATTGTGTTGGTGCGTCGTGGCGCGGTAATGGCCAACGCCGAAGTGCCCATTTCTATCAATCGTGCGTAATTTTGGTAGGAGGAAGCGTATCCAATAAGCAAGGCAACATACACTAAATTGCGCGCAGCGCGAAAATTTTTGGAAAAAATTGCATAAATTTCCAAAAAAAATACTCTATGATTGCGGTGGTGCCCTATACTTCCACAGGAAGTTGATAATTGGCAAAAAGTTGCAATTATGGGTATTTTTATGTTACAATAATATGACCTGCCGAAGGACAGTAAAGCTACATCGAATGCACTTCAGTTCCAGTTTAATGCAGAACGCCCTTTTCGACGGCATACTACATATGACTAGGGCTGGGCACAATGATTCGAGTACTCGAATCTGAATCGAATAGTAATTCTAATGATTCGAGTCGAGTAGTAAAAGACGATATTTTCGAGTACTGGAATAATACGCTTCTCACCACTGAAAGTTAATTTATCACTGAGAATTATAGTTTTGATACTATTTTTCACTGATGCAGCCTTGAAACCTTGCTTGGCGGTATCGTAGCATACGAAACATAGTACAAAGCTACGAAGATTACTGGACGTAGCATAATTATCCCGCAACATTGTCACCAAGCGGAATGAAATCGGTATGGCCGAAAAATATCCTAGTATTTTTTATGTGATTGATAACAGGCATTATATTCTTTGCGGTGACATAAATAGTGCATATTTGAACTTTGACGTATTGCATTATGTTATGACTTCATAATGAGTAATACTCGATTACTCGACTCGAAACATATTACGTGATTCAGAATCGAATCACTCATGTACGATGTACTTGATTTTGCCAAGCCCTACATATGACCCCGCCAGAATACTTGGTTACTTTAGCACGAACTTCCAGGTATTATACAGTCGACATTATTTTCGTTGCTGTAAGCCGTAGGTTGCCATAGCCGGGGCGATAAAAGCCGCCATTCCCCTCCCATTTTCGACTTGTAAATTGTGACTCCACACGTGCCACTATACACGTCTCATCAGAGTTGGATGAAAAGCTTAATGCAGCCTCCTTATACTTCGATAATATGACTATATTTTTGAGATAACAAATATAACTAAACTTTCACTAATTCTACAATTTTCCAAATAGCTCCGCTGTCCACCTCAAAATTATATTGTGGCCCACCAGTGGGCCATAGCCCACAGTTTGGGTACCCCAGTACTAGAGAGTGACATTTTGAGGATTTGGACCGTAATTAAATATGTTTATGATGTTGTATTCAAGTGATTTTACGGCCGTGTCTGTTGAGCGCTGAGTCGACATAAAATTGCCTTGTCCAGATAAACATCCTTTCGCGCCGAATGCCATGAATTAACCGAAAATACTTTTCTCCACGAAAATATCCATAGAAGAAGCGTTTTGGAGTCGGACCAATCACCTTGTCGAGCTATCTTGCTCATTTCCCAATACTACCAGACGTACTATTAGTACAATGCCTGACACACCTGACAACAGTGATACCTATATGGTCATCCACAAAATTAATGAATCGAAAACAAATGATCGTGCAAACTGCGCCCTGTGGCGAGTCGTTCGCATGTCAAATTGAACAATGAACATGTTTCATCTCACCTCACGAAGTTAATCAGTTTAAAATTCTCTGTTGTATTTACTTTACCAATGGACAAGCCTACAACACATTGTGTCTTGAAATTGGGGTGTGAAATTTTAATATACCTCGCGGACTGGCAGAAAAGTCGTCGCGGACCGGCGGTTGAGAACCACTGACCTAGAGTCTCCGTATTTTAGGGTATTGGCATTATGTCCTGTAGTTACGACAACATAAGCCTATACATCACTGAAATACAGATCTAGATATTGAATGAAAATCTAGACATTGTTCCTTGAATGAAATGTCATCTCACAGCTCCAACATGGAATAACTGGGGAGCGTGGAGCGAATGTACAAAGTCATGTGGCGAGGGATCGACAACGAGGAAAAGACAATGCAGTGACGAGTCACGAAATTGCAAAGGAAACCCAACCGAGTCGAAACCGTGTAACACAGTAAAATGCGCTCCAGGTGGGGTATAAAGTAGGGTTACCATGTTTTTGTGATCCACTCTTTAGCGCCCACTACTGGATTTCAAAATGAGCCGTGACGTCACACTAGCAAAGCTTTACTCACAGACCAGAGGTGGTCACGATCCGGTTCAGGAGTATGTGGCTGTGTGTAGTGTAACCGGGACCGAAACCAATTTTTTTCATCCCCTTCCCGCTCAAATAAACAATGTTTTTGAGCCCACCGTAGGGCAATCGATGCCACTTTCGGGTGGGTGGGGGTGGGAGGGGGGTCGTTGCTGTATGATTCTTACCTATGATTTTTTGAATGAATTCTGTCAATAATATTGGTTGTTTCATATATTAGTATATAGTTACTATTCTCCGCCCCCATGATCAGAGTTAGCGGTAGAGCTGGTGGAGGATGATGAATTCAAAAATACAGGGAGCGTAATTGTACATCGTTAAGTCATGTTCAATGAACATTGTTCATGTCCCATCGATAAGATTGTTCATCAGCCTTATGCCAACCTTTTATGGACGCGACTCCATCTCCAATTTGAAAATGTTCCGTGGCCCAGATCAAAATTTGACGAGCTGATTACTAAAAGAAGTCAGCACCTTTGCCCGCACTTACTCGCGGGCTATTTTGGAATCTGATTCCGATCAACATGTTCACGAACCGCAGAATAAAGGCAAACGACCCCCACGTTTGGAACTACTATCTTTGAATGAAGAATTTATACTGCCTGAACGATATTTAGGAATATACCGTTCTCGTATAATTGCGATTAAACTTATTCCACTAAATGAAGGTTGTTTTTTATTTATATTTTATTGCAGTTTTGGCGAGGGTGGTAGTCCCCATATTACAATCAATAACTGTGATATTGAATCGCGCGCAGCGCGAAGAAAAATGTCGTGCATCAGCATATATATTTCCCAAAATGATGTTTTTATGTTGATTTACGAAAAAATTATGAGCCTACGTAAAAATTCCGGACATTTGGCATATTTTAGAAATTCCTCCCGGACGCTACTTTGAACAGTGAAATTCCGGACATGTCCGGGAAATTCCGGACGTATGGCAACCCTAGTATAAAGGCCTACATTATGAAATGCCACGAACGACAGGCAATAGTTTGATGCAAGGACTACTCAGGAATTATATACTCGGTCAAAGCATTCGAGATATTTTGGTGAAATTAGGGTTACCATATTTTGGAATCCGGAAAAGAGACTTTCATCATCTTTCATATTAAGCGTTCAATATACTGTTACTGTTGCACAGAATGGAATGATTGGGGGGAGTGGTCCAAATGCACTGCAACTTGCGACGAAGCCAGTCGTATAAGACGGCGCACTTGTAAAGGCCAGGTTTGTCCAGGACGGAGTGTCGCCAGAGAAATTTGTGAACTGAATTCCTGTCCGATACGTGGGTTGAGTGAAAAGTGTTGAAGGCTCTACATCAGTTAACCGCAATATATTATATTTTAGAATGCGCTAAGATCAGAAATATCAGTGGCGGCAAAGTTGTGGGAGAGAAAAATGTGTATGACAGTGGCGATAAAGTATCTTTCGAATGCGAACCGGGCCGTCAGCTCATCGGCGTGGCAAATAGCGAATGTACCGTACATGGAGACTGGACCGCCGATCCTCCAGTCTGCATAAGTATGTACCGCATTTGATTCAAAGTCTATTGAAATACGAGCGCTTCATCGTATTGAAGACTGAAAATGACCACTCGTCACTTAAATATAGTGGTATCAGTAGCTCGCTCGCTTTTAAAAGCGAGTTGAATGATTCAATTGTAATTGCACGTTACGCATGAACGAATGAACTTATAGATGACCTATCCTACACTAATCGACCGTTAATTCATGATCATTACAATTTAATTCTTTGTCCTCTTTCTGTGATCATTGTGAAGTCCAACACTGTCATTCTATGGTTTCATTAGAATCCGCTTACACTCGTAAAGCATTAGATTAATATACCAGTAAAATCGTATATATATAATATGTGGTACGCCGGATGTGTAAACAGTAGCCTACATTTGCCATCACAGAGGTGGTTAGTCGGTATGGCGATGCCGTACAAACAGCATATAGTTTGCGTGGCTGTTGGGGCCGATACAAATATAAATACAAAAATTAACATATCCGACAGCATATTATAGTTAGTCGCTCAAGACCACTGTTGATATGTCAGGGATAGGTTAACTGGTAGTTTATAAGCGAAACGATACCCCTGTTATTCCAATTTCGAAGTAAAATAGTGGTTTCAGTAAGGATGCTCCGAAATCCTGTGATCATAAATCGTGTTATAGCCCGTACATTAGGGCTGTTCAAAAATAAACTTTTTCCCTGAATCTTGCTGGTTACTTGATTAAATCGTTATGTTGCCTTAAAAAACGACGCACACCAAATTTGAATTCATTCCAACCAATATTCGCGGATTTCGTAGAGTTTGAAAATTTTGAATTTGCCCAAAAATGCAAAAAAATTTTTTTTTCAAATTTTCCTTCCAACCTTATGGAATTGTTGCGCTGTCTTCAAAAACGATGGAAAACAAATTTGACTCAATTCCAAGCTGCAGAAGCGGAGTTATTCAAGTTTTTTGATAATAATTCTGGGATGATCCACCAATCAAGGATAATCCCAGAATTATCAAAGAAAAACTGAAATAACTCCACTTGTACGGCTTCGAATTGAGTCAAATCTGTTTTGCATCGTTTTTGAAGACAGTGCAGCAATTTCATGGGGTCGGCAGAAAAATTTGAAAAAATTTTTATTTGCATTTTTAGGCAAATTCAAATTTTTCAAACTCTACGAAATCCGCGAATATTGGTTGGAATGAATTCAAATTTGGTGTGCGTAACGTAACGTAACGATTTAATCAAGAAACCAGCAAGATTCAGGAAAAAAGGTTATTTTTGAACAGCCCTACCCGTACATTGTTACTACTGATTAACATCACCGTGTCGAGTATCTATAGTACATAAATATCAAGAGATTGTGGTGATCTGTTACTGGAGAGGTTCAAGTTGTAACATTCATACACGGATAGATACAGAGCGTAGTTGTAAGCACTTGATCCAACAGGCAGCCTCGACAACGCTATTCTTCCCACTATAAAGTGACATCGCTCCTTCAACACGAAGGCCTTCCCAGCACTCTGACAATCTCGAGAAGTAAACTGCAACAGATTTCCGATTCATGATTACAGTCGAGTTTTCGAAGTGGCAAAGATGGTCTGAATGCGATGTTACGTGCGGCGGAGGGTTGCAATCGAGAAGACGAATTTGTCATGTGATACAATGCGATGGGAAATTGGAAGAAACGCAGTCGTGCAACACCAATAAATGTCCTGGTACGGTACTCTGCATTAGGTTGTGTATATTGTTTACATGCCGAAAATTTGAACTGTTATTACATCTTCAATTCATGACATTAGGAATAGTTGATTTTCAAGTTCTCTTTGCTCTGGTGCAGAGTTAAGTTATCAAATGAGTTGTGGGCCACAAATTTCTTCTTTAAATACATTTGTGAGTTCGGCCCACTAGCTTAACCAACTTCCATTCATCCATATACAACTAGCCTACATCAAATGATATCCATCAGTGTGTAGATTGGTATGAGATGAAACGTGATAATTCAGTATTTCCTACCCGTCTCATTCGCTCCTTACCATGGCAACATTCTTCCATATAATATTTGGTTCACTTTAGATAGTTTATCAGTTGCCCAAAATTTTTCAAATACTATATTATTTTTGATCTGTGTAAATTCTCCGGCGTTTACATTCTAATTATTTTCGATGAAAGTATACATTTAAACAGCTCTTATATGCATGAATTCCAAATTTCTATGCGTCATAGGCTATGTCGGTGATGTATAGGTGGCCTAATCATCGAAGACAGAACTTAAATTATACACGGGATTCTTCGGCAATCACAACAGAAGCGAGATCTGTCGGTATCTCTGTCATGGTTCTAGAAAAACTGATAAAGTATGGAATACTTGGAAATTTCCCGGCCATAGCATACTTGCAAATTTCTGAATTCCATACCGAAATTTCGTTCCATATCATACCATACCATACCATATCATACCATGCATTAACTATAGTATGCCATGATATTCATATATGCGGTGTGAAGGCAGATCACCCGACGGGGGGCTATGGCGTTCGATTTCTCGTTTAAATTATTTCGAAGAATTACAATGCATTCCATGTTCTTCAGCGATTTGGACAGAATGGGTGTCCTGGACCGTTTGCACTGCTACCTGTGGTGGCGGGGCTAGAATTCGAACACGTGAATGCGAATCGATTTCTGATGAATATAATTGCCTGGGCAAAACCACCGAAACCGATAAATGCAATCGAGAGGCTTGTCCGAAGGAAAAAGGTATCTGAAAATATCAAGTTTTATCATGCTGTATAATCAGAAGACGCAGTCTGGGAGAGAGAAGAATAGTATATGGAATTCAGTGTGTTATTGGGATTTGCAGCAATACTAGTTCGTAACGTTGCGTAACCTTTCGGATGAAAATCTCAGTAAACACTCAACACAAGCTATCATTCGCAGAATGAACCAAAATAGTTAGCGCGGATACTCAGGTTGAAGTAGGAGTAATCCCGCAAATTAGAACTGAATTACTAGTAGAAGAAGCTATTTCTAATTCATACTGTATCTACATCAAATAAAAGTAGAAACGGATGCACACAAAGTATTCAAATAAGTAGTCTCAGTATGTGAATTTGGCAGAAGGGTGCCTCAGTTCGAGCTGCTAGTCGGTGGCGCCTACTTCAATTGCAAGATGTGTTTTGGTTACTAATGCGAAACAATCACGGCGTTGCAAATTGGTATATTGCCTAAAATATCTGTAGTTACCGCGATACTGAGGCTATTCCGACTGTTTGTTATGGCAATTGCAATCATAAAGGGGTTGCAAACATACCCTCAACGATAATCTAATTTACAATATCAAAAGTTTTAAACTGAAGTTGGTTTGCTTGAAAAGTTCTCTAGTAGAAGTAGAAGTAAGTACTCGAATATGTACCCCAAAGAGGGTAAAAGTAACTTTAGTACTTTGAAAAAGTAGACAGCTCTGTTACTTGACCCCTCCTGATTTCTTCGCGACGCCATACAAGCACTCTGAACTTGGCGTATCTTTGTATTATCCACAGAGGCCCAATTTTCAACCGAGTCCTTCATATAATACACAGGCATGATGAGTATATGCCCTGAGTATTCAAAGAGGTGCATTTCAAACGTACATGGCGTTAAAAGATGCAATTTCCTAATTATACTCATAAACAGCAGTTTCCGTGTGGAGCGATTGGTCAACTTGGACAGAATGCAGCAAAACGTGTGGAGGTGGAAGCCGAATGAAAGAAAGGCAGTGTGAAGGTGGAACGGAGAGCTGTAATGGCGAAGGAAAAGAATCGGAACCTTGCAACATCGAAAAATGTGCACCAGGTAGTCGCTTGACATATTATGCGGAAATCCCAGTATGTTATTAAAGTAGTCGGTGTTGCTGAGTCAAGTAGATGTAGAAGTAATGCTATAAATTTCTACTCAATTAGACGTACAAGTAGTGATCTAAAAGACATGGCAAAATTGCTTCAAGTATATAGAAGTAATACGTAACAATGAGAAAAATATTCGAGGACTACTAAATTAAATCGCCCTTTCAAAAACTACGTTTCATCGATTGGTCGAATAGTCTTATTGGTTATTCTGAGGTGGCTATTTTTGAAATTGGGGGATGCATCTTCGCGACTAACACCAGATTAATAATATTGATACTAGAAATAGGTGCAATTTTTGAAAAATATAGCCTGCTACCATTCGACAGGGCCGCCTTATCGTCAAGTTGACGTCCAATTTCACACATGAAAGTTATGCGAGAGTAGTTAAGTAGATCGGTCGCGAACGGCTAATTTTTGCATGGGGTAGTATAGGCGGGGTGGTGACCTGCCTCAAAACCCGGGGTGATGACCCCACCCTTTTAGACCCCCCTTGTGGTGGTGACCTGCCATTGTTTCTTATGGGCGCGGTGATGACACCACCCTTTCAGGTATAGGCTGCGGCGATGATATACCTTGAAAACTCGTGTTGGTGACCCCACCCTTTCGGTATAGGCTGCGGCGATGACCTGCCATGGAATGTTTGGTAGTGAACTAACGTTGTGGGTATAGGCTGCGGCGATGACCTGCCATGGCTTGTTTGGTAGTGAACTAACGTTGTGGATATAGACCGCGGCGTCTTTTCGCACTGTGCCTATTGATTCGTACGTAACCTGAATAGCACGCCGACTTTCAGATCGGGTTATTCGCACCTTGTATACCGCTGTTTCGCACCTACAGAATAGTCTGCTGTTCACAGTCGCAACAAGAATCACAAGTATACACATTACACATTCATTTATTACTCTGAAATCAAACTCTTCACAAAAGCACGCACAATCGTATCATTCACTTTTTTATCATCACCAAAATTATTCAAGTATTCCTCGGCTGAAAATCCTTGAGCTCTTTTTATCAAGAATGCTATAGCATGATCTCCACACACATCCCGAGTTTTACTCTGTAGCTGTTTCCCAGTCACGGAAAATTCATCCGGCTCCAGGAATTCGATTATCTGAGGTTTTAGTGGTCCGAAACCTAGTGAATCATGAAAATGAGTATCGTCATCTCTGTACACCCAGTGAGACCCAGGCAAACTCGACTCGTCGTAATTAATGGTGATAGCGAATTTTCCGCTAATTGGTTTATTTGGTAACTGGTCTATCGGATAAGTCCCTAGATATAGACTTTGTGTGTCAGGGTGGTTATAGAGAATATCATTAATCTCAGACAGAGCCGGCGTAGACGGTGATTCCAATACCAACAACATGCTAACACTCCAAATAGGTGTGAAATAGTTTGCAAAACCCCGCAATCGCTGACAACATAATGTCTCGGTCATAGCCATCTTTTGCGACTTGGCGCTACAGGCATCGATCGCTCAAGCGTTGAAATTTTCGTAAGCAGTTTGTCACAGAACTTGATTTTACTCGTAAGATTTAATAAGTAACGAATATTAGACCGTCAGTGTCGGTAACTTGAATAACGATAAATTGTCACTTATTTCTGCTCTAACCCTAATCCTTTGTGAAGTGAACGCTTATTCAAAAAGGTGTGAAATAATTTTCAAATCCTACGACCGCTCACAGGGTAATGCTTCAGACATAGTAATCGCTTACAAGGTAATATTTCCGCAATAAGTTTGTCACAGAGACGGTGATTTAAAAAACCAACAATTTGACACTTTCTGGTGGTCGCTATATGTTTGGACACTTCGGAACAGTCGTTGACTTTGTATGATAAGAATCATGAGAATATTCAAGCAATGTGTCAATTTGTCAACTTGAAATGAAACTCACTACACAAACCAAGTTGATTCGTATTTGAATGTGTTGATCCGGTACAACTCTAATCCTTTGAGAAATCCATTTACCGCGATCTGTTGATTCGAACGTACCCTGAATATTACTGACTCCAACTTCAGTCGCGTCGAATTATTCACACATTCCACGCCGCTGTTTCACACCTATAGAATCAATACCAACTAACTAAACAAGAATCAAGAAATCTCAAGTATACACATATAATAATTGTATTTATTTCTGAGAAATCAAACGCCTAACAAAAACACGCAACTTATCATTTGGCCAACTCTAGCATTAGCAAAAAATCTGGGTATTGTTGATTGAAAACCCTTGAGTTCTTATTATCAAAAATGTTATAGTGTGGCGTCGGAATCCATTCGCGAGATGTTCTATAGGTAAATTGAGGTAATCCAAAATGAAATATCTCGACTTTGACATAGTCTAAATTGAAATAGATTGACAAACATGACTACCAACTTTCCCACAGCTCCATTTCAATATTATACGCACATTGATTTGAAAAAAGTAATGATACCTTACAACTCTATTCGCGATCCGGCTTTTCGTTTGTCAAAGCGACATTTTAACATCTTACCATACTCAAAAGAATTATTCACAACATCACCAAGTGTTAAAAATCTAGTTTTCACTTACTTGATTATATCACTGCAACTCACAAATTTGAATTAATTCATTCTGGTTGTATTCGTATGATCGGTCTTTTTTTTTTATTCAATTGTAAAGGTCGTTACTGTTCTGAAGACAAAGTAAGCTATTTACTAATCGACACATATACGACTTGACATAAACATATTATATTTTGAGTATACTTGATTTGAATGTCTGAATAATAACCGAGAAATAATTTATCACAATAAAATCCGTACATTACAGCGTAAAAGATGTTGGAATGTCAGCAACTCTGTACGGTCAACCCGATCAACTCGTCATGATCATTCCTGAAATCGACACAAACACGACCACTGACTTGAGTTAACCACAAAACAGCATCAAGTTTTAAATCCACTTGTAGCTTACGGCTTATTCGAATGCTGGTTATGTTTTGTTGTAATTGAGTGTACGGAAATAGTATTACAGCTCGACATCTTACCATCTTACCATATTCAAAGAGTCAACCACGAAAACATTGCCAAGTAAATCCGTTTGTAACTTACCCAACCAACTCAACAGTATCCTTATGAAAAGTAGACAAGACTACGCGAGTAATCACCACAATCCGAAATCCATAGCAAGTTCAGTTGTATTCATAGTCCGCCAACTCGTATTTTGTTATTCAGCTGTAAAAGTCGTTACTATTCTGTAACCTAAAGTAATTACTACTCGGCGCGCACAACTCGAGATTAACATAATATGTTTGAGTATACGAGGTTTGGAAGTTTGACCAACGTAGTTGAGAATTCATTTCTTACAATCGAACGCAGGCGTTATATTGAAAATTATAATGATGTAAACATAAGGTTCGACACATTGATTTGACATATGAGATTTTGTAATGCTCGACCATGACTTGATTATTAAATTATTTTGAATCGCCTGAAATAATTGTCGTCATCTAACCAGACTACCGAAAGTCGTTGCCATCACAAAACTAGCTAAACCCAACTCCAAAGAAATTTTACTCACTCGACGGATATGAAACAGCGTCGCTTAATCGGTCTATATCGTTTTTCTAAATGCAAATCATATCCACCCAGCAGAAAACAATTTTCACTCGCTTGGTAATGAAACCGAAGTCTCCATTTGATATTTTATTTTTGGTCAAATACTTTGCAATGAACACATTTGAGTGGCTGAGCTTTACATCATCAAGCTGTCATCTGTAAATCAAGATTACATCCAACTTGTAACTGTATCGTTTAACTACCAGGTTGCATCAGTTTGCTATTTTTGTCATTCAGTGACTGCTGAACATACCAAACGATACACATTCACTTACGAAATACTGTGTTGATCGTAATTTCCATCATCGTGATAATCGCAGTACATTTGTTTCGAGTTCATAACAACCGACTACTTCTCTATGACATGACGAATTTTTGAAAAGTTAAGCTTAGAAGATTGGTGCATCTCGCAAAAATAATATACCACTCATATTGATACTGTTACTCCATTGACCGGTATTTTCAAACGAGTCGATTTTCAACCATGCAAAATTTAATACTTGAGTTGTCCCGCTTACTATATTTAAATGTAAACTCACCCGTCTTTCAACAACAAACAGTGATAAAAAAGTACACAAGCAAACACAACAAGTTTTACTTTTGTAGGACACTAATTATTATTCCACGCATCTCATTTCACACTAAGTGTATATGAAAGATATTCATGGTACACGAATATATTCGCTCATGCTACGAACATACGCAATGATTGGTGACGCTTTCACACTATTTCGATTTAGTGTAACAAAAACAACAACAACAATTTTCACTCTCTTGACTTATGAAAACAACAGACGAACCTTCATTCAATATTTTGTTTTTGTCAACTAGTTACTTTTTCATGAGACCCCCACTACTCTTACAAAAGTACGAAAGATATTTACATCACACAAAGTAATCAACTTTACTCGATATTCCCACATTACGAAACTAAAGAATGGTTGGTTTGGCTCTACAAACTGTTTCGTTACCTCAAGACCTTTATTGTCTGAATGGTTGTTCATGTGTCTTAAGAACCGAATAGTTCAACACAGCACTAGTATTAACAGAAACACCAGAGTTGTTTACACAAAAGTTGTATGTGTGCAGTATACAAATATCATGTGTAAGTCCAGCACAATTGTGGTATCCATACGAGTTAAGTTAACACAATTTACGACACCGAGGTCGCCTCATCTTTCGTAAGACAACAAACCAAGGCTTCAGGATATGTCCATGTCATAACAATAAATCAGCTACTCCAACAACAGAGTACATATGTTTTCTAGTACGGTGCTTACATCTTACACACAAATCGACCTACTTTGCTAACGAAAAGTGCTGAGTCATCACATGGTTGTCCTCACAACAATACAACTAAAACATACTATCATACAAAATGGTCGTTATAGTTTGCACACCAACGATACATCGTACAAGTAGCAAGTCTCGAGAATCCAGTTATTCAAAGAAACGTGAAAGTGTTTCTACGCCAAGTCGGTATGTTGACGAAAGCATATATTGTAATATCATGATCGATTTACATTCGTTGGTCACAAAATGTCACTACTCTAAATAATTATTTTTTCACTCAAAGCCTACTTGTCACCATTCGTTTCATCAAGCACGAGTTCAAGAAACCTGCTACGACATGAATTGTTATTTTTATGTTGTGTAAATAGGTAATAATTAATTTTAGTAACACTACATCAACATCATCGAGTTGTGCGAATAGATTTACATGTGGTCTTGTGGTTTTAATCGAAGTATACAGCACGGTCTAATGTAGAGTCATCTCTATTGTACAGCAACTCGATAATCGAAATGCATTAAAATTTAAACAACGATCTTGTTTCGTCGCACCAAAAATATGTTTACTATCGCGATACTCTACACAGGCCGTGTAAATCCTTTTCACACTCGTAATAGTATACCAACAGCTACCGGCGACAACGTTTAACAATACCAACGACACCAAACATACGATACCTACCCAAGTAAAATTACCATTTTCACCTGGAGGTCGGTCGTTACCCGAGTAGAAATACCATTATCCTTTGGAGATTTGTCGTTTACCCAGTGTAACAAACCCCTTTTCCTTTGGTAATCTATTTTTTCTCTGGGTAACAATCCTTTTTCACTTGGAAATATATTTTTTCTCTGGTTAACAAACCTTTTTCACTTGGAAATATATTTTTTCTCTGGTTAACAAACCTTTTTTCACTTGGAAATATATTTTTTCTCTGGGTAACAAACCATTTCACTCGGCGGGTCGTCGTTTACCTGAGTAAAAATATCATTTTCCTTTGGAGATCTGGCGTTTACCCATTGTAACAATACATTTTCACTTGGAAATCTGTCGTTTACCTGAGTACCAATACCGTTTTCACTTGGAAATCTATCTTTCTCTGGGTAACAATATCATTTTCGTTTTGAAAACTGACAACCACACCGGTCAATTTGATATTTTTGTATATTGTTACAACGGACAGCGACAAAATATACACCAACAACGACTCCGACACATTTGTCTAATCAAATATTCACTTGCTCTGATGCATCCCATCAAAATCATTGGTTACTCGCATGCAATAACAATGTGCTGTTGTACATCGACATGTATGTTTTCGGAATTGGTGAATAAAGGGGTTTCCGATATGTCCGTGATGTCCGGGTTCGTGCTTTGGATTTTCCAGAGTCAAAATGTTTGAATAAAACACCTCCTCGACTTTGGTAACTGATTGATACACGGATAATGGTGTTCCGAAAACGGATGAATTTATGTTCCCCATCGCGCTGACAACATCGGGTTACTTGTGAGTTTCCTCGGGTCTGTTTACTATATTGTGTCTTTACTGGTCAATACATGTCGCTCCAGTCAGCTGAAACCGGATCACTAACATGAGAAAGTGTGGGGGCCGGATCCGGATATTCACTCATGACCCAACGACCGATATTCAAGTAAACATGTTTCAGACCGTGTTTTGTCTCCATGAAAAATACCTATGCATACACCATCACATCAAGTACGTCACGATTGTTCACAAGTATTTGCGTAAACGAGGTGTATATACAATGTGTCGATGCACAAACATCATGGGACACAAATTCACGTTCTCAAGTCTCATCATGCGCCGACTCTGTATATTCAATGTGGGCATAGATGACTTGGAGACAGGCAAGCGGTCATATTTGGACGTAACACGGTCTTAGTATGAACCGACCTCCACCCAACTTGTGAAAAATGAATCTCATACGAGTACAGCCTTTTCACGGGTTCACACCTTGATTTTGCAAGATTGTTTGGATTCTCAGGTAGACTTACATCGTGATCCAGACCTCGATATATAGTAAAATCGGGTTGCATAGTTCAATTACTCACTCAATCCCCGCGTATTCTTGGTCATAACCTGGGAACTTTTTCGCCGAGACCGCAGTGTTTCACCTGGTTTTAGGTATTTGGTGATCACCATCGTTATCAATCTTTCAGGCGATGAATATGCCCGATGTTGCTACTCCCACACAACGACTCCAGCTAAACATCGTGAGCAGTGACTGCGGATTGAAATCGTAAACAGGGACTCTGTGTGTGTGTGAATCTCGAGTTCGAATACGATTAGATAATGTAATCCAAGGTGTGTCTCTGTGGGTTGAAGACTGATTTCGTGTTAACCACTCCGCAAGAGGGTGCTGTCTCATAATTCTACATACCGTTATAAAACGTGGTTGGAAACTTTTGGTCTAGTTGATCCAGCTACGTATTGAAACGGTGCACCCACGCAGACCACTGAGAAAACGTTGTCGTTACCTGACTATATCCACGAGTAATTATGGGACTACGCGTAACGTTCCATAGAATCCTCTGGCCCCACACCGTGGTTTTACGACACAGACAAGATGCAGCGGTGGAAATATTGAAAACGAAAAACGATACCTTGGTGACATTTGATTTGGATTTTACACCTGATGAACCATACACTCGATTGGTACATTCGGATGACAACTCTATCGTCGAGGTCAAGGGAAAAGAAATGTACAGATTTGTTGGTGTTGTGGATATTCAGCGAAAATCAGGGTATATGGTTGTGTATGGTTCGCATATTTGACTGAGAATATATCGGTATGCATGATGCACTATCCATTGTATCATGTCGTGTGTCATCTATGCCCACATTGAATGTACAGAGTCGGCGCATGATGAGACTTGAGAACGTGAATTTGTGTCCCATGATGTTTGTGCATCGACACATTGTATATACACCTCGTTTACGCAAATACTTGTGAACAATCGTGACGTACTTGATGTGATGGTGTATGCATAGGTATTTTTCATGGAGACAAAACACGGTCTGAAACATGTTTACTTGAATATCGGTCGTTGGGTCATGAGTGAATATCCGGATCCGGCCCCCACACTTTCTCATGTTAGTGATCCGGTTTCAGCTGACTGGAGCGACATGTATTGACCAGTAAAGACACAATATAGTAAACAGACCCGAGGAAACTCACAAGTAACCCGATGTTGTCAGCGCGATGGGGAACATAAATTCATCCGTTTTCGGAACACCATTATCCGTGTATCAATCAGTTACCAAAGTCGAGGAGGTGTTTTATTCAAACATTTTGACTCTGGAAAATCCAAAGCACGAACCCGGACATCACGGACATATCGGAAACCCCTTTATTCACCAATTCCGAAAACATACATGTCGATGTACAACAGCACATTGTTATTGCATGCGAGTAACCAATGATTTTGATGGGATGCATCAGAGCAAGTGAATATTTGATTAGACAAATGTGTCGGAGTCGTTGTTGGTGTATATTTTGTCGCTGTCCGTTGTAACAATATACAAAAATATCAAATTGACCGGTGTGGTTGTCAGTTTTCAAAACGAAAATGATATTGTTACCCAGAGAAAGATAGATTTCCAAGTGAAAACGGTATTGGTACTCAGGTAAACGACAGATTTCCAAGTGAAAATGTATTGTTACAATGGGTAAACGCCAGATCTCCAAAGGAAAATGATATTTTTACTCAGGTAAACGACGACCCGCCGAGTGAAATGGTTTGTTACCCAGAGAAAAAATATATTTCCAAGTGAAAAAAGGTTTGTTAACCAGAGAAAAAATATATTTCCAAGTGAAAAAGGTTTGTTAACCAGAGAAAAAATATATTTCCAAGTGAAAAAGGATTGTTACCCAGAGAAAAAATAGATTACCAAAGGAAAAGGGGTTTGTTACACTGGGTAAACGACAAATCTCCAAAGGATAATGGTATTTCTACTCGGGTAACGACCGACCTCCAGGTGAAAATGGTAATTTTACTTGGGTAGGTATCGTATGTTTGGTGTCGTTGGTATTGTTAAACGTTGTCGCCGGTAGCTGTTGGTATACTATTACGAGTGTGAAAAGGATTTACACGGCCTGTGTAGAGTATCGCGATAGTAAACATATTTTTGGTGCGACGAAACAAGATCGTTGTTTAAATTTTAATGCATTTCGATTATCGAGTTGCTGTACAATAGAGATGACTCTACATTAGACCGTGCTGTATACTTCGATTAAAACCACAAGACCACATGTAAATCTATTCGCACAACTCGATGATGTTGATGTAGTGTTACTAAAATTAATTATTACCTATTTACACAACATAAAAATAACAATTCATGTCGTAGCAGGTTTCTTGAACTCGTGCTTGATGAAACGAATGGTGACAAGTAGGCTTTGAGTGAAAAAATAATTATTTAGAGTAGTGACATTTTGTGACCAACGAATGTAAATCGATCATGATATTACAATATATGCTTTCGTCAACATACCGACTTGGCGTAGAAACACTTTCACGTTTCTTTGAATAACTGGATTCTCGAGACTTGCTACTTGTACGATGTATCGTTGGTGTGCAAACTATAACGACCATTTTGTATGATAGTATGTTTTAGTTGTATTGTTGTGAGGACAACCATGTGATGACTCAGCACTTTTCGTTAGCAAAGTAGGTCGATTTGTGTGTAAGATGTAAGCACCGTACTAGAAAACATATGTACTCTGTTGTTGGAGTAGCTGATTTATTGTTATGACATGGACATATCCTGAAGCCTTGGTTTGTTGTCTTACGAAAGATGAGGCGACCTCGGTGTCGTAAATTGTGTTAACTTAACTCGTATGGATACCACAATTGTGCTGGACTTACACATGATATTTGTATACTGCACACATACAACTTTTGTGTAAACAACTCTGGTGTTTCTGTTAATACTAGTGCTGTGTTGAACTATTCGGTTCTTAAGACACATGAACAACCATTCAGACAATAAAGGTCTTGAGGTAACGAAACAGTTTGTAGAGCCAAACCAACCATTCTTTAGTTTCGTAATGTGGGAATATCGAGTAAAGTTGATTACTTTGTGTGATGTAAATATCTTTCGTACTTTTGTAAGAGTAGTGGGGGTCTCATGAAAAAGTAACTAGTTGACAAAAACAAAATATTGAATGAAGGTTCGTCTGTTGTTTTCATAAGTCAAGAGAGTGAAAATTGTTGTTGTTGTTTTTGTTACACTAAATCGAAATAGTGTGAAAGCGTCACCAATCATTGCGTATGTTCGTAGCATGAGCGAATATATTCGTGTACCATGAATATCTTTCATATACACTTAGTGTGAAATGAGATGCGTGGAATAATAATTAGTGTCCTACAAAAGTAAAACTTGTTGTGTTTGCTTGTGTACTTTTTTATCACTGTTTGTTGTTGAAAGACGGGTGAGTTTACATTTAAATATAGTAAGCGGGACAACTCAAGTATTAAATTTTGCATGGTTGAAAATCGACTCGTTTGAAAATACCGGTCAATGGAGTAACAGTATCAATATGAGTGGTATATTATTTTTGCGAGATGCACCAATCTTCTAAGCTTAACTTTTCAAAAATTCGTCATGTCATAGAGAAGTAGTCGGTTGTTATGAACTCGAAACAAATGTACTGCGATTATCACGATGATGGAAATTACGATCAACACAGTATTTCGTAAGTGAATGTGTATCGTTTGGTATGTTCAGCAGTCACTGAATGACAAAAATAGCAAACTGATGCAACCTGGTAGTTAAACGATACAGTTACAAGTTGGATGTAATCTTGATTTACAGATGACAGCTTGATGATGTAAAGCTCAGCCACTCAAATGTGTTCATTGCAAAGTATTTGACCAAAAATAAAATATCAAATGGAGACTTCGGTTTCATTACCAAGCGAGTGAAAATTGTTTTCTGCTGGGTGGATATGATTTGCATTTAGAAAAACGATATAGACCGATTAAGCGACGCTGTTTCATATCCGTCGAGTGAGTAAAATTTCTTTGGAGTTGGGTTTAGCTAGTTTTGTGATGGCAACGACTTTCGGTAGTCTGGTTAGATGACGACAATTATTTCAGGCGATTCAAAATAATTTAATAATCAAGTCATGGTCGAGCATTACAAAATCTCATATGTCAAATCAATGTGTCGAACCTTATGTTTACATCATTATAATTTTCAATATAACGCCTGCGTTCGATTGTAAGAAATGAATTCTCAACTACGTTGGTCAAACTTCCAAACCTCGTATACTCAAACATATTATGTTAATCTCGAGTTGTGCGCGCCGAGTAGTAATTACTTTAGGTTACAGAATAGTAACGACTTTTACAGCTGAATAACAAAATACGAGTTGGCGGACTATGAATACAACTGAACTTGCTATGGATTTCGGATTGTGGTGATTACTCGCGTAGTCTTGTCTACTTTTCATAAGGATACTGTTGAGTTGGTTGGGTAAGTTACAAACGGATTTACTTGGCAATGTTTTCGTGGTTGACTCTTTGAATATGGTAAGATGGTAAGATGTCGAGCTGTAATACTATTTCCGTACACTCAATTACAACAAAACATAACCAGCATTCGAATAAGCCGTAAGCTACAAGTGGATTTAAAACTTGATGCTGTTTTGTGGTTAACTCAAGTCAGTGGTCGTGTTTGTGTCGATTTCAGGAATGATCATGACGAGTTGATCGGGTTGACCGTACAGAGTTGCTGACATTCCAACATCTTTTACGCTGTAATGTACGGATTTTATTGTGATAAATTATTTCTCGGTTATTATTCAGACATTCAAATCTCGTATACTCAAAATATAATATGTTTATGTCAAGTCGTATATGTGTCGATTAGTAAATAGCTTACTTTGTCTTCAGAACAGTAACGACCTTTACAATTGAATAAAAAAAAAAAGACCGATCATACGAATACAACCAGAATGAATTAATTCAAATTTGTGAGTTGCAGTGATATAATCAAGTAAGTGAAAACTAGATTTTTAACACTTGGTGATGTTGTGAATAATTCTTTTGAGTATGGTAAGATGTTAAAATGTCGCTTTGACAAACGAAAAGCCGGATCGCGAATAGAGTTGTAAGGTATCATTACTTTTTTCAAATCAATGTGCGTATAATATTGAAATGGAGCTGTGGGAAAGTTGGTAGTCATGTTTGTCAATCTATTTCAATTTAGACTATGTCAAAGTCGAGATATTTCATTTTGGATTACCTCAATTTACCTATAGAACATCTCGCGAATGGATTCCGACGCCACACTATAACATTTTTGATAATAAGAACTCAAGGGTTTTCAATCAACAATACCCAGATTTTTTGCTAATGCTAGAGTTGGCCAAATGATAAGTTGCGTGTTTTTGTTAGGCGTTTGATTTCTCAGAAATAAATACAATTATTATATGTGTATACTTGAGATTTCTTGATTCTTGTTTAGTTAGTTGGTATTGATTCTATAGGTGTGAAACAGCGGCGTGGAATGTGTGAATAATTCGACGCGACTGAAGTTGGAGTCAGTAATATTCAGGGTACGTTCGAATCAACAGATCGCGGTAAATGGATTTCTCAAAGGATTAGAGTTGTACCGGATCAACACATTCAAATACGAATCAACTTGGTTTGTGTAGTGAGTTTCATTTCAAGTTGACAAATTGACACATTGCTTGAATATTCTCATGATTCTTATCATACAAAGTCAACGACTGTTCCGAAGTGTCCAAACATATAGCGACCACCAGAAAGTGTCAAATTGTTGGTTTTTTAAATCACCGTCTCTGTGACAAACTTATTGCGGAAATATTACCTTGTAAGCGATTACTATGTCTGAAGCATTACCCTGTGAGCGGTCGTAGGATTTGAAAATTATTTCACACCTTTTTGAATAAGCGTTCACTTCACAAAGGATTAGGGTTAGAGCAGAAATAAGTGACAATTTATCGTTATTCAAGTTACCGACACTGACGGTCTAATATTCGTTACTTATTAAATCTTACGAGTAAAATCAAGTTCTGTGACAAACTGCTTACGAAAATTTCAACGCTTGAGCGATCGATGCCTGTAGCGCCAAGTCGCAAAAGATGGCTATGACCGAGACATTATGTTGTCAGCGATTGCGGGGTTTTGCAAACTATTTCACACCTATTTGGAGTGTTAGCATGTTGTTGGTATTGGAATCACCGTCTACGCCGGCTCTGTCTGAGATTAATGATATTCTCTATAACCACCCTGACACACAAAGTCTATATCTAGGGACTTATCCGATAGACCAGTTACCAAATAAACCAATTAGCGGAAAATTCGCTATCACCATTAATTACGACGAGTCGAGTTTGCCTGGGTCTCACTGGGTGTACAGAGATGACGATACTCATTTTCATGATTCACTAGGTTTCGGACCACTAAAACCTCAGATAATCGAATTCCTGGAGCCGGATGAATTTTCCGTGACTGGGAAACAGCTACAGAGTAAAACTCGGGATGTGTGTGGAGATCATGCTATAGCATTCTTGATAAAAAGAGCTCAAGGATTTTCAGCCGAGGAATACTTGAATAATTTTGGTGATGATAAAAAAGTGAATGATACGATTGTGCGTGCTTTTGTGAAGAGTTTGATTTCAGAGTAATAAATGAATGTGTAATGTGTATACTTGTGATTCTTGTTGCGACTGTGAACAGCAGACTATTCTGTAGGTGCGAAACAGCGGTATACAAGGTGCGAATAACCCGATCTGAAAGTCGGCGTGCTATTCAGGTTACGTACGAATCAATAGGCACAGTGCGAAAAGACGCCGCGGTCTATATCCACAACGTTAGTTCACTACCAAACAAGCCATGGCAGGTCATCGCCGCAGCCTATACCCACAACGTTAGTTCACTACCAAACATTCCATGGCAGGTCATCGCCGCAGCCTATACCGAAAGGGTGGGGTCACCAACACGAGTTTTCAAGGTATATCATCGCCGCAGCCTATACCTGAAAGGGTGGTGTCATCACCGCGCCCATAAGAAACAATGGCAGGTCACCACCACAAGGGGGGTCTAAAAGGGTGGGGTCATCACCCCGGGTTTTGAGGCAGGTCACCACCCCGCCTATACTACCCCATGCAAAAATTAGCCGTTCGCGACCGATCTACTTAACTACTTGCGAGCCTATCACAAAATTAGATACTTTTTACTTCACATAATACAACGTGTGAAATGTATGTAGTTTTGCCCAAAAAGTTTCAAGTAGAAGTGGTAGTAGCTTAGTCTGAAAACATGACCACTTTAGTATGTAGTATAAGTATACGTTAGTAGTCTAGTATAATAGCCCAAGTCTTAGCGAAAAGAGTGTGTATTTACACCCTTGTACCACCCTTGATATACGGGTGTGAGTATACACACATGGCACCAGAACATAGCTGAGACTTATACCGCAGTACAAATCGAATACAATATCTTAATCCAAATGATACATGCACGTAGGAACGTAGAAATGTATACACGTAGTCAAGTAGGATTTATAACCGCGATATTATTCTGAGTTAGGTTCTGCTTTCGTTTACCACACAACCCCTTTCGGCCGTTTGGATGTGAATACACATTTACACACTCTTTCACTAAGAAGTGGTAGTAGTATAGTCTACAAACGTAACCACTTGAACAAGGAGTTCAAATAGGCAGAACCTATACTTGTGTTCACGAAAAAGGATAAGTACATCCGTACAGACCACATCAGAAAATTTCCAATCGCAACTGCATCCAAGAAATTATAGCTCATTGACATATATATTTCACCTTTGTCAGAGTGGAACGATTGGAGTCCGTGGTCAAAATGTGACGCGACTTGTGGGCCAGCGAACCGCGCCCGGTTGCGATCATGTAAAAGTGAAGGATGTGATGGATCTGGCTTTGAGCGAGACACCTGCAAACTCCAGAGTTGCCCGAAAAGTGAGATATTGTCGGTGATTCCTACTAAGATCTGTTGTCAGGCCGGGTAAGCCATACATCATTGCTTGTAAAACTGGCATCCAACGGTTCCGCGCTATTCGCTAGGTTCTCGAGGATTGCGCGGAAAGGTCAAATGGTAGTGTTGATTCGATAGCCTTACTGGCAGAGCTGGGCAAAATCAAATAGCTGAGTGATACGATTCTATATGGAGTATTAGAAGCCGAGTCGAGTATTCCAGTATCACATTTTATGACGTCATCATAGCAGTATGGATGATTTCGAAAGTTAAAATAAGTACGTTTTAGCGACCATAAATAAAATAATACCAGCTACATACCACATTTACGATAAAGTATTATATTTATTTTCGACCATGTCCATTTCGATGTTTGGAATTTCCATGCCGTATTTGGTGATACGGTTGTTGATATGCATGAACATGCATGCATGTTCTTCTTAACTCCGTACTAGTCGCTAACGATTATACCATGCACTAACGTGTGTCGGCCGAAAATATTCGGGTGTACTTTAGTATGGATATAATGAATATATTTTTCAATGGTATATTGAAGTTCTGTACACCTCAAAGTGTCTGTTCACATGGCCATTGCATTGCGCGTTGTAAAAATGTTACGGACTGATCGTAACAAAACACAGAAATGTCTTTTCTACTAACGTCCGTTACTTTGTGCCACTATATGCTATGTTTTGGATGCTGTGTCACAACCGACCTAGATTTCACGGATTACACGGAAGAAAGATAATATCGAAACTAACATTCTCCTCGGTAATACATCTCTTGATGGAAAAACCGTATAATCTCAATGCTCCAATAAATAGTCTCTCAGACTCTCACGACTCGACTATAACCATTACAATTACGCCCAGCCCTACTAACAGGGCATTCAATTCTTCATCGCCAATGTCTTGTGATGCTCCATAGAGGAAAATAAATGGCCCGTTAACGTTACGTTTCTCGAAATCCAACTTTCTCCCTCGCCACGATATGATTAAATTTAAATCAAACTAATCTGTTTCGAAGAAGATATCCTTTTTCTGTCGCATTCTTAATACTAACTGCGTTTTACCTCAAGCTTATAAGCTGCTCGCGGTTATATTACGACAATTCGAAGACCTTGAGAGCGCATGAGCCAAATGCTAAACACGACTTCATATTACAAATATATCTTCAGAATGCAGTGACATACAACAGATAGATGACGGTACTGTCTTGGGAAAGAAGGCATCTTATTTCAGTGGCGATAAGTTATCCTTCAAATGCAATCCTAATCGCAAATTGGTTGGCTCGACTCACATCAAGTGCACTCCAGAAGGGAAATGGACGTCGGAACCCCCGACTTGCGTGGGTATGTGCGATTGTTTGACCACTCACTCCACCATTAGATACGTGAGCTATTGGTCCATCAAACATTAACATTCGTGTTGCCAACAAGCCTACCAACACATGTAAATTCATTTATTCTTTTCATAATTTACGTTTTTGGATTTATGATATTAGACCGAAATGTATATGTTCTTGATATATAGCGTCCTCTCTTTTCATTGCATCACGATCTTGTAAGTCAATGAATGAATGAATGAATTATTTAATTAATTAATTAATAAATGTCCAAGGGCTGACAATCCTGTACTATGGATTTCTTACCTTGTTTATTCTGCGTTAATTTTTATCAAGCTAGTTGAGAGAAATGGACACCACTAGAATCGATTGTACTAAATAATTTTAGCAGTTGGTAAAGTTGTAGCCTACTTCATAGGACTGTCTTGTCATCACCACGCACGACTTAGGTATATACAGGGGGAAGGTGTGGCAAATTGGCTACAGGGCCACAATGGTACATCGTGTATGATACGAGGTTACTTATTTCATAGAGGAATGGTCTGACTGGCAGACATGGTCGGAATGCACCTTCACATGCGGTGAGGGATCTCAATCTAGAAAACGCCTTTGCAACCTGATTGAATGTGACGGTGACACCAGAGAAGTCAGATCATGTAACACTGAACATTGTCCAGGTATATATAGCCTAGGGTTACCATATTTCAACAACCCAAATTCCGGACACTCTTTAGCGCCCACTAGTGAATTTCAAAATGAGTTATGATGTCACACTAGCAAAGCTTTGCTCATAAACCAGAGGTGGTCACGATACGGTTCAGGAGTATGCGGCTGTGTGTTGTGTAACCGGGATCGAAAGTACATGTTTTTAGCCCCCATACCGCCCAAATAAACAATGATTTTGAGCCCACACTATAGGGTAATCGATGCAACTTCTGGGGGGGGGGGGGTGCTTGCTATATGAATCTGGTTTCTACATACATCTGGTCGTTAAATTATTTGAATGAATTCTGTCAATAATATTGGTCGTTCCATATATTACTATATAGATACTACTCTCCGCCCACATGATCAGAGTTAGCGGTAGTGCTGGTGGAGGATAATGAGTTCGAAAATACAGGGAGCGTAATTGCACATCGTTAAGTCATGTTCATGTCCTACTGATAACATTGTTTATCAGCCTTATGCCGGTGCGCACCACAGAGCTTTATAAACACCCCACATCCAGGGGTTTCCGACCTTTTATGATCGCGACTCCATCTCCAATTTGAAAATGTTCCGTTGCCAAGATCAAAATTTGACGAGCTAATTACTAAAAGAAGTCAGCACCTTTGCCCAGACTTTCTCACGGGCTATTTTGGAAGCTGATTACGTTCAACATAATCACAAACCCCAGAATAAAGGCAAATGACCCCCCCCACGTTTGGAACCACTATCTTTGAATAAAGCATTCAAACGGCCTTAACGATCTCTAGGAATATACCGTTCTCCTGTAATTGAGATTGCAATTAGACTTTTCCCAGTAAATGAAGGTTATTTTTATTTATATTTTATTGCAGTTTTTGCGAGGGTGGTAGTCTCCATATTAAAATCAATAAATATGATAGTAAATCACGCGCGGCGCGAAGAAAAATATCATGCATCAGCATAAATATTCCCAAAAAATATTGTTTTATGCTGATTTACGAAACAATTATGAGCCTACGTCAAGTCTTCAAAATTCCGGACATTTTGCATATTTTAGAAATTCCTCCCGGACGCTAGTTTGAACAGTGATATTCCGGACATGTCCGGGAAATTCCGGACGTATGACAACCCTAATATAGCCGGAATTTTATTTTTATTTTTTATATTGATATAGTAAAACTGTATAGTGGTCTTAATAGCAAAATATATTTTACAGCGTCCTGGACAGAATGGGTTTCGTGGTCAGATTGCACTGTTGACTGCGGAGGCGGTGCCAGAATTAGAACACGCATATGCGAGAGTGAGACCGAAGAAAATGATTGCTCGGGTGATTCCGTTGAAACCGACGTATGTAACGAAAACACGTGTCCAGAAGAAGGTATTCAACTGATCAATCATTTCATATTAAACAATGGCTATAAGTTTTTCGATTTTACCTTTGGATGCTTTTACTGATAAATTATTATTTCATCTTTTGTCCATTAGGCCTACGCGTCTTCCATGCGAGGGCGATAAAGTACCAAATGCCTACGTAGCGCCGTCCAAATATGGCACGATATATATCCGTTTGTTGTTGTTGATATGGTATTCATGTTATTTGGACCAGTGCTCTTCATCCGTTTTTCTGATTGGTGAACCGCCGGAGCTGCATTATTGCAATCATGGCCATTCACACTGGTCACACTGACGCCATAAAGATATGCAGGCTATTTAGATGTGTGTTGTATATAATTGAATACGATATTCGAGAGCGAATCCTCTCGAGGCGAAATTACCGACATCAACTGAAATATCAAGTCGATTCTATATTCTCACCAATATTACCGGTATGTACACACAGATCATAATGATATTTTTCGTAACAATTCAAAAGAGTTGCTGACGAATTTGGATCACATATATAATTCACTTTCCAGTACAAAATATTGTTGCAACACCCATACAAAAGGGCGAAAACGAGTGAAATACACGATGCACCCTTGCTTACAGATATATATATTAGAAGTGGATTGCGGGTATTTTCCGTGTACCACCCGAAAAATGCGTAAAACCGTGGTGCACGTAAACATACACGCTCGGTATATCTCTCCATGAAGATCGGTGCATTTTACTCGTTTTCACCCACTAAAATGTGCCTGAGGGCAAAATCTGGTACCAGAAAGTTTAGGTCCATATTTACATCATATGTACGATATAATGGAAATCTGGTAAATGCACCCATTTCCGGCCATGCATTCTCAGTGTATGACTAATTCGCCATGCCTGATTGATTTTGCGTAATCCATCATTGAAATATCACAAGGTCTAGCTAGGCGGTGAAAAGCCCAATTTTCGACTACGTCATTGTCAACTATGTCGCATTGGATCATTATCATCGAGACGGTGTGGTAGAAAAAATCACATCACGCCCAGCTTTTCATCAGCCCTACAAAAATTTGCATTATGCCTATTGATATATTTTAGTGCCATAATTGACTGACTTCGAAATTAAAGCATCACCTTTAACAGAAATACGCTGCGACGAAACGAAACCACCTCTGAACGGAAAAGTGGTTGTTGTAAAGAACGGAAATAACCGAATCGGAACTATTCTCTCTTTCAAGTGTGATGTTGGATATGCCTTACGGGGGGGAATGCGAATCTTTTGCAAAAAGAACGCCAAGTGGTCACGCACGGCACCGTTCTGCTCAGGTATGCAACAGAGGCATGTGCTATTCATTATTAGTTTTTCATGGTTCATAGAATTTGTATTGACATAACATTCAATCGATTTCTAATTGTCGTCCGTATTTAGGGATTTATTATCGATTCGCCGCGTGATGTAACAAACATTTAAAATGCCGTGTCAGGTCAAATTGTATAGCCCACATATTACCATGACAACATAACGAGGCAAATTTATCAATATTGGTATGGCTTAAAATGGATATCCCGACATGCAGAAGGCCTACCACCCTACTTTTTTACCCAAATATTGTTAGCACATTGTGGCATAGAATATCATAGACTAGTGCTAGTGGTTCCGAACTTTCCAGAGCGCGACCCAATTCAATTCCTGTACACGTCACACGACCCCAGCTTCAAAAATCGAATACATACATTTTAATGTGAGCAGGTTTACAATGTTATTATTATTATTAATAATTTTGAAAATTGGACATTGTGGCGCTTGTCACCTTATCGGTCTAGTGCCACACGACAGAAATGTCGTATTACATGTCGCAAATCGTGCACCTAAAAAACAAAATTTGCTCAAATCAAAGCATTGCTGGCTAGGACGAACTCAACGAGAGGCGAGAGAAGTTCTGGCCGTACGAGAAGGTTATATGTGGTGAACTCAACTTTCAAGTTCAAGCAGAAATCAATCAAATATGCTCGGTGCCAATCGTATTTTGGGCATGCGAGGAGGAAGTGATCCACATTCTCGGGTACGAGGCATAAGTCACACAGGTTTACAATGTAATAGCTTACGAAAATATATTCGGATTTACTAATATCAGTTTTGACATGTGTTACAGATTGTTATACTTCTACTTGTAATTGATCAGAAATTTACGGCGTTGCTTGTATTTCTACTTGGACAAAAACGCTGTATAATTTGATAAGTTGCCATAGTGTCAACCATACGTGTTGAATAAACCGCGCTTCCCTGTCTCAGAGGATAAAGGTATTGGGTTCGGTACTATGATGTATGGTTCTCGTGCTTAAAGTATTCATATCATTTTGTTTTATCAATTTCCCTGACGCTGAGAAGTGAATTTGCATCTTATATGTCTCTTCAGATTTAGCGAAATTGAACTTCAGATTACATCGACAGTTCTATTTTACAGCGAAGAAATGCCCGCGATCAAAAACTCCGACACACGCTTGCGTGAAATCGTGTGTGAGACCGTCACAGTGCGCTGGTATATCAAGGTTTTGCCTTTGCGATGGAGAATGTGGAATGAGCTGTTTTGATTACAGTAAGTCAACACTCAACAGGGTTTAGATCTGATAATACGCGCGGAACTTTTCTGAACTCCGGTTCCAGTATAAGCAGATAAACAGATTGTTAGCCATTGTGTCTGGGTCATGACCAGGCCGTGTTATTTTTGGCATTTCAGGAACCAGATGCCAAAACTGCCAAAAATAAAAATTTGAAAATGCCAAAAATAAGCAATTTTTGGCATATGCCAAAAGTAACACGGCCTGCCAAATAGTCTATTTCGTTCATGGTGTTGTGTTAACAGGACCGCGTTACAAGCGAGAAGAGCGTTTGTGAAAGGCAGGTTTCTTAATCTGGGTCCATTCCACTCATTAGGGGTAAAAGCATGGTGTCGTAAATGGTGTGGGCACAGCGAGATTGAACGGCTGACTGCATTTGGTTTACGTCATACTTTCCATTTGTCCAAAGGCAATTTTACGACCATTTTCGACCGGCTTGTCGAGCGCTAAATTTGATAAAACGGGTATCAATGAAAAGCTGCCGCAGTACTGATAATAATCGTGGTTGATTTTGGGGGTTCCAGTTCCATGAGCAGAATATAATTTATATTTTAATAATTTATTAAAATATAAATTATATTCTGCTCATGGAACTGGAACCCCCAAAATCAACCACGATTTCTGCATTGTGATCGAGTTGAACATTGTGACGCAACAAACTGTCTGGCTATTTCTGAGCTGCATGGTCTAGTTTTGCCAGACAGTCTTGTTGCGTCAATGTTCTTAAACAAGCAAACCTTCCCAGGACTCTTCCATGCGAGTTGGTGATATTAAAGCCACCTAAAGTGACAAAAGTCCTCCGAAAATATATCGGTAGACTGAAGGAGAAATGATAGTAGGGATACTAAATAGAATGTGTTGAGAGACAACACAGGAAACTCCTGGAAAAGGATCACGAAGAAAATCATTTCCGCGATGAGATCGATGGCACTGGCGAAGTGATCTCTTTTCATGATGCATGGAAGCCGGTTCGGCCCTCCAAAGATTTTGAAGCTCTGAAAACCTTTTGTGGATGACTGGCAACATTCTTTCCCTCAGTGGCTATTGTTGAAGCCGATATGTCCCAGATTCGCTGGGCGAGAAATGAATTTAGGAGAAACTTAGCTGACCTGAGTTTGGAAGCACTTCTACAGCGCAACGATTTAAGTCTATTCAACGGCTGTAACAATCAGCTGTTGAGTGTGTTTGTTAGGTTTTCTTTCTTTTTTTTTGCTTATTGACACCGATTCCGATGGATACTGCACATTTTGTGGTTTCGTTTGATATAATTAACCTATGAAATCGTTAGGTTTTTTCTTCTTCTTATTGTTTGTTGGCACTGATTATATGTGAATGCTGCACATTTTGTGGTCTCTTTTGACAAACTATCCCAAATAAAGTGTTTTTGTGACTAATTCGAGGCTAAAACTATCTATTTAGAGGATGATGCCAAAACTGCCAAAAATAAAAATCGAAAAATGCCAAAAATAAGTTATTTTTGGCATATGCCGAAAATAACACGGCCTGGTCATGACCGAGCAATTCTGATAAATATGGTATATGATCCCCAAACTCTACAGTGCATCAAATCTGAATCTATTTCGAATTAACCTCAAAATCCATAATTTATTTCGTATCTTACCCAAATCCTTATAATCAATGTATATTTTTTCAAAAGGTGCCGGCAAATTGTAAATGATTAACAATTTATATTTCAAGTCTAAATCTAGTTTTAAATCACGCGGTCTCGTGTCAAACCAGAGCAAAATCTTCAACTCCAAAGTTTTCCGACCAAAATCCAATTTCATGGTCATCTCTGACACTTTACGAACATGAGATGCATACCTTAAATATTATTAAGACAAAGAATGTGGCGCGCCAGAAAATCCCCAATACGGTCACGCAGTTTACGATGAGATCAAGTACGGATACGAAGCTAAGTATGTTTGCGATCCCGGATTTGTGCTCGTTGGATCCAGCACCAGAATATGTCAATCAAATGGAAACTGGTCGGGACCTACCCCAACTTGTCAAGGTAATTGAAAATTGCTTAAGATTGAAATAACGGAGCTTGACTGTCTGCCGTAATATTTTTAGTTGCGAATACTTGCGGACAGGCCGGAGACGTAGGCGACATATTTTCGACAGCAGGCGGACGGATTGTTGGAGGCAAGAAAGCCAAAACCGGCGCGTGGCCGTGGCAGGGGATGATTGTATCAGAAGCAAATGATGGATACGTGACGAATGTATAAGCCTACGAAACGTGACTCCTTTCAATGACACTTTCACCGAATAATCCTCTCTTGCAGAGTTTCGCCGCTTTACGTGGTGGCTTCACTATCTTGAATCAGAGGTGGATATTAAGCGCGGCCCATATATACGATGGGTTGACGACTAGATCGCTGAAATTACTGCTTTACATTGTTGGTGAGTTTGCACGTTTCTGCACTAGAATAAATGTATTGTAGACTTTTACGACTTAAATATTCAGTTGTTATTCTGGAATTCGCATCACTTTTTCATCTCAATCTGAAATATCTTTTATTCCTTTGTAAATTATCGCAGCTTTCATTCGTGCTACTCTTGATCTCATTTCAATGTAAGTATTTTCTCCACATTGCCTGAATATTCGCATTCGCAATGAATCAGGCATCCCGAACATACGACACGACAAACGATCGACTCTCGATGTAATGCCGAGTAAAAGAATAAATGTTGGCCTTAACAAGCATCAAATATTTTAGCACCATGTGACAGGTCCGTCCGCTTGCTGTCAAAAGCTCTGAATCCGGCCCGTGACACACATTATAAGTTTGACATGCGCAGTGTATACTCGCAGACACACATGTCGGTGAAATGAGCACTCTAAGTAGAAAATTCAGTTTATT
The DNA here is from genome assembly GCF_051294905.1 of Botryllus schlosseri. Classification (NCBI taxonomy): domain Eukaryota; kingdom Metazoa; phylum Chordata; class Ascidiacea; order Stolidobranchia; family Styelidae; genus Botryllus; species Botryllus schlosseri. The sequence continues at coordinate 22,732,656 of NC_137249.1, forward strand.
AAGAATTTTCATCAATTCAAATCACCACAAGACGGCGCTACAATGAAAAGATAGAAAGGTGTTGAAACGACTTGGAGTAGTCTCTGAAATCAGATACCAACCGGGCCTGGGCGATGTAAAGAGAAGTCATGTACACTGATTGAAAAGTAAAAGAAGATAATACAAAACGACAAACGACAAAGTGAGGTGGCATGTGACTGAAGGCGAGATCGATATGTCAATAGTACACTAGTGATACTATACAGTATATTTACCGGCGACGATATCGCATTCAAAAGAGGTCACATGACAGTGGCGTTATAGCATAACTGGCCGTGGAGTGGAGGTGTATAGTCTGTAAGAAATTGTCACATAATGCCTAGTTTTTGATTGAACGCGACACGCCATTCTAAAAAAGAATACGTGTATTCTATTAGGGACGTGCTGTCCTGTACCAAAGAAAAGCAGTGACAATCGTGGTATAAGACCGCCGCCATTATTTCGCTCCACTGTATAGGGTTTTTGAAAAACACCGTACAATGTCATAGGAGCAAATTCTAACTACCCTCGTACGTATAATTGCAGGTATCACCACAAAGCCAACCGAAGATAAACTACCAGATAACGCACAGGCGTTCAGGTCATCCGAAATACTGATCCATCCGAAATATAACCAGAAAAAATTTTATGACTACGATATCGCTTTGGTGAGTACCATCAGGATCAGGGATATCTAGAACTCATGATAAATTCTAGATATCACTGAGTACCGTATAAACATATAAACCTCGGTTCGAGTCCAATGCCTGGCTCTTCGGGACTTGAGCTGATACAATCTCACAATTGCTTAAAATTCAACGGTGGACATAGCTTCTTGTGACTAACTGGTAACACGTGATAAGTGGGTCAGATGCAATAAAACAGAATTTCCGCTCCCTTGGGCTATATCCTTTACCTATATGAAACCCCCATTGTTAGCACACTCAATTTCTAGTTCAATAGGAATCGATACTGTAACAATAAATGGTGTGAAAATATACGCTAAACGTAGCTGCATATCAATGGAAAGTTATCCCTGGATAGTCGCCAGCTATATACACGGATTATGAATAGTAATTATATACTGTATAACAATTTGAAGAGCTTCTTGGAGGTACAGAACTTCAGTATACAATTGAGTGGTATATTCATATTGAAATGAACCCGAGTATTCTCGGCTGACTCTCGTCAGGGGTAATCGTCAGCATCTATTAGAGAATAAGAAAGAACATTGTACATCAACAATCGTATCACAATTCATTTCATCAAGGAATCCTTCACGGTATCAGCATTCACTTATACGTATACTGATTTTCATTGCCGCATTCAATATGAAAGTGGTAGTATTTATTCACAATAGACCTGATCTTGCGTTTTCTAGATCAAAACCGGGGCGAAGATGATCGTACGCAAAGGTGTCTACATACAGACGGAGGACACTCTTGAAATAGATTACAACAGAGATGTCAGACCGGTGTGCCTTCCGTGTTGGACGAAGGCAAATGTAACTACACCATCCACCGTACAAGCCTCAAGTTTTAGCGATGATCATTGCATCGAAGGTGCAGCATATTACATATAATTTGAATGTTTCGCGCATGTCTTGCGTGTTAGATCGAGAATTTCAGATCGTGGTGTTGTGTGTATCCGACTATCCGTCCTTCGAATGTAGAAGAGCACGTCAGTCATTGTCTTAAACAGAATATACGTTTGAATCAATGGTTATTTAATAACCTGGGGAACCCTTACGCTTAATGATTTTCTAACAAAACGAAAACATTACAATGAATATTTATTGCAAATCGGTGCGTTGTTCCCTTTCAGAGACCATACAGTTTGAAATGTGCGGGTTCGCCTTTAGAAAGTGTCATTGCGCGGCCTAAATGCAACAGAGTGCTACTAATTGATTGATTGCAAATGAGCTAATATATATTGGAGATAAAATCAACATTTCGATTACGACCCGAAACTCCCTTACGCACTCCACTTCCACAACGTACCGTGAGAACAGCCACAATTCGACTACTGATCGGGCCTAATTACCTGCAACAAATGATAGTTAAGGGTGTCATCACGAATGATATGTAGGAGATAAGTTCGTGTCTTGGTTTCTAGTGACACTCCTGAGATTAGATCAGGTAACTCCTATTAAAAACCAATGGTCTAAAGCAGTGGTTCTCAACCGGAGGTCCATGAAGCAGTTTCGAGGGGTCCGCGAAACACCTGAATTTGAAAATGATTGATAACACAATTTGTAATTTTCTAAATCAGGGATATCACGAGGCAGTTTTGCTTCGTAACTGCTTAAACTTCAGGACTCACATCAACAGAATGCTGACCGTCTTGAGATGAAATATCCTACTGTTCAAATCATTTTAACTGCCAATTTCTCAATAGTTTACTGATAAAAACATCTGTCTATTTGGAGATGTTATGTGCGGGCTTGTGTGGAAAAATTGTATAAACGTTGGAGTAGTAAGGTCGATCAGGGTGAATTGATGTTTTCATTCTCAGCAAATTGATTAACTGTCGTTTAAAGCAGAAGTTTCTGCAGCTTTTTCTGTAATCGGTACCAATAAAGGGATTGAAACTTCGCCACTGCATTCATATTTCCTATGATATGGCCTATACATGTAACCACTCTTCCAGACTAAATCCAAAATCGGCTGTTGGATAGAAATCACTAGACTGGGCGCGATATGTTTATTAAACAATGTTTCCAATTTTGGTGCCATATATGTTGCGATCATACTCAAAGTTGTCATCGGAAGCGTTACGCGTTATTATTGCATTCGCCTCCACATACCTTTGTGGAAATGGATTTTCGGCACTCGTTCAAATCATATCCAAGGCTTGGATTTTAAAGTCACTACGATATATTTAAGGAAATGCAACAACTGAATACGCTTTGGAATAATAAAAGCCTGCCCAATTTCCACGTATAGTAGCCTAAGTGGTCACCTTGTTGCTGTTTACCACTAGACTACAGTTTATATTTGCACAAGACAGATGACGGCTGCACGATAATTCAGCTAAATTTGAAGAAAAACTTGAGGGGGTCCGCAAGGGTCCGTGATGGTCCAAAAGGGGTCCGCGACTACAAAAAGGTTGAGAACCACTGGTCTACAGGTTACTGGCCACGCCTCTATACCAGACATGGGGTGATTACTTCGTGAATGTAATCGATTGCGATTACTATTACTTCTGAATGCTGCGATTACGATTACGATTACATTGGAAAAGTAATCACGATTACTCACGATTACGTTTATTTTGCATCTTAGAAGTTATATTGTAAGACAATATATGGATTGCGCTGAATAGGCCTGATGAGTTAACAACTTTCTTTAAAAATTAAGCGACATTTGCTTGTTACGTCATAAAGTACCCATTGCCCATTTTATATTGGACGATTTATCGCACCCAACGATTTGCATTCTTGCCAGGTCCACAACTGCCGCACCCCAAATTTCCTAATAGGGCGGGGAGCGAGCTCGAAGGGGACTCAAAAGTATTTCGTAAACCAACACAAATTATAGACTATTTTCGAGAGATTTCATGAACGTGGAAATTATCTACGAGCATCGCGATTCAAATGTCTCTAGATAGCTTGATTTTGAAATACATATCCTACGTCTCCTCAGCAAGAAAAAAAGCATGCATAATTTATAGTAACAGGCATTTAGGTACCCGTCAATACCGCGCCACGACACACCAAATGACATATGCAGTTTCGGCCAACATGCGAATCCACGAAGTGTGCTACTAATGAAGGACATTGGCCGAAACTTTGGGTATGTGTCCATTGACAATAGCTGCGCTGGGTGGGTGTGACTAATAGTGCGGTCCTTCCAATCTGAGCCCACAATGCAAATGCCACCCGGGCACCCAGAGCATTAAAAAGACGGCAATTTGTGTGTGCGTCTCACGCAAGTATTTCTTCTAGTCTGCTACGTTTTGGACACAACAATATCTTTTAAATATATAGCAGACCGGAGGTCACGAATTAACAACATACCCTAATGTAATTATTAGAAGATACCAGATGTTATAATTTAGGGTTACCATACGTCCTCTTTTAGGAGGATTTGTCCTCCTTTTTAGGGTTTTAGAAAATGTCCTATGAGGACGCTCAAATGTCCTCGATTTTGAGATTTTGTCCTCTTTTTTTAGAAGTTTAGTTAAAATTGAACCGAGATAAGATTGCACTGAATTCACGCTCAGGCGGGTATTTCGGGAGCCGAGCCAAAGTTGACTTTTTTTTAGTCAACCGACTAGAAGTGGAAAAAATTGTTCAGGATTTTCCACAGGTATTCTAAGTTTGAAAATTTTGAAAAAGTGTCATTCTTTATCGATTCCAAAATATGGTAACCCTATTATAATTATGAATTACGTGCTCCGTGCTCTTCAGGTAAATCTGACCATCGGAGACTGAGAGAGGATTAAAAATGAATAGTAATATAATGCAATTACCAATATTATTGACGAAATTAAATCTTTAACTTTAAATCAACTACCCTATGGGGGCCCAATACCAACGTTTGGATTAGGGGACGATTTGCTGTTTTTGTCCTGATTCTAGCTACAAGCCACGCTAACATTGTATATGGCGACATGTCCAAATGTTGAGTAATGAATTGTGAAATAACGATTGGCGCCCGTTTCAAGCACAATCATATCAGAATAAGAGAAAGTGAGCATAAAATTCTGCCTTCACCTCAATACAGATAATGTAATGCAAGCTGCCATTATGAGAAACTGCTCTGTTATGATATATATCAGCAGCTGTTGATATTTAATGCTTCGTCGTGGAAACCGTAGTGTTTTATTTGACGAGTAGGCTACAAAATTTCAAACCATTGTCCGGTTTACGTTCGTACTACATAGGCTTACTGCTCGCCAAGCAGCAACGGTCAAATTGCGTTCAACTAAGCGTAAACAAACATCAATACAAAAGTTACTATTTTAAACTAGGCAGGGTGGGGATTAATTATCCTGCTGCGAGGTAGTGGCGTCTGGAATGTATTGTTAACCTGATATACAGCACGGCAATTGTTCTTACAATCACACTAATGTACATCGAATATTTATTCACTATGTGTGGATAGCTGGATACTTCTTACGCAATGACCGGCAAAGCTATAGGCCCCTTCTGACGTAATAACGAGCAGTGGCATTTGAAATTCTGACGTTTGTGCTATCCGTAACTGGTATAATACTTCGTCCTTGTTCACGAATGTTCCGTTTCTGTCATAGTCCTGTACAAATAAAAAGCAATCGTTCTTTCACAAAGAAATCGAATAAATATGGGAAGTAGTCGATTACGATTACGATTACTTCTGAATTTTATCGAATGTAATCGATTACGATTACGATTACTTGAAAATGCTGTAATTGTCGTAATCGATTACGATTACTAATCGCGATTACCCAATGTCTGCTCTATATTGCCGATATAATCACAATTGGAGTTGAAGCATATAGGACTGATATATAGTTGTGTATTTTATAATAGTATAGGCCATTTATCCATTCGCCTAACCATTCACAATTGCAGCTCAAAGGTTGAATGCGCCTGGACACGTAGTGGTCACAGGATTTGGAAAAACGTCAATGCGCGAGGACAACTTACCGGAAGATTTAAAACAAGCACGACTTACCATAGAAAAAGACAGCGAGTATGTGGAATGACGCCTGAAAACTCAAATTCCTTTCCCACAAGTCGTTGTATTTGTTACACATAGAGTCGTTGTATTTTTTACACATATAGCCTAGGCTACTTCCATTGTGATGGTTGTACAGCAGAGTTGGAACAATTACATTATTTCAGTTCAATTACAATTACAATTACAATTACTTTCATGCATGTTTCAATTACATTACAATTACAATTACTCCATGCTAAAAATATCAAATTACAATTACAATTACAATTACTCCTTGCACGCTTCAATTACATTACAATTACAATTACAATTGCTGCTGTTGAACATGTAATTGAATAATCATAAATTCAACCGTGCTCCTTGACAACCGTAGCGTCGTAATTAACAACAATTCAAGTATTCATGTTTCATTCATGATACGCAAATACCCGGTAATTAATAAAAGAAAAACGTTTTCGAACTATTCCAGTATGCAGTATGTCGTTGAAAAAAGTATTATAATCATGCACGGGTTGGATTTGCGTATATAGTATATAATTAAAGAAATAATATTATTTTTATCGAGGGACGTAGGAATTAGGATGAGTGGTGGAAACAAAACCGTGCTTTGTCAGATAAGACGTTATATAATATCCGGTGGTCTGGTTAGTTAGCCAGACGAAGTAACGATGCAGCATCGTGATCTGAAATCGTATTGTAGATTGCCAACCCACGGATAGATGCGCAAGATGTGAGTCACGGATGAATGCACCGACAAACGTACTGCAGAGCCGGCTAAAAGCAGCAAACTTTGTAGTCCTAGAGCTGGCGATTCAAGCGTCCAAATTTGATGCATCTGGTCTTTATCGTAAGCTATTGATGCACTAATTCCGAAAATACAAATTAAAATCTCGTCAGGGCAATGTAACTGCTCCAAAATAGCCGTTTAAGGCCGACTATTCTGAAAAGTGAGAGCGTCGCAGCAGCATGACCACAACAATGACCAATTACTCCCAGCGATTGTTCAGAACAATGCCGATTCCCAGACTTTCACGACTATTTTGGGATGGTACCATTGCCTGGAAATATACTTTTATTGCGGAATCAGTGCGACACTAGCTTTCGATTAGGACCATACATATCAAATTTCGACGCTTGGATCGTTAACTATGGGACTATCAATTCTGCTGATTTTAGCCGGCTCAGCAGTTCGCTTCTCGGCGTATTCAATCGTGAGTCACGTGTTGCGAATTCTTCCGTTGGTTAGTAATCTAATAATAATTGTATACAATGGCAGCCGAGGCCAGCATAGCGGTAAAAATAAAAAAAACTTCGCCCGCAAGGGCGCAGTCAAGGGCTTCCTCGAATGGATCCACCAAATTCCTTGTCGACATTTAAAGAGAATGCATTATAAGTCAATTATTTTATGTTGTGCTTGTCAGGTCTCAATAGCAATTTAATGTAATTGAAATTGTAATGGAGCAAAATTTTTGTCAAATTACAATTACAATTACACAAAATAAAAATGCTTCAATTACAATAACATTACAATTACATTGAAATATGTAATTAATTACATTCAATTACATTACAAATTACAATTGATCCAACTCTGTAATGTACAGTACAATATATACCTATGACGCCAGGAAGCTTTAGTTGGGCATTATTGCGACCGATCTTGTATAATAGTCATCGCACTTCTTTAATTCGAATCTAATTCTAAACTAATTTGTGAAATGTTTCTATTCTATGCTATTATTATAATTCCAAATATTTTACGAATCTAATTTTAAAGACACTGTTTAGCTATAATTTTAATTCTAATTCTAATGCTGCTCAAATAGAATAGTTGTCGACATTGGCGGCATTGACGAAATGCATCCATCCGTTTTTACGGGATCAGCTCAAATATCCAGTGCTCAAATTTTCATGTTAGAACCATGTCGAATCGACCCGCTCTTATTTCTGGTTATATGTTTAGGATTCTCATTCGTTAATCGGGGTGTCAGATTTGGAAGTCCACTCCAAGTCTTTTCGACACCTTTCTCTTTTCATTGTATCGCGATCTTGTGATGTTTTATAGAGGATACAATTAATATTAACAATGAACTGAACTGAAACTTTCGTAATTAAGTCCTTATAACCACTCCTCTCAGGTGCAAAATAGCGGCTCGAAAAATAAGAAGCGATCCTCAATTTTCCAAAGCTCGTTTCACATCGAGAATGATGTGTACCAGAAGTGGGTCCAAACATGTGCAAATGGATGCCTGCTCCGGTGACAGCGGGGGACCGCTTGTACGACTGGTAAGTCTGTCAAGTGAAGCTTAAGTCATATAATAGGATGCACGAAGTATGTGTCAGATGAGATGGTGATCTCTTTGAGACAATCAATTGCAATGCTGGTAAATTCTGAACGATGCCGAGTCGGTCGAGGTACTTCATGAGACCAATGCATTAGAGCAGTGGTTCTCAACCTTGGGGCGCAGGAGGCTCTCAGGGAAGGCGCGAGAAATTGACAAAATATGTATGAATTCTGACTAAACAGGTGTTTCACAACCATTTTGAGAAGAGGATTGTTGAAGATGAAACATATTTCGTAGTCATGAAAGGTCGCAAAATTCAAACTCCAGCAGTCGAGCTCAACGGAGTATAGGCTGATTTAAACTTCATTTGAGCAAATTTTTGATGTCTTTGAAGATTTAGAGCAGTGGTTCTCAACCTGGGGGGCGCGATAAATTGACAACGTCTGTATAAATTGTGACTAAACATGTGTTTCACAACCATTCTGAAAGGACGATTGTTGAAGATTAAACTTATTTCGTATTCAAGAAAGCTTGTCGAACTCAAACTCCAGCAGTCGCGCTCAACTGAGTATAGGCTGATTTTAACTTCATTTGAGCAAATATTTGATATTCTTTGAAGATTTAGAGCAATTCCCACGTGTAACTCATTCATTACTTCATAGCTTTGGCAGTAGCCTAAAGCTCGGTGCGCTGGGTAGTTGTTGTTAATATCTGTCGAACTGCACTGCCTAAGACAGACTTAGATGCAATATAGGTTGCCCGGATTCGCCCTCAATTAGGCTACCCTAAATCAGCACAATTTAATTCAATTCCAAAACTGAATAAATTGAGCATGGCAGGACAAAACGACGCCGTGCTCTCTGTAGTCACTATACCTGCATTAGGATTAGTCTCAGTGCAACCTAGCTTGAAATAAATTGATGTCCTGTTCAATGTTGTTTTGCTATTTTCAAACAAGTTTGGGGAATTTTGTCAGAAATGTAAAGACTCAACAACTGGAATGCGGATTCAAACTTGGCGTAAAATACCTTATATATACGAATACACCAGGGGCGGGCCACCTGCGGCCGTAGAAGATAGTTTGTGCGGGTTCGACGCCTAATTCAACTAGTATGTGTTGGTGGCCATAGACATGCAAATAGAAATTACGGATTCACTCCCGAATTTTTGAGAGATTTTAATTGATCTTGAAATTTTGTTCGCGCTACGCGCAATTCAACACGACTCGATTTTTCGATGTTAATACAGTAGCGCCCTTTTCAATATGAGCCGGAACGGGAATCGTTAAGAAATAACAGCATTCAACAAAGTGACTAATACATAATAATTGGCCCACCCGAAGGTGCATTAGCATATATAATTTGCCCTAAATTTTCGAATGCACTCCCTCCATCAACTCTACCGGTGAATCTGATCACATGGGCTGAGAAATAATAAATATTTGGTAGTAATATGTAATACTGCTAATATTAATTACGGAATTCATTCGTGGCTCTGAAAAATTTTCGCGCGCTGAGCGACAATATGCAATCACAGCAACTAGTCATAACATTGCCACTCGCGATTTTGGTGCAGATAATAGGCCCTTGTGAAAAGTAGAATAGTCCGGAGTTCACCGGGAATGGATATGGACAGTTTGACATAGATATTTTGCGTCCAGATAGTTCATTGCGGCTATGCCCTGGTATGCGGCCTTAGGCTACATAAGTAATCGAAATGCGGCCGTGATTATCAAAAAGTTTGCCCACCTCTGTATTAGATGATTTGCTCTTTTTGACATTACGATGAGAGCAGGGGAGGGGATTTTTTTGACCATCGCCAAGGGGGGCGCACGTCCAAAAAGTTTGAAAACCGCTGCATTAGAGTAATATTGTATGATGTAGCGAAAATTTGAGTGTTATACCGATGGATGTCCTTTTATATCATCTTCATGCCTCCGTTGTTACGTCGCCTAGGCCAGGTGGGTGTCTGATTTCGAAGACTATAGTCCAAGCCGTTTCGACACCTTCCTAACTTTTATTGTATCGCAGCAGTCTTGTGGTGTTTTGAAATAATGAAAGTTTTAGCAATACATTGAATGGAATTGAAAAATGGATACGGCCAGTCAAACGATTTCATACGGATCGTAAAGAAGTGTTTTGCCGCCCAAATGAAAGTACCAACCCCAGCACTCACCAGAGCTCAAGTTAAAGATTGTCCAATAGTCTAGTAAATTCTCCTCCTGTATACAATTGATAAGCAGACCATTCCTAATTTTGCTAGTAGGGTTGCATTTAAAACAAACGGTGTTTTAAAATACTTTGGTTAAAACATGGACAGTGTTTCAAACAGAGGGCTTTAAAAAATTGCGTTTTTTTAAGTTGTAAAATTATGTCATAATTGTGTAAATACTTTCGTAAAAACATGTTTTATGAGCCTACGAACAATTAACACCCGATATAACTGACGTATATCGATATGGGATGGTTGGAGCCCTCAAAATAGTCGGTTCAACATTAATAGTACAGATATTTCGTCAAAGGAGCTATCTTTACCCTTTATTTTCAATTGTCAATGTCTATCCACTATGGCGTCACAATTGAATATTCGTGACGTCATGGCTTTAAAAAATGAAAAACATGTTTTAAATTAGGGCCTTGTTTTAAACATGTTTGTCTTAAACTGATTTTTGTTTTAAATGCAACCCTAATTGCTAGTGACAGACAATGCGTTCAATCCTCATTTTAAAACCCGCTAGCAGGCGCTAAAGAGTGTCTGGACTTTGAATCACGACAATAAGGTAACTCTTATATGTTAAATATGGTGTGAAAACTACCAGCTACGAAAATCATAGTTTTATCTGTAACGTCTGATATCGGCCGAAGAAAATAATTCTCGTAATTCCATGAGCACTTGACCCATAGGAAATATTCGAATTGGATAGATACAGTATAAATTTTCATTTTTATCGACCAGAGCATTTTGCTTAACGATCTGTCAGATTGTTTCAAAGTCCTATGCTTAGGGTGGCATTCAAAACAAAACGGTGTTTTCAAACACTTTGTTTACAATATGTTCTAAATAGTGTTTTAAACAGAAGCCTTTTAAGAAAATTGTTTTTTCTTTAGTTGTAAAATTATGCCATAATTGTGTAAATACTTTCCAAAAAACATGTTGTATTAGTCTACGAACAATTACCACCCGATATCGCCTACATATATCGATATGGCATGGTTGGACCCTACAAAATATACGGTTCAATAGCAATAGTACAGATATTTCGTCAAATCAGCTATCTATATTTTCAATTGTCAAATTCAATCCACTATGACGTCACAATTGGATATTCGTGACGCCGTGGCTTGAATAAATACATGTTTCAAATAAGGGCCTTGTTTTAAACATGTTTGTTTTAAATTGATTTTTGTTTTTTGAATGCAACTCTACATATGCTACTTATTTTATTTGTACAGCAAAACGTATGGTTTTTCGCGATGTTCGTAAACGCATTGCTGATCCATAGTGTTTTATGGTTGACAAGGCAGCATTTGTTCTATAGATTAAGAACGAAGATGGATCCACACATTGGGTGCAAGTCGGGATAGTTAGTTGGGGGTACGGTTGCGCTTACGTTGAAGATGACTTCGAGTACCCCGGCTACTTCACGAGACTTACGGAAGTGATGGACTTTATCGGCGAAAATGCTGTTTACTCATAGTTCACTATTCGAGATCTGAATTTATACTGCGCATTTGTTTGAAACACTCAGATTTTAAAAATATATGTACTATTGTTTATGAGCCATTCCATGATTAAAGATGACTTACATACAGAGTGTGTGTAGTACGACTTTATCTAGACGAGCTTGGAGACAATGACTGAAGATTGCAGTTGCATAAATAGGCCTAATGGGGTGACATATATATTCAATTGATTCTTAGTTTAAAGCTGACCACGGTAGCACTACCGAAGTCAGGGGGGTTGTGACAGGACTTATTCCGTAAACTAAGGAGACCGATTAGAATAGATCAAAATATGTTGTACGCATACGCTCCTAGCCAGAGGTCTCAAACACGCGGGCCGCATGCGTCCCGCGAGAGCATTTTGTGCGGCCCGCGACGGCATTTGAAATTTCGAGTATTCAATATGGTTACGTGTCATATATCTTTTTTAGATATAAGAACTTAAAGTTCACCCTTAAACGACAATAAAATCCACTGAAATCTCAACAAACTTCACTATCACATCTCTTTTAAAAGCTACCATGCGGTAGAATATGGGCTATTAAGTCACATTTCAAGTTCATGATGACAAAACATGACCCGTTGATGATTCATGACTGAAAATTGTGATTTGGTTTGGTGCGACCTTCGCGCAAAATTACTCGATTTCGGATTGACTGGGTGATTGAATAAAATGTCTCGAGTTGAGTCAAGTCGAACGTTCAAATTAGAGAAGGACTTGGTGACTTGGTAATCTTACGGACGCAACAATCTCAGAAACTGTCATGGGGGAATAGTAATATGTCAAAAGGTAGTAGCTTGCGTTGCGTAAGGTATATAGCTATCTAATCGGGTCAGTATTGCAACCACTGGTATTCTGTGATCCCCGTTACGTGTAGTTGGCTACATGCTGGGTGTTGTTTGCAGAGGTGGTCAAAGTAGTCACCGTCGCTACTCAAGTAGAAGTAGAAGTAACGCCGGAATTTCTACTCAAGTCGAAGTAAGAGTGGTGGTTCACAAGTAAGTAAGTAGGCCTGAGTAGATATTCTACGCATATTTTTGCCTACAAAACTGTCAAGTAGAAGTAGAAGTAGTCTAAAATCATAACTACTTAAAAAATCTACTTCAAGTACTTCAAAAAGTAGAAGTACTTCGTTACTGACCCCCTCTGGTTATTTGTTCTCTTTATCGATGTTATTATCGGTGGCCAGTAAGGTAGTAAGTAGTACGCTCTACAGCTGTAACACCAATGCAGTCTTCGCCGATTGGACATTTCTATTCCAGGGGTTTTAACCATGGTCTGTAGACCCCATCGGGCTACGAAGCACCACATCAGGGTGTACGAGATGCATTGTGGAATTAGGCCTATATGCTGTGGATTTTCTTGGCCAATTTATTCTTCTGGAAAATAGTCTTCGCTCTACTCGCGATTTTATGTGCATGGGCTTTCTGATTTTAATATAGGCACCATCAGAAATTGTGTTAAACATGGACAGGGGCTACGTGAAATCTTATTGGAAGCACAAGGGGTACGATCGCTAAAAAGGTTAAGAAGCAATGCTATTAATATGGCTCAATAATGATGATATTCAAGTTGTTATTGATATGTACCAATAATAAAATCGAAGATAAAATCTAACGCTGATTTAATTTTACTTTGGAAATGACAGTAACAATAGCCGATAATTATGACGACTATATCAAAACCAGGATTAGGCTACACCGCTCAAATGCTCTGATATCAGATCAAACTTCAGTAGATTTTAAAATATTACATAAAATTGTGGCACGTCAAAGATCCACTAGCTGCAATATATTAATCCGATAGTTTTACGATGTCATGATGCATCCACTCGCATGATGTCTATAACTCAATAATTAAAAAAATATGCCCGGCACAAGATCCATTTTATTCAAATATTTGAAAATGTGATTTTTCCGCGTCAAGCGTGAAAATTACAATAGTAAACTACATTTCCACGATGTTTGCGGAATGCCTGTCTGAAAGGCCCCGTCAAATAAGGCATACTTGGAAATTATACATTGAATAACCCTATGATTGATGCTGCGGCCCGCGGCCCCATCAAAAAACTAAAAATTAGCCCGCGAGCATTTGAGTTTGAGACCTCTGCTCTTAGCGAAAAAAGAGTGTATTCACAGCTTTGCAGCGCACGTGATATACAGGTGTGAATACACCCTGTGGTATACCAAACCAGATCATACCTCAAAGTTACGCCTCGGCATAAATCAAATACAACGTTTTAATCCAAATTATGCTTGCACGTAGGAGCGTAGGCCTTTGTAGGTATAGGCACGTATAGGATTTACAACCGCGCTATAATTCTGAGTTAGGTTGTGCTGTCGTGTAGTGTACCGCCCTTTTGGCCCTTTGGGTGTGAAGACACACTCTCTTCGCTAAGAGTGTACTGAGCTAGCGGTAAAATCATCATATGAATTATCGATGGCATACGAGAGCGAAGGTCAGGTGTGGGTGATAAAACAATTGATTTTACATATTTGAATTCACTAGGTGACACCCCACCTATTAGACGCGAATTTATATTGAGTATGGTTACCATCACCATGAACCGAGAACTGTCGCAGTAGCTGAAAATTAAACTTACGAAGTATTTGAGGGTTAAATATTACGTCACTGACCCTTATATATAAGACACAATGCGATGCAATGAACAGATAGGAGGATGCCGAACGATGCGCAGTTGCGGTGTAGACTGAGATCCACCTCGGCCTAGAGTGCCCGCCGTCACAGTTCCTTTCGATGTTGATCTTGAAGCCGCCGTCCTTTCTAGTTCTTTCCATTCCTTTGAGTACTTTCTTTTGTCGGATCTTTTTTTGGGCTTTTTTTGTCGCCGTAAGAACGGCGATGGCCGGGGAAGAGAGGAGCCCAGACAAACTTCGGACGGGAGTCGAACCGGGGCCACCGGATTAGTAGGCGCTTATCATCACCACTACCTCGAATTCAATTCATATGGAGAAAGGAATAATGAAGGTCTGGTGATGGAATTCAAGTTGCAAATGTCCCAGCGACCATCATCGCGAATGAATAAATCGGAACCCGATTACAAGAAGACTTTACTATACAGATGAACAAACCTTGCTACGCTAGGGGTGGCGGAAAATATATCTAGAAATATACGCGGAAACTGCGGGACACCACTTTTCGAGTAAGATGAATTAGGCCTCACAAATGGCAGATATAAATAAATGTAGCGTCTATTAGGGTCAGTGACCGACTGTTTAACCCACAGATACTTCAGAAGTTCGATTTGTAACTATCACGACAGTTCTCGGTCGTGTGTAAGGTTAAATCGTCGTTTGTACTCGAAAATTAAGGTACTCCGCAGTTTCTAGATATATTCCACCAGGCTATGTTCAGCGTCTATTAGGGTCAGTGACCGAAGTAGGTTTTATTTTTACCTATCACGACAGTTCGCGGCCGTTTGTGAGGTTAAATCTGCGTTATAGGCATGAAAACAGAGCCTTACTCAGAAATAAATCGCAGTCATAAACCCTACGTGCCTATGCATCTGCATACCTTCCTACGTTCCTGCTTGCATGCATACTTTGGATTAAAATGTTGTACTCGATTTATACCGCGGTGTAAGTATGAGGTCGGTTTTTGTTTCATGTGCCGTGGGTGTAGAACTGTACATGCACACCCGTATATAAGGAAGGAAGACGGGTGGAAATACACACTCTTTTCGCTTAGAGTGTGTGCTGACATATGACGTACATAGAGTACACTGGATAACTGTCATATGCCGTCTCGAAATAGCACTACATAAGTCTGAACGTTACCTCGATAAAGCAACGGATATAAATCTATCCATCGTGTCAGTTGACTTTGATTTTGCGACTGAAAATCACTTCCCAACACGAAGGCTCAGCAAATCATCATATAAAAATAGTTGTCGGAAGTTATACCAGGAGTACATGACGATGACGCGTCATACCAGCGATGCAGGATGACACGTTGTCATCTTTACATCCGTACCTTTATGATAGTGAAAACTTTCGCGCCTTCGTTATCGTCATATCACAAACTGAAACCAGAATCCTAGCAATCCGAACGGATAGTTTGATGGCATTGACAGTTATGACTGATGATGAGAGGATTCTCCGATATGGAATTGGTAGCATACACAAAGCAATAAATATGAATTGGAGGTAAATCGCGTGAAACGCGAAAAATATTTTCAGTTGACAGCAGCTTCGCGCCCCCTTCAGATTAGAGGTCGACCGAAATTGATTTTTGCAGACCGATACCGATCATCGACACACGAACAAGGCCGATGACCGATATCATAGACCGATGTTAATATGAAAAGAGCAGAAAACCATTTCCCCAAAAGATATTATATATTAGGCAAGATGGCACTTGTACATGCCACAGAAAACTGAACACCAAACGAAAAAAACTGAAATTAAAAAGAATTATTGCATAATTGAGCACATTCATTGTAATTTCGGATAACCCAAAAAGAAAAACGTGATACAGAATTGCAGATCAGTCCAGTAGAGGTAGATTGTAATGCGGGAAGCATAGTTTCTCTGCATGTTCACCCAGTTAAACTGGTCGTGCAAGGGTAAATCTCTAACGTGACGCTCTTTGCGTCGTTGAATTCTTGAGATTGTGAACACGGAGCATTGAATTTCCAATATTATTGAATATTTTTATATATCAATTATCGCCCGCGATATCTGCCTTCATAAGCCGATATCGATAATCGGGAAAGTTTCAAATATCGGCCTCGATAATCGAACAGGACGATAATCGGTCGACCTCCACTTCAGATGCTTTCACGCCCCGCAGTTTGACAACCACTGTTTCAGACAAATCCCACTGATCACTGATCAAGTGACCTCAAGTAATTGCGGTAACCATTCAACATGGCTGCTGCCTTCGTGCGGTGTCACCGACTTCTTTAGTCTCCCATATGTCGTATTCATTGCAATAAAAGCATTTACCACCGAAGAAAACTCATTCTAAGGCAAGGGTGTCCAACCTTTTTGACCACATGCGCATGCGCATCACGAATTATTGCGCGTCCATTTGTCCACAGTGTTGACCGTTAAATAGTGATCTTTGGCATGGTTGTCTCATAATGTTTAATTAAGGCACTGACGCCAATAATTCAATCTCAAAAATGTGTATTATGTTCGTTTACAATTACAAGAACAATAAACATATCAAATGATATGCTAACAAAGTTTTTACTTCGCGTCGATCTTTTAATGCGACGTTTTCCACTGTTTTTCTGGAACAAGTTTGGCAATATTGGTGGCATGGACGATGTAGCGATACAAAGCTGCTGTTCCATATGGATGAGAGACATTAGTGACCACACAGGTGATTTGAAAACATTAATCTGCGAAACATCGTGCTGAGGTCACGAACACTGCCAATCTGTGAAACCACTGATACTGGTCTTTGGAGTGATATTTGTTTGTGGAAATCTAGTAATTGTTATGAACTCTACCATCTATATTATATGCATTATGATAAAGATTGATTACATGTGAGGCGATTTGACTTGTTGACGACATTCCCGAAAAGTAGTCACATGTCTTAAACATTCTTGGAAAATTCTGATCGCTATGCTTGTTCGTTTCCTATTTGACATATTCTAAATCACTGCCGCAAATTGCAGAAGAAGCTTCACCGGTAAATACGTTTTGGCGAGTCTCTGTTATCAGATGTAACTCCTTTAATTGAGAAAGCAAGAAATAGTACTGATTGTCTGACTTGAGTAAAATGGTGTATGACGGATGTGAACACAATAATTGGGAAAATGTGCCGCGTAAACATGTGCATTGTGATCGAACAGTTGAGTACCCCAGCATTAAAGACGATAGAGCTACTGGTTTTCAATCTTTTTCATATACCACGACCCATTTAAGCAACCAGTGGATAACGACTAGTGCTGGGCAAAATCGAGTACCTGAGTAATGCGATTCTAAATCACTTCGAGTAGAGTCGAGTATTCGAGTATCACTGATTATGAGGTTATAACACATAAGATGTCAAAGTTCAAATAGGTACCTTGCATGCCCCCCGAAAGAATATAATGCTTGTTATACATCACATTAAAGATACTTTGGCATTTTCTCGACCATACCGAATTCATTGCACTTCATGACAATGTTGTCGGATGGTCAGAACTTCGGAAATGGGTTATTTCCGGTAACGTTACTAGCTTTGTACGATATGTTTCGTATGCTGCGATACAGCCAATTAGGGTCTCAAGGCATGCACAGTGGAAAATAGTAGCAAAACTACAATTCTCGTCGATAAATAACTTTCAGTGGCGAGGAGCGTATCATTTCAGTACTCGAATAACTCGTCTTTTACTACTCGATTCGAATCAATAAAACTATTACTCGACTCAGATTCGAGTACTCGAATCATTATGCCCAGCCCTAATAACTACCCGCAGCCTGAAAGCCACTACGATGGCGTAACAAACAAGCAAAGCAAACGTTAAATGCCAATTTTTCCGAATTCAAATTCGCCATAAATTACGTATATATAATTATCTTGGTATAAGTCATTTCGAAAAATACCGGGCCACCGGTTGGACAGTGCACGCGGTCTATGTATGTCGTCACTGGAACACGTATTGTAGTTGTTGCTAAGTGGAGTAAGGATAAGTAAAATATCAAATAGTACATCAGAAGAGGCAGCTACCCGCCCTAGCTCGACATTTATGAAGGCATACGTTTCACAATTTGCTACATAACAAGACTGCATTACTGCAGTGACGTGAGATCAGGGGAGGCAAGTGCGGCAGTGCCTCTGCACCTGTCGTTCGGATGAATAAAGGAAAAGAAAATTGTGTAACCTTCAGTGACTATAACACCAATAATTATGGTTAATTTATGTCGATATTCATGAATGACTAAATTTTAAACATTTTAACACCAGAAATCGGGTAATATTCATATTTATTGTCCAGAAATATGGCGCGAAGGAAGAGGTGAGGCACATACGGTACAAGCCTCACGTGTGATGACGCGATTCATCATAAATAGCGCAGAACTTATAATAACTGGTATTAACCGAATGTTTTTGTCATGCTGATTCCGAAAATCTAAACATTATTAACGTTAGAGCACCAAAACCCCTCAGAATCGTCAGGGAATGCGATATTGTGCTTTATGACGTATACAATGACAGGCGAGGCACAGATGGTTTTGCCTTACCCACTGTTAGCTCACAATCCGACAATCGCGGTGGGGTGGTGCAATGAGCTATCCATTTCGCAAATCCACGTTGTAATAGGAATTGTGTAGTTACGACGGCCAACATGTAACCTACTGCACAGCAAATTCTTACACTTACTGACGTCGCTGTGTTTTTTATCCACTCCTATACCTACATCTGTGGATATATATATTAGCTTCTTAATGTAGCGTGCGATGCAAAGAGTGCGAATGTGATAACTGATAAGAAACAAGTGGCCAGCTGAATCAGCTACCATTTGAGGTTTCAATAGTTGTAAATGGATTATTGCCTCTCTCTAGTGATATATACCGCACGTAGCTGCTTTACTGGAACTTTAGTTCATGTATAACCTGGTGGTTCAACGATAACTATATAGCCATGCATTTTTCGACAGCTGACTCACACCCTTGCTGCAGTGACCGAAATGTGCATATGTCACCATATTTTGTGCTGCTGCATGATCAGACTAGCTGTATTCAAATTTCCCAAAACCGTAGCGAAATTTACAGGGAACAAAGCGCAGGTAGGGATTTATTATTAATATTATAATGTATTCGCTCAGTTAGTTTGATAACGGCCCGTAATCTTATTAGTAATCATTTATAGCATTTGACCTGGATGCACTGGATTGAGTGCATTCTTTCGGTTGGTGTCGTCGCATGCTTACCTCAGGGATTGAAATTGACGAAAGTGGAAACACTCGGATATGCTCAAATGCATATAGTGGCTGGTAGGTTGTAATCGTGGCAATGTTGGTTTTATTCAACAAATTATATAATATTGAGACAAACAGGATGTGGCATAGGCCTATAATACAGGATTATTGGCAGGTCCAAACTCCTGAAGTATTTACGTGACATCACGAATGCAATGTTAGTTAGGAAGCAATATTGACGACATAACGCCCACATCGAGACTTCATAGGAGACATTCGTGCCTTTCGCTCCCTAATTACCTCACTAGAACTGCGTCATATTTGCGTATGGGTAGGAATTTTCCTGGTTATATGTGGTGGTAATGAAACCATTCCGGATATGTTTAGGGAAGAAGTGATGAGGGTACACATGAAGTATACGGCACCTTTTCTTGTACATTTACCAACTGTGGGAATCGGAGTATGCTCAGTCATCATTTCTTATTATACGGAAGATGAATCAAGTACAAGGTCAGTCTGGTAGTCTCATTAAGGCTGATATTTTATTTTCTCGTAGACCTATTCTATTCCCATATCTTATCTATTGTAGACTTGGTAATGGGGTAGCTCTATGCTTTCTGTGTACATACTGGGATTTTATTATGTATTGTAAAATTAACTATTAAAAGACGTAACAGTTTATTATAGACCTACTATGCTTATACACAATTTCCGCAGGTCTCGCAATAACAACGGAGAGGCAGAAGAAGCAGAGAGCGGCATTTTGTCAGGTGGCAGTCATCGTGCTAAGTTATCTTGTTGGTAGCAGTATCCCATTGGGTGAGCATGCCTTCCCTATGAACCAGTTTAGTAACATAAATGTATATGAAAATGCATGGTACTTCGTCTAAACCTGTTCTCCTTCCCCCTAAATATTTAAAGTGATTGATAACCTAATTTTTTATTTATTTTAATAAGGAAAAGCATGAGACAGTTTCGCTTCATAATTGCTATAACTTTAGGACTAACGTCATTAAAATGAAATATCCGACTTCGCAAACTGATTTTAATTGTCAAATTACCAATAGTTTGCAGATGCAAACATATTACTGTTTAGAGATGCTTTGTTGGGGTTTGTGGAAAAATGAAATGTTGGGGTTAGCATTTGGATTTTGAGTTGTCATTCTCAACAAATTTGTAGACAATCGTTTGAAGTATAAATTCCTGAATTTTTTCCCAATCTGTCCCAATGAAGGAATTGAAACCTTGCCAAGTTATCCATTTTCTCTTGTGATATAACCACTAAATAACTTCATGATGATGCTAGCTAGAAATGACTAGGCTGGACGTGATATGTCCATTAAAAACACACAGCAAAAGCTGTCGTCGGAAGCGTCACGCATTACTATTACATTCGCCATCAATATATCTTCATGTAAATAGATTTTCGGCACTCGTTCATATCCAATTTAAGGCACTTATTTTCAAGACAATAAATACAACTGCAAAATTCTTTTTAAAGTAATCAAAGTCCACCCTATTTCTACATATAGTGAGATGTTATTTTCAAGACAAGTCATTTTGTGGCTGTTTATCATTAGCCTACAATTAATATTTGCACGAGACAGATGACTGTTGCACAATAATTGAGCTAGTTTTAAAACGAAGCTTTAGAGGCTCAGCGGGGGTCCGTGGTGGTGCAAAAGGGGTCCGGCCGCGACGACAAAAAGGTTGAGAACCACTGATCTAAACTCTAAAGCAAATAATCGTAAAGATTCTTCTTGGAACACCTCTATGCACAGACTCTAGAACAGGGGTGGGCAAACTACGGCCCGCGTGCACGCGGCCCGCCACACCGTTCTGTGCGGCCCGAGAGAGTCTAAAGAAACTTTTTTTAAATATTGATAAAATCCGCACTAAAAATCGAATTAATGCAGGGACTTCAATAAACTTTTTCTTAGTATATTTCACCATGATAATTCGAAGACAGCCTTCCGTGCCATCTAACTATCTGTTAGGTTTGCTAGCACGCTATAGTTGCGTTTTGTGATATGACGATAAAGGTGGCGCGAAATTTTTCACAATCATAAGGGGGGGGCGTGTTTCAAAGAGTTTGAGAGCCACTGTTTTAAGGTAAATACTTCCTTACTTTATGTTCAATTTCTGGCGCGACAGCCCGATCTGAAGGCTTGCACAGTTTGAAAGGTTTCAACTATATACTAAACATCACAGAAATCTTTAACAAGATTGATGTAACTCGGATAACGAGTGGGATTTCATATTGGCCACTTCACTTTTATTTATTTCAGTGATGTGCTTATACAAACGATTTACGCGTGTCTTAGGTAGATTCGTTCTCTGTATGCGTAGAATTGTGGTATTTATATTTTATCCACACATCGTAGATGCCTGTTTAAAGCTAACATGGTTATGATGCTGTGAGTATTGTGTGTCCTGGAACTGAACCAAAAGTGGAATTAGTAAATCTATGAACAGATCGCTGCTCATAGATTTAAATTTCAATCCTGTTCTAAGAATCGGGACAATCGATTTTCATCTATATAGTTTTGACAAATTGGTTATTGAGGTCGACCAGCCAATGAAATCTCGCCATGTTTCTGACGTGTGTACGATATCATCAACGCAATGTTTGTTTTGTTTTAAATAGGAACATATATAATCTCCATGTCCTCACTATATAATCTCAATTTTATATAATGCGGCCCGCGAATGAATTTAGATGTTGAATGCGGCCCGCGAGCTCAAATGTTTGCCCACCCCTGCTCTAGAACAATGGTTGCTAAACTTTCGCAGCTTGTGACACACTAGAAAATTCAATTGAGTAGTATATTCATATTGAAATATTTTCGGCTGACACTCGTCAGGGGTAATCGTCAGCAACTAGTAGAGAATTGGAAAGAACATTGTATATCAACAATCGTATCACAAAATATTATGTCACCAGCAGACATGGGGTAATCGCGATTAGTAATCGTAATCGATTACGACGATTACAGCATTTTCAAGTAATCGTCATCGCAATCGATTACATTCGAAAAATTCCGAAGTAATCGTAATCGTAATCGACTACTTTCTATATCTAATCGATTTCTTTGTGAAAGAGCTATTACTTTTTATTTGTACAAGGACCATGACATAACCTCAGCATTCGTGAACACGGAAAATACATTATACCGGGTTAGTGATAGCACAAACGTCTGATTTACAAACGCCACTGCTCATTATTACGTCAGAGGTATTAGCTTCGCTCATGATTGCGTAAGTAGTATCCAATCATAGTAAATAGATATTCGACGTTGATTAGACGGTACATTGTAGCGTGATATATGCGTGCGTGGGATATATCAGGTTATCAATACACCAGACGCCACTACCTCGCAGCAGGATAATAATCACCATTCTGCGTAGTTGCAACTGGTAGCTTATGTATTGATGTTTATGGTTAATAGTTATGCTTAGTTTAGGGTTGCCATACGTCCGGAATTTCCCGGACATGTCCGGAATTTCACTGTAAAAACTGCGTCCGGGAGGAATTTCTAAAATATGCCCAAATGTCCGGAATTTTGAATGCTTGAAGTTGGCTAAAAAAATTTTCGTCAATCAACATTAACAAGATTATTTTTGAGCAGATTTATGCTACATGAAATTTTTCTTCGCGCTGCGCGCGATTTAGTATAATGCAGTGCTTTTCAACCTTTTTGAGCTCCATTCGCACCTTTTTGGGAAAATAAATTTCATTCGCACACGCCTACCGAAAATTGCTATACAAAAAGAAGATGAAGATTGAAGATACATAAGAATATTCTGTTCAGATGTGCAACAAATTGGCTACCGTAGCTGTTAGGCCATGAACTATGTCTCATTAAAAGGCAACTCTTTTCCCTCGTTTGATTTCCGCTATTTCACTAAAACGCTTGTCGGCAGATCTTGCACAATAACGCCTGCCGTAGTGTTTGGATGGCCAGGCCTTAAGAACTGTTCTGCACTCCCATCCAAAATACAGCGTATTTTCCGCGAATGAAGGACGCTTGCTGGCAGAAATCGTTTTTGAGAGAGGACACAAGGGTCCCGGAGGCTCCAGTTTGTCGAAAGGGTGAAAAATCCACATGTTTGTGTTGAGGCTTGTGCCTGATGTCTTGGAAAATAATCTCCAACACCGTCAAGGAGAGTAGGCATATTAGAGCTCGCTACCTTATGATACGCTGCTTCCTCATGAGTTCTGTATTTTTTTTTCGATATCCAATTTTCTGTCTCGCGAGTCTGTGAGAAGATCAAACAAAGTCACGATACTGTTTGATCGACTCTTTATTTCAATATAACTTGAATATTCATAACATAACCTTGAAGCAGATTTTTAGACCTCCACCAAAATCTGATTTTTTTGTGGCATGTCGCAACCCGAGCCTCACCCATGAAAAGGGATTAATTTTTTGTATTAGAGTAGTATGCTACGATTTTACGAGCATGTATGACATACAGAACGCGCACACCACAATTTTACCAAACACAGCTCCATGAAATACACGTCTTAGGCACGCGATTTTAAATTAGAGTGAAGTAAATTTCTCCGCGTGTCGCATTTGTACTACTGTCTACTCAGATTGCAAGAACGGGACTATTCGGTGCCGGCAACGGAGCATATCCATATCGAAAGGTTTTGCCATCCAGCGACGGTGATTTTTGGCCAAGGTTTTGTCGCCGCTGATGTTTTGGCACCGTATTTTATCAGCGGTATGTTGGCCAAAACTTCACGTATTCATGTGATCCGATGCAGAAGGAGTTGGCCTCAAAATGAATGTATCTCATGGGCCTGAACACGCTTGTTGCACACCCCTACAGGCCTACACTAGTTCATCCCAGCGGTCTTCGTCCAAATTTTCCAGAAGAAAAAAAACACTCGGACAAATCTTATCATGAATTCAAATCAAAAGTCGGCTGAGGCTTATGATCAAGCCATATTTTCTGCGTGTCTCGCTTATTGACCACAGTACCCAACACAGGGCCCTTGGATATGTAAAAACTATGGCAGGATCTTTGCAGCAAAAACGGCCAGAAAACTTGAGCAAGTTATATGAATCACTGAAAACTATTAAGCCGACATCCGTTGAGGCTGAACGTGCGTTTTCAGCTCTTGGGTATTTCGCCAATAAAATACGAAACCGTCTTAATGATGATACTCTTGATGCTCTCATGATTTTGCGGCAATATTAGAAGAAATAAATGTAGTTTGTGTAGCTTGTATGTGTATTTTACTACTTTGCCAATCCCGGGAAATCCCGGGATTGAGAAGCTAAAATCCCGGGAAAATCCCGATCCCGGGATTTCAAATTTGATCCCGAAGTCCCAACCCTAGTCCTGGCACCGTGTCGACCCAAAATTATACCCTTTGAGGTCTTTACTTAACTCCTGAAAGGGTAAAATTTGCGTTACTGTAACTTGCAAATGGCAGTATGTAATGATAGTATTTACTACTGTCCTCGTGCCTAGCACTAATCGAACAGGTATTACGGAAGTATTGATGATTGTTTAGCGAAAGTAAGCAGAAAGTGAATTTAACGTCATTTTCCCAGCCTCTGACGGGCTGCTATATGTCTGTCACTACACCAGCTTCTAAACCAGGGTTTGGTTACGTAATAATTATAGTGCCAAATATCAATTCACTACGGCTTGTGAGAGCTACGACTAGTGGTGCGTCGTAAGTTAAACAAGTTTTTACAATTGCGTCGCAACAAGTAAAGTTACACTGCCCTTGAATTTCGTATGTTTATTTGAAAAGCAATTATTATTCACGATTTTCATTCGCACTCATCCGGGATTTTCATTCGCACCGTTCGCACCACCTTCGTCATTCCCACTCATCGGGGATTTTCATTCGCACCGTTCGCACCAAGTTCGTCATTCGCACTGCAAATTTTTTCATTCGCACAAGTGCGAACCGTCACACAGGTTGAAAAGCACTGGTATAATGTATATTGGTTTCAAAATGGGGACTACCACCCTCGCAAAAACGGCGATCAAAAATAAATATAAAATGACATTCATTTACAAAAAGAAGTCTGATTGTAATCGCAATTACAATATAACGGTATATTCATAGAGTCGGTTTAGGGCAGGCCGTTTAGATGCTTTATTCAATGATGGTGGTTCTAAACCTGTGGGTAGTTTGCCTTTATTCTGGGGTTCGCAAAGACGTTGAACATAATTAGCTTTTAAAATAGGCCGTGAGTAAGTCTGAGCAAATGTACCGACCTTTAATTAGAAATCAGCTCATCAAATTTTGAGCTGGGCCACGGCTTATTTTCAAATTGGAAATGGAGTCGCGACGATAAAAGGTTGGAAACCACCGGATGTGCGGTGTTTATATAGCTCAGTGGTGCAGTGCGCACTGGCATTAGGCTGATAAGTAATCTTATCGGCGTGACATGAACATGATGCTTAACGATGTACAATTACGCTCCTTGCATTTTCGAAGTAATCATCCCCCACCAACTATACCGCTAACACTGATCATGTGGGCAGATAGAGGATCAAAATTATACAGTAATGTATGGAAGAACCAATATTATTGACGCAATTCTTTCAAATGATTTAACGACTAGATGCATATAGTAAGCCCCCAGAAGCTGCATCCAATACCCTACGAGGGGCCCGAGATCAATGTTTATTTGGGCGGGAGGGGCTGAAAAAATGTGACTGGTTACAACTTACAATACACAACCACATACTCCTGAACCGGATCGTGACCACCTCGAGTCGATAGACAAAGCGTTGCTGGTGTGACGTCATATTGACCGACAATGTACGAACACTTCTTTCTGAAATTCGCTAGTGGGCGCTGAAGAGCGTCCGGAATTTGTGAAACAAAAATATGGCAACCCTAGCTTAGTTAGACACAGTTTGTCTGTTGGTGTTTGGCGAGCAGCAGGCCTATATAGTACGTACTTATGTACATTGTACGGGTACACCGGGCAAAGATTAGAAATTTTAACATTACGATTTCCACACGATGCTGATATATATCATAACAGAAGCAGAAAGTAGAAAGAAGAATTTTATGTTCACTTTATCTTATTCCCATATGACTCTATACTTGAAACGGGCGGCAATCGTTATTTTGCAATTCTTTACCTGCCGCCATACCCATCCGCTTCTATGCCATGTTACCGTGGGTTGCTGCTAAAATGAGGACCAAAACAGCAAAAATTTGGTGGCCAATTTTTAAGTTGAAGACTGAATTAACGTCGATAATATAAGTAATTGCATTGTATTACTATTCATTTTTAATCCTATCTAAGACTCCGATAGTCATAGATTTACCAGTGGAGCTGGGGGCACGTAATTCATAATGATATCATCTGGTATGTTGTTGTAATTACTTCATTGTATGTTGTTAATTCATGACCGCAGGTCTGCTATATATAACATCAAAAGATATTGCAGTCACCCAAACGTAGATGACGAGAAGAAAAACTTTCGTGAGACGCCCGCACAAATAATTGCCATGTTGGCCTATTTATTCCTCTGTGGGTGGCCCGGGTGGCATTTGTATTGTGGGCTCGGATATAAAGGATAGGATTATTAGTCACACACACCCAGCGCGGCTATTGACGTTGGACACATGCTCAAAGTTTTGGCCAAGGTCTTTCTTTAGTAATACACTTCTTGAAGTCGTATGTTGGCCGAGACTGCATTTGTCTTTTGGTATGTCGTGGCTCGGTAATGACCGGGACTGAAATGCTTATTTCAGTAAATTATGCATACTTTTTCATGAGGGTGAGAGGCATGCATTTCAAAATCAAGCTATCAGAGACATTTAAATCGCGAAGCCAGAAAAAAAGTTTCCAATTAAATAAATCTACTTAATAATTTATGTTGGTTTTACCAGATAATTTTGAGTCCCCTTTAAGCGCGCTCACCACCTTATTGGGGAGTTTGGGGTGCGGCAGTTACGAACTTGGCAAGAATGCAAATCTTTGGAAGCGATAAATCGTCCCCTGCAAAGTTGGGCAATGGTACATTATGACGTAACAAGCAAATGGCGCATCGTCTATTGAGAAAGTTGTTATCTCAGTAGGCCTTTTCAACGCAATCCTTATATTGTCTTCAATGTATCTTCGAAGATTAGTTTTAAGAAGCAAAGTAAATGTAATCGTGAGTAATCGTGATTACTTTTCAAATGTAATCGTAATCGTAATCGACTACTTCCTGATTTTGCTGTAATCGTAATCGTAATTGTAATCGCGTGAATCAGAAGTAATCGTAATCGCAATCGATTACATTCTTGAAGTAATCACCCCATGTCTGGTCACCAGCATGAAATTTCGTGAATCAGAGAGCGTTTAATGTACTATTTTTAGGTGGTACACGAATTCCTTTTGTTGACAGAGTTTTGGTTGGTGTATTTTTATAAAAGTCGACTCTAAGGCACACAAATGGAATCGTGAACGGCCTCGCCCAACAATTCGAAATCGGTCGTCTCGATAAGTATTCGCACGACTCTGATTATCTAACACAAGGGTCGCCAACTCAAAATGGGTCGCGGGACACTTTTCAAAATTCCCATATGCCGCGGGCCGCATGACTTCAATATTGAGAATAAAATAGCCAACGAAGTTTAACAACAACGTATGATAACTGTACGTTAGTAGAATACTGTGCTCTCTAACATAGGCGGCGGGCATAGTCACCACAAAAGAAATAATATTTTATTAAACAAACACAAATACAACAAAAAATATCATGATCATCAATTTCATCATATTTTGAACTACGAGCTGCGCACGATACCTGACAACACTCTGTAGCAACTAAAACAGTGGTGGCCAACCTTTTCGCTATTCACGGCCGCATTTCGATTACTAATGTGGCCCGCGGCCGCATTACGTCGCATAGTGGTAATGAACTAACTTGGGCCAAATATCTACGTTAAACTCACCATGTCCATTGCCGGTACACTCCGGACTAATCTATATACTCATATCGGCATAATATGCGCACCGAAAACGTGATTATAATAATGTTATGAAGAGGGACAGGGATCCGCGCTGTAGTCGTGCAAAGCGCGAAAATTTTTTCATGTTCCCGAGCGAATCTTGTATTTATATATTAGTATGGTTTCCCGTATTAGTATCAAATATTTATCCTTTCTCGGCCCATATGAATCAGATTTACCGGTATAGAGTTGATGCAGGGGTGTCTTCAATACTTAGAGAAGATATAAATGCTGTGCTGCATCTTTGGGTGGGCCAATTGTCATTAGCCCCCTTCGTTACACGCAGTTATTTCTTGACCTCCCACTAGAATTGTCGGTATGGTGGAAATATATTGGAATTCGCCCAAACGCAGACCTATACCAGAAAGATGAGAACACGATTGAAAAATGGTATTTCTTTATGGGGCGCATCATTTTCCTCTGCTGTTCGCAACCGTACTGTGGGACTCAGATTACAAAGCACTCTACTGTATTAAAATCCAAAATCAATTCGCACTGAAGCGCGCATAGCGCCAAGACAATTTCAATAATAATTCAAATCTCTCATTAATTAGGGAGTCAATTCGTAAATGCAATTTGCATAATGTTGACGGCAGCCAACAAATCCTAATTGAATTGAGTGTCGAGAGCTGCATCATTTTACTTCTACTGTCGTAAATTGGCCAATGGCCTCCTCTGTTAAAGAATCCATATTAGGGTTAGTTATAGACACGGTAGCCTATTTGCTGGAAAACTATCTCGTCGTACATGAGATCCAACGTTAAGTTATAATGTATTTGAATTTCGATTGCATCATCGATGTGCTTAGATAATAGAGATGCAAAGCAAAGTAAGCCAGTCGCAGGTTGATCGAGTCAGCAACCCCATTTTTCTCTTTCACGCAATCCATTTGTGATGCGGACCTAGCGGGAAGGCCGTGGAGGCTTATTGCAGGGGTTCCAGGGCCACAAGCGAAATGAAATTTATGTTTTTGTAATCAGTACAGCGGTGGCTTTCGATTGATGCCCGTTTCATCAAATTTGATGATCGGCAAGTCGTTCGAAAATTACCGTCAAATTGCCTTCCGCCAAATGGAAAGTGTGGCGTATACCAATTTCACTGAGCCGTGAGATTTTCTTGTGTCCACACCATATAGGACACTAGGGTCCAATGTATATTTTCGGACTTTTTTTCGTGCCATATCTCTTTTCCACGATGCAGTCTCTCATTTCTCACGCTCTCATGATGCGTCCTTCATCAGACCAACTTTTATTTTTGCTCACTATCGTTTCTGGACTGTCAACACATTCTAATTTCAGTGCGTTAGTCAATGATGAATCCAGAGAAGATAGGAAGAGCCGAATCGGAACCCACTCATTCATGTTTCCGTTTTCCAGACTATATTGTATAGCAAACTCTAGCAAGCCGAATTCTACTGTCTACTGCAGTTCCAGGACGTATACCTATAATTCGATCATTCGGCGCGAGATTGTGGGGTGGAACTGGTTTTGCTGTACACCTTGTTATGTATGCTATATGTGGTCATGAACTATGCACGTGACTTCCTGTAATCATTAGATTCGCTCTTTCTGGTCTGGGCGTCTTGCTGGTCGGTCGTGTGAGCGCCGGCTTAAGGCCGTTTTATGTTGTGGTGTTAATACGTTGCAATTTGCGTGTGAAGCTCCATAAATAAGCATTACCAATCCGAAGACCAGGCCGTTACAAGTGTGGAGGCTACTGAAAACAGAACGGTCAAGTTCTGCTTGATGAAACGAGAGTGTTATTCCATGTCAGGTTGATGTGAATCGAGCAATAAAGCTATCTCCAATATTGAAGTGAATGATCGTCTAAGCACGTTCAAAAATTCCAAAATGTCTCGCATTCAAGAGTTAGTTGCATACTTAAATACGCCATGCACTGCAGCGTGGCGTTTGGCGTCTGAACTGGTTATCTCCTGTTATCATCTCAGGTTTCCGTAAGTAGGCTACGTCACCTCTACATCCTGTAAGACTTCACGAGTCAAGTGAGCGCGCGATCTCATTTTTCTCGCCTCGGTGCGTGTGATGGTTTTTATTACCGGGGCAGTACGTTCAAGGGAACAATAACTACATTATTATTGATTTCTCAAAATACGGGGGAAATGACATCGCCGCATCGTCAGTTGGAAACCTGGCGGCGTTTGCGAGCGTGAGTGGGGCGCTGGCCATGAAATAGGCGATTGGGGGGCGCTGGCTATAAAATCGGCGATATGGCGTTGAGAGCAAAATGGGGCGGTTTAGGGTTAGAAGGCAAATCCTGTGCAGTGTTAAAATGATTGATAAATAAAGCAGCTATAATTAGGGTTACCATATTTTTGTTACACGAATTCCGGACGCTCTTTAGCGCCCACTAGCGGATTTCAAAAGGAGGTGTGAGCGCATTGTCGATCAATATGACATCACACCAACAACGCCTTGTCTATCGACTAAAGGTGGTCGCGATCCGGTTCAGGAGTACGTGGTTGTGTATTGTATGTTGTTACCTGGGCCGAAGCCACATATTTTCAGCCCCATCCCGCCGAAATAAACACTGATCTTGGGCTCATCGTAGGGTATTCGACGCAACTTCTGGCGGTTTACTATATGCATCTGGTCGTTAAATGATTTGAATGATTTGTGTCAATAATGTTGGCTCTTCCATACATTACTGCATAATTTTAATCCTCTCTCCGCCCACATAATCAGAGTCAGCGGTGGAATAGTGCTGGTGTAGGATGATGACTTCGACAATACATGGCGCGTGATTGTACATCGTAGAGTCATGTTCATGTCACGCCCATAATATTATTTATCAGCCTAATGCGGGTGTGCACTTCAACACTGAGCTATATAAACACCGCACATCCGGTGGTTTCCAACCTTTTATGGTCGCGAATCCATTTCCAATTTGAAAATGTGCTGCGACCCTGCTCAAAATTTGATGAGCTGATTACTAATTAAAGGTCGGCATATTTGCCCACTTACTCACAGCCTATTTTGGAAGCTAATTGCGTTCAACATCGTCGCGAGCCCCGGAATAAAGGCAAACTACCCCCAGGTTTAAAACCACCATCGTTGAATAAAGCACCCAAACGACCTAAAACGACGACTCTATGAATACCGTTATCTTGTAATGTTATTTTTTATATATTTTTTGATCGCAGTTTTTGCGAGGGTGGTAGTCCCCATATTAAAACCAATATATATGATACTGAATCGCGAGCTGCGCGAAGAAAAATTTCATGTAGCAAAAATCTGCCAAAAATAGTCTTGTTTAGGTTGATTTACAAACAAATAAGAGCTTACTTCAAGCCTTCAAAATTCCGGACATTTAGGCATATTTTAGAAATTCCTCCCGGACGCAGTTTTAACAGTGAAATTCCGGACATGTCCGGACGTATGGCAACCCTACTATAAATAAACAGTAAAATGCAAATTCGATTCAGTCAAGGCAATTTAGGGCCTTCCGCCTATTTTATTAAGCTGTACCGGAAAAGTTCATTGTTGCTTGATAATGTTGATCCTGTCCAACAATTAAGGCTACCGTATTTTGAGATCCGAAAAAGTGGACACTTTTCAAACATTCTGAATGCTCTAGTACCGATTAAAAAACGGTGAATTTGAAAATTTGTTACTGCTTTTTTAAAAAAAGGAGGACAACGTCCCGAAAGAGGGTAATTTTAGGCGTCCTCCGAAGACACTTTCAATTTAGTGAAAAAAGAGGACAAATCTGCCTAAAAGAAGACGTATGGTAACCCTACCTACATCAATGGATTAATTTTGAAGTCGGCAGAATCACTAAAACAACGTGGTTCATTGTGTGCTGTGAGGACAACGAAGCATTTGAGCAGGTATTGCTCACCTCATGTTGGGATGGATTTTTAGGATAAACTGTCTTGCGTGATTATAATCTCTGTTTCAAACGATCGCGGATTTTCCACAGTGCTGCGACTGTGGCTTTCGTCAGGGTTACGAGAAGCGATATCGTTTCTACTTGACGGGCATATTTTCCATTCATGAGTAGAATATATCCGTTTTAGTAATATGAAACCTGGTTCAAATCGCCCCGTCCGGATTCAGTGATAAACCCGTGATATTTCACCGACATATTGCGACACGTGAATTGTTCCAATTCTCAAGCTTGCATGAGGTACCGGTCCAGCTCAAAAAGCCAATTTGGCGAAGAAACATAAATCAACCATCTCAAAAAATGCACGGGGATCAGATGATCTGATTCCCGGATATATTCCAATTACAAATTCCTTACCGGAAAATCAAGCAATAAATGATTGAGAAGCTGATCATGTTGTAGTGTAGAACATTTTTTTTGTTCAACTGAAAGTATTTTCAAGACAATATTGACAGAGAACAATTGCTAATCATATTAAACCTTTTACCAATACCGGTATAGATACATCTGCCTCTGAAATTATTTAATAACCACATTAAAATGCCCATAGCCGCAGTTTGGCCATCCTTGCTGTCGGTAACAACCGCAAACCTTCTGATGGCAACGAATGGGTCTTGACTTGACGCGACAATGTGCCACACGCAGACAATGACCGAGCTGCCATAGCCAACGTCTGACGTTTACTTACTGATGCTCGCTGATCACTATTACTAAATCTACTGTTCACTGTATAGTACTATAGAATGCCCTAATAGTCCATAAATTAAGTTTTGTTCATTTATCAACGCAGCCAAGAAATGTGAATATATGCGCAAAAGAAATGAACGCTACTACAAAATTTTCAACTTCAACGTTAATATGATGATAATAGAGAAGTCTATATTCAAGCAGTTGAAAATGAATTATGTTTTCAAAAATAGCGCTTGGGCTTCACAGCTAATTTTCAGCACTAATGCTCGCATGCATTGTTTCCTACTTTACTCCAATACCAAAGATAGTGTTTCACGAGGATCTTTTGACAGTCAGTCATAACAAAAACGCATTGACGACTCTTGAAATCAGATGAGCCATACAGGTACGGTCGAGACTTCTAGGGTAATAGTTACACTAGACTACCACAATGGATATCTTGATGCACTTTGACACTCCGTCCCGAAAATGCTTCATTCCGAATTTTCACCACAATTATGACTTGTTGAGTGATTTATCGAAGTTGCTCTTCTGAACGAATTTCTTCTCCCCGCTGTGAAGAGACGATGGACGTATAGATGCCTTTTGAGTCCATCGTTTCCAGAAATTACCACCTACAAATGCTCAATTTTCTAACTGTCACCTCGTCTATGAATTGTTAAGTGAGTATCGAGGATGTACTTCTTGGTAAATTTCTTTCCACATATTTGACATTGATGATTCTTCTCCCCACTGTGAATATGTATGTGTTTATTGAGATTTGACTTTTGAGTGAATTCATTTCCACAAACCTCACATTTATAATCTTTTGCACCACTATGAATTTTGCAATGAGTAAGGAGGTTATACCTTTGTGAGAACTCCTTCCCACATACACCACACTTATGTTCCTTGCGACCGTAATGAATATTCATGTGAGTCTGCCATGCACATTTATAAGTAAATTTCCTTCCGCAGACCTCACATTTGTGATTTTGCACCCCACTGTGAATTTTCATATGATTAGCAAGGCAAAATTTTCTACCGAATTCCTTTCCGCATATGTCACATTTATGATTTTTGACACCATAATGAATATACATATGAAGTTTTAGTTGGTGCCGCGTTGCAAATTCTTTCCCGCAGATGTCACATTGATGATTTTTAACGCCACCATGAAGAGTCACGTGCGTCTCGAGGTTATGCTTCTCAGCGAATTCTTTTCCACAAATAACACATCTATGATTTTTATCACCAATATGAACATTCATGTGAGTCTTGAGGTTAATTTTCTGATTAAATTCTTTTCCACAAATCTCACATTCATGATCTTTAACACCGATATGAATATTTACGTGAGTCTTCAGGGTAATCTTTAGACGAAATTCCTTGCCACAAATGTCACATTTATGACTTTTATCGTCACTGTGACTTTTAATGTGAATCCAGAGGTGTTCTTTCGATGAAAAATCCTTTCCACAAATTTCGCATCCGTGGATTTTCTCCGTATTATGGCTCTTCATATGAGACTTGACATAGCATTTTCTAGCGAATGTCTTTCCACAAACATTGCATTTATGATCTCTTTCCGCGGTGTGAGTTCTCATGTGAGATTTTAGGTAATCCATTCGAGCCAACATCATCCCGCAGATATGGCATTTATAATTTTTGACATCAGAATGCAGTAGCATATGACTCTTGAGAGAACTATCGATAAGGAATTCTTTCCCACAAATTTCACATTTATGACTTCGAAGTCCAACATGATCACCCATGTGTAGCATCAACATTGATTTTTGAGAAAAACCCTTACCACAGACATCGCATTTATAAGCTTTGAAACCAGCATGTACATCCAAGTGATTCTTCAAGTTGTACTTGAAAGAAAATCGTTTACCGCAAATTCCGCATTTATGGTTTTTCACGCCATCATGCACATGTTTGATATGCCTATCAATGTGGTATTTCGACGAAAAACCTTTCCCACAAAGATCACATTGATAATGTTTGACTCCGGTATGCACTACCATATGGGTCTTCAAGTAGGATTTGCAAGAATAGTCTCTCCCGCAAATAGGGCATATATGTTTCCCAGCACCCGAATGTATAGCCATATGCGCCTTCCAGTAGTATGTCATAGAAAACTCCTTTCCACAGATACCGCATGAGACTGTAACTTCGGTATGTCTATCCATATGCCGTTTCAGGTAACTTTTCAAGGAGAATGTCTTGCCACAAACTTGACATTCATAACTTTCAGCCCCCAAGTGAACATTCATATGCATCTTGAAGTCGAATCGCAAAGGAAACTCTTTATCACAAACAACACATTTATACGTCTTTTGATTTTTTTGGACACCAGCATGTCTATTCCTGTGTAACTTCAAATTGCTTTTTGTAGACAAAGTTTTTCCACATATGTCGCACCAATGATGAATATTGGCATGAGCCGCGAGGAGATCCTCTTGAGCAAATTCCTTCCCACAAATTGAACAATTATGATTGATACCATCATAATAAAAAAGTTGACGATGCGACTCCATGACACTCCTCAATTGACCAAAATGTTTGTCACGGAACACAGAGCCCTGGCATCCGGAATTTCTGGTCTTGGTGAATTTCAAAGTATTGAATGTGGATGATAAAAACCCGTGTTGGAATTTGTAACAAATAAGATCTGAAATAGCAAGTCGACGAATTAACATTTGCATGGAGCATTTCAGGGACTGTAGGTTAGTTGCTGTCAAACTCAATCGCAGCAATACTGCGAAATTTCAATTGATCCGTTCAGGGGCGATAAGAGGGACGCTGGGCTTATTGGGAGCATATGATTAAGAACAATAGCTCTATACATATCCCTGAGTTCTCATTGCAAATTCAGATTCGACAGAATATGTCAAATCACGAA
Organism: Botryllus schlosseri; assembly: GCF_051294905.1. Lineage (NCBI taxonomy): Eukaryota > Metazoa > Chordata > Ascidiacea > Stolidobranchia > Styelidae > Botryllus > Botryllus schlosseri. The sequence continues at coordinate 22,768,702 of NC_137249.1, forward strand.
TTCATTAGTCGAGGTACATGCTAAATATATACCGTCGATGTTTGCAACATGTTTCCATGAATGCAGAGGTTCGTTATAATTCATGTAAAATGAATGGTGCGTACTTTTATGTCGTCAATTCGCCGTTGCAACACTCCCGTCACGCTAGCTCGGGTTATTTTCCACAAAATGTTTCAATAACGTTGTTGTATCCTGCACGCACAGCGTGTGGAAATTGAAAAGGCACTGTACTACTTTTGAGAGAGAACCCGTTGTACAATAACGATGCCGAAATGATTTACTAAATATGCTTGAATTCGAGACCTACAAAATTGAATCCTCATAATATTTCCTCGTCTAATCATAAAGGCTAACTTGGTTTGGAATACTTTCATGCTAAGGTTAATTACTGGGTGCAGTACTAAATTTAGTGTGAGCAAAGATCTCTACCACGTTGTAAGTTGAACCACTAGCCAATAAAAGCAATAAAACAAAACAAAACCCAATACCATTAACTTCCGGTATTGGCAATAGCGGAGGTGAATTCGGGATGTCTACATCGAGCCCGAACCAGATGGTATGAGCTCGTACCTACCCGACGGTTGTTATAAAAACCTTGAACCCCAGCGGTTCGTAAAGTATATGTCCCAAGGGGTATATATAATTTGGGTGGACAAAGCATCAGAGCTAACGTTTATTACACGTAATATTTTCTTAATTTCTTGCAAACAATACCCGTGCCTAACTGCCCCGCTCCCACCCTTTGACTAAAGCCTACCAACCGACGCAACCGTACCGATAACAGGATGACGTTCTCTCATAAGTTAAAAAGAATCCGCCACACATATTGCTTTAGAAGTAACCATAGACCACATTCGGCTGTGGTTAGCATAAAGCATATCGGCAAGCCAAAATCATAGCTGATGATGGGTTCGTATCCCAGTGGCATCAAGATTTCCGATTTTGAACACTTCTATATTTCTTTTCGCAACAAACATGGTTATAATATATCGTGTGCGTCAAAACTATTGGCGTACCATGAAGTGGCACGAGTTCCAGGGGTTGCATACCCCTGATCTGCCTGAAGTCACATAACGCCCGAAATATTTGTGTCCACGTCGACGAATTAGCGCTGGAAATTAGCGATGATGCGTAAGCGTCCAGCTTTCACCTCAAATAACGACTAAGTGAAAATGAGGATGTTTTATATCCAGCTTTCTGCTAATAACTATTCATTTGTGTACTAAACATTGTAATGGGAAGCAGTAATGATATCGTCTATAGCGCCAAACACACTGTAAACGAGATGAAATCTTAATTATATAGAGCTCTACGTCAAAAATTCCGGTCAGGAGTGTTTTTGTTCACCCGACAAAAAGACTGATTGAATTTCCAACACACACAAAGTGACATCAAATGCATGGGGTAGCGATTATTCCGACTCATTACCTCGCTTCTTCCAACACAATCATACAAGCATATCAATGTAAAGGTGAGCATTGAGCACCACACAGTCGCACCGAGAACTAACATTAGCCTAGTTATCAATATTTCAGGCACCAAATTTCATAGGCGCGTGGCATGTCTCCAAATTCTCCCCCTTGGTTGCAGCACTGCAACTGGTACATTTCTATTGACATCAACTGGTTGTACATCGAAGGAGTGGCACATTCAAAAGTGTAGTATCAATGAATGAGTGATCACAATAACGTTCCAAGCTACCCATTACCAAAATTTATTTGCATCAATCGCTTGCAACCCCTCAACCCAACCTAACGAGCATCATGACATAAATGAAAGCCATTTTCAGTTGTCACTTGAATGTCAAAATCGAATTTATGAAGCAAATCAGATATAATAGCTGGCTAAAGGGGCACTGAGGTCCAAATATGTGATGATTGATACATTTTATATATGTCGCAAGTGGAAGCCAGCGGCGCAGTGTGGTAAGCGACACCGTCACGACACGAATGGTAATTGAACAATGAATATATAGTCTCGGTTCTACCAAGCTTCTATGTGTCGTGGGTTTATCTGGGTTCCGCATCGCCAACCTAGCTGCGATCGCAGCGACTTAAAAGCCCTGAAAGTACAGTGAGCCGAGCTTGTAAGTCGGCAGCAAAGATCCAATGAATGAAGGCTTATGGATGAGAGAGAGACTGATTTGTGGACGATAGAGTGCACGAAAAGTCGTCATAAAAATGCATTGAACTTAGGGTTGGATTTAAAACAAAAATCCAGTTAAAACAAGCATGTTCAAAACAAGGCCCTTGATAACAGATTTTTTATTGTTATTATGTTTTTTCAAAGCCATGACGTCACGAATATCCACGTGTGACGTCACAGTGCATTGGCATTGACAATTTAAAATATAGGGTAAATATAGCTATATCGGGTGGTAATTGTACGTAGGCTCATACAGCATGTTTTTTGAAAAGTATTACACAATTATGGCATAATTATGCAACCTAAAAAACAAGATTTATTTTAAAAAGGCCTTTGTTTACAACACTGTTTAAAACATTAAACAAAGTATTTTAAAACTCAGTTTGTTTTAAATGAAACCCTAATTGAACTGTTGAAATTGCCATCGCGCGATTTTCGTGGAGCACAAAGCCTCATATGGCTATAAGCACCACTGTCGTACATTATGAATACAATACAATATATGTCGCAAGTTGTGATGAAAGTCTGTGCTGTTGCATCATGTTGAAGTAACATGGCAGATTGGCAGACACATCATACGGCCTATATTTTCGCCATAAGTCGTAAAGGACACAGGTGTAGCCAGAGAAGGGCGAACGGGGCGATCGCCCACCCCCCCCCCCCAATTTTCAATAAAGTAATATAAGGTAGGTTTTCGGAGGCAGATTTGTAATTACTGATATAACTCTACCAATGGGAGGTGCGATATTAAAGGAATCTCTACAGGCCACATGTCACCCCACCTTTACAGCGATGCCATTACTTTAATTAATTATGTATGTATATGGTTCGCTGAGCGCGACCGCAGACTCTTAGAGATGGGAATCTTTGTTGGGTATAATCGGTATAATTGGTGGTTCTATTATTTTAACCCACTCAAGACATACATTGTACAATGAGCTACACACAACAATACTACGTAATGACAATAGGTTATATTGAAGTGGATGGGTATCACATATTAGTACATTTAGCTGATGGGCAGTTTAAATGGTGGGTTTGTTGTGGCGAGGTATTTGTTTATAGATCACAAAGCAAATTGCTTGCTGTGTAGATAGGAGGTGCGAAGTATTCGTTGCCGTGTAGAGAGGCCTTAAGGATTGTAATTGATTTGGATTCCGCATTACGTTTCAATGTCAAAATCGAAACAAGCAAGACTAGACAGCTTTTTCCCTGCAAGGAGTCGAGATGCGCAGCCAACAGAAGGAATAGTAAGTTGTGTTCCTTCGCTAGTAGAAGCGGCAGATATAATTGCCGATACACAAGAGCCCCAAAAATCATATGAGGTGGGAAAAACAAACGATATTGGATATATTCTTGACCACCATTCGCAGCTTCGCGATGCTGAGAGATATAGACTTCTAACTTCAGATGCTTTTAGAAACGTGCCACTTCTTGATACCAGGAGGCAAGATCGCCGCAAGTTTCTTAAAGTGTGGCTTGATGATGATAGATAGATATTCCAAATGTTGGTCTATACCAGGGGCGGGCAACTTCTCCAGTCGGCGGGCCGGATATAGGAAAATTAGGAACTTGGCGGGCCGGATTGCTGAATCGATACATTATTCGCCCTTTTATCCACATATATAGGCTATACAAGGAATAAATCGTATTTCATGAATATATTTTAACGACAGCAATGTAACTTCAAAGCAATTTCTCGCCAATATAATGACGAGGACAATGTGGATTTGAGAACAGCATTGTCATACAGGCACCACCATGTATGCTTCTCTCTGATCAATCAACACACGGTGCAATTCTTAATTAAGATTTCAAGGCGTTCGATAAGCCCGGTACCCCAAATTTACCAAGATATCAATTCATTAGGGTTTGGTAGGTGACGAGATAGCGTGGTTGTTCAACTATGTGGCCTATTTTATCTCGATATTGAATTCATGCGGCCCGCGGCCTCCAGAAATTTGAAAGTGGCCCCCGACCCGTTTTGAGTCGGCGACCCCTGGCATAAGCGGTGTCCTACAGAAGCCTAGAAGTGTGCCGTGCTACAAAGTCGACGGTTACGGAATCAAAAATAGGAAATATCGGCCTGGTGTAAATGACCATAGTAGTCGACAAACAGCATGATTATCATACAAATGACATTAGAGTTGAGTACATCGTGAATGCCAATAAATGCATTAAGTCTTCTCGCTTCGACGGATTTACGCGTAAGCTCCACCCTCGCTCGCTACGCAGTGCGCATTAGGGCTGTTCAGATTTGAAAAATTTTCTGGAATCCTCGTTCGCCGTATTCCAAATGATAGTTTAGTACATAAAAACACTCGTCCTGATCTTCTTTCCGCTCAAAGCCCCCAAAGATCCAGGGGGCAATTATCCTTACTACGTGTTATGTAGTGTTGGCCATGTCACCGGTTTATTGCTTTGTGACGTTATCAGTTGAAAACGGCCGCGTGGAGATGGGATTTTGCAATAAAATCTATATGTTTTCAATACTGTACTTAAATGCAGTCCTATAAAGTGCCATATGCATCTTCATTTTGCTCTGCACAACCTGTATATCATGGGAGGCATGTATTGGTCGCACGGTTAACATCGATTTGTTTTGGATCGTACATTAAAGAAGCGACGTAGGGTTGCAAGTCGAGAACAAATGCGGATATTACCTGCTAGTTTCCAGCCAGAAGATATTATTTAAAGGTCTGTAATGTCAGTAATATTTTCCAAACTTCAAATCAACCATAAAATACCGAGTTATCTTATTGTATGATAGACTGGCCGGCATCAGGTCAGAATTTCCCAGATTATAATGAGACGATTAACACTAAAGCAATCACTGATGTTTGGCTGAGAAGAACGATCACTATCTTTTCAAGTAGCAACATTTTCGAGACCGCAATCAGAGTTCACCCGAAGTGATTGAAACAAACTTACCAAAGAAAACTACATATTGCGAAACAGACCATAGCCCGATGATACCTTTGCGGCTGGCTGTTTCAATGGCGTAATACTCTAGAGAGCGATATCTTTAATCTATTTTTACTACGATACACCAAGCACGCCGCGATAAAGCATGCAATTTTAGTGAACCGACTCAAATTCGGGGTAAAGTAGGAGATTTCAAAAGGGAGGTATATTTGTCTACTCTATAGGCTTCTACATCAGATGGCGGTATCTTAAAACAAACGCTCTTTAGATCCCTTTGACTCCTCAAAAATTAGGAGAGCACAATAGGATGCACAATTAGGAGAGCAACAGGCAAAACGGAGGCCCCACCGTAAAATAATAACAAACTTAAATTTTCAAGACACGCCTCTAAGCATAGACAGCGAACCAAGGTATGTTGGATTGACTGGATATGCGGGTCATTCCATGTCAAGTGATCAAGACAAACGGCAAAATGTAACCCAACACCTCCGATTTTCATAAAAATTGGTACGCTTGAAAAACTTTTTTATTTCTGATTTCAAAAACAAAACAAATTTTATCAAAATCGGTCTACTAGAACCGAAGGGTTCAGAAATTGCTGCTTTCTTGATCGCTCAGTGGAAAAAATGACCACAATTTATATATGAAATTTGAATTTGCCATATTTTGGTCTACTAAAGGTTGACGAATGTGATACCTTCACACCTGGTCAATCATATTCTACTTGGCACTTTTTCCCCTTGTTCGACACCTGGGGTTGCACAGTTTGACCTGTGATCCCATGTCTTTGTTAAAGACTTCAATGATCACGCACGTGATCATATATTTGGTTGTAGTTGACCGATTTAGATAAAGTTTGGCTTTCTTAAATCAGAAAAAAGTTCTAAGCATATCAATTTTCATGCAGATCCGAAATGGTGAGTTAAATGTACTGGATCGAATGACTAGGAATGACAATGCCGCACATTTCTCACTGATAATGCATAACTGACAAATCCAGCTACGTTGCTTTTAATGCCTGCTTTCCTGTGTGCCGTGCGTATTGCGTACATCACATCGATCTTGCCAGTAATTTGGCATGCAAACAAGATTATATATTTGTTTCTCTTAAGAGTTCTTATCTTAGGGTGCGAAAGTTCGTGTATACATTGCACACGCAGGTAAACCATTATTAAGGATCTCTCGTCCTTGTATTATGGATATTTACACATGTACACATGTACTTTACCCTAATAAATTGATGCTACCTCGTTAAATTAGAATCATTTTCAAACTCCTCTTTTTTTCATCTTTCTTTTTATTCTCGGCCGAGTACTCAGCTGCTTCACAGTAGCCTATCGTAATCGTATTACATGTCGTAAAATAAGTAATTGGTAATATCGATGACTGTAATCCTATTGTGCGGCCTCGTTATCAATTTTGTCACGTTGTGACAACATCCTTGTTACGTTATCCATATCGCATGATTGCAGAATATTAACATCTAAGTGGAAAACGTACATATTGAAAGGCAATCTCACGAGACGATTCAGCAGGTACCTAGCCAGTGTTCGTGACTCAACGGCAGCATTTCCCTACTTGATTATTTCGATTTAAGGGGACTAGCAAGTCAAAAACCTAACTCTCTGATGGCTGTCCCCATCACCATGAAATTTTCACAGTCGCCAGATGTCGCTATGCTATACACAAAACACAGAAAGTTTTGTTCTACCCTGCAGATTGTAGATTTGAAGGAGAAAAAATGCACCGACACGGGGAATGCAAAATCTCAATATTGTGAAGGCCTTTTTTCAATCTAACGCCTTTTTTAGGAAGTACCAGGACAGCGCAGTGTTATGCTAAAATTTCAAGGAATATGTGCAACCCCATTAGGAGAAATCCCATTTTGAAATTTCAAATTTCAGGTCATTTTTTCAAAAAGTTTGCTGTGAAGCTCTGTAATTCAGAGCAAGGTAGGCCTAGGTCAAACCTCTCTTAGCATAACACAGGTCCCGATGTTAGCTTTTCAAAACACCCTCAGTGAACACTATACGACATATATGTCCTACAAATTTTTGATTTATCATGAAGCTGCTCAACAAAACTTTACAATGGAGAAAAACGTTAATAAACTAATAAAAAATACTAAACCGGTGCCGACGAAAATCGAAAATATGAAGTTTTTAGTTATGTTTTGGGTAAGATAAGCTATCAGGTAAGAGTATAGGTACTATGTTGATATTTAAAGCCAAGAAAAAAAATGAAAATTTTGATAATGTTTTTAAATTTTGACTTCCTAGTCCCCTTAAGTACCGCGCGTTTCCTTTCAATCATTATTATCAATTGGCGTTTTCTTTCTCTATATATTCAATTGCTATAGCTCAGTTTATGTTGGTAACTTTGATGTAAAGACGGCTGACGATTCGTGGTTGAGCATTGTTATAACTTTAATTTGATACCTTTGCCTACGTTCAGTCTACCTTTGCCAACTTTGTGCCATTATATTAAATCATTGAAGTGAAAGGATGTGTTTGATTTAGACCGGGGTTACTGTCCGTCACGATTAAACAAGCTTCCCACACGATCATTTCGCGAGACGCGCACAAAAGAAGGGGTTGAAATGAAAGGGGTCGTTTGGATTTTCTAATTCATCAAATATATAATCCATTTATTAGGGTCAAGTACATGGTAACTGCGTAATTCTCAAGTTTTCAAGCTTCTCGTGCAGCGTGTGATAAGTTACCATGCGAGTCCGGAAGTACTGTCAATTACCGAGTCTCTGCAAGTCTGTTGTGGAGATTATTGTGAAAGCGTGTCACAAGAAAGTTGAGAATTAGCTACTTCACTGATTGGGCAGATTGGGCTGCTGTGTTTTGATAAAGGTCGACTCCAAGGCTCACAGATGAAATAAATTTCATTCGCACAAACCAACTGAAAATTGTCATACAAAAAGAAGATGAAGATACCTAACAATGTTTTGTTCAGATTTGCAACAATTAGTCTGCTATAACTTAGGCCAGGATTGGGCAAACTATTTAGCTCGCTTGCCGCATTCAACATTTGAATCGATTCGCGGCCCGCACTATGTAAAATTGGGATTCTAAGCTCAAATTCAATATTGTTATTTGATTATATAGTGACCGCGAGGACATGGCAATGGTATATTTGTATTTGTATATTTAAAGCTAAACAAACATTGATTTGATGATTACGTACACGCGTCAGAAACATTGACGAGAATTTGTAAGCTGATCGTCCTCATTGTCAAAATTTGGGGTGATTGTCGGTTGTCACGATTCCTAGTACTGGATGCAAACACAGGTTGAAAAGTTCAGCACTGCTTTATTCGATTGGAACGGCATCGCAGAGATCGGATAGATTTTCTAACATTGATTAGTAGGGTATTACCTAAATGAAAAATAGTATGCATTGATATTGCCTTATGACTCTCCCTATTAACGTCCCAAAATCATTTCTCGTTGGATCTGAATCACCACTCCCGTAACGAAAACAACGTCATTGAAAACGGGAGCTTTACGGCCCGTCGTCAAGCTCGTCTGACATTAAAGCAGGTCTTGACCATGCGAACAGGGCCTTACTCATCCTTATCTCGCTCAGGATTACTACGCATTCGATGTATTGTGTGGATTGAGATGAACAATTTTGAGTAAACTTGAGTAAAACATAGCGATCGAGACTGAAGAGGGCTGGCGTAGTTCATTGTGAACTTTCAAGACAATCAGCTGATATAATAACTCTGCTCTTATATATAAGTCAGTATATAAGCTATATATAAGCTAGTCATTATTGATCAAGCAATGGGGTACCACAACCTATTAATCTCTCCTTTGATCGGGTGGAAAAGATTGGTTCTCCGAATTACGGCTATAGTCCTTCCCACGAACGCCTACACTACAAGCTACACCGATTACGTCACATCAATATGTCAGTCTAGTGACTTACCGGGCATAGCCTTGATAATACGAGTTACAGCATAAAGACGGTATTGATTATAATATGCTTTGCATACATTTCCCGTGATAACTGATTCACTCGATAGTCGATATATCCTACTAATGGAAATCCTGCAGCTTTGAGCTCTACTGGAAGTCACTAAACAACATACCCGCCTGCATCATCGCCATTCTCGACAAGTCACATTGCGCTAAAACTGAAACGCATGGTCATGGGATCCGACGCCGCGACGATAACGTGTGCGCTTTGATAATGGGGAGATCCCATGCAACTGTATGGTGCGCAATTGCGCATGCACCATCTAGCTACGACTTTATGGTGCGCATGCACCATCTAGCGTGCCGTAGTCCAATGAGAGCATAAGTGTATAAAAGTCATTCCGTTGCCATTTTTTATCAATTTAATCAGTCACGTGCGGTGAAGTTTGGGATTGGGGAAGTAGACGTATGTTCTCTTTTAGAATCGCTTAGCAAACAGATAAATTCTAAAAGGCTAGCTGATTTAGTTGACAACTGCTTGGCTATCACATCAGAACTTTTCGCACACAGACGATGGCAAAGGACGTTGTATCCGATAACTTCAAGTTCAAGTTCAAGCTTATTCATAAAATTTCATCACTTCAAAGCATCACTTCAATGCACAACCAGTCTAACGTGTTAATGGGAAACAGGTATTAATTGCACGTTTGTTATGAATCGTATACCGAACCGAAGATGCCCCACCGTGTTGTGATTGCGCGTCGGGAACAACTGCGCAGATATTTCCAGCTGGTGTTAAGCTCGTAAATGTTACTGAAAGGTATGTAATACGTAATGTCAGTAATCTTTGCCTCAATTTGAGTGTATCTGTAAATTACCGAGTTACCTTAACCTGATGGTAGACTAGAAAGTGGTTGAAGAAGAATGTCAGAAACAAAGCGGAGAAAAATTGTGCAAGACCCAGTAAGAACAAGATCGAAGTCTGGTCATTATTTGGTTGGATATTCATCTGAGTGTGTTATTCACTCCAAGTTACCTACTCTATACCAGGTTCTACAGTACGCCAGGTTCTACAGTATTTGCTGTACCTTAAAGAGGAATGCCCTAAAACTACCAAAACTCAGGATAGTCTTCTTCAAACCGTTGAGGACGTTGTCAAAATATATGGCATATGGCAGGAATAGGCTACCTATTAAGCAAACGCACTACATTTTAAAAATTCTGGGACAGGTTTATGATGATTGGCTTGCTCTTAAAAAGAGCATGGCTCGATCAAATGATGCTGGGGGAAGGCGCCAAGCATTTCGTGATAAACTTGATGGGACCTTGGACATAGCGACGCCATATCACTTCTAAAAAATGATCCGCATTTGTCTCAATCGAGGAAGAGAGACTACCTTGCATTTTATGAGTAGGCCTACTGGAAAATTAGAGTGTCCCGCGATCTCCGCGTTTTCTAGATACTCTACGCGAGGCGAGATTGAGCATCTATTGTCAGTTACCGAATGCTTCACCATTAGACACTTCATAATTTCAATTTTCAGTTCTTACTAATGAGATCTCTCTTTCCGCGTTTTGTAGGTATTTTACGCGAGGCCAGTTTTCTAGTTACTCTCTATGCTAGGTCGAGCTGAGCGACTACAATGGACATTGATCACATTTTTACCCTTGTTTACTTCATAAGTTCAATTTTCCGACCATAATCAGCTCTTGCCAATGATATATATATATCATTGGCTCTTGCCGATACGAGGCTTCGTCCTCTTTCGCATAAACTCATAAGTTGCGGTGCACCGCTGTTTCGTCGTCTTAGATCGCGGGTGGGCAAACTTTTGAGCTCGCGGGCCGCATTCAACATCTGAATCAATTCGCGGGCCGCACTATATAAAATTGGGATTATAAACTAAAACGCAATATTGATATTTGATTATATATATGCCATATTTGATTATATATACCATGTTAGCTTCGAACACGCTTCTACTATGTGTAGATAAAATATAAATAGGCCTAACCCAATTCTACGCATACAGACACCGAATCTACCTAAGACACGCCCGAATCGTTTTTATAAGCACATCACTGAAATAATTAAAAATGGAGTGGCCAATCTGAAATCCTACTCGTGATCCAAAGTATGTCAATCTCGTTGAAACTATTCCGCTGTGAAATTAATTGTTTACCTTAGATCATTGGTTCACAAACTTTTTAAGACACGCCCCCCCCCCCCTCATGATGGTGAAATATTTCGCGCCCCCTTATCGTCATATCACAAAACGCAACAGGATGCTAGCAAACCTAACGGGTAGTTTGATGGCATGTAAGGTAACGGCTGTGGATGAGAGATTTATAAATATGTAATTCAGACTAAATACAGAGCAACATGAATCGGGTGTAAATCGCGCGGAGCGCGAATATTTTTTTCAGTCGCGCTCAACTTCGCGCACCCCTTCAGATGCTTTCACGCCCCCAAGGAGGGCGCTCCTATCAGTTTGAGAACCACTGTCTTAGAATTATCATGGTGAAATATACTAAGAAAAAGTTAAACAAGTCCCTGCATTAATTCGATTTTTAGTACACATTTTATCAATATTTAAAAAAAGTTTCTTTGGACTCTCGCGGGCCGCACAGAACGGTGTTGCGGGCCGCATGCGGCCCGCGGGCCGTAGTTTGACCACACCTGTTTTAGACGTTAGAGTTTCCTTCTATGACATCTACAAATGTCAATGACCGACTGTCCCGCGTTCCGCATTTTCCGCTGTTTCCTCGTTTTAGTGCCTACTATGTGGTCTAGAAAGGTCTATGATAGGGTTGCCATACGTCCGGAATTTCCCGGACATGTCCGGAATTTCACTGAAAAATCTGCGTCCGGGAGGAATTTCTAAAATATGCCTAAATGTCCGGAATTTTGAAGGCTCAACATAAACAATATTATTTTTAAGCAGATTTATGCTATTCAAAATTCTTTCTTCGCGCAGCGCGCGAGTTATTGTAACATATATTGATATTAGTATGGACACCAGGCACCACCCTCCCAAATTAGCAATGAAAATAAATATAAATAACCATCATATACTGAAATAAGTCTGATTGTAATCGCAATTATAAGCTAACGGTAAATTACTAGAGTTGGTTACAAGGCCGATTGGATACTTCAGTCACAGACAGTGGTTCCGAATCTTGAGGTCGTTTTCCTTTATCTGGAGATCGCGATGATGTTGGACGTATAATCAACTTCCTATGCCGTAACTTTGGGCAAGCTGATTTTTTTAGTAATCAGCTTATCAAGTTTGGAGCTGGGCCACGGAACATTTTGAAGTTGGAAATGAGGTCGCGACCATAAAAAGTTGGAAATCACCGGATGTGCTACCTGCTAGTGCAGTGGTTCCCAACCTTTTTGTCTTCATTCCCCACTTCAGATATATTCCGAGCCTTCATTCCCCACCAGGACCGTAACAGCACTTCGTCAGCCTCCCTAAAAACGTTGGTCTTGCCCCCCACAGGGTGATAAACCCAACTTCTGAGGGGCATGCCCCCAGAACCCCCTCAGCCCTGAGCCTGTACGCTTTTACCCCGTTACTTATCAGCTACATTGCGTCTACTGTTTCGAGCGTCGCCTTATTTCGACTAAACGCGCGAAGCGCGAAAAATTTATATAATTCATGTTCGAATCGGTCAATATGATCGGGATTTGCATATATTTTGCTATCAATTTTTTATCTTTTCTCGGTACAGGTGAGTGAGGTGTGTTGGAAAAGGTAAGACACCTAAATAAGTAGCCTATTAAACATCTTCGGGCGGACCCGTCCGTATATTGACTTCGTTACATTATGCTATTTCGTGACCTCCTATATCTGCTATTTCAAAAGATATGGAAATCGCAATAACTAAAAGGCACACACGATTTCAAATTGATATTGCTTTACTGGCAAATAATTTGTGCTGTAGGGTTCAGGTCGCCAGGACAGGAACACTCGGCGCCAGCCATTTAGCCACCTATGGACAATTGAACATATATTATTTTCGGTTCTGATTTTTGTGGTAGTCATGGTGTTTCTCGACTACTATGGTCATTTACACCAGGCCGATATTCTTCATTATTTTCCGTAACTTCCGATTTATAGCACGGCCAATCTCTAGGCCTTTTGTAAGACACCGCTTGCGCGGTCGAGCTGGCAAGAATTAGACATATATGTATGTATATTGTATACATCGAAGTTTTCTGTCACCACAATGGCATTCTTTCTCGGTTCTCGGCCAAGCTATTCTCACTGCTGATTGTTCTGGCACACTTCTCGGAGTCGTATGTTACGTGGCCTATGAACTTCATAGGTCTTGATGCGTCGAGGCGCAGTAGTGGCCGACGCCGAAGTCTCCATTTCCATAAAATCTACGGATTTTCGTGGGGGAAGGGTACATTAAATCGCGCAAGCAGCGCGAAAATATTTTGAAAAAAGTGCTTAAATTTAAAAAATCTCTATAATTTATTTTAATACACGAAATCATTTTGGGCCCCTTCGAGCTCGCCCCCACTTGGGGGGTTTGGTGAGGCCGTTACGGTCCTGTTCCCTACTACCCAGCACTTATGTCATCACAGACTACACAAGACACACGACCTCTCCAGTACAATCGCCTGTAACTGCAACATAAAACGTATTGTGAACCAATACCAGTAACGCTCGAAATTTCGCGAAAGCGAATTATTTCACGTCAAACTAGTCGTGCTGGATGCGTTTGTGACGACATCATTGGCCATCCAGAGTTGAAAATGAGGGATTGTGAAGAACACGCAATGTAATTTTCGATACATACATTCCAGAGCAGTTAACTGGTAACTGTAATTGCGCATGTGTCTCCGTGTATATGTAGACTGCCCTGTATATAATTTTGAACAAATGCGTCTATTCCCCACCAAAAACCATTGAATTCCCCACCAGTGGGGAATTCCCCACCGTTTGGGAACCACTGTGCTAGTGCATTTTATAGTAGCCTAATATATGGAATAATCAATAATATTGATAGAAGTCATTCAAACAATTTAGCAGCAAAATGCATATTGTAAGAGCCCAAGAAGTTACATCGACTACCGTATGTGGGGCCCAAGATCAGTGTTCTTTTTACGGCGTAGGGGGGCAGAAAAAATATTGTTTCGGACCTGATTAAAACACATACCCAGATAGCGGCACCGACCTAACAGTATAGCAGGGCTGCCAAACACAATCCCGAAAGGCCAGACGCGGCCCGCCAGACGATTTCATCCGAACCGTTGAGAAATCTATTGCAGACCCTAGCCAGTAGCAATCACCAGAGCCCGCATTACAGATGGCCCAATTCATGACAAATGTTCCTCTCCATTCCTGTATACCAAGTACCATTTCGAGTTTTTATGCAGTGCTCGCGTACCACCTACATAAGATAAGCGCGCCGAATGTGGTAAAAATGTTTCCACCATGTTGAGGTGCATTTTAAGGCGCAGTAGATGATTTCTGTAGTGGATCCATTTCAAATTATTGTGGTCAAATATACTAAAACGAAATTTGGTTAGGTAAGAAACCCAATGCTTTACGACTAGATCTCTTCGCCGTAGGCCGTCACTTGCGCGATAGCCCCTACCAACGACGACGACCTTACCACGACGACGGCGGCTTCGAAAACTCAAAATCAACCCGACTTTAACCAATAACTCCCTTCGGTCGAAAAAAAACAGAATCTACTCGCGTACCACCTCGAAGACCTTCGCGTAACATTACCACTGCTGTATACAGTCGATGGCCAATGCTTTGCTAGTGTGACGTCATATTGACAGACAATATGTCACCTCATTTTAAAATCCGCTAGTGGGCGCTAAAGAGTGTCCGGTATTTGCTTCACAAGAATATGGTAACCCTAGTCTATGACCGACTGTTCCGCTTTCCGCGTCTTCCTCTGTTTCACCGCTTTAGGAATCGAGGTTTCCCGCTTTTTCCGCGCTTTAGGGGCCATTTCCGCTAGTTCCGCTTTCCCTTTTTAGGGTTACCCCGTTTATCACCGAGGATGGTGAATAGACACCAGGGCCTCCAGCGTCAATGGCTCTTCCATGAATAGGGGAGATGTGGTACCGATGGTTCACTGGGACCGAAAATACTTGAAAAATTCTCCATGATAATTTCATGATTACACTCCGTGAATTTGTCTACTGTTACATGCTGGCAGAATCTTTCCCTACATGCACAAAAATTCGACCTGCGTGAGTTATGGGGTCTGTGATGAATGATTTACGTTTTAGGGGGTGTAAAGTAAATTTGGATCGGCAATTGCATTTTTCTATATCACCTTTCAGACTTGCAAACCCGCCATAATTTTTGATGTGAAGTATAGGGCTTGTATCAGGGTATATAATGGCACATATTTTTTGAATTAATACCATCCCCGAGTAAACTAGTTTCAATTCAATTACAATATTTATGGGGTGGGGGACCTATGGTACCATAGCCAAATCAAGCAAAATAGATGGTCCAACTAATCACTTAACAACAGAAACTCGCCTACATATATATAGGCTGTAAATCATAGTTACCTGTGGTGTTTTGTCGCTATTACGAGGTATTTGAAAGTCAAAATGTCGATTTGCGGGTAATATGTATCAGTGTTGGGATCAAGTCACTACCTTCGAGTCACGAGTCATTTCGAGTCTTTGCACATTTTGACTCGAGTCAAGTCAAGTCAATCGATTTTCGAAGGTGACTCGAGTCAAGTCAAGTCACTCGATTTCTGGAGGTGACTCGAGTCAAGACGAGTCGAGTCAAGTCAAGTCACGAGTCAAGTCACAATTCAAGTCAAGTTGCCTTTTCAGTGTATGAGGCATGATTACGTCATTGTCTATTGCTAGCTGTCTGAAATACAGATCGAGTGGTCATTGTTTCTGAACCGATGAACGAGCATGGATCACATATACGTAGAGCTGCTTAACTACGTAAGTAATTGCATAGCTTCAGTTTATAGACACCAGCCAAAATAGAGAAACGAATTGATAAGATGCAATACACCACCCTTTCACGAATTGCTATGATACAATTCGAGCCTTCGCCAATGGTTGAGGAATATATAAACTATATTCGAATTTAATTTCATTAAAACAAGAGGTTAGGTTATGGTCAGAACAGAAATAGACATTTTGCTGTTACATTACTTTACTACTAATTTAGGACAACGTAAGCTGTAAGCTTCGATCACATCGTTTGCGGTTAATTTATTCGCGAGAGAGCAATGGAGGCTCGGTAAAACGCACGATTATCGAATGATTGGTAGCTCTCATGAATTCCACCAGCGTTTCGCCAACAATCCGACCATATGCAAGACACGGTGATTTTTATCGACACCGATTACTTGATGACTTGAAAATGACTCGTGAATTTTGCTCCGAGTCACGAGTCAAACCACATTCTGATGCACCGAGTCAAGTCAAGTCAAGTCATTTTAGCAAAGTGACTCGAGTCAAGTCATGTCATACGAAAAAGGTGACTCGAGTCTGACTCGAGTCAAGTCATGACTCGATTCATCCCAACACTGATATGTATGTGGCATTAATTATGTAAGTTTGGGCGTAACTCAAAACATGATTTTATGCCAACATTTGAGTGGATATAATCTATTTTATTCTTGAAGGCGTGACGAAACATTCTTCATTGGCTTGCTGTAGCTTAGCTTATAGTACACAACAAAACAAGTCAACAAATTTGAGTTTTTGAACGTATGTCTCATAGGTCCCATGGTCGTGTGCCTTTGGACCCACCGGGTGGGGACCGATGACACGTCCGAGCAACAAATTTTAAACGTTTATAAATATTTTTTGAAACGGCGGGTATCCATGTTAATGTGCGCGATAGGTAGATCTTGTATCGAAGTCTTGAGAAAGCAAAAGATCTGCTATTTTCGGCTGAAGATTTGAGGGCCAGAGATCATTTTGCAATTTTTGATCCATCTGTATCACATCTCCCCTAGTAGGCAGCCGAGCACAACTGGATAATCATAGTTGCCTAATGAGAGCGAAATGTCGGTAATCTAATTCCAATGCCAGTGCTTTGCAACCGTTTTGAAGACCATGTGAACATTATTTGCAAAAATTTCACCCGCATTAGAACCAACCGAAAATTGCTACACAAAAAGCAAATGAGGATGCGTAACAGCATTTTGTTCAGTGTTCACTGCGCAACAAGTAGGCCTAAGCTAGCGGTTTAGGCCAGGGGTGGCCAACCTTTTTAGCCAAAGGGCCACATTCAAATGACGAACTATTGCGCGGGCCACTAGCCGCGCCAAGCGCGAAATTTTTTTGAAGTTCATAGGTCAATAATATTGTCACTTGACTATATCGCGGGCCTGCTGTATATCGCTAGGCTCAGTTTGCAAGGACTGGACTATTCGGCGCCTGAGCATATCGATATCGAAAGCTTCGACCAACATGCGTCAATCATTTTGTGTCTACGTTTCGTAGTCGACGGTCTTTCTGCGAGCGCAAACGCAAGGTCGCATATGTTGAACGACACTTTGCCTCGTAATCCCGAATAAAGTTGGACTCAATCTGATACATTCGGCGTTCTTTCATTTTCACAAAGGAGCCACAATATTAAAAGCAAGAAATCGAGTGACAACATGTTGCGCGAAGCGTGTAGAAAATTTTTACTTTTGATAAATCTATCGCTAATTATTCTGGTTTATTGTAGTGTACGAAGATCTACCAAAATGTGACTAGTTCATGGATCTGCCAATGCGTCGGACTGATATTTTAGTCATCACATCTCCGGTGTTGCGGCCCGACTAATCAAATTTTTGGTTGGCGTTGCAAGTTCATAATCTGTGCAATCCATTTTTGATATTTGAAATTTCGGAAATTATCTCAAAACCTTCTCGCCGGCCCTGGTTTAGGCTATGTTTTATTACAAATGAAACTCAACGCAGGCCTGCCACTACAACGCTTTCGAACCAGACTTTTGGTACGCGAATATTAGTTCACTACGGCAGTAGCAAGACGAAGCTATCGTAAAAGCTATATGATTAGTGGTGCGCCGTAAGTCGAACAAGCTTTCACAATTACGCCGCAACGACAAAAGTTAGACAGTCACTGCACTTGAATTTCCTATTACAGGTTTATTTGAATTATTCCACATCAGAAAAAGTAACAATTATTGACGATTTTCATCCGCACCAAGTGGCGTAGGAGCATATGCAAATGCATGGCTTTCGTTGAATATGCACGCCCAAGTTTTGAGATAGTTCATTCATTCATCATCATCATTGGTTTATTAGCAATTTTATCAGTTCAATACACCACAAAAAATGCGATACAATGAAAAGACAGGAAGATGTCGAAGCGACAAGGAGCAGTCTATGGAATCTGACACCCACCTTGGCCTAGGCGATCTAAAGAGGAGGCATGCACACTGAATGAAAGTAAAGAAGGTAGTATAGAAAAAAGAAAGCGACAATAAATAGGGCGGCATGTCATGGGAAGCGAGATCGATAGGTCAGTCGTGGTCCGGTAATCTTGAGGATGGACTGTATTTATTTAGTAGTAATTGCTTGTATTTCGACTTGAATGTGGACATGCTCGTCGACTGTCGGATGGCCGGCGGGATACTGTTCCACACATCAGGTCCGGCATATTTGATAGAGCGATGATCTTTTCGGTCGATCATATGATATTTGGACGACGTGGACGCGCGTGTGTTGTACTTGTGTGCTTTTGATTCCGAGGTAAAGAAGTCATTGAAATATTCGGGGCAACGACCGCAGTGGAAGTGATACATAAACTTGGCGATTTCTAGTTTCCGCATATCTTCTATGTTTAGGACGCCGAATCTCTTCAGCAGCGACTTGTTGGATGGGCAGCCAGGCCCCTTTGGGGCCCTAGCTATGATTCGGAGTACTTTATGTTGTAGTTTTTGCAGTGGCTTGAGTGCAGTTTTTCTGGCAGCCCCCCAACAGAGGATGCCATAGTGTAACTTCGATTGGATTAAGGATTTAAAGAGTATCAGAAGAACCCATGCTGGCATGAAGCGCCTAAGGCTGTAGAACAGGCCGCACTTCGGTGATAATTTAGTTTCTAGGGACTGAATATGACTCTTCCAGGACATGTTCGAGTCCAGTAAAACTCCGAGATATTTGGCAATATCTGTGTTGGAAACGGGCTGACCAGCGATATTAACGGTTAGGTTATTTTTTGAATTCACTGTCAGTAATTGCGATTTCGAGGCGTTCATGCAGAGGTTGTTCTGGGCCGTCCACTCATGGACTTTGGGCATTTGGTCACCAGTCAGGGCATCCAGCTCTGCCGTCGAAGATGCTGAAGAGAGGAGGTGAGTATCATCAGCGAACAGTGTGGTGTTCAATGAGGAGGTTTCAAAAATGTCGTTGACATATAAGGTGAAAAGGACCGGTCCAAGTACTGAGCCTTGGGGCACACCACAGGTCACCAGGTGAGGAGAGGACAAGGTGTCTGAGATCGCAACCATTTGTTGGCGTCCAGTGAGGTAATTTTTCATGAGCTCAAGTTGTGGGCCCCGAAGTCCGTAGCGCGCCAATTTCGAGATGAGAATTTTATGATCTACGCAGTCAAACGCTTTTTTTAGATCGAGAAAAATGCTACATCCCACATTTCGCTTCTCTGAGATATCATAATACTGTTCGGCCACTGTTAGGAGGGCATGTGCGGTTTGGTGTTTGTTTCGGAAGCCAAATTGTTGAGGGGAAATGACCTTTTCAATTATAT
Organism: Botryllus schlosseri; assembly: GCF_051294905.1. Classification (NCBI taxonomy): domain Eukaryota; kingdom Metazoa; phylum Chordata; class Ascidiacea; order Stolidobranchia; family Styelidae; genus Botryllus; species Botryllus schlosseri. Next base: position 22,788,448 of record NC_137249.1, read on the forward strand.
TTTCGGTAAATCTTGTGTTGACTGACCTCACATTTTGCCGCCCCCTAGCAGCCTGCCGTCCACGGCGCAGAGGCATAAGCACAAAGTGGCTGCTATACGCCACTGTCCGCACCCATCCGGATTTTCATCCTCACTTTCAACCGAACCATGCAAAAAAGACAAACCAATGTCAAATTTCGACATATGGAAGGGTTCTCTGCGAAGGACTAAACGTTTCGCCACTCCTGACCTACAGGAACATCATATATTGTAATGACGAGACCGTTGTTGGGATGTTATAACTATGACAATATCAAAGGGGTAGGGGAGATGTGGTACCGATGGATCAAAAATCGGAAAATGATCGCTGGCCCTGAAATGTTCAGCCGAAAACAGCAGATCTTTTGCTGGCTCAGCACTTTGATACAAGCTCTACCTATCGCGCACATATACATGAATATCCGTCTTTTCAAAAAATATTTATGGGCGTTCAAAATTTGTTGCCCGAACGTGTCATCGGTCCCCACCCGGTGGGTCCAATGACACACTACCCGGGGACCTATGACACATATACCCCAAAAAACTCAAATGTGACTACTTTTCTTGCTCAGTATTATAATCTAAGATACAGCAAGCCGAAGAAGAATGTTTGGTCGCAACTGTCAAAAAATAGAATAAATATTAACTCAAATGTTGTCATAAAATCAGGTTTCGATTTAGGCTCGAGCTTATAAATTTGAGGGTACATACATATTGTCCGAAAATCGACAGTGTGACTTCCAAATACCTCGTTATAGCGATAAAACATCATATGCAATTATTACATAAAGATTTTCTGTTCGTAGACATGTTTCATTTGTTTCATGATTAGTATGCTTGATTATTTTGCTTGCTTTGGCTATTGTATCATCGGTCCCCACCCTACGAATTTTATACATGAATCGAAAAAAAGTCCACTCAAGGAAAGTACTGAAAAAAATAATACTTGCCATTATATAGCCTGATACAAGCCCTACACTTCACAATAAAAATGATTGCTGGTTTGTTCGTGTTGAAGGTTACAAAGAAAAATGTATATGTCGATATAAATTTACTTTACACCCCCTAAAACAAAAATCATCTGTGAGAGACCCCATTGCTCGCGCACGTCGAATTTTTTTGTATGTGAGGAAAGATTTTGCCAGCATGCAATTGTAGACAAGTTCACGGAGTGTAATCATGGAATTATCATCGAGAATTTTCAAAGTATTTTCGGTCCCAGTGATCCATCGGTACCACATCTCCCCTAACTGGGAATAAGCTGCTCCGGACTCGATCATTGTTAACGACCAGTTTGCAAAGCCGGCATGAAACTGCAGCCGTCAGTCACTGAGGCTACACGCACACACTGACTTCACTACGCTCACAGAAGTATCGAAAGTCTGATCAAACCCCGTATCCAGCATCAAGCATTCTAAAGAACGTGCGCACTTTCCGCCATTCTTTATATTTCAAACGAAGTGAAAAGTATTATAAAAAGCGGCAGGAATATGGTCAACAGTGAAGTTGAATCCCACACACCATTACTATTCTCTTGCTGTTATGTATTCACCGCCGTTGGCAGGTAATGTAAGTGTAAGTCGTTGGCTGGTAGCCGAGACAACAGCAAAGTTGAAATACGTACCTTTTATGCTACCACGAATAATACAAAGCCAGTACTACACTGCATTAAAGATCATTCTGCAATTTTTCGACCATGCAGATTTCATTACACTCTGACAATATCGTGATTTGATCACAATTTCACAGATGTCATTTCCACTAATAAGAGCAGTTTGTACTCGTGTTCCTTATGCTACAAAACAACCAATCGAGGTTTCAGGCCTCCACAGCAAAAAATCCTATCGAAACTGTAATTTTTGTAGATAAACAACTATCATCAGCAAGGAGCGTGTAACTTCTGTACTCAAAAAAATCACGTCTCACTACTCTACTTGGATGATTAGAATCTAGTGGGGCTGTGTACAGTGACTCGAGTAGAAGAGCGCGAGATTATTATTTTGGAGTACTGGAATCATACCCTCATTGCCCCTAAGAGGTAATAAATCAACCCAAATCATTGTCACAAAGTGCAATGGTCGAAAAATCACAAAATTATCTTTGTTGTGATGTACAACTAGCATTGTGTTCCTTGTGGTCGCACAAAAGCTGCATATCTGAACTCTTACTGGCCTTACTGGTCACAAGCGCTACAAAATGCCGCCATACGCCGCAACCAATAGCAATCCAAAAACGGCAAAGAACTCGCATTCAAGCCAACGCCACAGTCAATATTTAGCGATCTCAGACGCAAGATAACTTCACCACCGGTGAATCAGCGCTCGGCATCGAGCCTGGTAAATGGTTCCATGACCCAACGTAGCGGCGACCCTATCAACTGAAGGCCAGTCGAAACTTGCTCTCGTGTTCCCTCTTCATGTGGTCGACTTGCTTCGTCATGTCTTGCACCTTGTGATGGAGCGAAGCGGAATTGCTGTCCAACCATTGCAGAGAATCCATGTGCGCAGAAAGTATCATGCCGATTTGATTGATCTGTGGTACAGATTGCAGAAAACATGGAAGACGTCAGTGTGCGCAATAGTTTTGCCACGGTTTAGAACAGGGGCGGGCAACTTCTCCAAGTCGGCGGGCCGGATATAGGAAAATTAAGTACTTGGCGGGCCGGATTGCTGAATTGATACATTATTCGCCCATTTATCTACGTATATTAGAAAATAAATCGTATTTAATGAATGTATTTTAACGACAGCAATGCAACTTCAAAGCCATTTCTCAACAATAATGACGAAGACAATGTGGATTTGAGAACAGCACTGTCATACAGCAGGGGTGGCCAATCTTTTTGCCAGTCACGGCTGCATTTCGACTACTCATGTAGCCTACGGCCGCATTCCAGGGAATAGTCGTAATGAACTAGCAGGACGCCAAATACTCATGTTAAAGTGTCTATGTCCATTTCCGGCAAACTCCGTACTAATCTATTAAATAATATAGGCTGTTCATAGTCACGACAAGCTCGAAAATTTTTTCAGATTCATTCATGAATTTCGTCATTCAAATTAGTAGTTCTACATATTATTTCTCATCCCATGTGATCAGATTCACCGGTAGAGTTGGTGGAGGGTCGGTCAGGGCAGGCCAATTATTATTAGTCACTTTGTTGCATGCTGTTCTTTGCATGTCTTGACCTCCCGTCAGGATTGTCGATATAGTGAGGAGAACACGATGCAGAGTTGGTATTTCTATGTGTGTCGCATCTGTTTACAACTGTACTGTGGGGCTCTGATTGCAAAGTGCGCAACTATATCAAAATCGAAAAATGAAGTCGTATTGAATCGCGCGCTGCGCGAAGAAACTTTCAAGAATAATTAAAATCTGTCAAGAAATCGGGAGTCAATTCGTAAATTCAAATTATACGTCCGACGGCCGCCAACACCTACTAATTAAATCACGTGTCCACGGCCGCACAAATTTGCTTCTACGGCCGCAGGTTGGCCACCCCTGTCATACAGGTACCACCATGTCTGCTTCTCTCTGATCAATCAACACACGGTACAATCCTTCATTAAGATTTCAAGGCGTTCAATAAGCCCGGTACCCCAAATTTACCAAGATATCACTGCATTGGGGTTAAGTAGGTGACGACATAGCGTGGTTGTTAAACTGTGCGGCCTGTCTATCTCGATATTGAATTAATGCCGGTCGCGGCCTCGAAATTTGAAATTGGCCCAGTTACGACGCTTCCCCAGCACGAAAAAACACTTTTTTATGCTTTTCACACAGACAGGTCATGAATTAAATGCACTGACTTTTCGAATTGGCAGACATACAGAACGATATCTGGATTCTCATCGTATCGTACAATAGAAAACAGTGAACCTGCGATCTCCCATCCCCGCCAATACAGCAGTGGTTCTTAACCTTCAATGACCCAAGCAAACTTTACTCTAATCTGCGAGCTTTCCGGGAGTTACAAAAATACAAATCTACATTATACATCTGCATACACTATAAATACATTACTGGAGCACAAAGTGGACTGTGCATCAATGGAGTGTCTATATATCGAATGTAAACGTGGAATTGCAAGGATCGATTTTTCCGCTTCGATCTGCTGGGCTGAGGAAGGAGGCTGGTGAGTTTCACGGTAGCGAATAGAGGATTCCTGGCAATGCTACATTCGTTGCCGTGAAAACATACAACTTTCAGCCTCGGTCAAGCAGAATATAGCAAACAATCAGCCATTGCCAGGCCATCTTTACATGTGATAGTGAAAAGAACAACACCTATAAAATCTGGTTTTCACACCCAACGAAAACATTGAAAATCGGGTTGACTCCTGCTGTTCTCTTTCAGAGAGAAACTTGAATGCGAGGTTTCGCCCAGGACAGCAGACATCGGCCCTAATGTTAGTACCGGGTTCCCCTAATAACGAATAGAAGCTCGCACCATGCTGAAAGTAGCAATGACTCACCGGATTGCTGGAGTCGGCAGGGGCGCTCGTGGAATTGATGTGCTCGACCACTTCGCGCAAATCCAACGCCATATTCTTCAGCTGACTGTCGATATTCTCGGCGAGGTTATACCTGAAAGATGGCGAGCTAATTGCATTAAAACAAGAGAGCAAACGAGGTATCTTCCCTGCTAAAGAGTACTCCAGTATGTTTGACTACGACCAGCTCTGTTAAGAATAGTTCTAAAATTTGGCCAGGTGGCTTCAATCCCCGGCCTACCGACCAAGAAGCGGGACTCATAACCAATACGCCAGTGGTTCTCAACCGGGGATCCCTAGGGGTCCGCGAAACCTCCGAGGCAGTTTCGCTTCATAATTGCAAAAAAACCTCGAACTCTCATAAAAAGAATGGCCGCGTGAGACGGAACATTCTGCTGTGCAAGCTCATTTTAATGGTCAAATTGTCAATAGCCTACTGATACAAACATAATACTGTTTAGAGACGTTTTGTGGTTGCGGTTTTTGGAAAAAATTTGTTTGCGAAAATCCATTTTCTCCTGTGCTACATATAACAGGTAATCCAGAATAACTTCAAGATCAGCTGCTATATAGTTATATGTTCATTAAAACTATGTTTTGGTGCTAAAACTCAATCTCGGTGTCATATATGTTGCAATCGTACATAAAGTCACCACCCATCTTTCAAAGCGACAGCGCGGGTTTGCAAGACATGAACGCGCATTTCAAGAAACGCAGCTACTGAATTCGCTTTGAAATAAAAAACATCCGTCCCAAATTCTACAGTAACAGTATTTGTTATTTTTAAGAAAAGTCATTTCGACGCCGTTCATCGAGCATAGAGTTAACATTTGCACAAGACGGATGGCGATTGCACGGCAATTGCGCTAAATTTGAACTAAGACTGGGGTGTCCATGAAGACAAAAAGGTTGAGCACCATTGCACTACGCCATCTCGGTCAAACTCACGTTCTCTCCCTTTTCACGTCGGCATGATGCGTGTGCACGGAAGAGGCGAAAGATGTCATTTGCTGCTTCACGTTCTCTTCCAGAGGCTTCAGCAGTTCTTCCAGCTCGTCCTCTTGCTTCTGTATGAACTCGAGCTCGGAGTTCAGTCGCTTCTGACTGAGCTCAATGTTCTCAAACTCGGTATTCAGAGCTGTGATCTAGAACCCAAAAAATTACAAAATTTCAAGGCGAATCCACAGTATACTAAGCATTCCTAATAGGATAACAGCCTGAGAGAGTTATTCAGCAGGCAATATACATGAATAATTTTCAGAGGTGGTCCAAATAGCCAGCGTTGGTTCCGAGTAGAACAGTGGTTCTCAACCTTTTTTTAAACACGCCCCCCTTTTTGATGGTGAAAAATTTTGCGCCCCACTTATCGTCATATCACAAAATCCCACCGCGATGCAAGCAACCTCAACAGATTGTTTGGTGGTATGGAAGGTTATGAATGTTTATGAGAGAATAAAAAAATATGAAATTGGGTCTATATAGAGAGAAACATGCGTGCATTAGAGGTAAATCGCACGAAGCACGAAATATTTTTTCAGGTGACCGCTTCTTCGCGCCCCCTTCAGATGTTTCACGCCGCCCAGGTTGAGAACCCCTGGAGTAGAAGTACAAGTGAGTAGAAGTAGAGGTTACGTATCAACTGTCAAATATATACATAGGCGACTTCCAAAATTTCGATATTTTCCCTCCCTCCAATGGCTAATACCGATATTAGGCTTTATTAATGACCATATAGCTATGCTCCCAGTCCAGGAACTGTGTTGATCATTACCTTGTCAGCATTTTCCACCAACAGTTTGTTCCACGCATTGACTTGGGTTGCCTGGTTTAAAAAGAGTTTTTCCTGCTGTTCCAGATCTGACATCCAAGTGTTCACTTTTGCTTCCAGGTCGGAATATTTCATGGTGGGCGTGGCAGTTGTGGTTGTGGCTGTTGTGCTGGCTGAAATTAACATGACCATATTTAGAATATCGAATAATAATCTGTATTGAAATAAAGACGAATCTTTTGGGCTGACACTCGTCAGGGGTAGTATCAGTATATCATGAAATTCTAAATTAGACACAGAACACAGTATTGTATTTATAATCAAAGAAACGGGCCCACACACATCACAAGCATTACAGAGATTTATAAGATCCCTGATAACAAACATACATAGCTTCACCTCTGAGCAGGATTGTAATGACTCGAGCCGTGATATTAGGGTCAATTTGTGTATTGACTCGACTTGTACTCGAGTCATTGCGCAGACTCGAGACTAGGACACCTACGACAAGTTCGTTGCAAGTTTCGAAGAATAGCAAAGTTCCAACATAACTGGTATTACGTCTATCATGAACCGGTAAATAAATAGCAGGGCGAAAAAGTGCTACAAGTGAGGAAGATTTGTATTAATTACCAACGAAGCAGAGTTGTGAAAAGTTGGTAGAACATGACTTGAACTTGAAACTGAACATGAAACGCAATTACTTGGACTCGACATCATGCGTTTTGACATGGATTTGACTTGAAAAAGACTCTACAGTCTACTTGAATTGAGTGAAGACTAAAAAGTAAGATTGACTTGTGACTTGGTTATAACCCCCCTCCAACAATGCGTGCCTAGAACTCGATAACTGTTTGCAGCCCGCAGGCCCTAGTTTGCCAGTCTCTGGCTCAAGATAGTTTCTGTGAAATACAACAATTATCAAGAGAACTCGTACATTCATAAATTACCTGACGACAATGCAGTTGCACTGGACGACGTTGGAGCTCCCAAAGAGAAACCTTTGCCCAAAGATCCGATGCCGCTGGTCTTAGCTGCGGTCGGCGCCGTGGATGCTGTTGCTTGCAAGGTTGTCTTCCCGCCGAGCAAATCTTTCCCCGTGCCAAGCTTGAAGCCAGTGGAGCTAGTGGCTGCGGTCGAGTTTTGAGAAGAAAGCCCTCCGAATCCAACTGCAAAATCATATCACTATCAATATAGCAACAGAAATTGCTGTGAAGTCATGAAATATGTTTTTCTTTTTATCTCTAATGGCCAACACCGATATCCGTTTCAAAGTGTGATAACCCCCTGGCATTATCAGAGAACCGATAATATAACAAACAATCGGGCTCTACGTACAGTGTCAATGGAGATCAGACTTGTACAAACTATAAATCTACTAAGCTGACTGTCATAATAATGTGGATGAATTAAAAGTTCGAACATGCACCTCTTTGCGACCACCACTAAAAATTATTTTGCAGCCTACTTTCCGACGTGAGGAGGCCTTGCTGAGAGCTGATCAAAGAAATTGTGCCAAGCCCCATTGCCTATGTGACTATATTATACTCGGGAATGGTATTGCTATAGATAACTAACCTACAGATAGATACGCAACTCCTGGTGGTAAAGCTTGGGCAAGCAGCAGCTCTTATTGTAGCGTAATTGGTTGTGCTATAGATGTCAACCCCAGTGCTGAAATTTTATATCACTGCTGTTAATCGAAAGCTAGTGTCACACTGATTCCGAAACTACAATTTAAGGTCTGGTCAGGGCAATGGAACCACATCGAAACACCCCTCAAAGTCTGAAAACCGGCATTGTTCCAACAATGGAAGCTTCACAACACAATGAACATATCAATCGCCAATTTCGTCAAGCGATTGTTGGGAACAATGCCGATATTCAGATTGAGGACTGTTACGGGGTGGTTCCATTGCGCTGACATGATTTTAATTTGTGTTTTCGGAATCAGTGTGACACTAGCTTTCGATTATGACCAAGTATATTACATTTCGGCGCTAGGGTCGCCAGCTATAACACTACCAATCATGTTGCTTTTAGATTGCTTAGCAATAAGAGAGACTGCTTGCCCAAGCGTAACGATTGTAACGACTACATGTAGGTTAGTAATCTATAATATTACCAGTCATATTTTCGATAAAAAAACACCGCAAGGTATCAAGATACCGGAAAACTTGAAAAATGATTAAGCGCCTCATTCACAAATATCTGCAGGAGCTTACAATACGTCAGTGTTAGGATACTGTGGTGACCGAGGATTTTTGTCAAGAAACTCCCACTCAGTTGTCGAAAATGCTCCAAATCTCGTGTAAAAATACTAATAAGGGACCGAACAAAGAGTACCTGCACCGCCAAGTAGAGAAGTGCCAGATTGCGATGTTGCTGTAGCACCGGCTGTGGATTTTGTAGGAAATCCTGCAAAGTAATTGTAATTCAGCAACAGAATTATACAATACATACACTAAAAACAAAACAATAAACACATTTAACGGAATATAGACAATATCTTACCTTTCAAAAGCTAGTGTCTAGGGTTGGAATTGTTTCAATAGTTATAAAGAAATGAAGTAGCCACAAAATATATAATTGAGTAATAAAATTCATGTTGAAATTAACCTGTCTTTTAATATAGGGTACAAAGTTCTTTTGAATGCTCTACTAGTTGCTGACGGTTACTCCTGGTCCTGGTGAGTGTCATCCAAAATATTCGAGTTTATTTTGATATGAATATATTATTCAACTGTATACTGAAGATATGTACCTCCTAGAGACTTCTTAGCTACAAAATGAAATTAAGCCCTAAAGGAAACGCAAAGAAGTACATATTCCATCTTACCAAAACTGGCACCAGGAGCAGATGATGTGGTGCTGGTTGCTGCAGCCCCGACTGAGAAGGTAGTTGCTGACTTTTTCGGTTGCGATAACGTGGGAGCGGCCGTGGATGACGACGCGCCACCAAGGGAGAATCCTATAAAAGCAAATATCTCCTTACAATGGACCAGTCTGCATAGACATATGCGTGAGGTCTTGCAATCTATGTTACATGCAATGCATACTGACAACTACTCTTCGAACGGATATGATGGAAATGACGATGAGTGCATGTGCATTGGTATGAAGAATTATTAAGATAAAGTCTAGGCTGCGATAGGCCAAAAAGGCACAAAACCCAGAAGTGACGAAATCAAGACTCTTGAATTCAGAAAATATATTTACTAACCAGTCGAAGCAGCAGTTGTAGGCGTCGTGAAAGAAAATCCAGATGCCTTGCCAGTTGACGATGCTGTGGAAATGTTTGGATTAATTTTACATCACATGTTAAATTAACAAGCAAATGGGAAGAGCAATCTGTGCAAAAGTGCAACCAATAAAATGTCGTAATGTTAACTATTTCAACTGAAGTATGCCACAATTTATGTTGATGTAAAAAGTAGGGTTGTAACTTACAAATAAGCTACGGCATTTAGTGAATTTTTGTGTTGAACTGGATAGTGAAGATTTTATGTGTTTTAGATCAAAGACTCAGAGTGCATGAGCAGATATGTGGAACTTCACTATATAGGCCACACAAAATGTCTGGAATTGAATTTACGAGAGACAGAAGGTCTGATAAAAACGCAAGTCCTTATCCATTCACAATGATATCATCTTTACAATACTACAAGTAATGTAAACCTTGAGAATTAGACTACTTAAGAGTGAAATACTGATAATCTAATTCCAATTGAATTTGCGAAATGTTTTTTATGCTCTAATTTTAGTTTTAATGCCTGGTTTTCCTCCTTCTTTTCTCCTTTTTTAGCTCTTATGTGGACCAATCACACCGAGTCAGTTGAAACATCATTGAACTTGACGATGTATTTATCAAAGCGCAAGAACCATGACCCCGGTTAAACGGATATTTATTACTCAAAGTAAACCAGAGAAAAGTACACAAAGAAAGCTCACCTGCAGGCGCAGCAGTAGATGCTACGCTGAAGCCACTGCCCGGTTGTGAGAAGCCCGCAAAACCACCTCCCAAGCTCGTGGTACCAGATGTACTTGAAGCACCTCGAGTATATTACCAGTATGAGCAAGCTTCATTGAAATTAGCAATCTGCCATCTCTATTAGAGTAAATTGGTTCACCATTTCTAGCAAATGATTTAATTTGTTAACATTAGCAAACATTTTGGCCAAACCAAGCTGCTATCGGTATATCACATTCCAAAAGCAGTGGTTCTCAACTGGTCAAGGTTACCTTAGGCGGTCCCGGGTTCCCTGGAGGCCATGATACACACTCAATCAATACATATGATTTGACATAACACGCCCGCCGTCAACTTTATTGTTTGCAGCTAATTAGGCCCGATTAGCAGTCAATTGCGACTGTTGCGGGTGGCATGTCACGCTGATTTGCAACAAAATGCTTTAGTTTTGCGTGAAAAGCATATTTTATTAGTATTGTTCTTTTAACGCTATTAATACACGGTTCATTTTGTGTCGGCAATCTTTGGCGATGTAAAAATGATGTGTTTTGCGGTGGATTTTTGCGAAAATTTAGGGCTTGCAGATTAACGCAAGTGTTCCCCTGGTCAGCAAATGTTAAGAATCGCCCTCCAACAGTCAATCGACTATCGCAATTACAAATATAACTAACCTGACGCAGTGTTCGATAAGAATCCAAACCCTGTGCTTGAAGTCGTGGCTGAAAGTTAACAAAACCCCAAAATAAGTGGCAATCGCAATGACATCTCTTTTCATCAATAAGATTACAGTACGCGGCATTCAATGTTTCAAGACATCTAATGCTCACCTGGTGCTTGTTTCGTCGCACTAAAGCCAGACTCTCCTCCACCTCCAGATTGAAAAGAAAATCCTACAAAAGGAAAAACAGAGAAACCTCAAAAGAAGCAAATCATTTAACCAAAAGTCGACGCGAACAAACTAAGAATTCGGCAGGAGTCACTTGACACAGATCGCTAGCCCTAGGATATAGTTTTATTAAGCAGTGGCAAAGCGCAATAGCTGAAAGAGGTTTAATTAGAGAATGGAGCAATGCTGCCCAATCGGAAATCCATATACTGCACCTTAGATTACAGCTGGGCACAAGAATTCACGTATGGACGGAGTCGAAAAGTGAGTTGTCACTTTAAGAGAGAGAGATTTGAGAATCGAGATGTCACCGAAAGTGATTTTGATCCTAAAATTTATCCATTTTGTTCACTTATATTTTGGAGATTGCCATACAGAGGCTAGCTATGGTGCCCAATGGTCATGAAGATTTTGTCCATAATAACGAGTGCCGACAAAACAATTTGAAAACAAGTCGGAAAATAATCAAATATAATTTAAAGGCCACTTGTGAATAATTTCTGGTAGAAAGCAGATTTTAATGTAGTCAAATATGAAAATTTATTTCTTAACCTCACTGAATGATAGTAGACGTGCACTGATGCAGAACTTTTGAACTCGGGATATATCAAGTCGCTAATGTCAAAATTCATCCACGGATAGTTGGGTAGGCACTACCTCTCTCATTAATTGGGAAATTCAGGTAGTTTGAATATCATTTTATGAATTCAATGCGTTTCTCTTGTAGCCTAACAACACTGAAAGAGAAGCCATACTGAAATCGTAAGTGCCAGGATAATTTTAGTCCGTGGTTCCGTATAGGCTATTCTCAAGATTGGTGAAGTGACTATCACGATCTTCACAAAAATTTGGAAAAGCCGTCAAGACTCGCTAGTACCGTACCAGTGGATTTTGGGGCATTTGAAGCTGCTCCGGAGAGAAAACTTCCAGTACCGAATCCGCTGGATGCAGTCGATGAACCTAGACCTGTAGAAAATACACAATAGCACTTGGCAGTCTATAATGGTTAATAATCGTGAAATCAATGACCCAAATGCTTGATGAATCCCATTACCACATCTCATTGGGACGTCTAATGATAAAAAAAAACAAGCCCGGGATTTTGGAATTAAGCTATGCCCCTCTATAATGAAGATATACTGGCATAATGCTGTAATGTACTTTATTACCAGCTGATGTATCACGAAACCGAATCAGTTAGGCACACACCATAATATCATCCACATAACATTGTCCGGTAGGCGATAGTCAACATAATTATGTCAATTGCGTCGATAAACCTCTATCATAATTATTCTGTACTAGAGGTTGGAATATAGACTACCTTGAAATTTAGTTGCGTCAATGAGACTCAGAATACTCCCGATGACTATTTAGTTCTTTGAAGAGCTAAGACGGGAGCCCGGTTGTTACATTATGAAATATATTATCAATTTGGTCATGTAAAGAAAATTGGATTTCAAATATCCTTCTACTTTACTTCAGACTAAATAGTCCAATGTAGCAAAACTACGAGGTAGGTCTAATCAATGAAATTTTTGATCACAGCTCTACAAGAGAATTCGCGACAGCAAGCACGATATTATAGAGAACTTTGTCCAATTAAAGAATAAGTCTCGTACTAATACCAGAAGTTGCTGTAGCTCCACCGAAGAGTCCAGGTTTAGGAGCTGAGGTTGACTGTACGTTGAAAGAAAATCCAGATTGCTGTGACGAAGCGGCAGGCTGAGAGAACAGTCCAGTCGTTTGAGCGGTCGATTGTTGCGGTTGGGAGTTTGTAGCGGATCCGAAGAGCGAAGGTGTTGATGCTAGAAAAATCGACAATTAGCAGAATTCAACCGGCAATTTGAATAGTGACATGCTTTGATCAGCCACTCTAAAAAGGAGGCCTTGAGGTGTTCAAGAATATTGAACATGGACAGTAGTAGGGCTGTTCAAAAATAAATTTTTCTCATACTTCACTGGATACTTGCTAAAATTTTTAGGTTGGCTAGAAAACGCAGAATACATAATTTGGTTCAATTCCTACCGGTAACAGCATCGCTATGAGAGAAGAGGCCAACTTAAAAAAAAAAAATTCTGTCTACCCCATGAAATTGTTAGGTTGCGTAGAGTAACGATGCACACCAAATATGGCGCAATTCCAACTCGTGGAGGCAAAGTTACTGCCGTAGAAAAGATTGTACCGGTATTTGAACAAAATAGTATTTACGGTGGCCACTGGCCAGTACTATAATAAATATAAAGCGACCCCCACAATAGGCCCAAAGCCTACAGAATAGTCATGTTCCAGAAGTACAAAGTTATTTTGCAGGACATGTAGCTGGCATTATTGCGGTCACAAAAACAAGCATATATATTTGAACTTTTTAAGTCATTATTCCTGGCATTGCATCATAATAGGCGGCATTCGACTACTCTGCTCTAAGCTTGATAGGCCTACCATACTAGTAGAGTTTGATGATGGCATTTTGGACAATCAAAAATAAAAGTCGATAGAAATCGATTACAGGCACCTACAAAAAAGCATTTGCAATAATATATACCTTTGCTAGCCTGTGAAGATCCAAACAGCCCGCCGGATTGAGTAGCTCCTCCAAATGAAAATCCTGTAAAATTATGAATAACAGCAATGAACTTGATGGTGAATGGATGTTCCATCAATAATGAAAACAATAGTAACAATGTGTCATGTGCATGTCTTATGTCCCGACCTAATTATAAATTAAATCACTTCTCAGAGGCAAAGAAATTCAAAGGACTACATGTTGGACGTGGGTAATATCTGCACTGGGACAATAAAGGTCACATTGACAAACTCCAGGTGTCACAGTATATTGTCACCAGAGTTGGATCAATTGTAATTTGTAATTGAGCTGAATGTAATTGATTACATTTTTTCATGTAATTGTAATTGAAGCATTTCTATTTTGAGTAATTGTAATTTGATGAAAATTTTGCTCAATTACAATCTCAATTACATTATAAAATAATCAATTATTCAATCATTTATTCGTCGCACCAGTGAAAATCCGGTACGAACCAGGATGATGACGAGGGGCACAGGCCTTAGTAAACAGTCATCACATGTAATAACAATAACATAATTAGCCTATTTACATGGGTGTTCTATGAGTGCTGCGTTATAACTAGATAATTCAGTCACGCTAAACTGTTTCCCATATTTCAGTAGCAAAAGAAAACTTTGTGAACTACGATATAGGCTAAACCAGTGGCTCTCAAACTGGGGGCATGACCCCTTGGGCGGCGTGAAAGCATCTGAAAGGGGCGCGACGCTCTAGTGAACTGAAATCTTTTCCGCGCTTGGCCCAATTCACCTTCGTTTTATGTTATTGCTCGGTGTACAGTCTGAATTTCGTATTGGAGAATTCTCTCATCAACAGTCATAACCTTCCATACCATCAAACTATATGAAAGGATTGCTACTTTTCTGGTTTCATTGTGTGCTACGACGATAAGGGGGACACGAAATATTCACTGTCATAAAGGGGGGCGTGTCTAAAACAGTTAGAAAACAAGTGGGCTAAACTAAATCTTACTATTTGAAAAAGGGATAAACAGCAAATAAACTCTTCTGAAACCTGTGCTGAACCATTTCCTAAACCTCGGTCAAAGTTTTGTTAAATCTCTGACCAGTACAGAATCTTGTTGCAACAATTGCAAAAAACTTCATGTTTCCAACCACGGCTTCACCAAACTTGATCATGCGTTTGTAGAGATGTTATCCCAATCTTGGCCAAATTTACTGGGGCCAGAATGTTTTCGCACCCTAATGTTCATCAAATGCAACCTTTAAGTTTCCGAGCAAGTGAAAATGTAAATGCGAACCAAAATATTGTAATTGGGTAAGATTATGTCAGGTGCTCCAGAAAAATCTAAAATGTGCCCCCACAATCTCAGATTTTCATGAAAATTGGTAAGCCTGGAAAACTTTTCTTTCTGATATCAGAAAAACAAATTTTATAAAAATCGGTCAAGTATAGCCGAAGATGTGGACGTTCAAAAATTGCGGTTTTTGTGCTCGCTCAAACGGAAAAAACGTCAGAAATTTACACATGCAATTTAAATTTGCTATATTTTGGTCAAATTAGGGTCGTTGAGGGTGACACTTTCACACTTGTTGATTTACATCATACTTGATACTTTGTCATCTTCTTCGACACATGGGGTTGCATAGTCTGACCTTCAACCCCATGATTCTGTTCATGTCTTCAAAATCGCTGACGTCATTTTTAATTGCAAATATATTTTGGCTAAGAGGTGGTGTCATCAAGTGTAAGGTGTCATTGGAAAGCTCTTGACAAGGACTATCAAATTCAACAATAAAATTACTGGATATTGGATATTTCGAAATTCACAATTTTTTCAACACTTGTCTACCACAAATTTTTGTTAATGTGACGATGAAATATCCACTAATTTTATTGTGGATTTTGAAAGTGCTTTCAAAGAGCTTTCCAATGATATCTTACCCTTGATGATACCACCTGTTAGCGATGAGATATCTGCAAGTAAAACTGACGTCATGCAGGAGCGCCTTCAAAAGTTATAAATAAAAGCATGGGTTCAAAGGTCAAGCTAGGCAGCCCCAGGTGTCAAAGAAGGTGAAAATGCATTAAGTGTGCTGTAAATGACCAAGTGTGAAAGTTTCACCCTCAACAGCCTTAATTTGATCGAATTATGGCAAATTTAAGTTACATGTATATATTTCTGTCATTTTTTCCGCTTGAGCGATCACAAAAATAGCAATTTTTGGACGGTCATACCTTCGGTTCTAGTCGACCTTTTTTGATGAAATTTGGATTTCTGAAATCAGAAAACAAAGCTCTGTAAGCATGCCAATTTTCATGACGTTTCGAGAAGGTGTGGCATGGAGCACCTGAAATGTACTGACCCAATTGCTAGTTATCAGGAGGGTATTTCCTTTTGCAATTACTTCAATTTTACGCACCTTATCGGCATCATCCTTATCGCTGACGCCTTACCAATTACATTTCATTATCCCGCCCGACTCAGCTCTGAGTAGCTTAATCGTTTGATTACATTTCATTGACTGTCCTGTAGCCTATTCGCTGTTAGTCGCTCAAACCTTTGGATCTTAACAGTGGCTTGAAACATTTTTCTGTGCTTGCAGTTTTCCGTACTCATGATTAGGAATAGATCGAATACGTTTGAGTTTTTTTCAATTAAAGGGTATTCTACATATCATGAATGAAACATGAATAGCTTTAGATTGTTCCTAATTAAGTCGCTATGGTTGTGAAAGAACACCTCTTTAGTGAATCAATTACCTGTTTAAAAGTAATTGTAATAATTACATCTTTAAGAGTGATTGTAATTTGATATTTTTAGCATCGGGTAATTATAATTGTAATGTAATTGAAACATGCAAGGAAGTAATTGTAATTGTAATTGAATTGAAATATTGTTATTGATCCAACTCTGATTGTCACTGACAATTATCCTACAGAAAACGGAAGCAAGACAGTAGACACACAGGTTCAACTAGTGATGACAGTGATATTTCAAAGATATAGAATATAGAAAAGCCTACTTCGATATATATATCACAGTTATATACAGTACCTGTTTGGCCAGACGTTGTAGACGCAGCCCCAGAACTAGTCCCAAATGAAAATCCTGAAGATCCAAAGCTCATGATCTGCTTTTATGCTCAAAACCAAAAGAAGTAAATCGTCCGTCACTGAGTATAAGGAGTATACACAAACGATGTTCGATCACTAAAATCTGGAAAGTATATTGAAATATATTTTAAGCATATTCAAAGACGGGGATCATCATAGAATAGGCGTAGATTTCAAAAACATATGGACCGCAAGACAATACAATAAACAAAATACAGCCACAGACATGAAAAATAATTTCAACATGTTCAAAATAAATTTGAAATATTTCATGCGATCACGGTTACTTCTAAACTGACCCTAATAACAATTCACATTCAGAATATCATGGAAAAATGTATGTAGACCGATAACAGATTAATTGAATATCAATTGTTCAGATCCGATGGCCCCTATAATGTCACGATCTTTCATCACTTTTCATTGGAAAACTTGTGATGATGTAGCATGTCTTGTTCATTCTTTTCAAGGCCTTTTAGCTCAACAAATGTTGTGCATGATCAAGCAGTAATACCTGTGCATACGACAGCCGTACCACGAACTGCAATCCTACATGTTACAGCAACCAGTGAAAAGAATTCATTAGATTGCAGATGCTGGAGTGGGAATGAGTGTAGCAGCTAAACGAGACGAACATTATTGTATGTTGAATGGCTAGGCTGTTATACATTGACCCAGATCTAGTCACTTTCACTTGCAAACATACGAAAGACATTACATCAAATTCAGTCCCGTCAAGTGAACGGAGATATGAATCAGAATTTACGGTGACCATCCTTAACCGGCTGGGGCCAGCGCGTTTTTCCAAAATAATTTACTCTACTTTTCAAAATGCAAAACACTACCTCAACGGGATACGAAATCAACCAGTAACATATCGTTGGATTCAGAATTTCAACGCATAACCAACTACGCCACGAAGATTGACAAGAGGGTCAGACTCCGTGTTTATGGTGAAACGCTCCACCATGTTTTGATGGTATCAAAATCGCAGTATCGAATTAGTTGAGCTAAAGCAGTCACTTATGGTTTGTTTGAAAGATGACTGTCGCAGTGAATAGCATCTACCTATTCGCACTGCCACTAGGTATACGTTGTGTGTGAGCGCCCTGTAACGAACAAACCAAAACTGGTCTATTTTTACAACAAGGTTATCTCATCTTCTTTATTATATACACGATCGGTTGCCCCGCTCTTGTCTAGCTTCGTGGCGTCATGATGAGTCAAAATCAAAGTAACAGGAACTGGTCCTGTTCCCTATCAATGAATTCAATATTCTTCATCATCTCGCCACTTCCTTTTCACACCGACTGTAGACTGTTTTCCAGCTGCATTACGAAAACTTGCGGCTTCACTGGCAGATTGCCAATACGGTTTCTTGTGCATTGAGGATTGATCTTTCAATCTGTAGTTGACCGAGGTGAGACAGTAGCGATCGGGAGGCAGACGCGCGCCCGTGTAATTTTTCAGTGTTGGCAGGGTGGTGGTATTTTTCTGCCTAGCAAGGTCAACTAGAAAATCTTTCGGGGGCGGTGTTGTGAAAGAGTGATTCAACTTCGTCTGTATTGCTAATTTGATATCTTCTTTCGATATAACAGAATTCCCGGCGTGATTCGAGTATAACTTTGCGTCTTCAAGTATATCTGTTATGTAGCGGTATGAAAATTCGAGTAAATGATTGATGACTCGTGGTTCATAGTTTGCGACTCCAGTTTCTTTTAAAATCGCTGCGATGGTTTGAGCATCCTTCGGCATTGAGTTCCCTTCCTGCGAGTCGTTGCTGGTTGCTGTGTGACTTTGACTATCTGCCATGCTTTATGTGCTAGTATAGACTACCGGCATGGGTCTATGAATCAGGAAAAATAACGTGGTGAAAAATCAATTGAGAATTACCAACATGACAATTTGGTGTACACATATTATATTATTAATATGTGACATTATATATCATCAGGTATTCCAGTCGGAGAGCGCAGAATGGACAGCTACACTTACTTTGTTTCGACTGCTGGCGCAGAAGTCAAAATACCTTCTTAATATTTATAGCATTAGCACATCTGAATTTTGATCACTGGTCCTTTTCTTGACAAGTGGTACCGATGGTTCACCTATCATTTAGCGTTTTAATATTGCTTATTCGCAGTTGTAAGCACAAATCTCTTCATCCACACAACGCCTAAAAGCGCTGAAAAGCTGGAATTCAATGATTGAATGGTGCAGGACTGTACTGCCTATCGAGCTAAGCGATGACATAGATGACAGAGATGAGCGGATTTGAAATTTCTATGTCCTAATCCAATAAAAATCCTAACCTTAAAATCCAAATCCAAATCCTAATCCATAACTTTTTCTTATTCAAGTCCATGTCCAATCCTAATCCGATTCCAACTGGAAATTCAGAAAAAATACTAATTTATGCAATGGAGGGATTCGAAAATTTTCTTTCACAACCCACGATTCACTTGATTCAAGATAACTTGGTAACCCTAAGTACATTAATAACTGATCGGAATAAAGTTTGTCGCCATTCGCCACTCGACATTTCCATCTCCCAGAAAATTCCATTTGTGTGCCTTGGAATCAACTTTTATCAAAATACACCAACCAAAACTCTGTCAACAAAAGGAGTTCGTGTATCACCTAAAAATAGTACATTGAACGCTCTCTCATTCGAAATTTCATGCTGGTGACGTCATATTTTGTGATACGATTGTTGATATACAATGTTCTTTCCAATTCTCTACTAGTTGCTGACGATTACCCCTGACGAGTGTCAGCCGAAAATATTCGGATTCATTTCAATATGAATATACTATTTAATCCCAGAAAATAGGTAAATCCAATCCTAATCCTAATCCGTTCTGAAAAAAATGTCTAATCCAAATCCAATCCAAATCCGACGAAATTTCACAAATCCTGTTTTTTCAAAACCTAATCCTAATCCATGCTCATCTCTGATAGATGAGTGGATTTCGGTCGCAGTATAGATAACTAATGTAAACTAAAGTTTAAAACTAAGGTTTACCTTAGTTATCTATAGTCGCAGGCGAGCAGCGGACCGCGGAATCTGCAACCATAGATAAAAGATATGAAAATGAGAGTGACCGGCGACTGCTGAACCTGGCAGGTACCGGTATTCGCCGATCAATGGCAATAATCAGATTGTCGGTCGCGTTTGCTTATTGGTCAATCCAATAATATATGATCAGTCAACGTCTTCCGTGTTTTGGGATTGTCTTCGAAACAAACACCAAACCAGACATGTCCTCTTAACAACAGTGGCCTAGCAGTATTGGACTCGAAAGTCACGTGACTTTTGAGCATAGCAACCACCGTCTGGGGCCAAGCGCGTTTCTGGTATCATCTTCTCTGCGACAGTAATGCATTTGTATGTCGCAATTTCTGCTACTGCGCTGGTCTTAGCTGCCACATTATGTGTTTGTGTTACGAAAGTGGCTAAAACAGGATTGATTTCTTTTTCGTGCAGATAGATGACAATGTATAGTATTCAATTAACATGACGGAGTAGAGCAGTTTAAGATAGCCTTTGTCAAACAAGTAATTCCCAAGGTTTAGTACCTTCATCTGGAACTACTAACTATTCATCGTATGGCTGCAGCATTATTATGCTTCAAGTGTATACTTATCGACACGGAGACAGTGATCAGTCAACATCGGAGATTAGTAATATTGTAACATTACCGTACTGTGTTAAATTTGATTTCAGATGGATTTGGTTAGGCTACTTTTACAATTTGCGAGTTCTTCAAAATTAATCCGAATCTGGTCAGAAGAAGTCAAAATGATTTAGACAACGACCATCCAACATCAGCAATGTATGGTGGTGATGGCAGAGAATTGGGAAATATTCAGTTCAGCCATGAGTAGAACGAAAGTTTATGACGTTGAGGTTGGTAACTGCAAAATTACCTGAAAGATTGGGGAAGCGTTGGAATTGAGTTCGAATCCCACTTGACGCAAGTGGGTCGGAGGCTTATCCGGACTTCCCACTGCTTACCTAACTACATGAGCAGCGTCATGTAATCAAGCCCAGATGGCTAAGTAAAGCCGATGAGGCTCGAAAATCGGCAACACTGACGAGGACGTATGGAAGTAAGCAAGAGAAGAAAGATGGTGATCGAATGGGTGACAGGAACTCAGATAAAGCTAATCAAAAAGCAAAGAGACCTTTGAACTTTAAAGCATTTATGTTGTGGTGCAAACAGACGATCATCATCATCATCATCATTGGTTTAATAGCAATTTTATCAGTTCAATACACCACAAAATGCGATACAATGAAAAGACAGGAAGATGTCGAAGCGACTTGGAGTAGTCTATGGAATCAGACACCCATCTTGACCTAGGCGATGTAAAGAGGAGGCATGCACACTGAATGAAAGTAAAGAAGATAGTATTTCCACCTTTTCAGAGTACTATGATGTAATATTGCATACTTGGTAGAGTGTTATATTTTTGAAAGTAGTTTTAGGACATGTTTGCGGCACTTTTGTGATGTGTGTATTGATAGATATCAAGTGTCACTATTCTACCAAATCAAGATCATTAATAGACTTGAGTGTTTAGAAGAAAGTCTTCATTTTGAAATGAGTCGGTGATACTATAGTACTTGCCCAGCATCACAAGTAGTGCAGGGCAGCTTGTGCATTGCATACTCAAAACTTATGCCATATATTCGTTTTGGACCCGATGATACCCTAAGATTCTGAATAGAAGAACTACCTAATTCTGATATTATAATATTTCCACAACAATACTTTGTTAATCTTGCTTACTCTCGCTTGATTTTACAAAATTCTAAGAGTGCTCTAAGAGTGCTGATGAAATCAATAACTGGCCAATAAATTCGACGAATTCACAACTTGAGAATGTATTTCCTTTGTACCGAGAATGAAACAAATATAATGTAGGTATTGGTCACAGATTAGGTATTCCTGATAAATGTTGCCAACTTGCCATAGACGGATGCAGTTTTGACTTGAGCTATACACTGCTACTGTGGAGGTAGTCTTAAACTGACGACTCACTCAAACACAGAGAGTTGGCTTGAAAATGGGCGGGCATAAGCTATACAATTTAGAGGACCGTGTTGGTATATCGAAATAGTTATTGCGTTGCTTCATCGCGTCGACGTCAGTATCTTCCATTGACTAGTCAAGATCCTGAACGGCGTCTGTGTAAATTTAGGGTGCTCTGGCCCTGGCACTGAGAACGACGCTAAGGGATACAAGTGTTGTTGGGTCCGTATGGTTACGAGGCTGGTCTTCCACAAATGACCTACTGGTGGTGTTGATGTACCGTATGTCGACAACAATGTCAGTTCCTTCCCAGCGTTTTGGGTGGATTTCTACCAAGTTTAGGAAGTATACGTGGTCCCGACTTTTAAGACCGGTAGCGTCTTGAAGTGTTCGCTCCACCTCCCTACGGTGACGTCATTCCATAGACAGTTGAGCTGCATTTTCTCATGGTTCAAGGGGTAAATAGCGTGCGTGTGCTTCTCGTTCTTGCGATAAAGGAGATGGTGTCTTCTGGAGAGCAGTTTGTGGCAGAGATACCAATTGCATCATACAAGATGCCGGGATCAGAGATGCCCCGGATATGGTTTACGTATAGCGCACAGTGCAACTTCACTAGCACAGCAATCAGGTACAGATTAGTGAGGCTAGCATCAATGTTTGCATTGATTTGTTAAACATCTAAAAGTATTTAAGAGTAGGACCTATCTACCCGACAAGATAGCGTAATGGTTAAGCGTCCGGCTTCTTGATCGGTAGGTCGTGGGTTCGATTCCCGGCCGGGTCAGACCAAAGACCTGATTAGTAACACTGGTATCCATGGCTTCCCTGCTTGGCGCTCATGCATTACTGGGATAGCATGGAGGGGTGGTGCATGACTTAGAAAGCCGTAAAGGCTATATCTGCACTTCCTTGTCCAGCGGCATATGCACCCCATGCATTCATGGTATGTATATGCGCAGATCGTGTGTATGTGTATCATGAGTCGGTGTATATGCCGCAAAAACATCAAGGACAAAAATGAACTACGTCCTTTCCTTTCTATAAAGAGAATAAAATGATTATGAATTAGCCTCCCCTCTGATTTTTGTTCAAGAAATTTGTGTAAATTTTGTATAGGGCAATGCAAAAGCTACTGAAGGTAGAAAATTTTGAATTTGGCTCAACTAGCCAAATTTGCTATACATTTTTTTGAAAACTCAACCATTTCATGGCATAGCCAGTAAAACTTTATAAAACTAATTTATTTTTTCAATAAATTCAATTTTTTTTGTAAAATCTGATAGCTTCACTTCTGCATGTTGGAATTGAGCCAAATCTAGTGTGCAACCTTTTTTCAAGCCAACCTAACAATTTTGTTTATGAGACAGTGAAATTTGGAAAAAAGTGAAATTTGGAACAAAAGTTGTTTTTGAACAACACTGGTATATAGAAACTTGACCAAAATTTAGAAAAAACACTGGCAAAAGTGCCAGTACCAAATTATACGAAGTAGTGTCATGAGTAACGGCAAGACCTGGTCTCCATTAAAAGAATATTTACATTCCAGTTAGAATGATACCAAAATGTAAATCGCTGCATCATCACAAAAACCAAGTCGAAAGTACGGTACTCTTGTCCTTGTCCAGCAATAGCAGTCTTCTCAGCACTATCCTTGAAACAATCAATAACTTCCTTCTGATTGACATGGTTAAACTTAAATTTGGCTGACCGAAATTCTTGATTATCTTTTTCGATAAATGGCACAGATATCTTGATAGCTAACCGATGCCTGCAGTTGATGCGTCTATTCTAAGGCCAATTTCACTATATCAACACTTTAATAAAAATCTAATAATTGTGGGTTATCTTAAACCATTTGCTATTGAAGCTGACTCGATTACGCTGTCTTGGGGCACGCAAGATACCAGTATGACATTTGATACCACCACACAAACAAGTCAACATAGTTCAAATGTTAATTATATTCATCATTCCCACTAGCTTTATTAATTTAAGTCACTTTCCTGTCGTTTTCTGGCAATTCAGAAGTCGTGGAAAGACTACTCCGAATTGTTTTCTCATTCATTATAACAAATTGGCACGTTATACCCTGGCATTTTGCGCGGCTGCAAAACAACATAAACCTACCTAGTTAGTATCTAAAAGTCCTGAAACTAGCTAATCAGTAATAGAAGATAACATAAAACCCAGAACTGTACTTCAAACAACCTCACTGAGACAGAAAATACGATTTGAAAACAGACCTATATCGCAAATTAACACAGAGAGCGGCTATCTAAGATAGTTGTTTGGCCCCAGCGAACCACAAGTCACGTGACTTTCGAGCCCAATAACGATATCTTGGAGACGCGAAATGTGGGGTGTAATATTTTCCTTGATCTATAAAGGCGTTTGACTGCGTAACATTATCTTTTTTTCAAAATTGGGGCGTTACGGATTGCGGGACTCACAACTAGAGCTTATGAAAAAGCTGCCTCCCTGAACGCCAACACTCAACACATGATTTCAACCTCCATCATCTTGTCCTTTCCTCAAATGGTTACCTGTGATGTACCCCAAGGCTTAGTGCTTGGGCCGGTCCCCTTCACTATAGCTTTATATGTCGACAACATTATTTAATCCTCCTCATTAAGTAGGCCTACAACACTGTTCACTGATGATACTCACCTCCTATCTGCTACTCATCATCTACTGCTAAGCTGGGTACCGTGACCAGTGAACAAATGCACAAGTGCATGAGTGGACGGCCCACAATAATATTTGCGTCGACGCCGCGAAATTCCAGTTATCAGTTCAGTTCGGTTTAGCATTTTTTTTTTCAGTTCCATACGCCACAAAAATTGCGATACGAAGAAAATATAGGAAGGTGTCGAAACGACTTATTGGAATAGTCTTTGGAATCAGACACCCACCTTGGCCTAGATAAGGGACAGGCAACATACGGCCCCCGACGTGGTTTAGAGTGGCCCCAAGACAGTTTTCAGTCGTTCAGGTTACTGTGGCCCTAGGCCACCACAGTTTGCCGCAATCCCCCTCTACTTGCTTAGTTACTATACGTCATAGTTTAGTGACAGCAGGTTATTCTTTAGCGAGCGAAAGTGGATGTTACACGTTGAGTTCGCACAATACGAGAAAGCTTGCATTACAGGCACATACGCATGAATTCGACCCTAACGAATTGACATCTTGGTAAATTTGAAAATAAAAACTTGTTCTTACACAATGCATTTGACCAGAGGTCCGCAAAGGGATTTTGAGCTGTCCGCATACAGTTTTCGGTCTTACATGATAATATGGCCCGCGGCCACAGTCTGCCGCAATTATTCACTATATATAGCCTATACTTGCTTTCTACGTCAATTATAGTAACTGTAGGTTATTCTTTCTTTTCTTACGGGTACAAATAATAGTTATATTTCATTATTCTGTAGGTCTTCACTGAATACTGTTTTGGTCTCTATGGTTGAAACTTAAAGTTTACGTTAAATACGATTAACCCTATAGGTGGGTGAAAAGGCGTTGAATGTGTGGAGTTGGAAATCCGGCCCTCCAAGTAGGCCTACTTCATTGCCCCATGTCCGTCCGCCGGCCGCAGAAGTTGCCCACCCATGGCCTAGGTGATGTGAAGAGTATATAGGCATGCACACTGAGTGAAAAGTAAAGAGGGTAGTATTGAAAAAGCAAGCGACAATAATGGGGTGGAATGTCACGGAAGGCGAGATCGATAGGTCGCAGGTGGTGGTCCGGCAATCCTGAAGGCGGACTTATTCATTTAGTAGAAGTAGCTTGCATTTCGACTTGAATTTGGAGATACTCGTCGACTGTCGGATGACCGGGGGGATACTGCTAGATACGTCATGTCCGGCATATTTGATAGAGCGATGATCCTTTCGGTCGATTATATGATATTTGGACGACGTGGACCCACGTGCGTTGTAGGCTACTTGTGCACTTTTGATTCGGAGGCAAAGAAATCATTGAAGTACTTGGGGCAATGGCCGCTTGGCGATTTCTAGTTTCCGCATATCTTCTATGTTTAGGTCAGTGAATCTCTTCAGCAGCGACTTGTTGCATGGACAACCTTTTTTTAGTCAACCGACCAAGACGTGCGGAATATTTACCATTTTTTCAGGATTTTCCTCTGGTATTGCAAGTCTAAAAATTTTGAAAAAGTGTCCTCTTCCGATTTCCAAAATATGGTAAGCCTACCCAACAGAGGATGCCATATTGTAACTTCGATTGGATTAGGGATTTGAAGAGTAGCTAGGCTAACCTAGGCTGGCATTAAACATCTAGACTGTAGAACAGGCCACACTTCGGTGATAATTTAGTGTCTAAGGACTGAATATGACTCATCAAGGACATGTCCGAGTCCAGTAAAACCCCAAGGTATTTGGCATTTTCTGTGTTGGAAACGGGCTGACCAGCGATGTTAACGGTTCAGTTTTTTTTTAAATTTACTTCCAGCAATTGGGATTTCGAGGCGTCGAGGGAGATGTGGTACCTATGGATCAAAAATTGCAAAATGATCTCTGGGCCTCAAATATTCAGCCTAGAATAGCAGATCTTTTGCTGTCCCAACACTTCGATACAATGCTCTATAATCTCTTAATCATACACCGGGCAGGCATAAAGCTGTTTTTATCAAACTTTTTCCAATCGCATACCACTATATTGTTTACTCACTATATACGCATCACCTGACTCCGGAATTATATATTTTAATCAAATATATCATCGGCATTTATTATTTTTATCAAGCCATTACACCAACGAATAGTGGGGCGGACCGTGCGGTCCCAAAAACGCAATATATCTGATACGAAGATAATAATTATTTTCGTAGAGAGTTTTCCACGTGATCGACACCAATCACACTGGTTCTCAACCGGGGGTTCGCGACGCAATTTCAGGGGGTTCGCGAAGCCTCTAAATTTGAAACATGATTAATAATATTCCAACTTTTTCTAATGATAGGGTAATTACGATGCAGTTTTGTTTCATACCTGCTAAAACTTCAAGACTCACATCAACAGCATGACCGTCTGCGATAAAAAACATCCTACTGTGAAAACTCATTATAAATGTCAAAGTCCCAATAGTCTACTGATATAAACATATCGTCGTTTAGGTGTGTTTTGATGGAGTTTTTGGAAATAACAACAAGTTGGAGTAGAAGGTCGATCAGGGTGACTTTGAAAGGTTTACAAATCATCTCGTCTCAGCAAATTAGTGAACAATACTTTGGAACATAAATTCCTGAAATTGTTTCCTAATCTATCTCAGTAGCATCATTGAAACCTCGCCATGGAATCTATTATAATCTGTAATATGCATTACCACTTTTACAGAATAAATTCAAAGTAAACTGGTACATGGAAATGACTTGGCTTAACGGTAATTAAAAATAAAGTGTCTCAATTTTGGTGCTATATATGTTGCGATCATACCCAAAAGTGTTGTAGCAAGCGTTACGCGCTAATGACACATTCGCCACCAGATATCATTACGGAAATCGATTTTCGGCAATCGTTTGTATCAAATCGAACGTGAGGATTTCCAAGACACGACTGCGTACTGATACTGAATTTCTACATATAGTATAATGATGTTGTTTCCACGAAAAGTAATTTTGTTGCTGTTTATAACTATAGTCCATAGTTAATATTTGCACAAGACAGAGGACTGTTAGATGATAATTGAGCTAATTTTGAACTGAAACTTGAGGGGGTCCGTGGGGTCCGTAACGGTCGAAAAGGGTTGAGAACCACTGCTCTATTACATTAACTTCATAAGCTGCGACATTCTCTCATCATTGCATGAAGTCGGTTCCAGCGTTTTAAGATTATATTTAAACTCATTTATTGTACAGATGTACACGACAATGTCGATCTGACTAAACTGTGTTGCAGGCATCTGTGGATTCTGAATTCACCACCAGGACGGCGATGGGACCCAAGGTCAAGTTATAGGCTACTGGTAAAGCGCAGCCCATAATACTTGATAATCAACCATCGTGTTTCAGGCACAGCAAGACCGACAATCTGTTGCAATAGGAAGAAAACAAACACAACTGTCTCTTGTGCAGAAGCTGGTAAAAGACCATTGGAGATCATGTTCCAGTGTTGCCAACTCTGGATGGAAGAAAATCGCTAAAACTGGTGTAAAAAATCGCTAGATGTCGCTAAATATTGAGAAAAAAGCGCTAAAAAATAGCGCTAGATTTGCATCAATTGCTAAAGGTGTTAAATTGAAGCATAATATCAATACATAACTTCTTAGCTATATTTTACTCGTCTGGGGCCAAAGTCACTTATCATATTTCTAGTTCATAATACGTAATATTCATCTCGAAGCGGAACTAAACGTGCACTGCATTTCGATAAAGCAGATCGCTTTGCGTAATGATCGCTCTGCGTGACCTGACCACGCGTGCATACCCGCTCAGTATATAAGCGTGCCTTGCTCGATGCGTCCGTGAATACATGATCCGATATACGTTTGACTTCTCTAAACTGTGTTGGAGTACTTGAACACGACATGCGACTTGAGACACTTGTACACGACATGCGACTTGCGCCGACCGGGCCGACACACCACGACTTGAACCGGCCGGGTTTGCCAGCCACTATAACTAGAGACCTTGAGGAAATAGTCCGAGGACTGACCCGGCCGGGGTATGAAATTTGATATATCTGGTCTTAAACGAAAGCTAGTGTCACACTGATTCCAACAATACGATTTAAATTCTTGTCAAGAAAATGGAACGACCTCAAAACAGCCCCCAAATTCTGAAAATGAACATTGATCAGAACAATCGATGGACGAAATTGGTCATTGTTATGTTCATTTTGTTGCGGCGGTGCCATTGTTGGAGCAAAATGCCGGTTTTCAGATTTTGAGGGCTGTTTCAGGGTGCATGGTTCCATTGTCCTGACGAGATTTTAATTTGTATTTTCGAAATCACTGCCACACTAGCTTTCGATCAAGGCCAATTATATTAAATTTCAGCGCTCAGGTCGCCAGATATAGCACTGCCAATTATGCTACTTTTAGATTGCTCAACAAGAAGAGACACTGTTTGCCCATGCCTAACCGCCAGGAGTTGCGTATCTACACTATTTATCCGTAGGTTAGTAATCTATAATTATATATCATCGGAGTCCGTACTCTGGTGGCCAGTACAACCAATGCAGTTGTCGGCCAGAACTGATCTTTATTAGTTATTTTCGGTAAAAAAATCGCTAAAAAATCGCTAAATACTTTTCAAAAATCGCTAGATTTAGCGCTAGGCGCTAGATCCATATTTTCTGGCGCTAAACCGGATGAAAAATCGCTAGATCTAGCGCGAAAATCGCTAAATTGGCAACACTGTCATGTTCAGGCCCAGAGACGATGTTCACTGTTGCATTAAGAGAGTAATCAATGCTGAGAACCTTGCTCACACACTCCTGTCGAGGCGGATCTGTTGGACCTGAGTTCTTTGAATCAAGCTTTGCAATGTGGATATTTGCTACAGTGTGTGGTATGCATGCCTGTCTATAGCGGCCATGAAGTCTTCACCACTATGAAAACGAATAACGGTGACTGCTGAAACTATTAGCAGCAATTGATGTAACGTAATCTGAAAAGTCACACGATCGATCAGAACCCTTCCTCTGGAAACTAGATCAATCAACTTTCTTGCATAGTCGCTTCAATTGAATAAACAAACTGACACGAAGTTGACAGTATACAGTCCGGCAGTTGCGTTGGTGTGTGCTACTTGGATGGTGCTAAACAGAGTAATACAGAATATAGTATTCGTTGAATGGCTAGCATCGGAAATGCGCAGACAATAAAACTAAACCGAAGAAATGGATATTGTGCGTTTTATGCGATCCGTACCAACTACTGCAATATAACGCAGCAGCAATTAATTTATTATACCACAACCACGAAGCGAACAAATTATTTCCAAGCAATTCTGACAAAGCCCGTTTCTCCGGTTAATTCGGCCAAAGGTGGTCGGAGCCAAACTGTTCGAATTAATGTCATAATATCCTAATTGTATGTGACTTATTGAGACCTTGATGGAGTACTGCATTCACTCCGGCCACTCGAGCCCTTTTCGGTAAGATCGTTATCTAAAATCGTTATTAATTGTCAGATTATATATTTTTGTCCACTCAATCAATACACACACCATTTACAATACGATGTAATGAATGTAACGAACAGATAAGAGGATGCCGAAACAACCAGTTGCGTACGTACGGTCACTTGCGGCCGGCGCAGAGTCGACGAAATGGCAAAGCGTTGCAGAAGTAGGCCTATTTACTACGTCTGTTATAACCAGGGTTGCCATCGACATGGACACAAAAATAAGGACAGTCGAAAAATTAGATTAGCATGAAAAAGCGTTTTTGTACATACTTTGTATTTATACGAGCCGGGGCATATCACATTCCATACTTTTCGCCAGAAACAATCTGCTTCAGCAACTCCTTGTTACTAGAGAGTCCTTCATGGTTCTCATGACAGCTCAGGTCTAGGTTTACCTTTACTCAGGGCCGAAACAGCACTTCGTCAGCCCCCCCACCCAAAAAAAAAACGTTATTCTTGGGTCCCGCGATAGGGTGATAAACCAAACTTCTTCACCTCGTTGTGATTAGAGGCGTCAACCAACGGTACACCAAGTTTAAACAAAATCATTTTTGAGCGTATGGAGCAAAAACTCCACTAACAATGCTGGTAGTCTTGGTCCTGGCCGAAGAAAACTTATTTGCGATGTTGGAGTTGGGAGATATTGCTTTAAACAATTTCGATGTGCAATCATTGGTGAGGAATGATTGCTGGTGTTTGACAGTATGGAATGCCCAGGTACCCTCTGCAGCAGCTGCCTTGTAGTCTGTGGTCGTTGGTGCTGATCGATTTGTGGAAAAATTATTCATCGACTGGCTCAAATTAATTATTATGACACACTTCTTGTGTTTTGGAGTATCAATGTGAGTTGAAACAGCGGTCTTTCCTACGGCCTCCATGTTATTGTCACAATTGCAAATATTGTAATGTGCGAAACACTCGCCCTTCAAGCTTCGTTAGATACCATTGAATTCTCTCTCATAATCGTCACGAAAAACGTTTTACGCCTGTTCATTTAAACTAATCAGATTTAGCCTTATTAGTAGCTGAAACTATATGCGCAAGTGAAATATAATTTAGAAAAATTTATCAATGATCTATAGCTTCACTACTTTTTCACCAATGTGTAGGCTGCACTGCGCCTTTTTTCACAACGCAATAAATGCTGCCTTTCCCACAGCTTGAGCTTATTCTGCTGTTCACCAAACAGCAGGAACATGGTAGCCTACTGATGTTTACTGCTAAAATGATGTCGGCTGTGGTAGCTTGGTACAGACGAAACTGCTATACCACCACTCATGCCCTAGCTATCTCACCACTTAGAAGTCAAATCTTGTGGTGCGTACGGCACGAGAGTTCCTTTCATTTATGATGTCGTAAGATATCGAGGAAATAGCATATGCAACACAGATACCAGAGGAAAACGATCGAAGTTCTGTAGTGGTTGAAAATAAGACAAAATAAGGACGCGAGTCGAAAATAAGGACATTTCTTAGAAATAAGGACAGTTGAGTTTTCTAAGACGTGGCCCTTCAAAATAAGGACAAATCTTAGAAATAAGGACGGTATGGCAACCCTGGTTATAACCCTTGTCCTGGCATTGATGAATATGAGAATATACGGAGCCCTTGACGATAGCCTGAGAAGGCATCATTAATGTGGGCCTGTTGCTGACATGCTTCCACTATAGCTGTCTTCGATTGCTCAGGTAGTTGGAAAGTAAGATTAGGAGACCATTATTGATGCCCAAACCAAATTGAACCTGGTTCAACTTCGTATGCAAAACTGTATCATATTCCCTACCAAGGTTCGATTAAATTTGTAATCGGTATTATTACTGGAGTCAATTTCTGATGTTCATTCGTTTCCAAAGTTTACTCAGTGGTTGCGATCATGCGGCCATGAGACCGTGTTGTTGGTGGACTATCAAGGCGTTGGAACCTAATGCGTCATATCTGCCAACCTCCACTAATAAAAGTGAAGTTTTTCGCTTTGTTTCTAATGACCCCAATTATGTACGCACACAGCACGGTGGTCGATTTAGTTGCCTCTTTGGACAAAACGCTAAATATGAAAATGACGGTTGTGACCCGCTGCTTACCCAGACGTTTCCGTATGTGATTATGCAGGAGAACACGAAAATGGTTGTATTCCTGACAATCGTTCTGAATAATGTGTCCACCAGCTTCAATATTCCTGAGAGGCAGATATTATATTCAAAAGATCAATTATGGATCGCGAGCCCTGATTTAGTCGACAGCTTGCACGATTGATAAAATCCCACAGACTTACGACGTGATGAATATATAATCCTTCTTTGGGATTTAAATGTAGGCTACCCATAGGCAAATGCATCAATCCCCCGTGCCTTTTCACATCGAATTTACTTAGATATAATATTCCAATATACACCATGCTGGGGATTCTCGCTAGTCCATTCCAGTTTTTTTTTACATCGACATAGACTCCTATACCTACATGTAGCATACTATTTATGACAGGGGTCGCCAGTTCAAAACGGGTCGCGGGTCACTTCTCCAATTTTGTAGCGGCCGTGGGCCGCACGAATAATTCAATATCGATATAAAGTAGGCAACAGTGACGTGCGGTCCAATGAGGCAGGTGAGGCAGTGCCTCACCTGTCGTCTGGAGGAGTAAGTAAAAATTGTGAAACCCCTCCATGAGTCGAGGATTATATTGATGTTACACATCGATGTTCATAAATAACTAAATTGGAACATTTTTTCACCAAACATCATCAATTTGCGTAATTATTATTCAAAAATACAGCGCGAAAGGTGAGATGAGGCACAGGTGAGGCATATGGGCGGGTCGTGCCTCACCTGCAACAATGCAATTCCTCATAAATAGCTCGGAATTCATAATAACTGTAATCAATGAAATGCTATAGTCACACTGATTCCAAAAATCTGAATAATAACAGTGTCAGAGCTCCAGAACCCCCAAAAATCGCCAAGGTAGGTGACCTTCGCCTTTATTACAGACAATGCCATCGTAGAGAAACAATGGCTAGGTGAGGCACAAACGAATTTGCTTCACGCACTATTCGCTAACAATTGGACAATCGAAACCGAGTGTAACGCGCTACCGATTTCGGAATCAAACAGTCTTGTAGGAATTATATAAGATTGAAGCGACGGCCAATGCGTAATGCGAAGTCAATACATTCCCTTACTTACTATGTAGCTGTTATGTATTTTGCGCCCATAGCTACGTTAAATTGTGGTATGTGATAGCTATTTGAATAGGCTGCATTGTCGTTGTTTGTGTCCTTCATGCTGTGTTCGACAGCAATCCCTTTAACCGTTAATTGTGGTATGTGATTGTGATAGCCATACTTACAACGCCTGCGTTGTTGTTTGTGGTGGTGGTGCGACTCCCAAACACTAGATCTAGTGTATTTTGACTTGACCTAGTGCATTTTCTTTCGAAATTCAGCAAATCTAGTGTTTTTGTACTAAATAAAATTTGTAATTGATGCTTTTTTCATGTTCTTCGAATAATTTATAACGGAGGGCCTACTTGAAAAGATAGTAATTATCATTTGTCTAAACATGCCCATTTGGCACAATAGCGACCAGTCCTACATGTATTATAGAATGTGAAATTTCAACGGCTACTAGTGTGCAAAGAAAATGCTCCCTATACCCGCTGCTGTTGTTATTCACATTTCAAGTCTCTTTACCTGCGTGTTGTTCTTTTGTATGTGGGGGGGGGGGGGGTGTGCCTCACCAGCCGTGAATCTCACCGCACGTCACTGGTAGGCAACCACGTTTTAAAACTCTACGTCAGTACCACGCTGTGCTACCTAACATAGGCGATGGGTATAGTGACCGCAAAAGAAGTAATATTTTAAGCAATGAAAATACAACAAAGAATCACTGTAATCAAATTCATTTTATTTTGAACTCTGGGCTGTGCACGATACCTTGAAACGCTTTGGGGGGCTAGCCAGATACGTGACTAGCTGAAAAACCATCTCCGCGTAAAGCTTGATCGTGCGGGAAAGCTTTACGCCTGTGTTTCTCAATTCTTTTTTAGACATACTTCTTTTATGATACTGAAAATTTCGCGCCCAGTTATCGTCATATCACAAAATGCATCCGTAATGCTAGCAATCCCAACGGATATAGTTTGATGGCACGGAAGGTTACGAATGTTGATGAGAGAATTGTAGAATATGAATTTCGGATTATGCACAGAGCAATATAACTATGACTATGAATTCGAAGTAAATCGAGCAGATCGCGAACAATTTTTCAGTTGATCTACAGACAACTAACCTACGGATAGATACGCTACACCCGTCGTCACGCTTGCTTGCTCAGCGTAAATCACTTCTCAGCAATGTGAAAGCAACACAATTGCTAATCCCATAGCTGACGAGCCGACAGCTCAAATTAAATAAAGTTGATCTTAATTGTAAGGCATACTGTCGCGTTGATTCCGAAAATGTACATTAAAATTTCATCAAGGCAATGGAACCACCCCGAAATAGCTTTTCAAGTCTGAAAATCGGCATTGTTCTAAACAATCGCAGCGACGCAGCACAATGACCGTAACAATAGGCTTACCATACGTCCTCTTTTAAGAGGATTTGTCCTCTTTTTTGACTTTTTTAAAAGTGTCCTCGGAGGACGCCCTTTTGTCCTCTTTTTTGAGATTCTGTCCTCTTTTTTGAAAATTTAGGTCAGATTTAGAGGAAATTGCGAGTGATATGCCGCAAATTAGCACAAAAGTTAAGCTCCGGCGGGTATTTCGGAGTGAAAAACGGTGATTTTAGCTCTGAGCGAAAATATGACCTTTTTTTTTTATTCAACCGATCACGAAGTGGGAAAAAATTTTGAGAAATTTTGAGAATTCTTCTCCGATTTTGCATGTGTGAACTTTCTGAAAAAGTGTCCTCTATTTAGATTTCCAAAATATGGTAAGCCTACGTAACAATCAATCAATAAATCAGGTTTATTAATATTTTCATCGTTTCAAAACATCACAAGACTGCGATACAGTGAAAAGATAGGAAGGTGTCGAAACAACTTGGAGTAGTCTTTAAAATCAGACACTCACCTTAGCCTAGGCCCTAGGCGAAGTAAATATGAGGCATGCACACTGAATGAAAAGTAATGCAGAGAATATAAGACGCAAGCGACAAAA
Source organism: Botryllus schlosseri (assembly GCF_051294905.1). Lineage (NCBI taxonomy): Eukaryota > Metazoa > Chordata > Ascidiacea > Stolidobranchia > Styelidae > Botryllus > Botryllus schlosseri. The sequence continues at coordinate 22,823,586 of NC_137249.1, forward strand.
TGTCGCACCCCCTTCAGATGGTTTCACGCCCCCAGTTTCAGAACTACTGCCCTAAGCCGCTTTCCAAGCGTCTCGGTCTTGGCAGTGTTTGGACCAGTGAACTTAAATTTCAGCATTTCAATATGTTTTCTTAGCTCTCTTCCGAAAACTCAAATCAAGTCTCGGGCCGCAAAATACGACCTCGCGGGCCGCATGTTCGTAACCCCTGATTTATGACGTACTGTGGTTTCGGCATTTTCATCGGAATATACAATGATCTGCAGGTTTACTCGCAACTATAACAATGTTAGTTTCGCTGAAGCAATGGTGCGTGTTCGTCACTGCAACTACAAACTGTTGCCACCTCAGCACGGTCGCTCGCCGCTTGCGGTACTTCATCTGAGGCACTCCCAAATATTGTTGAAATTTCGACATCAGTAAATTCATCACAGCTTCGAATAAATCCGATTACTCCTTCGGCAATCTCAATGCTTGATGATTCAGTTAAGTGCGATTTCATTTTTGTAACCTTTGCTTTAGACTCCGATCTCAAATCGGAGTGCAGGAGCAAATAAATCAGCAATTCCCACTGATTGGATCCCCGCAGTTTTCTTACAAGTGCAATGGAATGCATATCGTGTATTGAATATCGTGCGACCTTCAGGCATTTGATGTATTTCTCTGTATTAATAAAGCTCTCGCCCCTGTCCATGTTTTTGCTTAAAAACGATACAATTTCCGGCGCTTTCCCAAAAATCTTCGATTTTATTTCAACGAGTTGAAAATCGTCTTTGTCGTAAATCTCCTGCATCTGGTTGCGAAAAGCACTTTCGAATACATTCGAGCACATATACTGGATTAGCGCTTTGAAATCTGAACACTTGACACCGAATGCATATTCCCAGAATAATATCATGAGACTGAACGCCTTCCCGAATTGTTTGGAATAAGCCAATGAACAGTGCATGACGTAGCATAGACCAACAACGACCACAACCATTTGCAAGGTTATTGTAGCTGCAAATAGCACGGTAAACGTTTCAATCGTTTGGGAATTTTTGATGACGCATGTGAAATTGGTCACTGTTTTTCCAGGAAATATCGTATCATCCAGTTGACACTTGATAACACGAGTATGTGAATACTTACGCATGAAATATGAAAAAATGCATGCACCAGCCATCACTTTTAATATCCATACGCATCGGAATATATACCAACGGTAAACTCCTTTCTTAGGGGGGTTAGTGACTACAAAGTAACACAGTTCACGTACATTCTCCAGTGATTTTCCATCAGGCGAATTCAAATTGTTTCTTGATATCGCTTTGGAGCATAACTTGATCACTTCAGCGATGGGCAGATCTATCTCAAGAAATTTCTGTCGTACACAGTCAAACTTTTTAAACTGAAGTGCGACATCTTTTATGTCCAACCAGAAAGCCGACGACGCTATGATTACAAACACAATGCATAGTGTGAAAGTGGCATATCCATTCAAATTGAATATTCCTTGATTAGCTGAACAGAGCGCATTGGTATACTCCATCTCAGAAACTGTCATATCCACTCGTTCGTACACCTCAATAAGCTTATTATGGTGAACCGATGCTGTTTCCGGTGGACCTCCGGGAAGGCATCGCAGTTTCAATCCACTCAACGTTAAGGTTACGGGAAACAGACTGCATACAATACTCGCCACCAGTAGACGCCCCCTATACTTTTCCCAGACTGGATTCAAGTGCAGCTCCATTAGTAAATCTCTGAACAGCACATCTGTAGCACGCAACAAAGCCATACTACTACACTTCAATTCTTAAATTAAAGAAAAACGTTCCTGTTATCGGCTATTGACTCCACATGGTATTGACATTTTGGTGTTGATTTTTAGTAGTGTAGACTGTAGAGCAGAGGTCTCAAACTCAAATGAGCTCGCGGGCCAATTTCCTAGTTTTGATAACGCCGCGGGCCGCAGCATCAATAATGAGGATATTCAATGTATTATTTCCAGGTATGCCTTTTTGACGGGACCTTGTAGACAGGCATTCTATAATCATCTTAGATCAGGGGTCGCCAACTCAAAATGGGTCGCGGACCACTTTTCAAAATTCTTAGAGGCCGCGGGCCGCATGACTTTCATATCGAAATTAATATAGCCAACGCAGCGTATGATAACTCCACGCAAGTACAATGCTGTGCTCTCTTACATGGGCGATGGGCATAGTAACCAAAAATGAATAATATTTTATTGAACAAACACAAATACAACAAAAAATATCATGCTCATCAATTTCATTATATTTGAACTATGATCTACGCACGATACCTGACAACACTCTGTAGCTGCTAAAACAGGGTTGGCCAAATAACCTTGTTGCTATTCACGGCTGCATTTCGATTACTCATGTAGCCCGCGGCCGCATTCCGGTGCATAGTGGTAATAAACAAACTGGGGCCAAATATGCACGTTAAACTCACCATGTCCATTGCTGGTACACTCCGGTCAAATCTATTTACTCATATCGGCTTACTATGGGCACCGAGATCGTGAATATAGTTATGTTGTGAAGAACGACAGGGAATAGTACTGCAGTACGAGCAAAGCGCGAAATTTTTTCATGCTCATGAGTGAATTTCGTCATTTAATATTAGTATAGTTTCACATATTATTATCAAATATTCATCCTTTCTCGGCCCATGTGATCAGATTCACCGGTAGAGTTTATGCAGGGGGAATCTTCAAAAACTTGGAGAAGTGATTAATGCTGTGGTGCATCTTTGGGTGACCCACTTCTCATCAGTCCCATATGTTGCATGTAGGTATTTCTTGACCTCCCATTACAATTGTCGTTATAGTGGAAATATATTGGATTCGCCCACACGCAGGCCTACCAGAAAAAAAAATTAATTCGGGATGAGAAGAACACGATTAAGTATTGGTATTTCTTTATGGGTCGCATCATTTTTCTCTGCTTTTCGCATCTGTATTGTGGGATTCAGATTACAACGGACACTGCTGCATTAAAACCAAAAATCAGCTCGCATTGAAGCGCGAGCATGCAACACGAAGAAAATTTCAAGAATAATTCAAACCTTTCATTAATTAGGGAGTCATTTCGTAAATTCAATTTGCATAATATTGACAGCCGCCAACACATCCAAATTGAATTGAGTGTCGACGGCCGCATAATTTTTATTCCTCCATAGAATGATATTACCATGCCGAACCGAAGGAGAAGTGATATTGGGCACAGTAGAATGGCTAACTTTGAACAGCAACAACAATATGTTTAAACTGAAATCAATTTCGGCATTTCGAAAAAGTTTACTGAGCGCTCTTCCAAAATTTCTCCAAATCAGGCGGCGGGCCGCAAAATATGACCTCGCGGGCCGCATGCGGACCGCGGGCCGCGTGTTGGTGACCCCTGTCTTAGATATATAATGTACTATTGTCATATTCACGCTTGACACGGAAAAAAAATCATATCAAATATTTGAATAAAATTGTTTTTGTGGAGGGCACAATTTATTTTAATTACTGAGTTATAAACATCATAGGAGAGGATGCATTATGCACCCCTGTGATTCCAATGAGATATCTTGTTGCCCCTGACCATTTTCAACACCATTTTTGATGGTACCTACATGAAAATCAGAAAGCCCATTCACATAAAATTGCGAATAGCACCAATATTATTTTTCAGTTAAATAAATGGTCCAAGAAAATATTCCACAGCATATAGCCTTATTCCACAATGCATCTCGTGCACCCCGGTGTGGTGCTTCGTACCCCGATGGGGTCTACGGACCCTGGTTACGAACCCATAGAATAGAGATGTCCAATCGGCAAAGAATTCATTGGTGTATAACAGCTGCAGAGCGTACTGATACCTTTCTCGACACCGATAATAAAATGGATAAAGAGAACAAACAACACCCATCATGTAACCAACTATACGTCACGGGGGTCACAGAATGACAATGGTAGCCATACAGACTTGATTAGATAGCTGCTACATATCCAACGCAACGCAAGCAACGGTGTTTTAATATATTACTATTCCCCATGACAGTTTCATAGATTGTTTCGTCCGTAGGAATACCAAGTCACCGTTCCGAGTCGCAAATCCTTCTCTGATTTTGCCGTTTGACCAAGTAATTTTTATTAACTCACCCAGTCAATTCCTAATCGAGTAATTTTACGAGAAGGTCGCACCAAACCAAATCACAATTTTCAGTCACGAATCATCAAGGGGCATGTTTTATCATCATGAATTAGAAATGTGACGTTAGCAGATCTTCTACTGCGTAGTAGCTTTTAACAGTGATGTGATAGTGAAGTTTTTCGAGATTTTAGTGATCTTTATAGTAGTTTTAGGGTAAACTTTAAGATCTTATATCCAAACTATGGCACTTGAATATATTGGTGAATACTTGAAATTCAGAAATGCCGTCGCGGGCCGCACAAAATGCTCTCGCGGGCCGCGTGTTTGAGACCTCTGCTGTAGAGGAACAGTTTCATGGCATCACTCAGCGAGAGACACGCATCACGAACTTTCAAGTTTTGGCGCCTCTCATAATCGACAATCGAATTTGTATAATGATACCTCTAGACCAGTGGTTCACAACTGGGGTGCGACACCCTCCTTGGGAGCGTGAAAGCATCTGAGGGGAGGCGCAAAGCCGCCTGACAGAAATGATGCTTCTTGAACTCGGAATGAGATTAATATCTGTTGAAACTTCGAAGTTTCAACAATTGCAATATTCATAATTATAGTTCGATTTTAAACGTCATAATTGCGTCGTACCATCCACACGCTGATACTCGATTTTGACTGATACCGAACCCTGCAATAATCAGAAGATATCGACGAAAGAAGTGCAACTGGTGAATGTGTGTAGATGTGCCATTGGTTTAGCTCAGTGGTTCTCAACCGGTGTGCCGCGGCACACTAGTGTGCCAATTGGACTGCTCAGGTGTGCCGCGAGCAAATGTGGTAAACTATGTCGAAGTTTAACAAAAATCCCAATTTTGAGTGTGTCATTGTTGGTTTTTCTATTGAATTTACCCGATCAAGACACGCGATGCACAATCCGATGCAGTAAACAGATATAAGGATGCCGAGGCGACCGTAGTCACGGTATCTCAATCTAGTATTTCAATCTGGCATCCCATTAGGTCATGGATTGGGTCTTTCTCTGGGCTTTTTATTGTAAAGACGCTCTGAGCACAGCAACGTATAGGGGTGGATAATCTAATAAATCTGCAACGCTTTGTATCTTGCTACTGCACTGCCATGAATAAAACTGGGGCCTCCACCGTCAATGGGTGTGATATGGTAGTTTCCCCACATAGTAGCATCAGTAGCGTTTAGGACGGTGATAACTAAACTCTGGTAATTGGATATTATAAATTACTAACCTACGACGACCTACGACGTAACTTAGTAATCTATAGTGATATTGAGGTGTGGCCGAAGTGACTCCCATCAGAACCGTAGGCAGAACAGGGACATGACGCAGGTTGATGACCTTTTTATGTTTCTATTTGTAGTCGTATTCTTGCCATGTCTTCGTCATCGATTATCATTTTACATCATGCCGATATTGCATATTTTGATTCCTGAGATGCCAACTTATAGCACGGCTCACTTTTTGTAAGACACTTTGCAGATCGGAGGACGAGTAGGAGCCTACATAAACCTCCAACACCTAGGAAGGCATTCTCACCATCAACACCTATAGGAAGGCATTCTCACCATCGAGAAAGTAACTCATATGAAAGTGATGTTCACGTTTAAAAATTAGAATTGACAACATAGCCATTCACATAAGTAAAGTTGATCAAATTATATCAGTTACAAATTTTCCCGCCGCTGAGGTTTATTATTCCGATTTGTTGGAATTACAGGTGAATTGCGGGTGGCGGCCAGTAAGATTATTGAGGTATACTATCCTTACATGTGCTATTACACGATATGCGTGGAAATGCGTTTGGCATCCATGTAAACACCTCTGTATTTGTTAGTGGCGATCGTGATGGACTCTTCGATGCGATGGTTAATTACATCGACAATGCGGTAGTGGGCAGACTTTATTGTCAAGTCAATCTTATGAAATTAAGCTGAACCTGAAGTTTAGTTGAGATCTCAGCAGGCCAGTTATGTCGTGACAGAGGTAATAGCTGATAATTCAAAACCTCACACGTAGCCTACACAGAGAAAGCTCTTCTACCGGCCCGCAATAAAATTGTAAAAAAATGTTTGGGAAGATTTGAAAACGATTCCCATGTCAAATGATACCATTCGTAGATGCATTCGTGAGATGTCCGCAGAGATAAAAGAAAACTCAAGCAGAGAAACGCCTACTTGAGTGCTCCGAAAAGGTAGCAGAACTTCGTCAGTGACCACCTCTGTAAAACGATGGTTGCTGCTAAACGCATTCTGGTAGTTTGCCTGTGCCATAAGCCAAAAGAGTTCGGAACCACTGTGCTAGTGTGCCGCAAACTATTTTTAATTTTCAAAGTGTGCCGCGAGGTCAAAAAGGTTGAGAACCACTGGTTTAGCTGGTAGTCACGTACACGTTTTCACTAAGCTCAAATTGGGTAACGTGAGATTAGCACCCAAATCGATAAAGTCTATATGTGCTACGTGGTACTATTGCACTGATTATGTTTAACAAATTATTCAACAGGAATTTTTTTCGTGATTCGCGTGATTCACCTCCAGATCATACCTATTGCTCTGTATATAGCCCGAATTCCTTATTTGAGTAGCCATGACAGCTTCCATGCCACCAAACAATGCGTTTGGATTGTGAGCATTCTGGTTGTTCTTTTTAATAGTTTTTTTTTGACATGACGACAAGGTGGGTGGGGGTGGGGCGTGTCGAAACGAGTGTGGGAACCACTGCTCTAGACGTCCACTATCCAACTGAGAACAGCATAAAACCGATATGGCTAAAGTAACGTGTCAAACTGCAGTCCTTGAATATACTGGCGTCAAGATTATAAATTATTAGAGAAGTGGGTGTGTCCGTAGTTTGATTTGATTCCGGAAACTCTCGCTCTCAAGCATATTAGTTTTGATACGTTTGGAAATGGCTGCTGCTACTTTTAATTGAGTAGGCCTATAAACATACCGTTTTACTTCACATTCTACCAGACCACTTTGCCCAGCTCTGGGATCTAATCGCTGAAGTAATCGATTTTGCACATCTCAAGACTATAACAACTTGCCCTCGATGTAGCCTAGTTATGGTTGAATTTGAAACAAAAATTCTATTTGAAACAAACATGTTCAAGACAACGCTCTTGTTTAAAACATGTTTTTATTGTTTTCGCTAAGCACTGACGTTACAAATATTCAATTGTGACGTCATAGTGGAATGACAGTGACAACTAAAAGTATAGGGTAAATATAGCTCCTTTCCGTGTTTCAAACAACCATTTTGTTAGTACTTGAAATCCTTATTGTCACAATACTATGGTGCCTGCATAACCCCAATTTCAGATACCACTTACTTGTCTGGCTTCACAACCAATGGCATATTCGTTGTTATATTTCCATAGAGTATTATAAAATGCCGCCTAATATTAACTTTCTAAGGCGAAGCAAGAGAAATATTGCAAATGAGTTAAGGACAATTCTCATTTACGCATGACAGAAAGGTAGGCCGTACGCCTGTTCCCGTTCTGTATTGTAAAGGGATGCTACATTTTCATCTTTGCTGCGCTCGTCACACAATTCCAACTATAGCGACGCTATACAGCATCACGCGAAGTAATCTATTCTAAACTTGTTCGAGATTATACCACGCGAAAGCTTTCAAGTCAATAAACTTTTTCAGCTTATGCTCAACTATTACAGAAATGCAGATGGCAATGCATATCGCCGTCCGGAAACATTCCTTCAATACATCAGTATATAGAATGACTCAAGTTGGAAACCACGAAGGTTGTTATTAGCTTGGACTCGATGTTGAAGGTGAAGGTGTATTGTGAGACGCACATGCGTGGGTGTGTATAGATTGTACACTGCACGATGCGTACAAGTACATTTCACATATGTTGACAGAGATGAAGCAACTAATAGTCATTTCCTTGTTCAGAGAGAGCGCGACGGTTTCTATAATGATGTGAAACATTGTCAACATCAAAAGCCCGCAAGGTGCATGACCACGACCAGACCATAACCACTAAAAACATGTTGGTATAGGCCTACCTAATACTATAAGGATGGACAAAACGATTCGAGTAAGAGAATAGAGTAATAGCAATGATTTGAGTCGAGAAGCGAGAGATAATATTCCGAATACATTAAAATATTCCTTTCGCATCAAGAGTTATTTAATAATGTAAGATAGACTTTGAATAAGTTTTACCAACGTGGATCCTCGAAACATAGATTAGTGCACTGACAGCTTGCGTTACACTCTGCCCACGGCTACGCATATGCAATTGCGTGAAACGATATTTCTACATATTTCTACGATGTAGACATCAACGCTCAGCAATGTCAATTGATATTCTTTTTTATTCGCTTAAAGCCAGGGTGGGCAATTATTCTTCCTGGAGGGCTAAACCAAGTGATGTAGAAAATACGTTGGCGGGCGGAGACAAAATTTTATACTATATTGTGCGGTGAGCAGTCTCATTTCTAAATTAAAGCAGTGAATTACACTGTTGGTACATGCTACCAAGTGGATACGCTATTGATACGGCTGAGTCCCTAGCTCTGTGTGTCTTAGTAAAATAGCCTTGCTGTTATGCTGCCTCCGCTAGCAGGTCCGCATTAGACGAGTGTATAGGTATTTCACTGCGTGATTTTTCTCGCAATGCCGACTTCAATTATATCCCTTACACGGAGACCTGCTCGGTGCTCATCATGAACTTGAAAGACCGGTTCACGGCTAACATCAGTAAAGGCGAATTCACACATACCCGGTTCGCACGGTGAATTCGCGCGTAACGCACGTATCGCAAGACTCAATTCACACATTCACGATTCGCGATCACTGTACGGTAGCCGTGCGACGACCAACCGGACGTATATTCACACTGCCGCGGTCGATCAACCACGGTTGCAAACGGTACACCCTGATTCCATTCCAGTTTGCTATGCCTCTTTTCAACATATTGAAATATGACAGGCCTATATAAAGCCCAGGTGGTTAGTAAGGAGTACTAATAAGTTTTGTCTAGGTTGTGTTGTGTTTTATATCACTTCCACGCAACAACATAACTAACCTACTTTTTGCACTTTGGAATATTTGCACCTATTTGTAGTGTCACAGGTGAGTTTGCGATAGTCCCAAAGATGCACCCTGCAATTTAAAAGTGACCACCTGTGCTGAAACTACTCGAGCCATCAACCAAATCTACTATTTAAAACTACTTGATCACCTTTCATTTCTTCATTTCCTACACTTGGAAGTAGTTTCCACATCTCTCTGAAATTGCTTATTCTACTTGAAGGCGAGTAAAACTTTACAGCAATACTTTTGTATGAGTAGCAACGCTGAATATTCTGACCACCTTGGATAAATAGTCAAATATTCCTGATCATTCCAAGAAATCAAGTGTGCCTTACAATACAGAATTGAATTTTCAATCATGTTATGCAAAGAAATCATGAACAATAAAATGAAATGATTACACTTGAAAGCAACATTTGCAAATAGAGAATGCATACATTTGAAGAAAGAAACAAGAATAATATGCAATACAATTAAATCAATGCAGTAATAATCATAATAGACAAAACAGTATGCATGAAATAACAGTGCTAGTTTTCAACTGGTTCTTGTGATCATAAACTTGGAAAAGTTTGCATAATGTCCTTCATTATTGCAGCGGCACACACAGCCTCCGTTGACTCACAACTGTGCCGCCATAAAGTTCGCTAAATGATCATTGATCATATTAGTCCAGGGTGCAGGAAACTGGTCAGTGGTCTTCTGTAGAAACTTCATCATCTCACTCTGAATAAGATATAATTTATATTTTATATGTTACATGCATAGCGTGACAAGTCATACATCACAGCTTCACCTACCTGCATCAAATGTCTGTCATCATAGTATCTTCGCTCTTCCCTGGTATCCTAATTGTCTGCCAATTGTAGAGTTCAATGACGCGTTGTTGGTGGATGCAAGAGATGACGTAGCAGTGCTAGTTTACACATCAGCTGGTTTCACATCATTTGTCTCTGGCAGTGGTTTCTAGATCCCAATATTAAAACATTTGAAAGCTCATTTTACAGCAACAATGCCTTTGAAATTTAATATGATATAAGGAATTTTACTTCATGCAAAGATTCACCACAATTCACAATATCTGATGTTGTCACTTTAACCAATCATTGCTTCAACTTATTCTGCTGCAGTAATCAAACTATCAGAGTAGTAAACTTTTTCAATATCTGCAGGTTGGCAACAGTGATACACAGATGAGTATGGTCAACAAAGAAGCTAAAAATTTATACTTTATCACGACCTATTCTCTGCATTGGATGCGAGAAACATTTTCTGGTAGTATGACGTCCTATCTTGTGCAAATGCAGCATTTGAACTAGGAGTAAATGAATATGTTTCCAACGGAGTTTTCACTTGCCCCAATGAATGAAATTACAGCAGCAATACTAAAATGAATATTAGAAATGAATGGAAATGGACATACCAGATGTTTGCAGTACATCAGCAATTGATGTTGATGTAGGCTGGCATCAACAACTGCCTGATTTTTTACTAGTGGAAAGGATTATAGAGTACAATTTCTGTAAACAGATGTAGTAAGATTGAAAAGACACCATTATGTAGTAAAAATGCATGCATAAATATAATATGAATCTGAACTCATTTAGTTGATAAAATGAAATAGTGTTGCAGGAATGAATTACCAGCTTCTATCAACTAACTATAGGTACTCATTTGCTACATGATAATCACAACACAGGACATGGAATTCTAGGTTAAAATGTCAAATGCATATATTAACATCAACTTCGTATATACAAGGATAACAAGGTTATGAAATGACTTGTAGCAGTGCTTCAATTAGACGCACACATTAAACCAGAATAAGTGAATAGCAGGCAGCCCTGTGATCACAAGCAGTGATTTATCAAGTATGCAGAAAACAGACTGCTGTAGAAACACGTGCAACTGAGTCAGCCTGATCGCAATATCGTTGCCAGACGCAAAACAATCATCCCATAGTAATATAGAATAACCACAACTGGCGAGCATTCATAACATAACGACTGATTACTACTGCAGAGTGCAGATTGTGAGATTACTACGTGGCAGTACCATCATACCGGCATGTCGTCTGGTACGTATCTACACATCCTACCGGCAAACTCACCTTCTCATATCACATTTTCTTCGTACAACCAATATACACCCTGAACACAACATAGAAGCACTCTCCTTCGATAATTATTCAATACATTCATCTCGACAAGCTGCTAAATCCATAGGACCACACTTTCGACTGAGCTCACGGCAGCAACGATAGCCACGGAAAGTTCGTTTGATCCAACTTTCCGTACGGCAGCAAAAAAGCGAAGAAATCAACCGTGCGATAGCCGTGGCGACAGCCGCCGTGAACGAATCGTGCATGTGTGAACATTTCCACGGCAAGTCGGCCGTACGACCGTACGATGGAAAATCGTACGGCAAAAATCGTGGCCGGGAACCGTGCATGTGTGAATTAGCCTTAATAAGTATTTAATGCTCCGAATCTTGTTGAAATTTCGGCCTGCAACAGAACCTTTCATTGCTTGACATAACATGGTTTATAACTGAGAATGACCGTTAATCACCTGCACCGATTGCAGTATTTTACGAACTAGGATTTAGAAACGTATGACGTAACATTTTAAAGCACAGGCATTTTAATTCCTAATGTAACAATGACAATACAGAATATTTGAACTTGAAATGGAAACAGTGACGTGTAATTATTATGGCATACTTCGTTATATAGGCGTTATTTTGAATGTGGATCACTTATACGACGTACGTTGGTTGCGGTACATAAATAAACTACAGTTCAAAGTAAACGCGTTTCCGGTACAGCCTATAGTTTTAGTCCGCGCATAAGCAGTATTGACTCGATTTTACAGTCTAAATTTCGAGGAACCGTTAGCGGGCCGTTCATAATCGAGTCACGTGTCGCATTTAGCCCGTGGGTCGCACAATGCTCATATTTGAACCAAGGATTTCCTATTTCGAAATCCGGAATCATTCACCCCGTCTTGACGTCATGATGTGTGGTAGTCGAAGACCTTACTCGACTCGAAGACTAATACTTGATTGGGGATCGAATCACTACTCGTTATTGCCTAATAGTGCTAGCTAATGGAAAGCAACTTGATATTATCAATGTATAAGACCACTTTCGGCATACAGATCGCATCGATTACCCCCGATGAAGCAAGAATTGATACAGCGATTCTACGATTCCGCCATTCGCATATCGTCATCATCAAATTAGGTATAGCAACGCCGCTGCCATGCAGGATGAAAAGGTATCGCAACAATTACTGGAGGTAAGTAGACATCCAGGGTTGTAAACCAGTCACAAGGCTCCGAGTCACAAGTCAATCTCACTCTTATAGTTTTGACTCGAGTCAAGTCGAGACATCTTCAACTCACAACCGAGTCAAGTCCGGGTCCAAGTCAGCGAGGAGAGGGTCGAGTCCGATTAATAGTATTACGACTCGAGTCCGAGTCCAAGTCATTGTGTTGACTGCTCAGTTTCCTGTTAAAGTCTTGTAAATCCACTTTTTATAACTCTGTTTGGTGATATCGAATGGTTCTCATTTACATTATACTATTTTCCCTCACTTTTAGCAGTTTCTGGTCGCATTTTCAAGTATCAGTACTAATTGACCAGCGGTTCTCAACCTTTTTAGACATGCGCCCCCCTTGGGCATGGTCAAAAATATTGCGCCCCCCCTGACCCCCCTATACTTATCGTCATGTCAAAAAGAGCCCATCATCTAAAACCGAGGTAGGCAACCATTTTGCTAATCACGGCCCATTTCGATTACTTATGTAGCCTAAGGCCGCATTCCAGAGCATAACCGTAATGAGCTAACTGGACGCAAAATACATATGTTTATCTGTCCATATCCATTCCCGGTGAACTCCGGACAATATATCTATTGTACGCACCGAAATCACGAGTCGCAATGTTATGAATAGATGCTGGGATTGCCTTATGTCGCGCAAAGCGCGAAAATTTTCAGATTCACGAATGAATTCCGTAATTAATAGTAGCATAGTATCAGTATCACATATTACTATCAAATATTTATCCTCTCTCAGCCCATGTGATCAAATTCACCGGTAGGGCTCATCGAGGGAGTGCTTTCGAAAATTTAGGGCAAGTTATAAATGATAATGCATATTCGGGTGGGTTATTAGTCACTTTGTTATATGTTGTTATTTTTGGACCCTCGATCAGGATCGTTGATTGTATCGGTGTATCGGTAGTGGAAATATATTAAAATCGTCCAAATATACAATAAACAAATTTCTTTCATGACGAGCACACGATTCCGATTCCGGCTCAGAATGAGAAGGGCGCTACTATATTAAAATCGAAAAACTAAGTAATATTGAATTGCGCGGAGCGTGGAGAAAATTTCAATATTAATTAAAATCTCTCAAAAATGTTTGAGTGAATTCGTAATTTCAATTTGCATGTCGACGGATGCCAACACATACTAATTGAATTAGGTGTCGACGGCTGCACAAATTCCCTTCTACGGCAGCAGGTTGCCCATCCCTGATCTAATAGTATACATATGGTATGTCTTAAGCCAAGTCTGAATCCGCATGCCAGTTGTTGAGTCTTTAAAGGGGCACTGCGCTCTAAAAATGATGTGGTCTCAAATTGAAGGGCAAAACGAAAGAAAAATTTTGGCCGCAGCCGTTTTCTTCAGAACGCCACCGTAATGGAGCTGTAAGCCTGTAATGTATTGAAATTTCCAGAGTTGCAGCACGCTCCAGCAGTCACGCAGAGATCGAACTTTATATAGTTGTCAGCCGATGTTATGAAGGAAATATGTCGTACACGCCAAGGTGGTTTGGATACCGCGTTCAACGGAAGATGTCCAGTCAGAAGATTTATGTCAAAATCGGGCCTAGTGTATTCTATTTCCTTCATAACAACGGCTGACAACTATATAAAGTTCGATCTCTGCGTGACTGCTGGAGCGTGCTACAACTCTGGAAATTTCAATACATTACAGCTCCATTACGGTGGCGTTCTGAAGAAAACGGCTGCGGCCAAAATTTTTCTTTCGTTTTGCCCTTCAATTTGAGACCACATCATTTTTAGAGCGCAGTGCCCCTTTAATATTTCTGTTTAAATCTCCCCAAACTTGATTGAAAATAGCAAAAAAAACATTGAACAGGACATCAATTTATCTCAAGGTTAGGTCGCACTGAGACTAATCCTAATGCTGGTGATGACTACAGAGAGCACGGCGTCGTTCTGTACTGCCATGCTAAATTTGATCAGTTTTGGAATTGAGGTAAATTGTGTTGATTTAGGGTAGCTTAATTGAGGGCGAAACCGATCAACTTATATTGTATCTAAATCTGTCTTATTCAATGCAGTTCGCTAACTATTAACAACAGCTACCCAGCGCACCGAGTTTTAAGCTACTGCCAAAGCTATAAAGTAATGAATGACTTACACGTGGGAATTGCTCCAAATTTTCAAAGAATATGAAAAATTTGCTCGAATGAAGTTGAAATCAGCCCATACTCCGTTGAGCGCCAATGCAAGAGTTGGAATTTGACGAACTTTCTTGAATACGAAATAAGTTTCATCTGTAACAATCGTCTTTTCAGAATGATTGTGAAACACATTTTTAGTCAAAATTCATACAGACTTGGTCAATTTCTCGCGCTCCCCCTGAGAGCCTCCCGCGCCCCCCAGGTTGAGAACCAATGCAATAGACATATATATCCCAGTGGGGTTAGTTTACTATTCTTAGAAATTACAATGAATGTCGGTCTTGGCCGTCTGAGTCTCGAGTCATGCACAATGACTCGAGTCCATTCAAGCCAATAAACAGATTGACTCGAGTCGAGTTGAGTCATTTCCGTATTTTAAAAAATGAGTCGAGTCAATTCGAGTCATCAGAAAATCGTGACTCGAGTCGGACTCGAGTCTAGTCATGACTAGAGTCATTACAATGCTGGAGACATCCACTATTCTTTCCTGCAAATCTGATTCAAAACATGCTTCTTGATTCTGCTGAGACATTGTCTCATTTCATTCATATCGCATACTGGCCTACAGTGTGTATTATGTCTCTGGCTACTGCTAATGCAGCCCCGTAAATTGTGTCTTGAAAGGGATGAGAATATCACTGAACTTCCATTTCAAAACTGTGTGAAAAAACATAACGTAAATATAAACATTCGAGCATCGAAGAATACGCACTTGACTTTCGATTTGTCTGTTCGCAGACGAAATAGTATATTCAATTACGAATTTTATCAATATTTTAAAAAAGTTTCTTTAGACTCTCTTGGGCCGCATAGAGCGGTGTTGCGGGCCGTAGTTTGCTCACCCCTGGTTTAGAATAATGCCGATGCCGTAAATCACGTGGTGCGCATCTATCCGTAGGTTAGTTGTCTATACTAATACCTTCAATGCGTCAGGCGGCTGGATGGGTACGTGGCGCAGCGGTAGCGCGTCTGACTCCAGATCAGAAGGTTGCGTGTTCAAATCACGTCGGGGTTATAACATGCAGGTCCTTATTTGCATTTCACCAGAACCATACAGACGTAGGTACTTTTAATGCGTAGGACCGACTGAGGACACCATGTAGGATGCGGCCCGCGGGCCGTAGGTTGCCGACCCTACATTGTAAGCTATAGCAGTATTATCTCTAAACCTATATTGGCGTTTATAAACTATGAACGAGATACCTGTTTATTCATTTTGTGACTTCGCTGAGATTTGGGAAAAAGTTGCGATACGCAATCAAACATTTCCTGCGACAAAACTTCGGTGAGCGTACAACAGCAACAGATCAAATATTGTTATTGAAATCATCTATAATGATGAAACCTGGGTTGTTGTAGAACAGTATAACTGAGTTTTTGGTGAACTTGTAACCAGTGGTTCTCTATCTACGTTCGATCAGCTCCGTATTTTGACCAATACGCATCTTCCTTCTACTTCCGCAGTTTGGCTACACCTGTACTAAAAAAATCGTTATTGTGGTTAGCTAGACACGCTACTTGCTCCCGTAAAGCTTGGTCCTTTGGGTAGCCCTAAGTCGTTTTCGTCTCGGTCTTGGTAGAGGAGGCTCATTGCACGTCAAGCAAATAGGCCCATTCATATCAGCAAATTCTTCCTCCATGGAATGATATTAATATCGCCGAACTCGTATCGGCTAGTGAGGAATAGTGATACTGGCCGAAGGAGAATAGCTTACATTGAAGAACAACAACAGCAACTACAACAACAATAATATGTGTAAACTGAAATCAATTTTAGCATTTCAAAATGCTTTACTACTAAGCGTTCTTCTGAAATTTCAGATCAGGTAGCGGGCCGCAAAATATGACCTCGCGGGACGCGTGTTGGTGAACCCTGTCTTAGATGCTAAATTGCCAATAGTCACCTGATACAGATAATTGGATGCAAAGAGCTTTTTGTTGGGGATTGTGTAAAAAGTCAATAGTTCGATTAGTAAGGTCAATTACGGTGACTTCGAAATGTTTACTAAAATCCGTTTCTCCTGTGATATAGGCAGGCCGTGGTATTTTTGGCATTTCAGCAGCCAGATGCCAAAACTGCCAAAAATAAAAATTTGAAAATGCCAAAAATAAGCGATTTTTGGCATATGCCAAAAATAACACGGTCCGCCAAATAGTGTATTTCGTTCATGGTGTTGTGTTAACAGGACTGCGTTACAAGCGAGAAGAGCGTTTGTGAAAGGCAGGTTTCTTAATCTGGGCCCAGCCCACCCATTAGGGGTGAAAGCATGGTGTCCTAAATGGTGTGGGCACAGCCAGATTGAACGGCTGACTGCATTTGGTTTACGTCATACTTTCCATTTGTCCAAAGGCGATTTTACGACCATTTTTGACCGGCTTGTCGAGCGCTAAATTTGATAAAACGGGTATCAATGAGAAGCTGCCGCAGTACTGATTATTAAAATATAAATTATATTCTCCTCATGGAACTGGAACCCCCAAAATCAACCACGATTTTTGCATTGTGATCGAGTTGAACATTGTGACGCAACAAACTGTCTGACCATTTCTGAGCTGCATAGTCTCGTTTTGCCAGACAGTCTTTGTTGCGTCAATGTTCTTAAACAAGCTATAACCTTCCTAGGACTCTTCCATGCGAGTTGGTAATATTAAAGCCACCTGAAGTGACAAAAAGTCCTCCGAAAATCTATCGGTAGACTGAAGGAGAAATGATAGTCGAAATGATCGAAATTGGCGCGTTACGGACTTCGGGGCCCACAACTTGAGCTCATGAAAAGTTACCTCACTGGACGCCAACAAATGGTTGCGATCTCAAACACCTTGTCCTCTCCTCACCTGGTGACCTGTGGTGTGCCCCAAGGCTCAGTACTTGGACCGGTCCTCTTCACCTTATATGTCAACGACATTTTTGAAACCTCCTCATTGAACACCACACTGTTCGCTGATGATACTCACCTCCTCTCTTCCGCATCTTCGACGGCAGAGCTGGATGCCCTGACTGGTGACCAAATGCCTAAAGTCCATGAGTGGACGGCCCAGAACAACCTTTGCATAAACGCCTCGAAAACCCAATTGCTGACAGTAAATTCAAAAAATAACCTAACCGTTAATATCGCTGGTCAGCCCGTTTCCAAAACAGATAATACCTAATATCTCGGGGTTTTAACTGGACTCGAACATATCCTGGAAGAATCATATTCAGTCCCTAGAAACTAAATTATCACCGAAGTGCGGCCTGTTCTACAGCCTTGGGCGCTTCATGCCAACATGGGTTCTTCTGATACTCTTTAAATCCTTAATCCAATCGAAGTTACACTATGGCATCCTCTGTTGGGGGGCTGCCAGTAAAACTGCACTCAAGGCACTGCAGATATTACAGCATAAAGTACTCCGAATCATAGTTAGGGCCCCAAAGGGGCCTGGCTACCCATCCAATAAGTCGCTGCTGAAGAGATTCGGCGTCCCAAACATAGAAGATATGCGGAAACTAGAAATCGCCAAGTTTATGTATCAGTTTCACTGCGGTCGTTGCCCCGAATCAGGGCCGTAACAGCACTTCGTCAGCCCCCCAAAAAAACTTTGGTCTCTGGCCCCCCATAGGGTTATAGACCAAACCCACCTTCCGCCGATACACCGTTTACCACTATTCATGATAACCATTGGGAGTTTGTTTAGTGCATCAGCTTTTCTCGCCTAAGCGCGCTAAGCGCGGAAAATTTCTAGAATTCATGATTTCATCGGTCAGTATGATCGGGAATTGCATATTTGTTAATAATTTTTATCTTCTCTCTGCTGACGTAATCAGATTTGCCGGCAGAGCTGAGTGAGGTGTGTTTGAAAAGGTAGGACCACTCAATCATAATTTAATTATAATTAAACATCTTCGGGCGTATACCCGTTGGCAGGAACGAAACAGCCCCTCGTCAGGCCCCCATCACGTTGTTCGCGTTTGTCACGAAATTATCTGTACTGTATTGTGAGCCAGCGCGATGTGCGAAAATTTCCGAGAATTTATGATAAAATCGGTCAATCAGATCGGCGATTGCATATATATTATGCTATCAATTTATTGTCCTCTCTACTCACGTAATTAGATTTACCGGTAGAGCTGAGTGAAGTGTGTTGAAAACGGGAGGGCTCGTAAATATTGATTAAACATCTTCGGGCGGGCGGACCCGTTGATATGACTTCGTTACAGGATGTTATTTCGTGACTTCCAGTCTGCTATATCAAAAAATATAGAATCGCCCAAACGTAGGCTTCTAAACTAAGAGACCCACACGATTTCAAATTGGTATTTCTTCACTGGCATCAAATTTTTCCCAGCGGGATGGTATTTGTCTTGTGAGGTTCAGATTGCAAAGACAGGAACATTCGGCGCCAGTCATTCAGGCGCCTACGGACAATTAAACCTATATGTATTTTGTATAGCCTATATAACGAAGTCTTCGGTCTACATAAGGGCATAGACCTTTTCGGCAAAGCTTTTCTCGCTGCCGATCGTTCTGGCCCACTTCTTGGAGTCGCATGTTATATGGCCTAAAACTTGATTGTATGTCTTGGTGGGTCGTGGCGCGGTAATGGCCCAATACCCAATAATATAGAAAAGGGCTACTTGAATTCGCGCGCAGCGCGAAAAAATTTTGAAAATATTGCATAAATTTTCAAAACATGCTCTATGATTTATGCTAATTCACGAAATAATTTTTGGCTCCCTTCGAGCTCGCCCCCCGCCAATTGGGGGGTTTGGGGTGCGGCAGTTACGGTGCTGCCCCGAATACTTCAATGACTTCTCTACCTCAGAATCAAAAGCGCACAAGTACAACACACGCGCGTCCACGTCGTCCAAATATCATATGATCGACCGAAAAGATCATCGCTCTATCAAATATGCCGGACCTGATGTGTCGAACAGTATCCCGCCGGCCATCCGGCAGTCGACGAGCATATCCACATTCAAGTCGAAATACAAGCAATTACTACTAAATAAATACAGTCCATCCTCAAGATTACCGGACCACGACTGACCTATCGATCTCGCTTCCTATGACATGACGCCCTATTTCTTGTCGCTTCCTTTTTCTATACTATCTTCTTTACTTTCATTTAGTGTGCATGCCTCCTCTTTACATCGCCTAGGCCAAGGTGTGAGAGAGAGAGAGAGAGAGAGATTTATTTCTTCGTTAACCGGAATAAACAAAATGAGTAGGCATGAAAAATGCTCAAAACAAAACAAAAACACATACACAGTAATAATAGTGTGTAATTGCCTCTATAACGGTATAGACAGGTGCCGGCGATATGATCCTTACGATCTTCATGTCAAGCCGGAACCTGGGAGATTAGAAACAAGTATATAGATACATACACTCATGCTTACTAGATATGGTGGTTTGTAAAAAACGAAAACAGAAAAACAACAACGAACTACACAATGGATGCCTTGATGCGATAGCAGATGGGGAATACATCCGATGGTGATTAGTACTTACTGAGAAGTAGATCAAGGAACTCCGCCTTGAATGACGGAAAACTCATACTTTTCAGTCGCGGGGGTAATTTATTCCACACATCAATTCCAGCACGCTTCAAGGGAGGAAAAGCATTGTCGGAATTAGACATAAATAGGTTGGAAGAGCTCTTAGATCGAGTACCGTAGCTGTGTATATGCATGCAGTATTCAAAGTAGTTTACAAGTGAATTTGGAACTTCTTGTTTGTTAAACTTATACATGAACTTTGCTACTTCAAAAATATATATGTCCTCAACTTTAAGAATGCGAAGTTTCTTATAATATGGAGATAAGCGATGATAGATGGACAGTCCAGCAATAGCCCGAATGGCTTTATTCTGCAGTACTTGCAGTGCCTTCAAAATAGTTTGGGTTGCAGATCCCCACATAATAATACCATATTGCAAATGGCAGTGAACGATGGAGAAATAAAGACTTCTGAGCATAGGCCTAGGAACAATTCTATTCAGTCGCCACAGGACACCAGTATTGCGAGAGATCTTCGACGAAACATGACTTGTATGGGTATTCCAACTGAGGTCATTGTCAATAAATATTCCTAGATATTTCATTGATTTGCAAAAGCACATCACTTGACAAGCCATCATTAATTTGTGATTGATATTGGAGAGTTCTGTTCTCCTTTTTTCTTTACCTATGGGTAACACTTGGCTCTTACTAGCATT
The DNA here is from genome assembly GCF_051294905.1 of Botryllus schlosseri. NCBI lineage: Eukaryota > Metazoa > Chordata > Ascidiacea > Stolidobranchia > Styelidae > Botryllus > Botryllus schlosseri. The sequence continues at coordinate 22,844,520 of NC_137249.1, forward strand.
TATGGACAATTTGTTACATGTGAGCCAGTTGCTGATAAGTTCAAGTTGGCTGTCAGTTGATATCATCAGATTTTGACTATTGGATGAGGATAGCAGTAAGTGTGTGTCATCTGCAAAAAGGGTAGTGGCAAATTGTGAACAGGCAGTTATATCATTAATATACAATAGGAACAAAGTTGGCCCCAAAACTGACCCCTGTGGTATACCGCAGGAGACAGCACGATAGTCAGATTTCTGTTGACCGATGACTGTATATTGTTGTCGGTCAGTACGATAATTACGAAATATTTCGAGAGCAGTACCGCGTACACCATAACATTCTAGCTTATCAATTAGTAATGAGTGGTCGACAGTATCAAATGCCTTTTTGAGGTCAAGCGAGATAGCCATACCATAACTGTTGGTTGATTGTACATCATAGTATCCAGTCATTATTTCAAGAATGGCATGAATAGTAGAATGTTGATCCCGAAAACCATATTGGTGATTGCTGATTATTTTGTATTTTGACAAAAAACTAATGAGCCTACTTTGTAAAAGTTTCTCAAATACAATTGCTAGACTAGGTAGAACTGAAATAGGCCTATAGTTGTTTGTCGTGAACCTTGAACCTCCTTTGTAGACAGGGGTTATTTTACCTATTTTGAGGGAGTTCGGAAAGCATCCGAGTTCCAGCGATTTGTTGAAGTAATATGATAATGGAACACTCAGTGGACCTGCAATTATCTTAAGGAGGTTATTTGGTACTTGATCATGTCCCGTTGCTTTAGCAGATTTAAGAGTATGTATGGTACGTTTCACTTCATCTGCTGTTGATGGCTCCAGGAACATTGACGACATATTTCTTCTCAAGTAATCTTGCGCTTTTGTTGCGGATGGTGGAACAGCAGAAGCCAACTTTGGACCAATTGATGCGAAGAAGTCGTTGAACTCGTTCGCTACCTTCTTTGGTTCTCTGATGGTACTACCATTTACATCACATTTCAGATATGGGGATGCATAAGTTTTGCTGTTATTGATTAGCCCTTTTATGATCTTCCAAGTATCTCTTTGATTTCCATGACAGTTTGAGAATAATTTTCGGAAATATGCTTCTTTTGCTTTTCTCTTGATTGAGCACAACTTTTTGGCATACTCTTTGTGACGTAGCATATCTTGCACATTTTTTGTTCTAATAAACTTCTGATACAAAAAATTTCTAGTTCTTATTGCTCGAAGAATGCCAGGTGTGAGCCATGGTTTTGATTTGATTTTTTGCTGTCGTCGAGAAAGTTTTTTGATAGGAGCGTGTGAATCAAACACACTCTTGATTTCCTCAATAAAGTTACTGAATTTCTTGTTCAATTCGTTACTGTTGACACATGGTGTTGTAGCCGCTTGCTCAAATTTTTCATATGCATCTTGCAAGAGGTTGTCGTTGTTCAGGTTACTCAAGTCTCTTTGCAGTGCATGAGATGGACGAGATGTAATAGGTTTTAAACCAATTTCACATAAGATAGGAAAATGGTCAGAGATATCATGGCATAGTATGGCTGGAGACAGCTCTATGTCACTTACATTGGTTATTATATGGTCCAAGAGGCTTTCATAGTCTTTTGGGTGGGTGTCCGATTCCATAGACAACTCCTAGTCGCTTCGACATCTTCCTTTCTTTTCATTGTATCGCATTTTTTGTGGTGTATTGAACTGATAAAATTGCTAATAAACCAATGATGATGATGATAGTCGGGCTACTAAATAGAATTTGTTGAGAGACAACACAGGAAACTCGTGGAAAAGTGTCGGGAAGAAAATTCTATCCGCGATTAGATCGATGGCACTGGCGAAGTGATCTCTTTTCATGATGCATGGAAGCCGGTTCGGCCCTCCAAAGATTTCGAAGCTCTGAAAACCTTTTGTGGATGACTGGCAACATTTTTTCCCTCAACGGCTACAGTTGAAGCCGATATTTCCCAGATTCGCTGGCGAGAAATGAATTTAGGACAAACTTTGCTGACCTGAGTTTGGAAGCACTGTTACAGTGCAAACGATTTAAGTCTATTCAACATAGCTGTAACAATCAGCTGTTGAGCGTGTTTGTTAGGCTTTTCTCTCTTTTTTTTTGCTTATTGGCACCGATTCCGATGGATACTGCATATTTTGTGGTTTCATTTGATATTTTTAACCTATGAAATCGTTAGGTATTTTCTTCTTCTTATTGTTTGTTGGCACTGATTATACGTGGATGTTGCACATTTTCTGGTGTCTTCTGACAAACTAGCCCAAACAAAGGGTTTTTGTGACTAACTCGACGCTGAAACTATGTATTTAGAGGACGATGCCAAAACTGCCAAAAATAAAAATCGAAAAATGCCAAAAATAAGTCATTTTTGGAAGTTTTGGCATATGCCAAAACTAACACGGCCTGGATATAGGCCTACATAACCATTTTCCCATAATAACTTCAAGATAAGCTGCCAGATAGAAATGAACAGGCTTGAAGTTATATGTTCAATAGGGGTCTTCAAAAATGACGTTTTTCTCAAATCGTACTGGCTACTTGATAAAATTGTTACGTTACCTAATTTAAGCCTATATACACACCCTATTTGATTCAATTCCAACAAGTAGCCGCATTGCTACAGGAGAAGAAACTTTCTATTTATTATATAAAAATAAATACCAAAATATTTTAAAATTTTCTGTTCATCCCATGAAAGCGTTAGGTTGTCTATACAAACGATGTTAACCAAATTTAGTTTAATTCCAACCAGTGGAAGCCGCGTTATTGACGTCGAAAAATTTGGATAATATTAAAATAGTATTTACGGTGGGCGCCACCTTATTTAAAGAATTGGTCACCGTAAATACTCTTTTATTCATAATCCCAATTTTTCGACGGCAATAACTCCGCTTCCACTTCCGCTTCTAATTCCACGATTTTATAATAATTAAACAACGAGTTAGTTAGTCTACGTAAATATTATTTTATTCAAATCCAAAATTTTCTACTGCAATTACTTCGCTTGGTTGAAATTGATCCAAATTTGGTGTGCATCATCTCTACTGACAGCTTAACAATTTTATGGGGTTGACAGATGAATTTTGAATATTTTTTATGATAAATTCAAAACTTTCTACTGCAGGAATCTCGCTTCAACTAGTTGGAATTGAGCCAAAGTTGGTGTGCAGCGTTTTTTTAACCAAGCTAACAATTTTATCAGGTATGCAGTGAAATCTGAAGGAAAAGATTTTTTACCAGCCCTAGTGTACAACGATAGGGTGCGGGAATATGGGACACACGCAGTGGTGGCTCGTCCTATAGGGCAACTGGGGCATTGCCCCACCTAAAATTCGGTTCAATAACAATTACTTACCATTTATAGATGCACAACAATCAATATATACCGAAATCACAGCGAAACCCGCATTATTCTTGTGCTTCGCTTGTAAATGCCCATACCTAGCGAAGTCTCTGCGAAAATCGAATTCTCTTCTGTGATTTCGCTTTGTGAATGCCTAGCCGGGGCTTGCCCCGGTAGCGCTCATAGCAAGCTTTCACTGTCTATTCTCCCAAAGCCGCGCACAATAAAGAAACGGTGATTTACTCTCTCCTATTCAAAAAATTACCGAGCAAGTGGGGCAACCTGCCTGGTTGCCCTTAAGGTGTGATGTAACAATCGTGTCAATATCTGAACTCGCTTACCGTCATATGCGTTGAGTCGACCTTTGTTGGTATAGGTCGATTTTGACGATGTTTCGCTCCATGATAATTCTTGAAACTTGGTATGTTATGCCGTGAAGGTCGTATTTACCACTGCTCCAAGTTTCAGGGTTGCTACTCAAAGTGTAGGGTAGTAATTTCGTTTCCATAGTTGACTGTGTGCTGATCCGTCATGTATCGCAAACAGATTTTACTCAAAAGCGGGTATTGGTCTCCATTGATTTTGACGATGTTCCATACCGAGATCGGTCATGACATTTGGCATAGTTGGTCGTAGTGTTAGTATCGATCGCTGTACCAAGTTTAAAGTTTATCACTGAACTATGTGGGTGGTAATTTCGTTTCCTAAGTCGAGTGAGAGCTGACTCGCCATCTATCACTAACAGATTTTACGCAATACCGGTATTGGTCTGTATCGATTTTAACGATGCCCCATACCGATATCCGTCTTGAGCTTTTGGACGGTATATCTTGATTTCAGTATCGAACGCTGTGCCAAGTCTCGAGGTTGACACTCAATGATTAGGGCATTGATTTCATTATCGAGGTCGAGTGTGGTTGGCCTAACGCTGACTACCGCATTGCGGATTTCACGCAAAAGCCAGCGTTGGTCTGTGCTAATTTTAACTGTGTTTCATACTGAGATAGGTGATGAGATGATGATCTCATGAAACAGTTTACTAAGATTCTCGGTTTGCATTCAAATATTTACTTTATTTTATATTCTCCAATGCCAATTTCACCGTGAAATTGTGGCCTTCAAGCCATTTGCTGACAACCCGATGTCAAGCGCGTGAGCTAGTTCGTTTTCGATGACGGCTAACAGCTGATCAATTGATCAGCCTATTCCTCAATACATTTTACGCAAAATTCAGTGTTTTTAGGCAACACTCGGCTCTTATCAGCCTGGAAATTGTCCATTGATCTAATCGTACACGGGAGGAAAGCGCAAGTAGTATATACGATCGGTCGCGAGCGGCTATGGGGTTCTTATGGGCCCGCTCGCACATCGCCGTGAAAACTCGTGTTGGTGATGGTACCCTTTTGACCCCCCCTTCCGCTCGCACATCGCCATTGGTTCTTATGGGTGCGCTCGCATGTCGCACTTTCGGGTATAGGCATCTCTCGCACATCGCCGTGAAAACTCGTGTTGGCATATCGCGCTTTTAGACCCCCCTTCCGCTGGTGAGGTGCCATGTGTTCTTATGGATGCGGTGATGATGGCACCCTTTCGGGTATAGGCTGCGTCGGTGAGGTGCCGTGAAAACTCGTGTTGGTGATGGTACCCTTTCAGACCACCTATCGCTCATGATGTGCCATGTATTTTCACGGGATCTCTGGTGATGTGCCATTGGTTCTTATGGGTGCGTTCGCACATCGTACTTTCAAGTATAGGCTGCGGCGGTGACTCGTATTGAAAACTCGTGTTGGCATATCGTACTTTCGGGTGTAGGCATCTCTCGCACGTCGTACTTTCGCATGTCGTGCTTTCGCGTATAATAGGTTGTGTTGGTGATTCACCATGCGTTCTTATGGGTGTGGCGGTGATTCGTACTTTCGGGTATATACATCTCTCGACCGGTGTTGAATATGTATCAAGTAAATAGTCATGTGAATGAATCTTTGTTAATGTGTATATCGTGCCGCACAAACGGAAACGTGGCTTGTTGTGAGGATTAAGCAGTGCGACCTATATTCCGAATGACCTGCGCGCTGAATTGTTTCCCGGCCAACTGCGTGCTACTATCGATTATTACACTAGACCATTCAGTGCGAAATAGTTTGCTAAATCTAGGAATCAGTCGCATGGTGTTACTTTAGTAATTAGTTTACCACAGAGCCGGCGTAGCCGGTGATTCGAATACCGACAATAACCGCGTTCACAAACCAACACTTCAAAAATGTGTGAAATATTTGTAAAACCCTGCGATCGCTGACAAGATAATGTCTCGAACATAACCATCTTTAGCGACTTGGTGTTACAGACATGCCGATCGCTCACAAGGTAATATTTCCGCAATAAGTTTGTCACAGAGCCGGCGCAGACGGTGATTCGTAAACCAACAATTTGACACTTTCTGGTGGTCGCTATATGTTTGACACTTCGGAACGCGGTTGACTTTAGTTGTATGATAAGAATCATGCGAAAATACAAGTAACGTGTCAATTTGTCAACTTGAAATGAAACTTACTACACAGCTCAAGTTGATTCGCATCTGAATGTGTTAATTCGGTACAATTCTAATTATTTCGAGAAATATTTTTAACGTGATCTTTTGATTCGACTGTAACCTAAATATTACTGACGCCGACTTTCAGCCACATTGAATTATTCGCACATTCCACACCGCTGTTTTCACACCTATAGAATGAATACCAACTATAACTCTACAAGAATCAAGAATCACAAGTATGCGCATTATACAGTTATTGTCTTTATCAACATGAAATCAAACTCTTAACAAAAACACGCGACTAATCATTTGTCAACTCTAACATTATCAAAAAAATTCCAGTATTGTTGATTGAAAATCCTCGAGTCTTTATTTTTAAGAATGTTATAGTACGGTGTCGGAATCCATTCGCGGATGTACTAAAGGTAAATTCAGATAATCCAGAATGAAATATTTTGACTTTGACATAGTGTGAATTGAAATAGGATTGACAAACATGACTAGCAACTTCCCCACAGTCCCGTTTCGATATTATACACACATTGATTTGAAACAAGTAATGTAACATTACAACTCTATTCACAGTTTTCCGTTTGTCAAATAGAGTTTCAGTAAATAATTTCACTATGCTATCGCGATATTTTAATGTGTTACTACACACAATCAAGTCAATCAATGAAATCGCACCTGTTGTAAATATTTCACACTTGACAACCGCTTGCACATAACACGATCGAGTTGCAATGCGATGAGTTGAATCGGAATATTTCAACCTACTTTGTCAAATCGCGATTTGAAGTAGGATCGCCAGGCAGACTGGGTAAACTTTCACTCCAATGCGTTTCAGATTAATTTATTCACACGATCACCATCTCGCTGTCTTCACACTTACACAATCGCGTACTGTTTCCACTCGCAACTTCGGTACGATATTTCAACTTGTCACAATAACTGATTATTCACATGTTGATTTGAAACAAAAGAAACCTTGAACAAGTTATCTGGGTATTTTTTGTCGCAATTGAGTTAATGGAAATAGTATTACACCTCGAAATTTTAACATCTTACCATACTCAAAAGAGTCAATCATGAAAACCTTGTCAAGTAAATCCGTAAACCTTGTCAACTAAATCCGTTTGTAACTTACCAGACCAACTAGACAGTACCCGTACAGAAAGAAGACAAGATTACGCGTCTACATACAATCGCTACAAACTAAAATCCATTGCAAGTTCGGTTGTAGCATATTCCGCCAAATCGTCTTTTTTTGTTCAACTGTAAAAGTCGTTACTATTCTGTAAGATAAAGTAATTATTAGGGATGGTGTGAACCTCTGAAAGGTTCAGGTTCGTGTGAACGCGAACCTTTTTGAAAGGTTCTGTGTGAACACGAACGTGAACCTCATGACGTCACGTGACGTCATATTGCAAATTCCAACCCTACATTTCAGTGAAGTGATAGCCTATATTAATGTACAATGCACGCGATACCTAACGACGACTCGGGCCACAATGCTAAAGTACATATTGAAGTTTAAACGACGCCAAATGTATCAAATTGGGGCAATCAAATGATATAATGATACCATAAAATCAATATCTGCCGTCGTTTTGCCAACAATTTTGACGATGACTTGCGAGGGAACGGTCTAGGCCAGACCGGACAATGTATTCGGCGTCCGAGCATTGCTACGTTGATATTTAGCAGAGTATAAAACGGGTTTCTATAGCCTACTTGTTACCGATATTACCCCATCAACAAGTTATACAGCAGTAGCCATCACCCCAATCGCACGGATTTGGTTTTTATGATACAATAAACATATGAAGTCAAGATTGCCCCGTACGCCTGCTAGGTTTTTTACATCAGACAACGATATCAATGTCATTGATTGGTTGAATAAGCATCATTCGCTCAGAACCTCCGTCTTACATGCAGTGTATTTCGCTATTGCTGTTGTGTAATTGTGGGTCAAGCTCACAGCAGAATAAATATTCACGAACGGAAAGTTGAATATTTGGAGCAAACATTTGTAACAAAGCAATTTTTGAGATTGTCAAGGTGCAAACTCGTTTAGTGTTGATATTTTTATGCTGCCAGCGCCATGCATAGAGTTGTCCGCAGTTGAAATGCAATAAATTTCAACCACCAAAGTTGTCATAATGAAGTGAAAATTGTAATATATGAAAAAGGTTCACAGTGCAGAACCTACCAAGGTTCGTTTGTGAACGTGAACCTCTAAATTTCCGAGGTTCACACACAGAACGCGAACGTGAACCTCACGTTCACACCATCCCTAGTAATTACTACTCGGTATATTTTATAAACCAAAGTAAATACTACTCGGTGTGTGGTTTGACATTAACATATTACATTTGAGTATACGAGATTTGAATGTCTGACCAACGTAGTTGAGAATTCATTTCTTGCAATCGAACGCACGCGTTATATTGAAAATGTTCACGATGTAAACATATGAATTGACACATTGATTTTGACATATGAGATTTTGTAATAGTCGATCATGACTTGATTATTAAATTATGACATTATTAGACCAGGGTTGTGTTGAAGGTTATTACCATAGCAATTTACAACGTAGCTGGCATGGAGACTCCGCTTTGAGAACTAGCGATGTTGTGACCGACAGCACTACTAGTGGGTAGGTAACATACTCATTACTCAGCTCAGTAGTCAGTACTCACTCAGGTAGGCTATCACTAGGTTTTAGCGAATAAATTAACAATATGAAGTTATTGTTTCGCGTTATTCTGAAGTTATGTGCCCCAAATGGCATGTTCAAATACTCGGGTAACCAGCGGCCTCTTCACCTCTATTATTGTAATGCCATATATGTGTTGTTCGTCATAAGGTAGTAGCTGGTAAGTATAGGGGTTGGTAGACCATTTCATCTTATTGAAACACAAGAACGCGGCGCATCTCTGCTCATTTAGCGCAAGAGAGGCAGAAATGGTAGATATGGTGCTGACTTTAATTTTGCAACTGCTATAGTGCAGGCAATGACAGGTTTATACAAGATTCCGTCCCAATTGCAAGCATATAACAAGAATGGTTTTAGCCTTTTAAGGATGCCGACTAAACATTGGTCGCGGAAATATTTTAATAGAATGTTTTGTAGGCCTATGAGCTGAGTGACGTAGTGAAGATTAGTTATAGTAGTAGGAAGGTACCGTTGCTATAATCAACTGTTGCTATGCTATCACTGTTGTATTTCATCTACAGATAATATTAATTAATTTCCGACACGACGTCGGGCTCAATAACAAATTTTGGTACCGGTATTATATATGCTGTGATCATACCCAAAGGTGTTGTTGGAAGTGTTTTGCGTGATTACTACATTCACCACTACATTAGTACATTCACGCTAACCCTAGGGTATCCTAACATTACGGGCTCCCCCTAACCCTAATATTACGGCACCCTACCCACCTTCAAAAGGGAAAGTTTTTGTAACTTTTTTTACAGCATCTGGAAGCTTCGTAAATACTCATAATGTATGAAATATGGTGTTTTAAGCGGTTTGGAGGAGTTTTATGTTGCAACTTTTTTCAACTTTTGTCTATATTTTTCATGCAACTTTTATCAAGTATTGCACAAAATATGCTATAAAACTAGAATAAAGACTAAATTAATGGATTTCAAGTGACAATGCGGCCCACCATACGCAGGTATACTGGGTATGCCGTGTTTACCTAGCAATTTTTTTCTGGTATGCGGCATACCCACTATTCTGTTAGTCATGAAACTCCCTGAACTAACTGGTAAATTGTGCGAACCCTATGTAAATAAAAGTATAACCATGATCGATTGAATAGCGAAGGCAGAAACGGAACAAGCAGACATCATGCAAATTTTAAACTGCTGGAATCTTTCGAGTATCTCATACCCTCATGACTTCAAAAAATTGTGTAAATGCAACTTCTGCAACTTTTGTTAAAATTAAAAAAAATAAATGCAACTTTCTCAGGTTCTTAGTGCAACAAAAACTTGCCCATATAACCGTCTGCATAAACGCTAAATCTTACGTTACCCTAACCACAGCCCTCTCCCTAACGCACCTCCAACCCCAATCTTACGATTCCCTAACCCGCCTCCAACCTAACCAGACGCGAAAAATAATTTATTTTGATGTTTATAAATTTTGACATGTTTAAGGGAATCATTTATTGTTGATTATGGTGAACATTGTTCGATGTGTGGCCACTATCAAAGAAGCGCCGTTATTTTCAATAAAAGTCATTTTCTCGCTGTTTATCACTAGCCTACAGTTAATAATTATAGATGACGAAGCTTAATTTGAACTGGTGGCGGGACGGTCTAAAAGTGGTTCACGAAGACAAAAAGGTTGAGAAACACTGCTCCAGACAGTTCAAGGATTCTGCTTTTTTTTAAATGACTCTCAGAGTTGTCTGAAATTTGGATACAAGGATGCAGATCGCAATACGAAATTCCACATAGCACAATTTTGCATCTTCGCGTATAACGTGAAATTTTCTACATATCTATAGTTGGATCTGTTTGTTTTGGGAAGAAGCTTCACTCATGTACCTGGCTGAATTGGTAAGCATTAAAACGAAATTATTTCTTTCAATTCCAGCTTCTTCGGTGCGTCGTCAATCTACGTGCTGGCTCACTGTCTCCACTATGCTGGTCTGGTGTCCAAGATGTAGGACTATACGTCTTTTCATGCACAGAGATGTCGCCAATGAGTATATAGAAGTAGTTTTCCATCTCTTCAACTACGAGAAATGTGCTTGCCATAGAGGAGCTCCTATACGACACCAACGAAATGAAGTTTGCAAAAAAACTTTTCACACCGGTAACAAATGTGACAAAAGGTCAACGCAACAATTTTGATAAAAATTTTGACTCTTTTGACATGTCAAAAAATATTCGCCCTAGTCATCACTAACAATGTAATATTTACATATTCTCCATTGAAAATTGTTACGTAGATTTGTAATGCGAAACAAGTATTTATACTTCCTGTATGGCCTTGCATGTGAAATGCATTGATAACCTTGAACGAAAATTGAAAAGGAAGGAACATACACATAATTTGCCATTTTTATTGCTGAGAAATTGCATCATTTATATTAAATAAATATTACCAGAGCAACAATAATGACTTGTGCAAATCCTAAATAAGACTTTGATTTGTGTAGGAAAGCAGATTTGCGATTTGGAATTTCTGCTGTCCTTAGGTGCATATGTAATCATGCACGAAGGAAATTGATGTTCAGTAATTGCATGGTGAGTTTTAACTGTCAATATAGTAAATTGATAATTTGCTGTTTGTTGACAGATTTGGAAGTCATAGGTCCTCGAAGCAGGGATTCTGTCCCAACCATCAGCCAGAAGAACGACTCTTTAGGCGCAAGCAAATGTCTTCTGTCTATTCCCGAGGATTCGTGAAGATCTATTGGAGGATATGTCCGATTCAATTCAATTTACATATATAGTCGTACTATTCTGCGATCTGCATGTTAATAGTGAACTAGTCATGTACTTTAGAATCTTTCGTCATCATTGGTAATAAAAATACCTCCACTGGAGGATCTTGAAGGAATGAATCTTTTGAATTTTTCATACGTAGTTGGAGGAAGGTGGTTCCACAATATGATTAGCGGGCATTCAGTATTATCATCGCGACGTTTCCAATTTTAGCCCATAAAAATTTGATTTAAGTCTTGTAGTATTTCCTTCTGGATGCAATTCACTATTGATAAGCACAGGTAGATAATGCTGGTCGCCGAAATGTTCTTGATTTCTGAAATTTTAGTGTCTCCAGGACACCAAAACCATATCCCACAGCCCTGCACGGTGAACGCTGTTTTTTGCCCTTGGACACTTTCAAAACAGCAGGCTCTTGATGTGCAATGAGTTTATCATCAATCCAGGAATATATAAATCCATGCCAAGAGTTTCTAAGCGTAATATTCGTATCAGACTAAATTCACCGCGGAGAACAGGATGTCAAACTTTACTTGAAATGTCTGCTGGAAATATCCCAATATCACTGCATAGACGTGCTACGAAGCGATAGAAAATACTTTCGAGTTTAATAAATATACTGCTACAATGGATGTTGTATTGAAAGCTATATTCAAGTTCTGTACCACGAACCAGCTATTTAAAATACTTTCCGTGAGGGAGATACTACCGTTGTCTAAAATTCTTCGCAATTACTCTTCATTGAATACCATATCCAAGAATTATCCGAACTCCAAACGAGTTCAATTTACAGCAATAATCAGCACATTCCGCACTACAGCAACGGCATCGTCATATTTGGTTACCTAACCACTAGGGGGAGCTGCAAACCACAAGTTACCAGATCGAGTCTCCATGCCAGCTACGTTGTAAATTGCTATGTTATTACGATACCAACAAACTTTTCAGAAACATTGTTATTAGCATATCGATTTGTGAAACTAGATTAACATGTCTGAAATGTTTTGATTGGGAAGATTAAGCCGTGTTCATAAAAACCACGCAGCGTATTGTGGATATCAGGAAATATTTTACAAATGTAATTGTCTCCACTAACCAAGACTAAAGATGAAACACCAATTTCCTTTGTTGAACAATAACCGGTACAATACTTTATCATCGTAATCTGCGGTGAGAATTGAAACACTTTCGCACATTATCCGGTGTCAAGATAGCACACTAGGTGAATTGACATACCGCCGCTTGATTAATGCTTAATCCGTTCGCACCATTTCACATACTTTGATCATTACAAAAGTAAATTGGAATATGTTTGCTAGATGCATTCAGTTAGAAATGTCTGGTACACAACAATCGTAATATCAAGGAAGTACTTGCTACACTGTAATTCACTTAACGTGTTTTGCATTGTTGTTCATTTGTAGTATTGATTGTTTTTGAACCTCCAAATAATAATTCCCGACATGAAACCAAACCGGTGAAAGTCGTTACCATCACAACGAAACAATTTGTACGATGTTTGCCAAATGTATCCTATAGTTAGGTGTACTAGAATCACTGGTCCAACACATACACCGACAATGCAATCGAAATTTTCCCCATTGTCATTCGTCAAAGTAAAGGTCGTCACAATACTCAACCCATAAAAGATCTTACTTGTATGTGATTGAATCGCAGGTAATTAACCCACTAAATCAAACCATAAGGAAATTTCACTCACTCATCGGATATGAAACAGCGTCACTTAATCGGCGTAGATCGTTTTACTAAATGCAAATCATACCTGACCAACAGAAAACAATTTTCACTCACCTTGTAATGAAACCAAGTGGTGGGCCTTCGTTCAATATTTTGTCTGTGTCAAATACTTTGTAATAAACACAATGGAGTGGTTGAGCTTTACATCATCAAGCTGTCATTAATAAATCAAGATTTCGGTAAACTTGTAAATGTATCGTTTAACTAACCGAGTTGTATGCACAGTTTGATATTTTTGCCATTTAGTGATTGCTGAACATACCACTTCGAAATACTGCGTTGATCTCAATTCCCTTTGTCCTGATAATCGAAGTACTTTTGTTTTGAATTCATAACAACCGACTATGACATGATAAATTAGAAGATTTAGAAGATTGGTTGCATATCACTAAAAATAATATACCACACATATTATTACTGTTACTCCATTCATCGGTATTTTTTCCGTTGTCGATTTTCAAACGAGTAAAATTTAATACTTGAGTTGCTCTGCTTACTATATTTAAATGTAAACTCACCCGTCTTTCAACAACAAACAATGTTAAAAAAGTATGCAATCAAACACAACAAGTTTTACGATACTAATTATTATCCCACATAACCCATTTCTTACCGAAGACATATGAAATATATTCATGTTACACGAAAATATTCGCTCATGCTACAAACCTGTACAATGATTGGTGGTGCTTTCAAACTGTTTCGATACCTCAAGAACTTTATTGTCTGAATGGTTGTTCATGTATCGTAATAATCAAGTAGTTCAACACAGAACTAGTATTAACAGAAACACCAGAGTTGTTTACACAAAAGTTTGTATGTGTACAGTATGCGAATACCGTGTGTAAGTCCAGCACCATTGTGGTATCCATACGAGTTTAGTTAACACAATTTACGACACCGAGGTCGCCTCATCTTTCGTAAGACAACAAACCAAGGCTTCAGGATATGTCCATGTCCTAACAATAAATCAGCTACTCCAACAACAGACTACATATGTTTTCTAGTTACGGTGCTTACATCTTACACACAAATCGACCTACTTTGCTAACGAAAAGCGCTGAGTCATCACAACAATACAACTAAAACATACTATCATACAAATTGGTCGTTATACTTTGCCCACCAACGATACATCGTACAAGTAGCAAGTCTCGAGAATCCAGTTATTCAAAAAACGTGAAAGTGTTTCTACACCAAGTCGGTATGTTGACGAAAGCATATATTGTAATATCATGATCGATTTACATTCGTTGGTCACAAAATGTCACTACTCTAAATAATTATTTTTCACTCAAAGCCTACTTGTCATCATTCGTTTCATCAAGCACGAGTTCAAGAAACCTGCTACGACATGAATTGTTATTTTTATGTTGTGTAAATAGGTAATAATTAATTTTAGTAACACTATATCAACATCATCGAGTTGTGCGAATAGATTTACATGTGGTCTTGTGGTTTTAATCGAAGTATACAGCACGGTCTAATGTAGAGTCATCTCTATTGTACAACAACTCGGTAATCGAAATGCATTAAAATTTAAACAACGATCTTGGTTCGTCGCACCAAAAATATGTTTACTATCACGATACTCTACACAGGCCGTGTAAATCCTTTTCACACTCGTAATAGTATACCAACAGCTACCGGCGACAACGTTTAACAATACCAACGACACTAAACATACGATACCTACCCAAGTAAAATTACCATTTTCACCTGGAGGTTGGTCGTAACCCGAGTAGAAATACCATTATCCTTTGGAGATTTATCGTTTACCCAGTGTACCAAACCCCTTTTTCTTTGGTAATCTATTTTTCTCTGGGTAACAAACCTTTTTCACTTGGAAATATATTTTTTCTCTGGGTAACAAACCTTTTTCACTTGGAAATATATTTTTTCTCTGGGTAACAAACCTTTTTCACTTGGAAATATATTTTTCCCCGGGTAACAAACCTTTTTCCCTGAGCAACAAACCATTTTCACTTGCAAATATATTTTTTCCTGGGTAACAAACCTTTTTCACTTGGAAATATATTTTTTTCCCTGGCTAACAAACCTTTTTCGCTTTGAAATATATTTTTTTCCCTGGGTAACAAACCTTTTTCGCTTGGAAATATATTTTTTCCTTGAGCAACAAACCATTTTCACTTGGCGGGTCGTCGTTTACCTGACTAAAAATATCATTTTCCTTTGGAGATCTGGCGTTTACCCAGTGTAGCAATACATTTTCTCTTGGTCATCTAGCTTTTCCTAGAGTAACAAAACCATTTTCATTTTGAAATCTGACAAACACACCTGACAATTTGGTATTTGTTGTATTGACGATAGTTTGAAATAGATTACAACGAACAGTGACGGAAATATACACGGACTACCGGTTTCAGAGTATACCCCCTTCAGTCGTATCACATCAATATCATCGGTTACCCACATACAATATCCTCTTGTACACCGAAATGCATGTTTTGGAAAATTGGACAATAGACTTCGATAGTTCTGTGATGTCCGGGTTCGTGCTTTGGATTTTCCAGAGTCAAAATGTCTGAATAAAACACCTCCTCGACGATGGTTGGTATGTGGATAACGGGGTTCGGAAGACGGTTGGATTTATGTCACCCATCGCGATAACAATTCCAGGTCGAGTTTTCCCCCGCATGTTTACTATATTGTGTCTTTATTGGTCAATGTATGTCTCGACATTCAGTTTGAAATCGGAAACCCTGATAAAGTATGTAACCGGATCCGGATATCAACTCTGAATCGATAAACCAATGAACAATATTCAAAGTAAACATGTTACATTCCACGAAAAAATACCATCCAGACATACGTCGCGCTTGTTTGCCCACAACATATTACGCGTAAATGGAGGTGTGTGACATTGCATGCAATGTGTTGGTATACAAACATCGATCCACAGACATTATCATAGCCGGTAGTTTTGATGTAGATCGAATGTCATCACACCCGATAACAATGTCATACCAATAAGCCACATTGCAATGACTCTGAATCCGCGCTATTACATCGATATTTCGACACCGTTCACTGATTTATTCGATGGTGTTATTGCAAGATAGTCATGACCCTATCTGTAGACGGACCACCCAGATCAATTGGATACATCGGTCAATATCTATCGTGTTGTCGACACCGAAGTTTTCTGCTGAGACTACAGCGTTTGATCTAGGTGAACTATCGAAGTACGGTGCTCGAAATGATTGCGATCAGTCTTTCAGTCACGATCAATGGATGTCGCTACTCCCACATAACGACTCCGGATAAATATCGTGCAAATGTCGGACTGATATTGTGATCCAATAAGGTATGTTTCTGTGGAATGAAGACTGCGATCGTACACCACAATAGAACACTACCTCGTGATTTCACACGCAATCATAAAACACACTTTCGTAAGGGTCTAGCTCGTCCGGTGACATTTCGAAACGGTCGTCACCACAAGAGATCGGGGTTGGTCTCGTCATATCGGAGCATTTTGAAACGGTGTCGTCACAAGGCTATTGACGTCGATTCAGTTGGTCATGTCAATCCGTTTTACAAAGTACCGTTTTTCAAGTCCCTGCACCATAGTGTTACGACACAGAGAAGATGCGACGGTGGAAATAATAAAACACGGAAGGCACACTTTGGTGTTATTTGACATGGATTTTACACCAGACGAACCTCACATTCGAGCGACGAATTGGAATGACCTTTGTATTATTGACGTCGAAGGGAAAGAAATGTATCGATTTATCTGATTTGTACATATCCAACAAAAATCTGGGCATATGATTGTGCATGGTTCGCATATTTGACTGTGAACGCTCTATTGGTATATGTTGTACAGTTTACTTTCACCGTCGTGCGAATAACCATGTAAAGTTCCATGTTTGTGTGTCTATATGTCACGCTTCAGATTGACTCAGAGTCATTGCAATGTGGCTTATTGGTATGACATTGTTATCGGGTGTGATGACATTCGATCTACATCAAAACTACCGGCTATGATAATGTCTGTGGATCGATGTTTGTATACCAACACATTGCATGCAATGTCACACACCTCCATTTACGCGTAATATGTTGTGGGCAAACAAGCGCGACGTATGTCTGGATGGTATTTTTTCGTGGAATGTAACATGTTTACTTTGAATATTGTTCATTGGTTTATCGATTCAGAGTTGATATCCGGATCCGGTTACATACTTTATCAGGGTTTCCGATTTCAAACTGAATGTCGAGACATACATTGACCAATAAAGACACAATATAGTAAACATGCGGGGGAAAACTCGACCTGGAATTGTTATCGCGATGGGTGACATAAATCCAACCGTCTTCCGAACCCCGTTATCCACATACCAACCATCGTCGAGAAGGTGTTTTATTCAGACATTTTGACTCTGGAAAATCCAAAGCACGAACCCGGACATCACAGAACTATCGAAGTCTATTGTCCAATTTTCCAAAACATGCATTTCGGTGTACAAGAGGATATTGTATGTGGGTAACCGATGATATTGATGTGATACGACTGAAGGGGGTATACTCTGAAACCGGTAGTCCGTGTATATTTCCGTCACTGTTCGTTGTAATCTATTTCAAACTATCGTCAATACAACAAATACCAAATTGTCAGGTGTGTTTGTCAGATTTCAAAATGAAAATGGTTTTGTTACTCTAGGAAAAGCTAGATGACCAAGAGAAAATGTATTGCTACACTGGGTAAACGCCAGATCTCCAAAGGAAAATGACATTTTTAGTCAGGTAAACGACGACCCGCCAAGTGAAAATGGTTTGTTGCTCAAGGAAAAAATATATTTCCAAGCGAAAAAGGTTTGTTACCCAGGGAAAAAAATATATTTCCAAGCGAAAAAGGTTTGTTACCCAGGGAAAAAAATATATTTCCAAGTGAAAAAGGTTTGTTACCCAGGAAAAATATATTTGCAAGTGAAAATGGTTTGTTGCTCAGGGAAAAAGGTTTGTTACCCGGGGAAAAATATATTTCCAAGTGAAAAAGGTTTGTTACCCAGAGAAAAAATATATTTCCAAGTGAAAAAGGTTTGTTACCCAGAGAAAAAATATATTTCCAAGTGAAAAAGGTTTGTTACCCAGAGAAAAAATATATTTCCAAGTGAAAAAGGTTTGTTACCCAGAGAAAAATAGATTACCAAAGGAAAAGGGGTTTGTTACACTGGGTAAACGATAAATCTCCAATGGATAATGGTATTTCTACTCGGGTTACGACCAACCTCCAGGTGAAAATGGTAATTTTACTTGGGTAGGTATCGTATGTTTAGTGTCGTTGGTATTGTTAAACGTTGTCGCCGGTAGCTGTTGGTATACTATTACGAGTGTGAAAAGGATTTACACGGCCTGTGTAGAGTATCGTGATAGTAAACATATTTTTGGTGCGACGAACCAAGATCGTTGTTTAAATTTTAATGCATTTCGATTACCGAGTTGTTGTACAATAGAGATGACTCTACATTAGACCGTGCTGTATACTTCGATTAAAACCACAAGACCACATGTAAATCTATTCGCACAACTCGATGATGTTGATATAGTGTTACTAAAATTAATTATTACCTATTTACACAACATAAAAATAACAATTCATGTCGTAGCAGGTTTCTTGAACTCGTGCTTGATGAAACGAATGATGACAAGTAGGCTTTGAGTGAAAAATAATTATTTAGAGTAGTGACATTTTGTGACCAACGAATGTAAATCGATCATGATATTACAATATATGCTTTCGTCAACATACCGACTTGGTGTAGAAACACTTTCACGTTTTTTGAATAACTGGATTCTCGAGACTTGCTACTTGTACGATGTATCGTTGGTGGGCAAAGTATAACGACCAATTTGTATGATAGTATGTTTTAGTTGTATTGTTGTGATGACTCAGCGCTTTTCGTTAGCAAAGTAGGTCGATTTGTGTGTAAGATGTAAGCACCGTAACTAGAAAACATATGTACTCTGTTGTTGGAGTAGCTGATTTATTGTTATGACATGGACATATCCTGAAGCCTTGGTTTGTTGTCTTACGAAAGATGAGGCGACCTCGGTGTCGTAAATTGTGTTAACTAAACTCGTATGGATACCACAATGGTGCTGGACTTACACACGGTATTCGCATACTGTACACATACAAACTTTTGTGTAAACAACTCTGGTGTTTCTGTTAATACTAGTTCTGTGTTGAACTACTTGATTATTACGATACATGAACAACCATTCAGACAATAAAGTTCTTGAGGTATCGAAACAGTTTGAAAGCACCACCAATCATTGTACAGGTTTGTAGCATGAGCGAATATTTTCGTGTAACATGAATATATTTCATATGTCTTCGGTAAGAAATGGGTTATGTGGGATAATAATTAGTATCGTAAAACTTGTTGTGTTTGATTGCATACTTTTTTAACATTGTTTGTTGTTGAAAGACGGGTGAGTTTACATTTAAATATAGTAAGCAGAGCAACTCAAGTATTAAATTTTACTCGTTTGAAAATCGACAACGGAAAAAATACCGATGAATGGAGTAACAGTAATAATATGTGTGGTATATTATTTTTAGTGATATGCAACCAATCTTCTAAATCTTCTAATTTATCATGTCATAGTCGGTTGTTATGAATTCAAAACAAAAGTACTTCGATTATCAGGACAAAGGGAATTGAGATCAACGCAGTATTTCGAAGTGGTATGTTCAGCAATCACTAAATGGCAAAAATATCAAACTGTGCATACAACTCGGTTAGTTAAACGATACATTTACAAGTTTACCGAAATCTTGATTTATTAATGACAGCTTGATGATGTAAAGCTCAACCACTCCATTGTGTTTATTACAAAGTATTTGACACAGACAAAATATTGAACGAAGGCCCACCACTTGGTTTCATTACAAGGTGAGTGAAAATTGTTTTCTGTTGGTCAGGTATGATTTGCATTTAGTAAAACGATCTACGCCGATTAAGTGACGCTGTTTCATATCCGATGAGTGAGTGAAATTTCCTTATGGTTTGATTTAGTGGGTTAATTACCTGCGATTCAATCACATACAAGTAAGATCTTTTATGGGTTGAGTATTGTGACGACCTTTACTTTGACGAATGACAATGGGGAAAATTTCGATTGCATTGTCGGTGTATGCGTTGGACCAGTGATTCTAGTACACCTAACTATAGGATACATTTGGCAAACATCGTACAAATTGTTTCGTTGTGATGGTAACGACTTTCAGCGGTTTGGTTTCATGTCGGGAATTATTATTTGGAGGTTCAAAAACAATCAATACTACAAATGAACAACAATGCAAAACACGTTAAGTGAATTACAGTGTAGCAAGTACTTCCTTGATATTACGATTGTTGTGTACCAGACATTTCTAACTGAATGCATCTAGCAAACATATTCCAATTTACTTTTGTAATGATCAAAGTATGTGAAATGGTGCGAACGGATTAAGCATTAATCAAGCGGCGGTATGTCAATTCACCTAGTGTGCTATCTTGACACCGGATAATGTGCGAAAGTGTTTCAATTCTCACCGCAGATTACGATGATAAAGTATTGTACCGGTTATTGTTCAACAAAGGAAATTGGTGTTTCATCTTTAGTCTTGGTTAGTGGAGACAATAACATTTGTAAAATATTTCCTGATATCCACAATACGCTGCGTGGTTTTTATGAACACGGCTTAATCTTCCCAATCAAAACATTTCAGACATTTTAATCTAGTTTCACAAATCGATATGCTAATAACAATGTTTCTGAAAAGTTTGTTGGTATCGTAATAACCTTTAACACAACCCTGGTCTAATAATGTCATAATTTAATAATCAAGTCATGATCGACTATTACAAAATCTCATATGTCAAAATCAATGTGTCAATTCATATGTTTACATCGTGAACATTTTCAATATAACGCGTGCGTTCGATTGCAAGAAATGAATTCTCAACTACGTTGGTCAGACATTCAAATCTCGTATACTCAAATGTAATATGTTAATGTCAAACCACACACCGAGTAGTATTTACTTTGGTTTATAAAATATACCGAGTAGTAATTACTTTATCTTACAGAATAGTAACGACTTTTACAGTTGAACAAAAAAAGACGATTTGGCGGTATATGACTACAACCGAACTTGCAATGGATTTTAGTTTGTAGCGATTGTATGTACTCGCGTAATCTTGTCTTCTTTCTGAACGGGTACTGTCTAGTTGGTCTGGTAAGTTACAAACGGATTTAGTTGACAAGGTTTACGGATTTACTTGACAAGGTTTTCATGATTGACTCTTTTGAGTATGGTAAGATGTTAAAATTTCGAGGTGTAATACTATTTCCATTAACTCAATTGCGACAAAAAATACCCAGATAACTTGTTCAAGGTTTCTTTTGTTTCAAATCAACATGTGAATAATCAGTTATTGTGACAAGTTGAAATATCGTACCGAAGTTGCGAGTGGAAACAGTACGCGATTGTGTAAGTGTGAAGACAGCGAGATGGTGATCGTGTGAATAAATTAATCTGAAACGCATTGGAGTGAAAGTTTACCCAGTCTGCCTGGCGATCCTACTTCAAATCGCGATTTGACAAAGTAGGTTGAAATATTCCGATTCAACTCATCGCATTGCAACTCGATCGTGTTATGTGCAAGCGGTTGTCAAGTGTGAAATATTTACAACAGGTGCGATTTCATTGATTGACTTGATTGTGTGTAGTAACACATTAAAATATCGCGATAGCATAGTGAAATTATTTACTGAAACTCTATTTGACAAACGGAAAACTGTGAATAGAGTTGTAATGTTACATTACTTGTTTCAAATCAATGTGTGTATAATATCGAAACGGGACTGTGGGGAAGTTGCTAGTCATGTTTGTCAATCCTATTTCAATTCACACTATGTCAAAGTCAAAATATTTCATTCTGGATTATCTGAATTTACCTTTAGTACATCCGCGAATGGATTCCGACACCGTACTATAACATTCTTAAAAATAAAGACTCGAGGATTTTCAATCAACAATACTGGAATTTTTTTGATAATGTTAGAGTTGACAAATGATTAGTCGCGTGTTTTTGTTAAGAGTTTGATTTCATGTTGATAAAGACAATAACTGTATAATGCGCATACTTGTGATTCTTGATTCTTGTAGAGTTATAGTTGGTATTCATTCTATAGGTGTGAAAACAGCGGTGTGGAATGTGCGAATAATTCAATGTGGCTGAAAGTCGGCGTCAGTAATATTTAGGTTACAGTCGAATCAAAAGATCACGTTAAAAATATTTCTCGAAATAATTAGAATTGTACCGAATTAACACATTCAGATGCGAATCAACTTGAGCTGTGTAGTAAGTTTCATTTCAAGTTGACAAATTGACACGTTACTTGTATTTTCGCATGATTCTTATCATACAACTAAAGTCAACCGCGTTCCGAAGTGTCAAACATATAGCGACCACCAGAAAGTGTCAAATTGTTGGTTTACGAATCACCGTCTGCGCCGGCTCTGTGACAAACTTATTGCGGAAATATTACCTTGTGAGCGATCGGCATGTCTGTAACACCAAGTCGCTAAAGATGGTTATGTTCGAGACATTATC
The DNA here is from genome assembly GCF_051294905.1 of Botryllus schlosseri. NCBI lineage: Eukaryota > Metazoa > Chordata > Ascidiacea > Stolidobranchia > Styelidae > Botryllus > Botryllus schlosseri. Next base: position 22,867,271 of record NC_137249.1, read on the forward strand.
TTGTCAGCGATCGCAGGGTTTTACAAATATTTCACACATTTTTGAAGTGTTGGTTTGTGAACGCGGTTATTGTCGGTATTCGAATCACCGGCTACGCCGGCTCTGTGGTAAACTAATTACTAAAGTAACACCATGCGACCGACGCAGCCTATACCCGAAAGGGTGCCATCATCACCGCATCCATAAGAACACATGGCACCTCACCAGCGGAAGGGGGGTCTAAAAGCGCGATATGCCAACACGAGTTTTCACGGCGATGTGCGAGAGATGCCTATACCCGAAAGTGCGACATGCGAGCGCACCCATAAGAACCAATGGCGATGTGCGAGCGGAAGGGGGGGTCAAAAGGGTACCATCACCAACACGAGTTTTCACGGCGATGTGCGAGCGGGCCCATAAGAACCCCATAGCCGCTCGCGACCGATCGTATATACTACTAGCGCACTCTTACCTTTTCCCAACGTAGTGCGATAAAAAATGAAAGGCTGACGTATAAGCGAGGATAAGGACGCCATATTATACACTTTTACACTGTTGGTGCCAGGGGACAGTGTCTCTAGTTCGACCGAAATTGGGTATCGTATCGTGATCTGAAGCATGTGGTCTACTGCAAACGGTGTCTCGATATTACCCGATAGTCGACATTGCTCGGCTCGAGTTGACTTGTTGATATTCTAATACATCTTTTTCCGAAGTAGTAACCACTAGTGAACTTTTAAAATTCCTATAGTTGAAAATCGCTTTAGGCCTGCTGATACAAACGTTAAAATATACAGGTATGAACAACTGTACTTGATATTTTCTTTCGAATAATTTGAATTACAAGTCTTGTTTACCATGCTTAATGTATATCCCCCATACAAACTGTGTGTCACAACACATTTTCACGTCGGAATACACTATTGTGACGTCATTTAGACAATAATAATCGCGTACACCCCGTGCCCCACCACCCGGTATTATCACGAGCCGCCACTGGACACACGTCTTGAGAAGCCAACTCCTTCCGCGTCGGGACGCATGAATACTGCTATCAACATACTGCTGGGCAAAGTGAGGTGCCCAAAAAATCGGCAGCGATAAAATATTCGTCAAAATGATTGTCGCTGGTTAGCTTGAGCCTTCGATATTGGTATGGTCGGCCGTCGAAATGGTCGGTCGCGAATAGTTTCAGCCGACAGTATAGTGCAAATACGACCCGCATGGTGAAATAATGTACCTCTATGTAAAATCGCGTGTGTCAGACATGTTTAATGAAGCTGCGTTTCGTACATTTACCATCGATTGCTCATTTATTGCTCAATGCTCATGCTCACACTGCTGTTAAAATTAAGGCTTGTTGCACGATGTTGCGTTACGGACGAAGAATTTGAGAATGGAGTATAGTAAACTTAATCAGATGACATCAGTTAAGAATATATACCGGTTTGTAGGAACTAATTGAACTTGACTAATATCGTCGCGCATGTTGCACTCCACGAGAATCCGTTAACAGCATTCATTCCTACTCGCCCCTGCATCCATTAGTAGCGATCGTGGTTGCCTATTCTGTGCAACTGAAAATTATGTCGACGATGCGACGATTATCGGAGTGTTGCAGGTTTATCTAGGCTTCTTCTTGTCATCTGATCCGCGCAAGCGGCATATTTCAAAGGCCTGTAGTGTGCCATGCTGCAAATCGGTAGCGACAGAATCAAAATAAAGAATATCCGCCTAACGTCAAAGGCCAATGTAGTCGAAAAACAAACATAAACACCACAAAACGGCAGTGGGCAGTGTTTTGTAAAATAACAAATCTTAGGACAGAGGTCTCAAACCCAAATGTGATCGCGGGCCAGTTTTCCAGTTTTGACGACGCCGCGGGCCGCAGCATTTATAGGGGTATATGCTATGTCTTTCCAAATAGGCCTTATTTGGCGGGAATGAATTGTCCTATTGAAAGTGAGCCGATCCAGCAGACTGACTGTAAACACATAAATTCAGGCCTGGCACGAAAAGAATCATCACATTTATAACTATTTGAATAGAATTGTTGTTGTACTTGATATATATTAATTATAAGCTATAGACACCATACGGGCGGACAAATGTATGATGCCATCATAAAAACTATCGGGTTATAATTTTGCAGCTACTATGAATATTTTGAATTAAGCAGATTAATAATAGAGACTGATTTGATATCAAAACATTTTTAGGTTGAGCATTGTAATTCCAATCCAGGATTCGGGTATACTTCTGATGAGTAGGCCAAATATTTTCAAATATAGGAGAAGAAACAAATATAAATATAATATAAATATATTAATGAATGTGTCCTAGTGATTGAAATGTCGGGACGCAGAACGGGCCATTGTTGTTACATCGTTGGAGCGACCACTGCTGTGCTCGGCACTTGTATAAGTGCCCTTAATAACATGGTTTAGCGACCAAAGAGGTAACTGACAGATTGCCAATGGTTGCCAAATCTACTTGCTTAGTTCGCGAAATACCAAGCTGCGACCTTCTGATCTATTACTATTCCCCTGATACGCAATTAGTTTGTTGCATCCATGGTTCTAACAAATTCACGGCATTCCAAGTCACTCCGAGTCCACTCGAGTCAATTTCAGTTTGCCATGGAGTTAGCCCGAGTGTGAGTAATTCTAAGAAAGGTCGCGTCCAAGTCCAACTCCCAAATTTCAGTCACGAATCGTCTAAGGGTCAGGTTTTGTCATCGTGAACTGGAGATGTGGCGAAATAGTGAATCTTCCACTGCATGGTAGCGTTTGCAATTGATGTGATAGTGAAGTTTGTTGAATAGTTTCAGTCTTTAGGGGCAATTTAAGATGTACTTTTGACTTTATAACCTGAAAAGATATATGTGCCACTTATACATTGTCAAAGTATTAAAAATCTAAAATGTCGTCGCGGGCCGCACAAAATGCTCTGGCGGGCCGCGTGTTTGAGACCTCTGTCTTAGGAGATAGTATTAACGCGCATCCTGAAGTCTCTGTGATATCATAAAGACAAAATAAGCAAAACAGACTGATTATCAACTTGCTATCATCTGCATACAAACACCCCTAGTTATATCAACTCAGTTGTATCGCGGAACGTTAAAGTGGATATTGGAGTTTTAACTCAAATCCTTGCCCTTGACCACAGACACGAGATCAAAGAGTAGTTAAACCTATATATGCTTAGTATGATGTCTAAATTTCCTTAGACCCTCAGTACAAACTGCGCTACATCAAAGACGTTGATTGATATTGAATGTCGGGAAATCTATGCCTATGCCTATCTAAACATGCGGACCGACAAGTTCCTATGGTAGTGACAGGTTCTTGCCAATGGCTTGTAAGATGGCCATTGAGTATACGATGATAGAGCGACTACATAGGACACGATGGAATAGCCTAGTCAACGGGCGGTCGTTCAATAAACACCATGTTTGTGGACGTCACCTAATAATCACCAGGAATTCGAGAGGAGCAGCCAAGACTCACTATTGTGCACTGTGCACGTGTGCAGTATATATGAGACCAACGACATCGACACCAAAGCATTTACTAAGAAACTAGCTAGGGTTGGAAGGCAGTCGTACTGCGCCATGGCTCTGTTTGGTACTAGTTAATTGCTACATAGGTATGAACTCCGTTATGCTTATTCATCAGTAGAATGCCTGTTCATTGGGTTACTCCAGACTAGCATTCGATCTGCAATGGTTCGTTTCTTCTTGGTGCGCATTTCACAGCCATTTATATTAATCCGGATATTGTAACTGCTGGTTGAAATATCCAGTATTCTAAGATGCTAGACATGTGTACAAATTTGACAACCGAACCAGTTAATTTATGACCTGTGATTTGACTTAGGTAACGAATTGTACTAACCACTTTCTATATTATTTTCCATGGCAGAATTCCTATACTTTCAATATCTAATACATGAAAATGCCTCCCAAGAGGACCTTGACTGATGATCGAATGGCTGAACTTCTGTCTAATTATACCCTTCAGGAAGTCAGCGCCGGCTCGATTTGACATTCAGTCGTCGACGAAGGTGGAGAAAAAGAACGAACGGAGATGGCTCCTATATAGATTGAACCGAAACAAAGAAAGAATCTTGAAGAAAAGGGCAACTTTGTTGAAGGAGACAAATAATCCAGAAATAAAAATTCTTGTACGAAAGAGCCTGTGCACTGTGCAGGCTGACTGCTACTTCGCCTCGCCTTCTGCATCAGACTGTAAAGACGTAGACACTAGACACAGGACATGATGACTCCGGCGACATCACCTGTATAGGATAGGATCACCTTCGCATTTATGTATTTGCAATCCCTCACTCAGATTGGGAGTCATTCGAAAGTTTCTTTGAAGCACGGATTGTTTTGTTAAATCCAGTGAGTGGGCCTACATTATCAGTGCGAAAATTGCGGCGTTACAGCCAATCCTGCAGTATAGCGTTCCATCGATGCCTATTCAAGGGATTGCTATATTTTCCAGTGTTTATCTGCGTTGGATACTGCATCTTCGACTCGTGCCGGATCACAGTAACAGTTGCTTGTCATCACGGCAGCCCGGGAGAATTTGTGGCGAGATTTGATGGAAACGTTTGACGTAGCCGCGTGAACACGATGGTGAACGCATAACATAACTGAAGGCCACTATGACACCATAGTGTCCTATATGGTGTCGACACAAGCAAATCTCACGGTTCAATGAAATTGTATCACGTCACAATTTCCATTTGGCTACGGGCAATTTAACGGTCATTTTTGACCGGCTTGCCGAGCATTAAATTTGATGAGTCGGGTATCAATCGAAAGCTGACTCTGCACTGATTACGAAAATATAAATTTTATTCCACTCATGGCCCTGGAACCCCCAGAATCAGCCCCAAATTATTCATTGTTAAGTAGGTTGGCAGTGTGACGCAACAATGCTGTCTGGCGAAACGAGAGACTAGCTCAAGAGCAAGGATGCGGCCGAGCGGCGAGAGTGGGATCAGCTGACGTCGCGGCAATAGCAATGAGCAATCGCGTCGCAGAGAAACCCTGCGCTGTTGATACTTTTCTATGCGCTTTCTACGCAAACTCTGTTGGGCCGAATGGACAATGGACATTCAGTTATTCACAGATGCGAAAAAAATAATGCAAATCCGTTTTACGTAAGTTACATTAGGAATATAAATACAGGCTACAGAATGAATATAATTCAAATATCTGTGATACCACTGTATTACTTTTGACACAAAAGGTCCCCGGCATTCAAAAAAACTGTTTGGTGATTGAAAAATGATACACCAAATTCCAACGTCAACGTTTATAGTGATATCAGATATATTCCAGTGAAAAACGAAAGGAAGGATTTGGTGGTAACATTTTGGAGTCGTTTGGCAGGTCTGGCCCGCAAGCTTTCCAATAACGGATTGAATCCGGACAGCGATCCCAGTTTAATTCGACACTCCTGCTGTTGAACTTTATTCAACAATCAACATTTTACCTGCTGCATTCGCGGACCAAGTCCTACCCTTACGGATCAAATAAAAGCTTGTAATGTATGCCCATGCTCAATGCTCATTGCTCACACTTAACCATAAAAGCGACCATAGAAAGTATCGACACCCGCCATCACCAGCGCCACGCATCTCTGGAGCCCTACGCAACAAGCGGCTAAGGTAATCGATATCATAATAATCTGACATAGTCAATGTAGACTACTTAAACGTAGCCTACATATCTCTATCAGCTGAAGGATATTGCGCGAAAATTGGTAGGGACCAAAAACATTCTGTGGACCCAGTTCTACCCTTACAAGTCAAGGAAAGGCTGGTGTGTGCTCGCTTTTAGCGAAGCGCCTATAGAAAGTATCAACAGCGCCACGCGTCTCTGGAGCCCTACGCAACTAGCGGGGCTAAGGCAAACGATATCATAATAATGTGACATATCCAGTGTAGACTATTTAGACGTAGCCTAAATATCTCTATCAGTTGAAGGATAATGCGCGAAAATTGGTAGGGCCCTAATACATTCTGTGGACCCAGTTCTACCCTTAAAAGTCAAGGAAAGGCTGGTGTGTGCTCGTTTTTAGCGAAGCGCCTATAGAAAGTATCAACAGCGCCACGCGTCTCTGGAGCCCTACGCAACAAGCGGGCTAAGGCAATCGATATCATAATAATGTGACATATCCAATGTAGACTATTTAGACGTAGCCTACATATCTCTATCAGCTGAAGGATATTGCGCGAAAATTGGTAGGGACCAAAAACATTCTGTGGACACAGTTCTACCCTTACAAGTCAAGGAAAGGCTGGCGTGTGCTCGCTTTTAGCGAAGCGCCTATAGAAAGTATCAACAGCGCCACGCGTCTCTGGAGCCCTACGCAGCTAGCGGGCTAAGGCAATGGATATCATAATAATGTGACATATCCAATGTAGACTATTTAGACGTAGCCTAAATATCTCTATCAGTTGAAGGATAATGCGCGAAAATTTGTAGGGCCCTAATACATTCTGTGGACCCAGTTCTACCCTTTAAAGTCAAGGAAAGGCTGATAAGGCGTGCTCGCTTGTACCGAAGCGCATAGAAAAGTATCAACAGCGCAGGGTTTCTCTGCGACGCGATTGCACATAGCTATTGCCGCGACGTCAGCTGATCCCACTCTCGCCGCTCGGCCGCATCCTTGCTCTTGAGCTAGTCTCTCGTTTCGCCAGACAGCATTGTTGCGTCACACTGCCAACCTAATTAACAATGAATAATTTGGGGCTGATTGTGGGGGTTCCAGGGCCATGAGTGGAATAAAATTTATATTTTCGTAATCAGTGCAGGGTCAGCTTTCGATTGATACCCGACTCATCAAATTTAATGCTCGGCAAGCCGGTCAAAAATGACCGTTAAATTGCCTGTAGCCAAATGGAAATTGTGACGTGATACAATTTCATTGAACCGTGAGATTTGCTTGTGTCGACACCATATAGGACACTATGATGACACAATATCGTGTAAGCGTCTAAAGTTTGAGATGAAATTGTTTTTGTAGTAAGTCATTATTTTCTCGTTTCTCGTGGTGATATTTTCCCTAATGGCTATTTGTTTCCTTCATGCTCTTTCCTTTTAATAAAACCAATCACATTGACAATTTTCAGCCAACACATGTGTTTTACTTGATGGATTAGCATTAGAAGATGAACTACATTGAGAGAGCCCAGAATGAACTCGTAATCGAATGACAATACTGATATAGGGAGATATTTGTTTGTTGCTTAGTATGGATGGTGTTTGGACAATGGACATGTATGGGTAATGGTTATGATTCCTAAGCTGTCGATTTAAACGCGACCCACTCTCGTTCTAAACAGGCTTATACGGATCGGATGGCAATGCCGAGCCATGCAATATCAGCCTCCAATACTTGAAAAGGGATTTCGAACTCGAACCCGCGATCCATTGATATCGCAGCAGCGTAAACATACCACTGCGCTATTTGCAGCCCCCAATAGATTGAGTTAATGACAGCTGTCAGTTTAAATAGGAAATACGCAGTTTATTTATTGTGCCCGAGCACTGTGCGGCTCTACTGTGGCAGGATGAGTGGTTAGCATAGCAATGTCGTAACCGCACTCAACATAGCACAGATTATGTTCAATCTGTTCAAGTGTTCATGTATATTGTTCTGCACGAATTCGGTTTTTGAGATGCTGTTGAATAATTATCATTATCTTCAAATTCGAATGTACATATTGTCCATCTTTCCATAAGAATTGTCAGGCCCTTGATATATTTGAAAGGTAAATTGCGTCTTCTTACAACGAAAAATCATTTTTCGTATTTGATATTGTTCGACCTGCCTTCTAGATCTATCGCCAACTTGTTCTTATCTGAATACGCCTCTATATAACTGTAGTTATATACACTCAGTTGTACCGCCGGACATTATAGTGGAAATTACAGTTTCAACTCAAATCTTTTCCCTTGACCACAGACACAAGATCAAAGAGGAGCTGAACCCATATCCTTCGAACGATGTCTAAAATTCTTATGACCCTAAGCGCAAACTCCGCTATATCAAAGAGGTTAATAGATATTGAAAGGCGAGAAAGATACTTGAATCCTCTCTGAACATAGTGGCCGACAAGTTCATATGACGGAAACAGGTAACGTTACTATGGCTTGTAAGATTACCATGGGTATATGATAAAGCAACAATATCTGTGACGATGTAATGATAGCGTAGTCACAGTGGGCGTCGTTCAATAAACATCAAGTTTGTGGACGTCACCTAATCACTAGGGTTGGGCAAAATCGAGTACCTGAGTGATTCGATTCTGAATCACGTAATATGCTTCGAGTCGAGTCGAGTAATCGAGTATCACTCGTAATGACGTCATAATAGAATGTAATATGTCAAAGCTCTAATATGTACCTTTTATGCGATCTCAAAGAATATAATGCCTGTTATCCATCACATTAAAGATACTTTGGTATTATTCGACCATACCGATTTCATTGCACTTGGTGACCATGTTGTGGGATGATCATGACTTCAGAAACATGCTATTCCCAGTAACGTTGGTAGCTTTGTACTACATGTTACGTATGGTACGATACGGGCAATCAATGTTTCAAGGCTCCAACAGTGAAAATTAGTATCGAAACTATAATTCTCGTTGATAAATTAACTTTCAGTGGCGAGAAACGTATAATTTCAGTACTCGAAAAAATCGACTTTTACTACTCGACTCGAATCATTAAAATTAATACTCGATTCAGATTCGAGTACTCGAATCATTGTGCCCAGCCCTACTAATCACCCGGAATTCGAGAGAAGCCAACCAAAACTCAACACTACGCAGTATATAGTATAATATATGTGACGAATGACATCGATGCCAGCGCGGTTACTAAGATAAGTAGATAACTAGCCAAAATGTGCGGGCAGTCATATTACGCAATGACTCTGTTTAGTACTTGTTCATTGCTACATAGGTATGGACTCTGTTGTGCTTATTTATCAGTATGATGCCTTTTCATTGGGTTATTCCACACTCTGTGTGATCGGTCCATGCTAGCATTTGTTCTACAAAGGCCAATACGGTTCGTTTCTTCGTTGAACAGTGCATGTTTTCACATTCATTTATATTAGTTCAGATTGAAATAGGCCTATCCAGGACTCCAAGGGCAGACATCATAAAGCTAGCTGACCCGGGAGAATGCTAATCGTGTGATTAAAACTGCTGATCGTGGCGCATTTTAGGTGGAGATCATAAAGTTAGCTGATCCAGAAGAATGCGAATCGTCTGATTAAAAGCTGCTAATCGCAACGCATAAGTTGGATAAGGTAACGCACGAGGATTACTTAGATGTCCGAGTTTTCAATAAAATGGTGTTATATGTTGGGTCGTAATGCAAACACGTGCTATTGGCTGTGGGTTATCAATTTGTTGAATTAAACGGCAGCCGGCTGATAAGGATACTGCGACTGCAATAGGTAGAATAATCGTCATCTCAAAATGAAAGTCATGTGATATCAGTACGGTATAGCGAAAAACGGAATATTGAATATTGATATCGTCCTGCAATGCTGCGTACATTATTCGTTAATTGTCTGAGTGTTCAGTGACATTGTAGTTTGTCTATAGAAAACTAGTTTGTTCCCGTTTATTAAATCACGAGATTAAAACTAACTTTATGCGCTGCGATCAACCGGTTTCCTTCATAGTTGGTTGTTGAACCCTACTGAACGCGATAATCAACTTTATCGATGATCTCCGCCCTAAGAGGCTGGACAGTGGACATGTGTAAAATTTGACGACGGATCCAAATAATTTATGATATGTGATTTGGATTATTGCGACGAATTGTACGAACCACTTTTAATGTTATTTTCCGTGGCAGGATCCCTATGCTTTCAATATATAGTAGATAAAAAATGCCGCCCAAGAGGACCTTGACTGATGATCGAATGGCTGAACTGCTGTCGAATTATACGCTCCAGGAAATCAACGCCGACTCGATATGGCATTCAGTTGTCGACGATTATAAAGGTTCCGTTCTCACGAAGGCGGAAAAAAAGAACGAACGGAAATATCTCCGATATAGATTGAACCGAAACAAAGAACGAATCTTGCAGAAAAGGGCAACTTTGTTGAAGGAGAAAAATAATCCAGAAAGAAGAAATTCTTGTATGAAAGAGCCTGTACAGGCTGACTGCAACGTTGCCTCGCTTTCTGCGTGCTGTAAAGTCGACGAAGAGACAGTACATGATGAATCCGTCGACATCGCCTGCACAGGACAGAATCCCCGCAAGTTTTATGTATTCGCAATCCCCCAGTCAGATTGGAAGTCTTTCGTAAATTGCTTTGATGCTGGGATTGTTAAATCCCGTGAGTGGGCCTACATCATCAGAAGAGAATTACGGCGTTACAGCCAATCCTGCAGTCTCGCTTTCCATCGACGCCTATTCAAGGGATTGCAATCTGATCCAGTGTTTACATGCTTTGGATACTGCACCTTTGACTCGTGTCCGATCAGAGTAAAAGTTGTGTGTTATCACGGCAGCCCTGGAGAGTTTGTGGCGACATTTGATGGAAACGCTCACCATAGCCGCATTTAACGCGATGGTGAAAGCCGAACATAACTGAAAACCGCTTCGACATCATTTCGTTTAGTTTTTGTAGTTATGACGCGTGTATTTTGATTGATCGAGTGGAGATGTTTTCATGTATAGCTTTTTGGTTCTTTTATGCTTTTCCCTTTTCATAAAACTAATAAATTGGTCGAATTGGGGTCTTGCAGCCAACACGTGTGCGTGATTGTGTATATTCCATGGAGTAGCATTAGAATATGAACGACATTGAGGAAAGTACAAAATGAAATCGTGATCAAATGGCAATACGGATGGCGTGAGATTTGTTTGTTGTTTCGTAGCACGATAGTGTTTCTACATCTATGGTCGTGACACCTGAGCTATCGATTTTTAACGTGGTCCATTCTTGTATCTCTAGCTAGACTTATGTAAGACACCGCTTTTATTCAGTTCGGTCTTCAACCCATGGGACCTTACACCGTTTTCGTGGGGCTGACAAAGTTCTGTTTCGGCCTTAATAACAATCTTGTAATCTTGTGAATAGATTACGATAGCAATTATAAATGAATGAGAGGATCAGAAGTTTGTCCGTGTAGCCAGTTTTATCCATGTCCTCCATCTTTTGTGTGCCTGCATCTGTATACAACAGTGTTTCTTGCGATCAAGTGGTAGTCGTACGACAGTTTGAGAACCATTGGTAGGGTCTTTATAGGATACTCAAGATATGCGTGGTACACAAAATTGAACTACTCAAATTCCGGATTTTGGGCACTTATTCATGGTGGATCTTTGTTCTGCCAAGTGTGCTCTCTGGCCAGCAGTCATAATCTCATGCGGAACATCAGGTGTCACCAACCTTCTTGAAACCAAGAGCTATTTCTTACGTACGGATCAATGCGAAGGGCTACCGGTTACTCCCGTCGTTCATCAGTTCCAGATTAGAATTCTTCAACGGGACATTCAGAGCACTGAGTACCGTTTCCGCTCCCTACCAAGAACAGATGATGCTCTCCGAGACACACCAGCATCTCCGAGTTGAGTTTCGTTGCGGGTTGCGGCACTGCGCGCCGAAGCGTAAATCTTCGCGTCGAGGCTCTGAACTAGATTTCCGTTTATTCATTGCGAGGGCGAAGACGGTCAACGCACTGATCGAAAACTGCGTCCGCTTGTCCAACTGCTGTTGATATGAAGCCGCTATCAAATTCGAAGTTAGCGTTTGAATATTTACTACTGCGACCGCGTGCGACACAATTGGTCCTGACGAGCGCCCGCCCGCGGGCGCCGCGTTAGCGACCCCTGCTGTACATCGCAATTGGATCTCCCCAATCTCAGACTAGAAGCAACTCATACCCATACCAATAGTACCGGTACATTGGTGCAATGATGGTGGTGGTCAGGAAATTGAACATACAAATGATTTTATATCGGTGCAGAAAGGTGAGAAATGATGTTTTCCCGTGTTCTAAATATGTATGGACAATTCTACAGTACATAGCCTACATGACTTTAGTCTGATTTAAGCGATATCTTGATTCACAAAAGCAAGTTGTAAGCAGGGCGGATCATCATGAAGCCATCTTCTTCAGCACCAGCCGCTGGATTTTACCCGTACCGGATTTCGGAATCGAATCGACAAATTCAACTCCTCCTCTGAGTCGCTTGAAATCCGCTAAATTGTCTGAAAGTAGGTGGTAATGAAACATTCACCTATCTAGTCGGCATAAACGATGGATGCGGCTCACTAGCAACAAAATCTTGAACTTCTCGGACAGAGAGAGTCTCGTCAGTCGGCACCACGAATGCTTTTGGAACCTCGCCGCACATTTCGTCGGAAACTCCGACCACACCGACGTCAGAAATTCTCGGATGACGGATCATCACTGACTCCAATTCGGCGGGGGATACCTGTGACATCTGAATTTTAAAATCACAGAGTGCCTGATTTGCAAGTCATCAGTTTATGGAGTTTGACATTACTTCTGGTGCTGGTGCTGCATGGTTGGGTCAACACTACTTTATTACGCTATATTGTTGTACGACACGACTATGGTATACCAACCTTGTGATGTCTATATGTGTGTATGTGTAATTGTGTATGTAGGCGCCGGCTTTTATTATTACATGGAATGCCCAGCCGAAAATTGGGAAGGGTTTGAAACTGTGTCAAATTGACCATTGGTAGCATGAATAATGAATATTTGGCTTAAGTAGGCTACATGCGTAAATGCCGATAATATATGGATCAGACAAGCTTCCTCGTGTTGACTAACTTGCGCGTATGAGAGAATGTAAGTGTGCCAGTGAGTCCGACGGTGCCGTCATTTAGCGATGCCTTGATCTCGCTTGGATGCCAAGGGATTGCCAACTATTCACTACTCACCAACACCCGCAAGTCAAGACGCAACGCAATGTCGGCGACGACGAATTAGTACACAAATCAAAATGATCAAGTCTGTTGCGGAATCTGTTCTGTAATGGCAACGATTTCACGTGATTCAGGCATGTCCTATTTTTTGATAACTTGGGCCTTACACACATCCTCTGATGCTTTAGTAAAGGGGCGGCCAACCCGTGTCCTCAAGGGGCGGCCAACCCGTGTCCTCAATATCTTGAGTGGGGGAATTCTCGAAAATAGTTATAGTATCAAAAATAAATTACCATAACCAAATAAATAAAATATGATTAGCCTGACCCCGAACTTTGGGGTTTTGATGACTAAAATATCAGTTCCAACGCAATGGTGAAGCCAGCGGCCAGCCAAATTCTTTTTGTAGACCGTCGTATATGACCAATGACCATAAAGCACAATATTTTGCATATTAGCCGAGATCTTCGATATTTATAAATCTAAGCGCCGATTAATCCTGTTCTTGCCAAATAAGCCCAGCGGTACTCAGAGACGACACGCAATATATGCAAGTAACATTATTGATGACCGAATTCATTCACTAAATTTGCGCAATTTCCGCGCAGTTCGTCTCTACGTCTTGTATGCACATTGCACAATTGCACACTGAGTCTTCATGTCATAATGGTTATTGATTTTGACGCGTATTATTTTAAGTATTGTTCTCACCGTTACCTATTCCGGTTCCGTCTGTCGGAAGACTAAAAAGGTCATCAACGTTCAAGTGGCCCGCGCAATGGTTCGTAAATTCCATTTGGCCCATTGGCCGAAACGGTTGGCCACCCCTGCTTATAGTCTGAGCGCTAATCAATTACGCTCGTTCGAGTCTGTTCACCGCCAATCGCGCAGATTCGAAGTTTCACGTTGTCAGTCATAAACCAATATGATAACAGGCAAATCATGCGAGACATGTAGCAAACGCAATAGTTCAGGCCAGCTGAAGCCTCGATAGTTCAGGCTAATGACGATATAAGACCTGGCCTAGAGGACGCGACATTTCAGGCCGGCGATTATACGGCGTAAATATAGTGACGAGGTGGCTGCTCCACCTCGTAACTCGGCGCCTAGTGTATGTTTAAATATTCATGCGTATGCGTATACTATGTGGGCTTTGTACGCTCATTGCGCAATCCCAATCACGTTTCGAAGTTGAAAAGAATCTCAGCGTCTGGGATTCGCGGCTATAGTCCACTCTAGTAAGCGAACAGACTGTTGTTGTAATCTGTCAATCGAAAGGCTTACCAGATACCAGCATTACCAGCAATGATTATATTCCTGTGCATTCCCTCATTCGATATTTGCATGACTGGAGTGGAATCGCCATACCTGATTCGAACCAGGAGGCACGAAATACGATTCAAATCAACTTTCGTTCATTAGCCTAATCAGTTGTGACCATCCCAATTTAGGCCTAAAATAACAGTCAGCTTATATTGTGTTATATAGCGGTTCAGTATTTTGCATTACCAATCCCTTTCACGTTTTTTAAAAATATTGGTGGTATTGATGTGAGTGTAGTCCATATAACTAGGCTATGAATGGGCGATCACTTGAGAAATCAAAGTAGCGTAGGCTACATTTGCTGAGCCCAAAGTTATTTGCCCATTATCGAGGCTGGAGTTAACTTGTTCCGTGTTAAACCGGCTGGTAACCATTCAGGAAAATGAATAATAATCGTTTCAATCCAACCTGCGTGGTTTTGTAATTTATAAATTCCTTTATCCGTTCAGTAATGTAGAGATTCCCTTGTTTGTCGATCAGAGTTGGATCAATTGTAATTTGTAATTGTAATTGAATGTAATTAATTACATTTTTTAATGTAATTGTAATGTAATTGTAATTGAAGCATTTTTATTTTGTGTAATTGTAATTGTAATTGTAATTTGACAAAAATTTTGCTCAATTACAATTTCAATTACATTAAATTGCTATTGAGACCTGACAAGCACAACATAAAATAATTGACTTATAATGCATTCTCTCTTCAAATGTCGACAAGGAATTTGGTGGATCCATTCGCGGAAGCCCTTGACTGCGCCCTTGCGGGCGAAGTTTTTTTTTATTTTTACCGCTATGCTGGCCTCGGCTGCCATTGTATACAATTTTTAGATTACTAACCAACGGATGGATTCGCAACACGTGACTCACGATTGAATACGCCGAGAAGCGAACTGCTGATCCGGCTAAAAGCAGCAGAATTGATAGTCCCATAGCTGGCGATCCAAGCGTCGAAATTTGATATGTATGGTCCTGATCGAAAGCTAGTGTCGCACTGATTCCGCAATAAAAGTATATTTCCAGGCAATGGTACCATCCCAAAATAGTCGTGAAAGTCTGGGAATCGGCATTGTTCTGAACAATCGCTGGGCGTATTTGGTAATTGTTGTGGTCATGCTGCTGCAGCGCTCTCACTTTTCAGAACAGTCGGCCTTAAACGGCTATTTTGGAGCAGTTACATTGCCCTGACGAGATTTTATTTTGTATTTTCGGAATTAGTACATCAATAGCTTACGATAAAGACCAGATGCATCAAATTTGGACGCATGGATCGCCAGCTCTAGGACTACAAAGTTTGCTGCTTTTAGCCGGCTCTGCAGTACGTTTGTCGGTGCATTCATCCGTGACTCACATCTTGCGCATCTATCCGTGGGTTGGCAATCTACAATACGATTTCAGATCACGATGCTGCATCGTTACTTCGTCTGGCTAACTAACCATACCACTGGATATTATATAACGTCTTATCTGACAAAGCACGGTTTTGTTTTTACTCTTCATCCTAATTCCTACGTCCCTCGATAAAAATAATATTATTTCTTTAATTATATACTATATACGCAAATGATATTATGATTATTCAATTACATGTTCAACAGCAGCAATTGTAATTGTAATTGTAATGTAATTGAAGCATGCAAGGAGTAATTGTAATTGTAATTGTAATTTGATATTTTTAAAATGGAGTAATTATAATTGTAATGTAATTGAAACATCCATGAAAGTAATTGTAATTGTAATTGTAATTGAACTGAAATAATGTAATTGATCCAACTCTGTTGTCGATATACCCTACATCGCCTGTCTTGAACCAGCCGTTGTCATCGAATGCTGCTCTTGTTGCCTCCAGATTCTTGAAATAACCCTTTGTGACCTGTGCCCACGCGGAATGGAAAACATGTAATATAACGGGCTTGTGAAATTTTTTGGCTCAAACTTGACACAATTATCAGTGGCAGAGTGTATTTATTAACCATGCAGGAAATCACAACTAAGCGATGACATGAGTAGTATAGAGATCAATTCACCACTTACGTATACCATTTTGGGTCACGGCCCACAGATGTAGAAGCTATGAAAAATTGCCAACAACGCAGACCGTCCACGCCCTAATCCCAAAGGCAAACGAAAACGGAAACAAAATATTCAGAGCATCAACCATATATATAGAGTATAGTCAAGTGCAGTGGTGGCATACGAACGGGGGGCCCTGGGCGAGACTTACCGGGGGGCCCCTATAAGTATCTAACTGTAACTTCCGAGGGGCTCCGCCCCCAGACCCCCCTTTCCCGCGGTAAGGTTTGGCTGCTGGATTCGGCTATGTCTATTATTGTATGTGTCTAAGGATAGACTACATCAAGACTTAGTAATTCTACCGCATGCAGAGACGTGATGATCATCGGGATACGGGACTTTTCTAACAAATGCAGAGATTTGATGATGATTGACACATCCGTACGGAATCATATTCTTGCTTGGTACACGGATTTCCATGTTTATTCGGTATTATCCTTAAAAAAGCGCATAATCCGAATAGGGGGCCCCTTCGACCAGGGGGCGGGCGGGCGACCGCCCACCTCGCCCACCCCAAAAGCCACCACTGGTCAAGTGGCGGGATAGCTCAGTGGTGCGTTCCACAACTGCAACACCAATGGTTTGCGGGTTAGAGGCCGGCCGAGGTCGACTCCAGAATTCCAATCTATGTTGGATGTTTATCTGAGCACCTTCTCGCCACGTGATCCGCGTAAGCGGCGTCTTAAAAAGCCGTGCTACATTTCGGTAAATAAGGGATCATAATCAAGAATATTGGTCTGGTGTAAAACGACCGATGTAGTCGAAACACCATGAATAATGAATGTACAAAATTCAGTCTAATCAACAACTCGACCACGCTTCGGTTACGAATTTTGAGCTATATCTGCACGCTGCAGGAACAAAACGGATTGGAAAATACACAAGTGTAATATTCAAAAGAACATGCAAGTCACAATGTACAACGGATATATAACAATGCTTATGTGAGTATCGTAACGATCGACCTAAATATATGAAAAACGTGCTCAGTGGTGGAAAGAGTTCCACGAGAGATGACACTTACTTTTTCCCACTTCTATAGTTGCTGAAGAGGAAAATACCTTCGGATTGTTGTTTTTCCTATTTTTGATTCGATTGGTTTAGTGAATCCACGGATTTGCCCCTAAGGCAGCGGTTCTCAACCGGGGGTCCGCGAAGCAATTTCAGGGGGTCCGCGAGACCTTTAAATTTTTTAAATGGTTGATAACCTAATTTTTATTAATTTTTTAATTTGAGAAAGCATGAGGCAGTTTCGCACCACAACTGCTAAAACCACATGACTCATATCATCATAACAATTGTGTGACATGAACTATCGTAGTATGGGAATTCAATTTCATTGCCAATTTTCCATTGACCTGCTGATACAAACACATTGCTGTTTAGAGACGTTTTATTGGGGTCTGTGAAAAAATATAAATATAGAGATAGTAACGTCAATCAGGGTGACTTCGTAATGTCTGCGAAACCTTCTCGATTTGAAGTTGTCAGTCTCATCAAATTAGTGTACAGTCGTTCGAAATAAAAATTTCCGAAGTATTTCCCTAATTTGTCCCAATGCAGGGATTGAAACCTCACAACAAAATCCACTTTATCCTATGATATACATAACCACTATTTTAACAGCTTCTTGGAGGTACAGAACTTCAATATACAATTGAATAGTATATTCATATTGAATTGAACCCGAATATTTTCGGCTGGCACTCGTCATAAATCGGACAATGATATATATACCTGCTCTTAAAGCTCGGCAATCAGATTTGGCACATTCTTATTGCGGATGCCCTATATCGACAAGGCTGGTTTTTTTTATGAACAAGGAGTGTTTCGTTGGTATCAAAGCATTACGCTCCAACCCTGAAATTCACATCAATAGGTCATGGTCGAAAATGTTTGTTCGTAAATATATATGGAAATCCGAACAGAACAAATCGTTTCATGACTGTGTTTCTCAGGTTGGAAAACTTGGATCCATTATTTGGCGCATAAAATTTGTCTATACTTTTAGATTAGGATTTCACTTTGACGGCAGAAACTCTCTGCGGGCCGATCAAAATGCCGTCGCGGGCCCAATCCGACCCGCGGTCCGTATGTTGCCCGTCGCTGCGCTAGATGCGGGACGTGATATGTTCATAAAATATATGCTTCTTCATTTTGGCGCCATAAGTGTTACGATCACACCAAAAGTATCGTCGGAAGCGTTATGCGTTAATATTGCATTAGCCTCCATCTATCTTTGCGGGAATATTTTTCGGCACTATATACTTATCAAAACGAAGACGCGGATTTTCAAGACACGACCACGCACTTCAAGAAATACAGCAGAAAATTAGCTTTGAAAAAATAAAAGTCTACCAATTTCTACATAAATAGTATGATGTTATTTTCAAGAAAAATCATTATTTGGCTGTTTATCACAAGCCTACAGTTCATATTTGCACAAGACAGATATGAAGGTTGCACCATAATAGAGCTAAAATTGAACTAAAACTTGAGGGGGTCCGCGAGGGTCCGTGACGGTCAAAAGGGGTCCGTGAAGCCAAAAAGGTTGAGAACCACTGCCCTAAGTTAAATTAACCTGGCTTGGAAACCTCTGGTTTCATGACGGCAAGTGTATAGAGAGACCGGATCAATGACATCATTCTCAGTTCTATGGGACAGCATTTCTTTAGTTATTTTTTACCCACGGCATTTATCTTTGATGAAGTCACATTAAGCAATTAGTGAGCCGCCATCTAATTTGCATCATTCGATTCACCTGCGCACTTCGAAGGCAAATCTCGCCTGACAATCCGTCTTCGCACTCCTTCCTTGTCCGTAGGTCGATAATCTGCTTGACGACGTCTAGAGTTGTCAACTATACAGCGGCATATTTCACGATTCATATAAGATCGAACTCGCCTTCACTCCCATTCCAGGCTCTATCTTCCCCACGGCTCCTATTGGATCTGTTTCGGTGATGGGGCCGCATGATATGGTCGAGGCTTCGGTCATCCCATAGCCTGAATCACATTTCATATCGGCCATAGTGACCATAACAAATTGAATATTTAAACGTATTCACACATTTTAACATTGAATGGCAATGCCTGCCTACACGCCCTAACGTTCGGGAATATAATGTAGCGGTTCTCAGCCTTTTTGATCTCGCGGCACCCTTTGGAAATGAAAAATAGTTCGCGGCATACCATCGCAGTGGTTCTGAACTTATTTTGGCGTTACGGCACCTGCACACCATCAGAATACTTATCAGCACCCAGTAGCAACGCCAACTAGTGTGACCAACTCTGCAGTCAATTTAAAATTATTCTGTACTTCCTTTCTTAAAATAAACTTCTCCATTTCAATGATTTAAAAGGTAAACTTTTGTACGTAAAGCGTCCACGTGATAGAAAGTCGTCGTGTTCCTCGGACCGGAATATCGTTCCGTTTTGATTACAACAAACAGAGCGTATTCAGACGAAAGTAAAAGGGGTCATTTTGATATACGACTTCACAGAAAATCCGGCTGCCCTTCGATACGATTTCATTAGATTTGTTTGTCAATAAATCTCCCCACTGCCGCATCGGGTCGAAGAGGTCAAGCACGATGACCGCTAACGAATACGAAGGCGTAGAGGTGTAGGCTATACCAGGCTATACAATGAATTTCCACGCATATCTTGCAGTAGGCGTGAGGATAGCCATGCCTCAATAGCAGCCACCCGCAGTTCAGTTATTCTTCAACAAACCAAGATTATAACCTCAGCGGCGAAGAGAAGAGGTTAGTTAACTGATATAATTTGATCAACCTTACTTCTTAAAACTCATATTCGTCGACAGTAAGACAACGTTGTGATACAAGCCTACATTTTAACGGAAGTGCCGGCACGATACTTAACAATCACAATTTGGACTGCCACGTTTGAGATACAAATTTGCAAACACGAACGTCAATTCCAAAGGAGCTCATTTCTCGCTGGTGATTGGGGAGATAATGACGATTAGAAAACTGCATTGTCATACAGGCGCCGCTATGTCTACTCTTCTCTGCGCGCGATTAATCAACTTATCGTGCAAAACTGAATTCAGCCTTCAAGGCACGCGATTTGTTCGGTAAAGCGAATTCGAGGGGATATTGATTGCGGGCATAATATCAATTTTGATTTGTCAAATGTACATTGTACAAACTTCACATCAAGCTCAATTTAGATTATTGACGTTAGGTATAGACTAGAATTATTTTGCGCATAATTTCAAAATTCTGAAGAAATCGCTCGCGACACACTTGCGAGAAGTAAATGGCACACTCGTGTGCCGCGGCACACCGGTTGAGAACCACTGATATAATGGAACGCCATATAAAATGAGTAACATACTATGGCAGTTTCAGAATGAAGTGTAATATATCTGACTAAGGTTGCATTCAAAACACAAATCAATTTAAAACAAACATGTTTAATGCATGGCCCTTGTTTAAAACGTGTTTTCATAGTTTATTGTTTTTGTATCCAGGACAATTGTGACGTCACCGTGGATTGGCATTGCCAATTGGAAATTTAGGGTGAAAATGGCTCCTTTGACGAAAAAGGCTTCCGATCCCGTCATGAACGTAATAAAAATATCTTTGATCAGGACAATACATCATTATGCAGCACTTTTACGGTCGGCGGTCATCATCATCGGAGCATCCATTCCGTATACCACTGATATATATCTACGTGCTATAAGTGTTGAACCGACGACGATTTCGAGGATTCCAACCATTCCATATCGTGTAAGCCGACTATATCTGGTGCAAATCACCGGTAGGCTAATGCTACATGCTTTTTCGAAAGTATTTACACAATTATGGCATAATTATACAACAATTGACAAAAGAAAATTGTTCTTTAAAATAGCCAGTTTTTTTCAAACACTGTTTTAAAACACCATTTGTTTTAAATGCCACACTAGATCTCACATCATAAATCCTCATCAACTACGCCTGCGTAAACCAGTAACGAAAACCTGCTGATTGGTGTTGTTGATTATTGCAACATTTTATCACCATCACAGGCAACTAAGGGCAGTGGTGAGATTCAAATACTTTGTCAACGGTTATATCGTCAAAGTCGTAAGTGCGTCAGACGGTTCTGTTACAAAAAAGTCATTGACAGTAAAAACCATTCGAGCTAGCCGGTTCACTGACATCTTGAGACCGTTCTACAGGATCGGTGACGTGAACCGACTCAATTTAACCACTGAGTTGATGGCTTTACAATGGGTGTACAATAGCTGGTCTGGAATAACATATATATTTTTGAAGAGCACATAAAGTACATATCATCTCAACCCAAACCCCACATACAGCAAAAAGAATATAGCTCATTGGAATTGGAATTCATTGTAAATGCTATACGTGTAAGTTTCATCGGAAATTTGTTGCGCTTACCAGAGATGAATGTGACGCCGTATCTCTTCCTCACTTGTTCGATTGCAAACGGCGCTATCGATGCTCCCGCACACAGCACGCACTTCAGGGATGACAGGTTGTAACTGTCCTGGTTATTCACGTTGATCATCTCAATCACGGTCGGAGGGAAGCATACCGCTAAAGTGACCTGTGTTAAAAATAAAAATAAAATTGTACGACATGAGAAGTGACAAGGCGAGTTTAATAGACAAGTGAAAGAACAGAATGCCGTCACGCATAGCAAAACTTGATTCTGTCTTTTTTTCTGTGTGTCTGTATATGATATTGCAATTCCCTTACGGAATCTTCCATTAATTGAATGTAGAGTAGGATTCCCGCTATTCAGAAACAACTCATTCTGGTTGTTTCAAATAAAGTTATTTCAATGTATTTACTTCTATATGTTACAAAGAATATCGTTTACATAATAATACAAGTAATTCTTACTTACCTGGTATTTTTCAATGTCACGAAACATGTTCTCCAACACAAATTCTTTCTCTATGATAATTTTCCTCCCTATTATAAGATTCCCAAAAACACAGAGAAATCCACTAGCGTGATACATTGCTCTATCGCTATAGATTGGCCCTCGCGTCCAAGAGAAGCTAATAACGGAAACAACACAATTTCAAGAACTGCCAATTACTGTTGCTCTACCCGATACGGAAACTTACAATGGAGTCTGGATGGCTAAGAGCAAACCCCTGTGAGTTGCCAGCACACATTTTGGAAGTCCTGTGGTTCCGCTGGAGTACGGAGCCATTGCGACGTCGTTTTGGGGGTCGATATCAACATTCTTTAGCGATTCTGTCATACATGTATGATGAGGATGAAATGGTTAATCGGCGCTACTGAGATTACCAGCTTTTCCTTCCACCAATATTTCGTCAACAGTTGTATATATCTTGCTTCTCCCAATTACAAATATGTGCTGAAATATCAAGATATCATGCATTCATTTGCATTATGGTTCTCAGGGACGAACACACTGATTATAAAAATGCTGGTAACATCCTCTCAGAGATACCGGGTTTTCGAGTTGTCGGTGTATGAGGTCAGTGTTACCTTATGATGAATGTATACTTGTATAACATACCTCAAGACATGGAAGCTTCTCTTTCACTGCTTCTATTCTTCCAACACGCTCTTCGTCCACAAAAACGACTCTGGGTTTGGATATGCCGTATTCATGCAGTAGCTCATCTGTTTTGTATATAACCAGCGTGATACTTGCTGCAGAATGGCAAATGTTTAAGACAACATTACGTTCTCGAGAAAAACGGTTGCACGTTGTCATAACAGCGCCTGTTGCAATTATTCCCAGCACAATATAAGCGATTTCGAGACCATTTTCTGAGAAAACCGATATAAAGTCTCCTTTGCTGATGCCCAATCCTTGTAAGTAGGCCGCGCATTGTCTGGATCTATCGAACACCTCCTTGTAAGTTATCGAGTTTCCCTCACGGCATGCATCAATCTATAATATAAAACAACATTTTGACCATTAACACAACATAAAATTATTTTCGTGTCTTATTCCTAAGCCTAATGAAAATCTTGATGACGTCAGTCTCGTTTTTTGTTACTGACAAGAAGTGAAGAATGTGAACTCACGATTGCAATGCCATTTTCGAATTTCTGCAATTTTTCCCAGATGAATTCGTGCAAAGATAGGCCAGGAATGTGTACGTCTCTACCATACAACGGCATATCTCCTGTTGCTGTGAACTACGTGACTGAAACACATTCAATTATATTACAAGTAGCCTACAACTCATATTGATATAGGCTACTATGTAAATCATTAAAGGCTCAAGTTTCAGTTATGATAAATTCCAGATTGTAACGTCTCCGAAATAGAAGCGTCTGAGGATTATGGGTGTCTCCAATCACGTTTTTGTAGCCAACTCCTGACGACATTACATATATACAAGATTAGAAGGGGTATCTGAAGTCGAAGGTCAGCATACGTGACTATGACTGCGTGCGATGACAGAATTAGTTATAGCAGTAACTCATGCTACTCAACTTGAAGCAGGCGGCGTGTTGTAGAATTTTACTCGTATGGCAGCTTTGATTTCGAAGACAGATTTAACATACTTCGGTCGTAAGAGTAGAAGACCGAATGCTTAAACAGTAGACTATACTTGAGTAAATGATTCGAAAATTTAGTCCATTGTGATGTTTCACAACATTACTTTTGTTATTATCCTATAGCGACACTCGTCATTCAAATTTACAACATTCTGATAGGTAAACAGTTACGATCATTAAATTCTTATAAATAATACCAACAAGATTCTACACTGGTTATAATTTCGACTATATTAAACTAAAAATATATTTTAGACTTCGCCCCGACTAATTTACATTCTACTGTTACTGTTTCACTGCTCTCTCCATGGATGAATACGAAGAGGTAGTTTCGTCTCCAAGTCGAGACTTATGAAAAAAGTGATTGAAGTAGGCTGAGTCTGGATCTCCCTTCTCAACTGGTACAAAACAAGACGATCAAGTGGACGAATATCTTATGTTAGAATACCGCTGAAAGATTGCTGATAATATCCTGGTAAGACCAAATACAGCAGTATATAAGCAATAAATGAACAGACCAACAACAACAAAACAAAGCTGGCCACCACGCCGCTTACAAAAACGAACGCACTTGCGGTCCAAAGCAGTATAAGTGGCGACTGAGCCATAAAGAGAATAACATCCACCGTGACAGGTATAGTTGGCGTTATACTTCAAGGAAAATATGTATATATTTAGTAAGATTTGCATTGAAGTAATGTATAAATGTATGGATATAGTGATGTAGAATGGATAAGATAGAACCTGGCAACCATGAAGATAGATGTAAACTTAGCCATCGGAAATATATATCTATTCACTTGGTCAAGGGATGACTTGAGCCTTCAAATGGGTGCATCTGCGCTGACGTTCAAGCGATCATTTCCCAGAAAAGACACATCGACTATCGATGATCATTTTTCACTATTGTAACTATAACGTCATTCTCGTTAGTTCCAAATCAGGGGTGTCAAACTCAGTTCGGGGTGCGGGCCGGATTCATACCGTTCGATCGCTCGTGGGCCGGACCAGGCAGATGATTAAAAATGTTACATCCAATTCCATACCCTTGCTTTTCATTGAAATAGTTTATCGTCAAGCCAATAATAGTCATACGCATTGAATACAAATTAAAGAAGCTCAGTTCTATCAACATCATCATTCGGAAGCAACGGAATTGTCAAAAATACGATAATGGGTATATTGACGGTATGAGATCGCATATTCCTATGCCCCATAGTTTCAGTCGCGATGTGGCGTTGGCCCTACGTTTCAACAACGGCTTCGCACTGGCGACTTCGCCTTGAACTGAAAAAATATAGCAGTGTTTTGGTTATAACAAACCATGTAAGCCTGCGCCTAAGCCTACATAAGAAAGACGAAATGTACAAGCAATCAATTTTTTCATTGACCACGTAATATTCAAAGTAACAAATTTACGAAGAATATATCCGTTTCCAGATGTGCCTTAGTGAATTCTTGGAGCGATTCTAACTATGTAACCAAATGAGCTTGATGTCATGTTCATTTGTCAGGTGCAGTATTGACCACTTATACAACTTTCACCTATAGTATAGTCAGAGGTGGTCAAAGTAGTCAAGAAAGCTACTCAAGTAGAAGTAGAAGTAGCGACGAAAAAATCTACTCAAGTACGAGTAGAAGTACTTCTTTCATAAGCAACATAAAACTACTTGAAGTAGAAGTAGAATTGATTGACTTTAAATCTACTCAAGTAAGTAAGTAGTTGTGAAAACGATTGTAATTCGTTCGCATGGATTGTCAAAAGGTGCAAATTAAGCTATACGAAAGGTGCAGAGCTTGATTCATATTGATGCATTCCAGGAGGTATTCAATTTTCGACAGCATAAGCATTCTTCCGCATCATGGGATGTAAATGATATGGGAATGTGATACTAATCCTCTGATTAATCAAACAGCCCGTTCTAGAAAATATCATGGTATGGCGCCCTCCCCCATATTATAAGGCCCGTGGTTTAGTTGCAGGGCAATACGGAGAAGCGGTATAGGATACGGTTTGAACACTTTGCGCGATTATTAAACGTGAATTAAAATTATGATGGGTCGTAAAAATGACATATTGTGTAGCTTTACTGCCGAAAATTAAGGGCATTACTACACTTGCTTTTATACTTCAGCATGTATGTTTTCGAGACAAAAGAACTGATATTAATTAGAGCTCAAAGTATATGATACTGGGAATTGAAAGTGAAATATAAATACTACTTCTAAAAGCGGAATATGTATTTCATGTCTAAAGACAGAAAGTTTCAAACGAGGTATGCTGAAACAGCTCTAATACTAAAAAAGTCAGAGTTCACTTTTCCAGATTAGGACACGCCATGGACATATGATAAGTAAATGGTAGATTGCGAAACATCAGTTTCAAACGTAATGATGAGCCATATACACTGTGGTGAAATATTCCATATGGGCAAAGGGAGACAACGCGGTGTGAATGGAGCCACGCCAACCCGCTACCCAAATTATATTCACAGATACTTTCGTGAAATCGTACTGATCACTCCGCATCCACTGGGCGCGCAGCGCGACGAAAATTTTGGGCTTTACTCAAATTTTATGAAAATTAAATGTTGTTACTTCGTGAAAACAACCCCGAAATTCCTCAGGCTATCTTCCTGATTAAAGGATTAAACTACTTCTACTTGACAAACTGAAAATAGCGAAAAGTAAGTAAGTAGATCACAAAATATTACGAAGTAGAAGTAGAAGTAGCGAAAATCATATCTACTTGAGTAAGTACCAGAAGTAGAGGAAAACTACTTGAGTACTTCGAAAAAGTAGAAGTACTTCGTTACTGACCACCTCTGAGTATAGTTGCAGACAACTTCGCATTAGTCACCAGCAGTAATCTGTTATAATATGAGCTTCAGCTTGCGAATCCCATCCACCTTGATGTCCGTTCCAATAATTTTATATCTTGATGAAACCTTATTTAGGTGTACGCGAACAGTTCGGTGGTTTGAAATTGTGTTCATTCACCGATTTGTGGTCCTTTGTGGCATCTCAAACCCCTGTGAATACATTCTGTAATAATTAGCCTGCCACAGTTGTGCAATAATTTCACGTTGGTGTTATTGCGTCAAATTAGATTCACAACAGAGATCAGAGATAATCAATCAACTGGTGGCATTGGATAGCTATGATACTAGGACTAACAGACTAGTTCCTCATTATGATAAGTTTTAACCATGTCGGAAGGAAAGTGTAATCCAGAATGAAGTGTGTCGCCTGTTTGAAAACTCTTTCAAGAGCGACCATGAAGCCCAGCTTGCTAAAACGGTAACTTGACTCAAAAAGAAGAATCGACATCCCTGACTCGGTATTGGAGTGTGAGCAATGGTTATCGACCTTGATGAGCATTACGTCCTGGATATGATCTCGGATTTGCCGTGATTAATGTCATACCCAGATAGACAAACTTTTACAGAACAAACAGTTGCATCTATCACAATAAATTTCGTCCACGCTATTCATTGGTGCTATGGTTTAGTGATAACGCCAATAACTAATCAATATCGGTAGGTTTGAGCGTAACAAGCCGTTCAGGACCAGGTGGCGGACCCACGCAGCGTAGTAAAATAATCTAGTAGTACGCGATCGGAATATATTGAGAAACACTGCTTTAATTTAAGCATAAGAGGAACTGGAAATGGCAGACAAGAGTGTGCTTTGTATGTCCGAACACCCCCATTCCAGGATCGAACACCGTTACTTTTTGAATCCCAATCCAGTACAGTTCAAACGCCATTTCCCAAATGCTCAAGAACCTTGAAATGCAAAGGAATGCAATCCTGATTTTCATCTGGAAATGATGCCATTTAAAATATCCCTTTACATACAAATTTCCGCGTGATTCATTTCGAAACTATTTCTGGTGAGCTAAATGTGTGGTTCGCGAGACGACTTTAATGGGCCCACAACATCCCCTCGAAGCGCAGTGGTATGATCCACAACTACTACATCAATAGGCTGCGGGTACGAATCCAACCAAAGTCGATTCCGTTAGTCCCGTCCCAAGTGTTGGAGGCTTATCTCGGCTCCTCCTCGCCATCTCATCCGCGTAAGAGGTGTTTTACGAAAACCTAGAAGTGGTATACAAGTCGACAGCTTCACAATAAAGAATATAGGCCTGGTGTAATTGACCATTGCAGTCGAACACACCATGAACAGCCTCCCGACGAAATCGCCACTATTCCGGGAAAAGTCATGCTCATTCCATCACACCGAGAGCGCTAGTGTAGGTTATTACCCTTTTTTAAGTTAACATCTAAGTCAGGGTCGGGCAATTATTCTTCTCCGCGGGCCAAATGAGAAGCATAAGATACGTTGGCAGGCCGAGTCAAAAATGTCGCTGCATTCTCCAATTTTATTTAAAGAAGTGATTTACACTGTTAATAAATGCTGCTTAGTGGATTTGTTGTTATTAGGGAATGAGAAAGTGACGGTTAATTACAAAACATATATTTATTTGCCGTCATATCAATGTTAAAAATGATACATTTTGAACTTTCTTCAAGCCCCGCGTTTTTCTGTCAAGACATTGAAATGTAGTTTGGATACGACACAGCTATTGCCTTGGTGTCGCTGCCTTCCGAAAATGTGCAGCTTGGCGAAATAGCCTTGTTGTTGAGCGGGGCTTGTAGTAATTCTGAAATTCGCTCTCCGTTGACCGAGTGTATGTCTTCGTGTTTTTTCATAAGACCAACTTTAATTATACTCCTCAAACACAGCTACCTGCTCGCCACTAGCTACTAAAATGACGGGTTTACCCCCGACTCCAGTAAAAAAATATTTATTGCTCCAAACCTTCGTTTAATTTCAGCTATCGGCTTTCTTTTTTGACATGCCCGTTCATCTTCTATACGGGTGATGATAACTCATAGTAATCACGGGCACTGATCGACTTGTTGTACGAATTATAGGGATTTGGAAACGTACCACGTAAAAATTTGAAGCACCGACCTTGTTATGCGTGATGTAACAATGGCAACAAAGGGGTTTGGTGACTTTTGGTGACTTTAATTGCCACGGCATAATTTGCTACGGTGACTTTATTTTGAATCCGGATTATGCATGTGAAGTACGTAGGCTGCGTAATCGCGGCATATTAATGAACAGGCTTGAAAGTTAACGAATTTTCGGTTCAGTTTATACAGCCTAAGGTTATAGTCCACGTAGCAACTTTAAAAAGTAGGTTTCATGTTTTGAATTTCCTGCAACTTTCCGCTGGCCGCCTTTGCCCCGCGGGCCGCACTTTGTCCTGGTCTGATCTATGCGATCATGTAAAATCATGCCAACTTCTACAATTCAACTCAAAGGCGGAAAGCTTCGAGTGAAATATATTTGACAATATCGATATATTATTCGTTGACGTTTTGTACCCTGAAACACCTAACTAATGCCCAATTGCCGATTACGAAGGATACTGAAGTAAAATCTTGAGGCTATTCTGAAAAGTATTGTACAATGTACACTGTACTGTCATTTACAGGGCCTTTCCAATTGAACTCGGTTGCTATGTCGCCAAACCTCAAATATATCATTGTTACTTGAGTAAAACACCTCGGAGCTGTGAAGAACCCAATTAGGGGGTACGAGATGTAGTCCCTATTATGGAATTATGCGCATACGATATCCAGATCCCAAAATTATGTTGTAAACCAAGAAGAAGTGAAATATGTACTATTTAGGATCATTTATTCAACTCAAAATATTTCTTGACCTTATCCACGATTTCATGTCAAAAGCCTTTTTGATTTTGATCTAAGTACCATCAGAACACCAGAGGGTAAGAAACACTGCATTGCGCATACTGAAAAACTTGCATAAATTTCAACTGTTGTAACCGCAAGGTATGATAGTGTAATGCAAGGGTTCTCAACCCGCGACCCGCAGACGTTTATTTTGCGACCCGCGACATCTTTCATTATGAACGCAATTACTACTGACACGGTAATGTTACATATTAATTTATCTACTTCGCTCTCTTATCGCACCGTCTCTGTTTCGTTTGATTACTCCTTTTTTGATGTGTTCCGGTTTCTTGATATATGCTCCTATGCTCGACTTCAGATTGTTATTATTTTGAATCGGTATTCGGCTCGACTCTGGTTCAAGAGAATCCCGCTGCGTCGAATACTTTTAAATAGTGTTTCACCCACCGCGAATGGTTTGAACAGAAATACGAACAAGGAACGGGGAATTAAACGGCAAAAACTGGGTTTGTAACTCTGCGCGGAACAATGAATTTGCTTTCTCAGATATGAATGGAAAACCGATGTGTTGGATCTGTCGAAGAAGAGTTTTCGTAACGAAGCGTTGAAGCTTAAAATGACATCACGACAGTTTCTTCTGGAATTATACGTATCGCCTGATCTTAGAAAAAAACGTTGCTATAGCTAGGTGTCAAGCCCAGCAATCCATATTTCGAGGCGTTGTTAAAATTGCCGACGACGTTACAGACGCATCGTTCAAAATTGTTTGGAATACCTCCAAAGCAAGAAATCTGCTAGTGAAGGTGTGATTTTAATAAAACTTTAGATGCAGTGCGGATATTCGCTGTTTCCGGAACTTAGCAGCAAGGACAACATCACACGACAAATTTCGAATCTACAGTTGTCTGATTCAACCGTGACAAGAAGAGTAACAGCAATGTCATTCTGCTATGAAACACGTTGTCACGTAGACTACTTTAGCCTAGCATTGGACGAATCCACCGACTTCACAGACATTGCCTAGCTAATCACCTGGGTGAGTTTTTTCAGAGTGGACATAATTGCATAGGAAATGCTTGCAGGGCAAACGTTTGCAGGTGAGGACCAGCGAAAAAACACAACTTGACAAAGCTGACTTCCGTAACTATTGGTGCCGGGCTCTAGCCTTGGAAGGGAAGCAGAAGGGTTGATGGGTTTGCTCAAAAATGACCCCGAACACCATACTTTTTCTAATATCACTAAGAGCTCAAGGTGATAATACGATCTGTAACGAAAAAGTTACCGTAATTTTATACTTGAAACAGAGCGTTCGGTTCTCTGGTGGAAGGGTTTGAAAGCTCATAATACCGACTTGGCAACGAATGCAATGGACCCTCCATGAAGGCATTTACTTGCGCCGTTGGAAGATAATATTCTCACAAAAAACAGCAACTGCAAACTTACGAAAACTGTCCAATAATGCTTTAGAATGCAGAAAAGTGTACTAAATGCCTGTATACGACTGGTGAACAGGCTACCAGCCTACATTTAATAGTAGCCCAAAAATACATGGCAATGATGTTCTGTGGCCCGCAGCGTCTTTTGCTGTTAAAATGCGGCCCTTTCTACTAGTGAAATTGAGAACCCTTGGCGTAGGGGCGTAGTGGTATGATCCATAGCTGCAACACTAATGGGTTGTGGGCTCAAGTCCAACCGAGGGCGACTTTTTAATCCCTTCCAGAGTGTTGGAGGTTTAGTTAGGCTCCTCCTTGCGATCTAATCTGATAGATTGGTGCCTTAAAAACCTGGAAGGGGGCCGCGCTATAATCAGTCGGAAGCTGTAAGGAATCAAAATGTAGAATATCGGGCTGTTATAACTGACCATAGCAGTCGGAAACACCATGAATACCAGAAACAACAACAACCTTCCGATTAAACCACTACCATTCGGGGAGATTTCATACCGATTACATCACAAAGAGGGCGCTAGTGAAGGGTCAGGCCTCCACCAACTTTCAGTAATTTTAAATGAGCATTAAATATACATTATCTCTGTGCAGATTTATTCAACATGTAATTTACAGAATTTTGTCAAACTGTGTCCATTCGCAATTACGACAGGACGTTCTTAACAACACTTGGGGCCGTTGGGATGCTTCAGTCTAGTAGTGTGCAGCATGCATTTGTGGGACCATGAGGTACATGCATTGGTCACATCAAGACGAATAGCGGTTTTGATAAACCATGCCCTCCCTGTGCTTTTTAAAGTGCTCTACCAGAAAAAGCGACAGATATATGTCTCGCGTTAAAATGCGACCCACGAAAGCTAATATATCACTCAGCGAAGAAATGCGAATTTGGATTCGCATGCATCTCACGAAAAGGGATTTTGTTTTAGTTTAATCCGGTACGTGCGAGCGATTCCAATATCTTTCGAATAGCGACAATCTTTACCGGAGGCCACCAAATAACAACATGCATCAACAAAGTACCTCCACCCGAATCTAACTCCCAAAAACTTAATGGATAGTCTTAGCTGCGTGGTATGGATGCGCTAAATTTTCGAACACACAAGTTTCATCAACTTTACCAATAAATCTGATCACGTATATGCAATATATGCAATTACCAGTATTGTTGATCAAATTCATTCATGTATATTTGAAAAATTTCGAGAAATAGGCGACTATAGAACATTTATACACACTGATTTGTCATATGAATAAAACATTCGTATTTATTCCCGAAGCTTTTCGGCTGACCCTCGTCAGGGGAATATCGTCAGCAATAATGCGAGAATTCGAATAACTATGTTCATCAACAATATATATCGCTGATTATGACGTCACACAGAAAATATACAAAGTTAGGAAAACGAGAGAACTGAAGCGTTGGCATGGAGATAGCGAAGCCAAACAAGTTAATGCGCGATTTTCAAATGATACACAAATTCTTTCTGTTGGCATAAACTAGGTTTACTCATAGTGATGATGGTGGACTCAAGAACAGACAAATGAAATAAATTGCGACCCTTAGCCAATACAGAGAACATGTCCTCGTGGTAGTTAGCAGCACATGTATGATTTTCTAGTAAATGTTTGCCAATAGAAGATTTTTGACTCATTGCCTGGTTATGTTCTAGAACAGAGGTCTCAAACTTCAATGTGCTCGCGGGCCATTTCCTAGTTTTTGATGACGCCGCGGGCCGCAGCATCAATAATCGGGATATTCTATGTATAGGTTCCAACTATAGGCCTTATTTGACGGATCCTTGCAGACAGGCATTCCACAAACATCGTGGAAATGTGATTTACTATTGCTTTATTCACGTTTGACACGAAATAAAATCACATTTTCAAATATTTGAATATTTTTTTTTGTACCAGGCATATTTTTTCTAATAATAAGTTATAGATATATTACGAGAGGATGCATCATGACATCGTAAAACTGTTGGGTTATAATAGTGCAGAGTGGACCTTTGACGAGCCACAATTTTATGTAGTATGTTTTAAAATATACTGAAGATTGATCTGATATCAGAGCATTTGAGCGGTGTAGACTAATCCTGGCTTTGATAAAGTCGTGATAAATGTAGGCTATTGTTATTGTCATTGCCAAAGTCAAATTAAATCAGCGTTAGATTTTGCCTTCGATTATTATTGGAACATATCAATAACAACTTGAATATAATAATTATTGAGCCACAGTAATAGCATTGCTTCTTAGCCTTTTTAGCGATCGTGCCCCTTGTGCTTCCAATGAGATTTCTCGTGGCGCCTGTCCATTTTCAACACAATTTCTGATGGTACCTATACTAAAATCAGAAAGCCCATGCACACAAGACTATTTTCCAGTTGAATAAATTGGCCAAGAAAATATTCCACGGCATATAGGCCTAATTCCACAATGCATCGCACACCCAGATGTGGTGCTTCGTACCCCGATGGGGTCAACGGACCCTGGTTAAGAACCCCTGGAACAGAAATGTCCAATAGGCGAATAATTCATTGGTGTTACAGCTGTATAGCGCAGTGTTACCCTTCTCGCCTACGATAATAACATGGACAAAGAGAACAAACAACACCCAGCATGTAACCAACTATACGTCACGCGGGTCATAGAATGCCAATGGTTGCCATACTGACCTGATTAGATAGGCAGCGCAAGCTACGACCTTTTGATATATTACTATTCTCCGTGACAGTTTCATAGATTGTTGCGCCCGTAGGATTAACAAGCCACCGTTTCGATTAACAAGTCTTTGTCTGATTTTAACGTTTGATCCGACTCAACTCGAGTCATTTCTATTTATTCACTCAGTCAATCCAAAACCGAGTAATTTTACAAGAAGGTCGCACCAAACCAAATCACAATTCTAAGTCACGAATCATCAACGGGTCATGTTCTATCGTCATGAACTAGAAATGTGACGTAATAGCTGATCTTCTACCTCATGGTAGCTTTTAAAAGTGATGTGATGCACTTATAGTGAAGTTTGTTGAGATCCCAGTGATTTTTATAGTAGTTCTAGATTGAACTCTAAGCTCTTATATCTAAAAAAACATATATGGCACTTGAATATATTGTTTAATAATTGAAATTCCAAAATGCCTTCGCGGGCCGCATTCAATGCTCTCGCGGGCCGCGTGTTTGAGACCTCTGTTCCAGAACAAGCGGATTGTTATGCTGCGACTTCGAGATATATGATGTGTTCTTTAATTCGGTCCTGCAATCGTTTGGAAGTTCTCCCTACGTACCGACAATCGCAGTGGCACTTTAATTCATAAATGACGTTACTTTGTTGTACAGCCGGGAGAACGTCCCTTCGGACTGCAGGAAACATTGGTATCGTCTGTCAAATCATATATCTCGAAATCGCAGCATAACAATCCGCTTGTTCTAGAACATAACCAGGCAATGAGTCAAAAATCTTCTATTGGCAAACATTTACTAGAAAATCATACATGTGCTGCTAACTACCACGAGGACATGTTCTCTGTATTGGCTAAGGGTCTCAGTTTATTTCATTTGTCTGTTCTTGAGTCCACCATCATCACTATGAGTAAACCTAGTTTATGCCAACAGAAAGAATTTGTGTATCATTTGAAAATCGCGCATTAATTTGTTTGGCTTCGCTATCTCCATGCCAACGCTTCAGTTCTCTCGTTTT
This sequence comes from Botryllus schlosseri, assembly GCF_051294905.1. Classification (NCBI taxonomy): domain Eukaryota; kingdom Metazoa; phylum Chordata; class Ascidiacea; order Stolidobranchia; family Styelidae; genus Botryllus; species Botryllus schlosseri. The sequence goes on from NC_137249.1 coordinate 22,902,018, forward strand.
CCTAACTTTGTATATTTTCTGTGTGACGTCATAATCAGCGATATATATTGTTGCTGAACATTCGAATTCTCGCATTATTGCTGACGATATTCCTCTGACGAGGGTCAGCCGAAAAGCTTCGGGAATAAATATGAATATTTTATTCAAATGTGTTATGAAGTTCTGTACTCCTAAGCGTCTCTTTGATTTATCATAACAGTAAATTTAGCGATTTGCGCATAGTAAGCCATTAGCCACAAAGTGATAGGTTTTGCTTTTGCCGCCACCTAATTCGACTACATTCGTGAATCGCGTGATACCGGACTTGGTTCGTTACGGATATGGTGCGAGTTTGTGTCTGTGAATTTGTCTGTATCAATTAAGGGTAGCAATTAAATTCCTCGGAGAAGTATGGGGGTCTGTGAATCGAATCCTCCCAAACGTTATGTTGATCAGTGATCAGTTGATCACCCTTATATCGGGGACCATAGGGGCATCGTTTTTGAGTGTGGTTTGGGTCTTGCTTAACACAAACACCATGTAGCGCACGTCTTATTTCCCAGTCAACAGGTGTTGTTGAGGGGGAAATAACCTTTCTTAGTCATAGGCCCTCTTAGGGGCTTTTACCCCAAAATTTCCGAAGGGGTTCGCGGAACGAAAAAGATTGAGAAGTACTTCGTACCAATTCGTAAATCAGGATATCGTATCACCAATTATGCCGTCACGGCGGCGTTGTGAACAAGTCACTACCCAAGGGCCGAAAGTCACTGTGAGTCAATGCATTTTACTCGAGTCAAGTAAAGTCACGGAAATTTTCTCGGAAAGTCAAGTAATTTCAAACATTCCGATTTCGTAGCAATTTCAAGTATAAGTAATACTTTCAGTCAAAGTATTGGGTGTTTATACTGAAGGACAGGAGTCTCAAGTATAGTTTTACCCATACGATTCATGTTGAATAAATATATTTACGGTTGTAATGGTATTATAATGGCCGTGATGGCTGTCATTATTCCAACCGCTACGGGCATGCAGAAGCTGCATTGTCCGGGATGTTGCTGCTGATGGAGAGAGAGAAAGAGAGAGAGTCTTTATTTTCATCCAACCAAAATACATAACACATGGCAGTGGTGGTGGTGGTACAGAAAATATGCATGCACAGTATTCGGTATTAGATAGGAATGATCGATAAGACCGTGAAGGTCATCTAGTCTGATCACACCAACATCAAACAGGTACACTTGACTCTAAACAGTCTGGCTGTAAAAATGTTACGGTAGTTAGAAAAATGAAATAGAAAAAAAAATTACACGATGGTGACAAATGATCAATGAAGCAATGTCTGATGGGCGAGGTAGGGCAAAAGTGTAAGTGTAACAACAAGAGGTGATCAAGTAAGGCTTTTTTAAGGCAATTCACGGATATGTGGTGGTAATGCATTCCAGATGATAGGCCCCGAGTAGTCGATAGATCTCTTAGTTAGGTTGCTATTGGGTGGGGGTAAGTAGATATTTCCTTTAGACGAGGATCTCGTGTATAGTGGGAGTGGACATTTTTAGCAGGAATGAAAAAGTCATCAAAAACAGGAGGCTGAATATTGGAAAATATTTGTGAATGACTTTTGATACTTCGAAGCGACACAGTTTGTCAACTTGCAAAATTCGGTGCTTACGGTAGTAAGGCGATAGTTTGGTACGTAAAGGTACTGATGAGATCAGCCGTATCGCACGGTTTTGCAGGGTTCGGATTCTGCGCAAAAATGTTGTGCATGCACTTCCCCATCTTACGATTCCATATTGCAGGTGAGAGTGTAAAAGAGAGAAATAGACGGTTCGTAGTATTGATCTGGAAACCAAAGATTGCAGACGGGTCATTGTTCCCACACACCGAGCTAGTTTTGATATTGTGCATTCAATATGCTGCTTCCAAGACATTTTGGCATCAATGGTGACGGCGAGATATTTTGCTGAGTCACATATGGAGATTTGTTTATGATTGATGTTCAGCGTTGTTCACAGTGAAACTATGATTGGCATTATTTAAAAGGAGCATCTCGGTCTTATCTGCATTCAAACTTAGTTTGTTTGCTTGCAGCCATCTCGATACTTTTTGGAGTTCTCTATTCACAGATGCATGCAAATCATCCACAGTGTTGGAGGTTATGAAGAGGTGAGTATCATCAGCAAATGGGGTTGTGCGGTATAAAGATGCATTAACAATGTCGTTAATATAAATGAGGAAAAAAGTCGGTCCAAGAACTGAGCCTTGTGGCACTCCACAAGTTATATCTATGGTAGTCGTTCTTAATGTTCCCAGTTTAACAAATTGTTTGCGGTTTGCCAGGTAGCTTTCAAGTAGAGTTGTTGCAATACCCCTGATTCCATAGTGTTCTAGTTTGTATCTTAAGATTCTTAAGAATCAACCATATCGAAAACAAATTCTACAATGTACATTATATACTATAGACCTGATAATACAATCATAAGAACCGACAAGAATGTACAAATGGAACTGACCGGTGTAGTCTAAGAGTGCAGGAATTCGCAATTTTGGTGGATTTATATGCAAATTGGAAAATTAATGCATTACTCAGATTTCTATATTAAACACGGGAATATTGATAATCTAATGAGGCGTACCGAACGAACAATTTCAGATTCAGTGAAACAAAGGCATGTGCTCATCAGCGCCATAATTGCCAACTGTTACTATTGGAACAAGATCTCTCGCACCATACTGCAATTCCTCTGGTGAATTCCCGACTATAGTCGACATTTCTTCTTGTGAAAATTCATTACAGGTCCGGATAAATCCAATTACTCTTTCCGTAATGCCTATGTGATATGATTTCCTCGCATCAGATCTTATTCTTCGAGCAATTTCTTTAGCTTCCAGTTTCAAATCGGAGTTCAATAGCAAGGCGATTAACAATTCCCACTGGCTGGACCTTCGTAATAGCCCCGCAAAGGCAATGAAATCTACATTGTGTATTGAATAACGGGCGGTTTCCATGCACTTGGTGTATTTTTCTATATGCACGAAATTCATGCCTCTCTCCATGTTTTCGCGCAAAAATGATATAATTTCCGGCGACCGTCCGAAAATCTTCGTTTTCATTTCGATGAGCTGAATATCACCTTCGTTGTAAATATCCTGAAGGTGCTGACGAAACGAATTCTCAAACTTGTTCGAACACATATATTCTATCAGTGCTTTAAAGTCCGAGCACTTGGCGCTGTATGCATATTCCCAGAATAATATCATGAAGCTGAACGATTTCCCGAAATGTTTAGAATACGTTATTAAACTTTTGATGACGTAGCACAGCCCTACGATTATTGTAAACATTTGTAAGAGTATTGTAGTTGCAAATAACACCGTAAATGTTTCTATCGTTGGAGAATTTCTGATGACACACGAAAACTCGGTTTCGTTCCTTTGATTTATCAGCTCGCTCAGAATACATATGACAACATGCCGTCTTGAATATTTATGTATGACATGAAGCACCATGCAGGAAAAGGTCATCACAGTCAAAAGAAACACGCATCGAAATATATACCAAAAGCAAGCAGTTCTTTTGGAGGGGTTCGAGACTAAAGAAAAACACAATTCACGGACTCTCGCGAGTGATTTCCCAGTTGCTGATTCGAAATTGTCCCTCGGTAATGCTTTCGAACACAATTTAATCATCTCTGAGACGGGCAAATCGATCTCAAGAAATTTCTGTCTAATATCGTCGAACCTTTTAAACTGAATTGCAACATCTTTTATGTCTAACCACAGAGCTGATAATGCGATAATAAGAAACACAATCCCGCTTGTGATCGCAGCATAGCCATTCATATTGAGCAGTCCTTGATTAGCTTCACATAATGATGTAATAAACTCCATTTCAGAGACCGTGAAGTTATACCTCTTGAAATACGCATGCCCCGCAGGAGGCTCAAATGGCTCAGGCTCAATATTTGCGCCAATTGGTTGATATCCAGGAAGGCATTGCAATTCCAATCCACTTAGCGTCAAGGTTATTGGAAAGAAGCTGCATACAATACTTGCAACCAATAGATATCCTCTATGCTTTTCCCAAATTGGATTCAAGTGCAGCTGAACCAGTAAATCCCCAACCAACACTTCTTTAGCACCCATTATATTCATGCTGCTATATATCTAAACGCATATGGTTATGTCATTTACTGAAGCCTGAAAAATGTCGTTGCATTAATTTGGTCTCGCACAAAGTAAAGGTAAAATATGATTCCAAAATCTTTCGTTAAAGTAAGTGGAATAAGATATTCTAGTTATTGTACTTATGTTAAGTTTAGAGATGATTGTGAAATCATCAACTAACTGCACATCATGCATCCTGCTGTCATGCATAGATCATTGGCTCTTTAATGATGTTACATGGAACATACTAGGGCTTCCTTGAACCAATCTCATGGGTTTCCTGGGAGTCAAGATAAACACTCTAAACATACATATGATTTGTGATGATACGAACGCCTTGACCATCATTGGTTGCAGGCATTTAGACCAAATCAGTACTAATATTGCGACTGTCGCGGTGGTATACGTCGTATCAAGATTGGAGTGCGAAATGGAAAACAGAAATGCCAATTCTATCTCCAATATTTCTAAGCTCATTTGTAATTAGTCCAAGTAATTCATGTCTAGGGTTGCGTTTAAATGCAAAATCAATTAAAAACATGGCCCTTATTTAAAACATGTTTTTTATTGTTTTGTTCGGTTGTTTTCTATTCGCCGCGAATCCTTCATTGTGACGTCACATGGGAATAACATTGACATTAGAAAATATAGGGTAAATGTGGCTACTATGTCGAAAAAGGCTCCCAACCCCCGTCTTAAACGAACCATGAATATCTTATAAATATACATCGTGGTGCAGCATTTTTACGTTCGGCGGTCATCCGCGTTAGAACATCCATTCCGTACCAAGGATCTATTGCACCAATGACGATTTCGAGGGTTCCAACCATTCCATGTCGTATGCGTCGACTATATCGGGTGTATATCGCCGTAGGCTCATAGGCTACTACATGTTTTTCGGAAATATTTACACATAATTATGGCATCATTACACAACTTAAAAAACAATCTTTTTTTAAATGACGTTTTCATGAGCATGGTTTAAAACATGCGCTTCAGCTTCGCGACCCCCGGTTGGGAAGCATTGGTATATAGCAGGGGTCGGGAACCTTTTTTGTCCGAAGAGCCTTATTGGCCCTATTTTATTCCATTTTAACTCACAAAGAGCCATACATGTCAATCAAGTGTTGTCACAAATAAAATCCGTGACGTCATGGTAGCACTAATTCGATCTCGCTACATGGGATTCGTCGTGTGCGCCACATTTACTCTGTAAAAACAAACTCTTCCTAATCTTGCTGGTTGCCATATTTAAGAATGCGAAACTCGAGTTACGAGAACTTAAGTTCGTCGTGATGCTCCTTTCAAGTGCGAGAACCAATGATAACATGCGTAGGTGGAGCCAAACGTGGTCTCTGCTGCAGTATATATGGCTACCCACTCTAAGCTGTGATACATCAGTAACGTTGGGTCCGGGTAGGTAAGTAAGCCTGCAGTAGTCGAGACTTCGAGCGGTAAAGGTCCTGCGCGTCTGGCTGTTTCTATCTATATACGAAGTTCACTCTTACGTTAATCAAAGCTGTATTCTTCACGAGTATCAGAGTACGAATGGAACACGAGGTCCCATGAAACTAGTCATGCATGTTAGCGTACACACACACGCTTGCGCGTTGGCATGTATCTACTAGCTACCACTGCATCTCCCCCAAAGCGTGTGGAGAGCATATTAAATTTCAACAAAACAAATCACTTCCTACAACATGCAGAAAGGGCGAACTTAGCCTAACTAATACAGTGGGGGTAGACTGCCCCATGTATTCAACAGGTCCGGGGATTATTCTGCCCCTTGAATGGATCCTGTCTCCTAAGAAACAGTTAAGTTAGCATTCTTCAATGAGTCTCTGAGGTCGTCTGCGAAGTCTCGAAGATCTGCGCGGGTTTGCATCAGGAACGTTAGTTGAAGATTGAGGTTGTTGAAGAGGTTTCAGTAGAGTCACCCGAAGAGGTGTTTCGGTGTCTTCAATCGGATCTAATGAGTTATCGATGTCATCTGGCAAGTGGTCTTCAGAGTTTCCAGGTGAATGATAATTTCGAAGGTGTCTTCTATTGCGTCTCATTTTTCCTTGGTCGGTTTCTACGACGATTGATCTTGGAGCGTCATGCATTTCTTTCACTGTTGCTCGCTTTCGGCAGTCGGGAATGTATACGTTATCGCCAACTTCAAAGCTGTCGCTTTCGACCACGCGATGTCGTTTGTTGTAGTCTTTGGACATCTTCTTCCTATATTCTCTCTCCTTCCTTTGAAGAGTAGATTTGTCGATCGTCTCAGGAAGCAAACGATCTGGGTGGCACGGAACAAGTGTTTTTAGGCGGCGTCCCATGCTCAGCTGCGCTGGAGAAAATCCATTATGCAGCGGAGTATTTCGGTAATTCATCAGAGCGAGGAGGAAGTCGTCGCTCTTTGCCATCAGCCCCTGAAGGGAGGATACCGTTTTTTCAGCTAACCCGTTACTTTGAGGAAATCGAGGCGACGAGGTAATGTGGCTGAAGTTCCAGGCTTTACAGAATTGCTGGAACTCTTTCGAAACGTACAGCGGAGCGTTGTCGGTCATCAGCACATCACAAATACCTCTACGGCTGAAAACTTTCTTGAATTCTGTTATAGTCTGTGCAGAATTGATGTTGTGGTTAACACGGGAGACTTCAATATCCCTTGAATAGTAATCCACAACAAGCATATAGTAATTGTTTCCAAATTTGAAAAAGTCAGATGCTATGCGAGACCATGGTCTTTCCGGAAAGTCAGTCGAGATCATTGGTTCTACGCGATCACGTCGTTGTTCTAAGCAGCGATCGCAGTTTCTCACGATTCTCTCAATGTCAGTTGAGGATCCGGGCCACCAACAAGTTTGCGAGGCAAGCTGTCTCGTTTTGGTCACGCCTAAGTGACCGTCATGAAGGTGCGTCAATGCATCTTCTCTCAAAGTTTGGGGAATTACGAGTCTATCTCCCTTGAGTAATACGTCATCGTGTACTGTCAGTACACCGCGTTCGTTCCAGTATGGGCGTACTGGACCATACAATGTCTTTTTCGTTTTGGGCCAACCATTGCGGATGTAGCCCATAACAGTTGACAAGGTCGCGTCTTTTCGAGTCTCGTCTCGAATTTGATCTAGTCTGTCATTGGTCGGAGCCAAGTCTGTGAACAGTCTATTGATGTGATATTCAGTCTGTTCGCGCAGGTCGTCAGCATCAGCGAAGTCTGGCAGCGGACTACGACTAAGAGCATCTGCGGAATACATTAGTTTCCCAGGAGTATGACTGATTTTGAAGTCATATTTCATTAGTCGCATACGGAATCTTTGGATCCGAAGCGGAAGCTCGTCCAATGATTTTGTGGAGAGGAGCGGAACCAGAGGCTTATGGTCAGTTTCTACTCGAAACCCTTTCATACCTAGTAACAGATCTCTCCAACGTTCAATAGCCCATGTAGTTGCCAATGCCTCCTTTTCGATTTGAGCATAGCGTCGTTCTGTGTCATTCATTGACCTACTGGCATATGCAACGGGTCGAAAAATATCATCATCTTGCTTTTGCATTAACACGGCTCCTAAGCCATAGCTGCTTGCGTCTGCGGAAACTAAGGTTTCTCTATTCGGGTCATACAAGGCCAGGATTACCGTAGAGGTGAGATCAGTTTTCACTTTTTCAAACGCCTCTTTCTGTTTGGGTCCCCAGAGCCATGCATTTTTCTTAGACAGCAGTTCTCTCAAAGGTTGAGTAGTTTCAGCCAAATGGGGAGTGAATTTCATTAACTGATTTGCCATGCCGAGGAATCTTCTCAGTTGGGCTATATCTTGGGGAGGTGGAAAACCGGTGATGGCCGTGACCTTTTTCTGGTCTTTAGTGATACCATCTTGGCTAACGACTTGGCCCAAGTAATCAATCTTAGTTGCATGAAATACACATTTATTAGCATTTAGGGTCACGCCTGATGCTTTCAGCTTGTCAAGGACTGTTGTCAGAGTCTGATTGTAAGTTTCCGGCTGACATGATATGACGATGTCATCGACGTGACATGTCACATGTGGGATTCCAGCTAGTACTTTTCCCATACATTTTGAAATATTTCTGGCGCAGAACTAATGCCATATGGGAGTCTCTTGTACATAAAACGACCAATGGGAGTAATAAAGGTTGTCAACTTACGGCATTCTGGAGTCAGTTCGATTTGGTGGAATCCACAATTTGCATCCAACTTAGCGAATAGAGATCCTTTCGATATCTGGCCCAAAGAATTTTCGACAGTGGGCATGGGATATAGTTCTCTTTTAACTGCTTCGTTGAGCTTTGATAAATCCACACAAAGTCGTATGTTTCCATCTTTCTTGGCTGCAACCACTATGGGAGCACACCAATCCGTCGGTTCGTCGACCGGTTCTATAATTCCCAAGTCTTTCAGCTTTGCAATCTCTTCAGTCAATTTGCCTATTAACGGTATTGCAACTCTTCTCGGCGTATTCAGGCAAAATGGTTTGGCATCTTTCTTCAGTTTGATAGTGTATTGGTAATCTTTGAGTCGACCAACACCTGTGAATAGATCTGGATATGCCAACATAACGTCATCCTTGTCACGCAATGATATTGTATTACAGTCAGCTTTTGCCGTTGCGTTCAGATGTTCGATCCGAACCTTGCTTGTATTGATAACTCCAAGTTTGTAAACCCCCGGGCATCCAAGAAGTAAATTTGTAGCGTCGCGTACAATGTAGACTTTCTCAGAAAAGGTTTTCTCTTGTGCGGAAATTGTCATTTCCACCACCCCTAGAGTTGTCATGTCACGCCCATCAGCGCTACGAAGTATTGTTCTAGTAGGCTGTAAGGTGCCATACTCTTCTTTGTACATGCGTTCCGGCATCACTGAGACTTCTGCTCCAGTGTCTAGCATCCATGAGAACGTTTCACGTCCGACTCGCATGTCTTTCATGAATCTGAAGTTGTCAACATCTGGAACTGAATTTACAGCACCACAGAAGACTACGTCTGCGTTGTTCTCACGGGAGATTTGTACGGATTGTACTGAGTGAACGGAATCCGGGTCAGCTTCAACAGCACGAACTGATTTCGTGAAGCATTGAGTCGGATAGTGTCCAACTTTCTTGCATTTCGGGCACTTGCTTTTAGCTGCTGGGCAGTACTTCTTCCCAAACTGATGCTTTTCGCCACACCATTTGCATTTATAAAGCTTCTTCGGTTCGTCATGAGCTTGAGGTTTGGGATTCCGTTTTGATACTGCGCCAACTGTTAACAAACTCGCTTGCTGGTCAGCGTCCGCCAGTCTGTCTTCTCTCTCCGTCATTATATCAATGACCATTTGCAACGAGAGTTCGTCATGCTTCACGGCATACGTTCTGTCAAGTATGACGGAATCGTTGGTCGATGCTAAGAGTTTGTCTCTAATTAAGTTTTCCCGTTCGTCGTCGCGATAATCGCATTCGCATGCCATTTTGGTCACTTCTTCGACCCAAGAGACAAGTGGCTGGTTTTTCCCTCGATGTAGGCGAGTGATGAAGCGTACTCTATTCCTGACTCTATCGTCACGCTTACGAAGTTGGAAGTGTTCGTCGAACTTCCGCATTATTACATCATAGTGCTCGTCATCCTCAGCTTCTCTAGCTTCAACGCCATCTGCTTCAGCGACGGCAGGCGCGAAGGTGAATCTGTCATATATTGCAAGAGCCTTACTGCCGATGTTGGAAAGTAAAATGTTGCCTTTAACGCGTCCTGGTTTCTCGAAAGATTCGGTGCCCTTGAGGTGAAATTCAAATTCCCTCCTCCATCGGCGCCATTCTTCGAAGTGGTTTGCTCCGGCCGTGAGCGTTAACGGACCAGGCGCTGTACATTTCGCCATTTTACTTAGATCTCAGCGGATTCTTGCTCGATAATAGAATGCTAGCCAGCGCTGCCACCATGCAGTAGTCGAGACTTCGAGCGGTAAAGGTCCTGCGCGTCTGGCTGTTTCTATCTATATACGAAGTTCACTCTTACGTTAATCAAAGCTGTATTCTTCACAAGTATCAGAGTACGAATGGAACACGAGGTCCCATGAAACTAGTCATGCATGTTAGCGTACACACACACGCTTGCGCGTTGGCATGTATCTACTAGCTACCACTGCAAAGCCAGTATCTCACCTGCCGTCAAGATGAGTGAACGAAAACTGGGGCACCTTCAGCTACTATTGGTATTTTCTATCGATGTTCATGCATGACAGGATTTTGAATACTTTTGTCCCAAAATCACACAATTTGCATATTTATTGTTCGGAAATAAAGCGCGAATCGAGAGGTACGATACAAACAGGCCAAGCGTCATCATTGATAATGCAATTCATCGCGAATAGCCTAGATTTTATAATAACTGATATTATTCGAATCTCACTGTCGCACTGATTCCGAAAATATAAATACTGATCGAATTCTCAATTTTCAAAGTGTTCGGCGGTAACATAACGTTGCGCTACACGCCTACATTTTACGTCGGTACTAGAGAGCTGCTTACCAATCAAGAACTTCATGGATACTGGATAGCTATGACATTGTTTGTAATTCGAGTTTGTCATTGTGAATGTAGCGTCCGTGGTAGTTCATTTCGCGCCGTAGATCAGGAAGATAACGTGTTGAAAACAGCGTTGTCATATGGGCGTCGTCATGTCTGATATTCCCTTTAATCAATCAACGTATAATGTGCAATCCATGATTTCGAGTCGGGTACATCGAATTCGCGATTGATATTCGTCACCGGCGAGACAGTAACTTAAATTTGAGGATTTCGAAGAGGAGGTCCGTCCCTAAACCTGACGACAGCATTATCTTTACCTCTCAAAGACATGTTTAAACTGCCACAAGAATAATTATTCTAGCCGTGATAAAAATTTACTAACAAATTGTTGTAATATTGATCAATTCAATACAAAAATAAATATTTGGCAAAGAGCCAAATCTTATACCCAAAAGAGCCATAGATGGCTCGCGAGCCATAGGTTCCCGACCACTGGTATATAGACTACTATGCGAATCACGTGATATGGATTCCTGCATAATCTTGATGTGCGGTAACAGTCGGATATATATCAGATTTCCATATAGTTTATGCACTGTCTAGCGCTGGCCCGCATAATGCTGACGGCCTATAATTTCAAGAAGCGTAGCGATACTTGTTGATACAAGTTAACTTGAACCTTTAGACACATCTTGATTTATCATATTGAAATCTTCATAAATTTATAGGTGTGTCAAAGTGACTCGTGAGTACAGTTCGAGAAGCACTGGCTTATATGCTCTCTGTGCGATGCCGTTTGTTCAGGAAAGAAATCAAATTCCAATCTTGAGTCAGTGTCGTACACGTGATGCGAGTGATGTTCGCTGATTAATGTGGGGTCTTTTCTCATATCGCGATTATCACATTATTACTCAAGTGCAGGAGCGTTGGGATTTTCTTCGATATCGATGAACTTTGTGTTTAGCGTTATGTCATAAGGTTCATTCATCTTCCAGCTACTTGAGGATAGTATATCAATAGCATTGCTCTGCAATAATCCATTTTAACTACGATCGATACTAATCGGCCTGTACAATTACGTCATCACTCCAACAAATTGTTGCGAGACAGAGGGTCTCCGATACTGTCGGATGGTTTATGCCAGTGGTTCTCAACAGGTGTGCCGCGGTACATTAGCGTGGCGATTGGACAGCTCAGGATGCCGCGAGAAAATGTTAAAAAACAAGGTCGCCGTATACCAAAAATTAGGGAATCCAAATTCTGAGTGTGACATATTCGGCGCTCCTATTATTTTTACCCGCTCAAGGCGCACAATGTACAGTGCAATGCAATCAACAGCTATCAGGATGTCGAAACGACTTAGCACGGTCTCTCAATCTGGCATCCTCCACAGCCTGATGCCAGTGTTTGATCTTTATCGTTCTTTTTAGGCTTCCTTGCTCTTTTCATCTTCTTCCTTGGATTGGTCCTTGATCGGATGTTTCTCTGGGCTTTTTATTGTTAAGACGCTGTGAGCACAGCGATATCGGGGAGTAGAATCTCAGAGAAACTTCCGACGCTACGGAACTTACCAAGAATCAAATCGGGGCCTTCGCCGTCGATGGTGGTGGTAAGCTAACTCGCCCACATGTAGCAGCATTTGGGAAGGGCGATTGGGTCGTGAAGTTGAGGTTTGGCCGAAAGCGTTGACGTTTTCCTAGTCAACCCAATCAGAGCCGGGGCTGAATAGTGACATGGGGTAGGTTGGTCAACTTTTCCTGTTTCTATTTTTAGTTATCCTCTTGCCGGCGCGCCACGAGGTCGAAAAGGTTGAGAACAGGGCGGCCAAGTACGACATTTCATTGTAATTTCGATAAACAACATAGTTACCACACTATTGGTATTTCGTCTATTAGTATACTGGTACTTGAAAATGCGACCAGAAACTGAGAGGAAAATTAGTATACTATGAATGCAGACCATTCGGTATTACCAAGCAGAGTTGTAAAATGACGGGGTTAACAACACTTTAACTAGAAACTGAACCGTCAACACAATGACCTGGACTCAGACTCGAGTCGTAACACTATGACCCGAACTCGACCCTGCTCGCCGACTTGACACGGTGGTTAATTGAAAATAACTCGACCTGACTCTAGTGAAAACTATAAAAGTGAGATTGACTTGTGCCTCGGAACATTGTGACTTGGTTACAACCCTGTTCTAGATGAAATACGTCACATTTTGATATCAACAGATAATAGCGGCTTTAGATCGGCAAATATATATTATATCAGTGATATCGGAATCGATTCCAAATTCGTATATCGGTCAAATTCTAATCGTAACAATGACATATGTGAAAATCGGCCAGATGAATTACAAATCTGAAACCTGGTAATTACTAAATCTAAAACTATAGTCCGAACTCTCTACTACACTTCATCTATTTTCCACCATGTGCTTCATGCTCTATTCATAATAATTAATATATCATATTATGCTATCGTCTGTCACATAAGACGATATCGGCCGCATCAAGATGGGAAGATTCCGTATTGTGAATGGGGCGCGTATAGCCTACTGCTAGCAATCAGTTAGCGGAATAGTTCGATGAGAGTCGAATTTAGGGCAGATGGCTACAAGCCAGATGTGTCACACTCAAGTAGTGTCGTGGACGGATTGAAACCTTTTGATCGCTTGCAGACCGGGCCAGTCAACTGAATTCAAAACTTTTACCGTCATGCCCTTGTTTTTCACTGGATTTGCATTGAGGAAAATGCGATGATTGGTCGATTTAATGCAGTTATAATAAACCGCTAAAACGGTCACTCTAACGACGATATATTTCTATATGCTCCCTTTGCTTTAGTCGCGTGAGGCGTTGGTCCTGCTTAGGCGTTGTGACGAATATATGAGATTTAACTGGAAATGCGGACATTGGAATTCGTACATTACTATTAAATAGTCATTCGTGTTGTAACATGCATGCAACAGTTTCACATTGGCGTTTCCCCTTTCTTGGAATAACTATTCTGTGTACATTTTCACAGGAAACTCTGTATTCATTGCGCACTTTTATGCCATATCGGAATTTGTTGTCAATGGCACCGACTTGTTCCTAATGGTGACTTTACAGCAGGGGCGGGCAACTTCTCGAGTCGGCGGGCCGGATATAGGAAAATTAAGTACTTGGCGGGCCGGATTGCTGAATCGATACACTATTCGCCCATTTATCCACATTCCACATATACAAGAAATAAATCCCATTTAATGAATACATTTTAACGACAGTAATGTCACTTCAAAGCCAACTCCCGCCGATAATGACGAAGACAATCTGGATTTGAGAAAAGCATTGTCATACAGGCGCCGCCATGTCTGCTTTTATCTGATCAATCAACACACGGTGCAATCCTCAATTAAGATTTCAAGGAGTTCGATAACCCCGGTTCCCCTAATTTACCATCACATATATTCGTTAGAGTTGAGTAGGTGACGAGATAGCATCGTTGTTCAACTGTGTGGCCTGAGAAATCTCGATAATGAATTCATGCGGTCCGCGACCTCTACGAAATTTGAAAAGTGGCCGCGACCCGTTTTGAGTTGGCGACCCCTGGTATAAGCAGTGTTTTCGTCTTACAAAAGCCTAGAAGTGTGCCGTGCTACAAGTCGGCGGTTACAGAATGAAAAATAAAAAATATCTGCCTGGTGTAATTGACCATTGTAGTCGACAAACACCATGATTACCACAAACGAAATTAGGGTTGAGTACATCGCAAATGCCGATAATGCAAGTCTTCTCGCTTCGTCGAACTAACGCGTAAGCTCCACTCTAGCACGCTGCGCATATACGTACATAATAACATGCACATGCAGTCACTAAAATTTGACGTTGTAAGCAAGTAGTGGGAAATCTCGGCAGACTAGGGCCGCGGGCCACATTATCATGTAAAACGGAAAACTGTCCGCGGGCCGGATCCGGCCCGCGGGCCGTATGTTGCCCACCCCTGCTTTACAGACTGACAACGCAACACTGCCGCCCGATGGTTATCGGGAGGCCTATAAATATGTTCGACGTTTTCCGTCTTCAGTGATTATTTACGTGAAAACATTTGTAGAAGAATTTCAACTCTTTTCGGAAATGTTCTGGATAATATATGCCTTGGTAATTTTCCATTTACTCAGAATTGCTTCGTGGGTCGGGTGCAATCGTGTGGCTGGTAGGATGCGGCTTGGGCCGTATGTTGTTTGACACGCCTGGCATATAGGCGATTGTGTATGCCAAAGGTTCTCAACCTGGGTGGCGTGAAACATCTGAAGGGGGCGCGAAGAAGCGGTCACCTCAAAAAAATTTTCGGTTTACCTCCCATGCACGCGTCTTTCTCTCTATATATACCCAATTTCATATATTTTTATTCTCTCATCAACATTCATAACCGTCCATACCACCAAACAATCTGCTGGGGTTGCTAGCATCGCAGTTGGATTTTGTGATATGACGATAAGGGGGGCGCGAAATTTTTCACTATCAAAAATGGGGGCGTGTCTATAAAAAGGTTGAGAACCACTGGTGTATGCAGTTATGTGTATGTGTGAGCGGTACAACGCCCTTTTGAAATCACGATTAATTTATAAATTCGCATCTTTATTAACAACATATAGTAACTCAACCTGTACTTCTTCAACGCCTTGAAAAATACTATGATTTCAATATTCGCGGTTTTATTATTTTTCGTCATGCCTCGTTTGTTTCTAAAATTCGATTTGATTTGACTTGATTTTAATTTTACGTGGCTCGACTTGACTTGACTCGAGTCAAACAGTGCAATGACTCGATATGACTTCTGACTCGGATGTAGTGACTTACTTGTTCCCAGCACTGATACGCGCACGCATCGCATGTGCAAATGAACTCGACTGCAATGCTCATTTGGCATGCGCGTGTATTCATATCTCTTCTGTCAATCCAACGCCCAGCAGGATCGTCGTAGTACATGACACCATAGAGGTTGAAATAGTGCACGCAGAGCCTGTGCGGGGGTGTATTTATTATTGTGCTTAGTATTGTTCAGATCAAGATTCAAATTCAGGGTGAAAGCAATCAGTGCGATGATGTCCTGACCCGATAACTACTCATCAGGCTTCTAAAATTGCATTGAGCATTTCGCGGTTCAGTGGGCGTGATAATTGGTGTTCGCTATCATGACAGCTTGAGCAGTAATATTGGGTTATTCTTATTAGGTTTGATTAGCATATTTGTATGATCACCACCCTTGCAATTGCACACAGGCTTTTCGGAATCTCATTTTATTTGGAATGAGGTTCCTTTGAGAAGCTGTGTTCTCTGCCCTCGTCTAATACCAAGGACACGGGAGTTGAACAAGACTTCCGCTGTGCTGTCTCCGAAATTCAAGCAGTACTAACAATCTTACCGATGTTCGTATATACATAGTAATTATAATACATTTACTCAAAACTCATTTCAGTAATACCATTAAGTAAAGTCGGGAGTGGCGCAAGAAAAAAAATCATTACTAGAGGGAGTCATGGTAGTAAAAAGTTTGGGAACCACTCATACAAACAGAGGGATCGGCTGGTTTGGAGAGAACTATCATTTTTTCTGTTCACATTAGCAAACGCGTGTGTTCATCGCTAAAATTGCAAGCTGGTGATACTTGCGCACGCTCCATCACGCGGTTCTGTGATTCGTCCTGTGTAGTCTGTAATATGACTGACATTTCCTCATCTGATAATTCGTCACAGCTTCGAATAAATTCAGTTACTCTTTCGGCGATATTGGCGTGGTATGACTTCATTACATCTGATTTCATTTTACTAGCCTTTATTTTATCCTTCGATCTCAGATCGGAGTTCAGTATCAATTCGATCAACAAGTCCCATTGATTGGATCTTTGTAGCTTTATAGCGAATGTAATGAATTCCGCATCGTGTATTGAATACTGAGCGGCTTCCATGCATTTGGAGTATTTCTCGCAGTCGATATAAGTTGTGCACTTCTCCATGTGTCTGCACAAAAATGAAATAATTTCCGGCGCTTGTCCGAAAATTGCCGCTTTCATTTTGATAAACTGGAAATCTTCTTCGTCGTAAATCTTTTGAATCTGCTTGCAAAACGCATTTTCGAATTCATTCGAACACAGATACCTTATTAGTGTCTTGAAGTCTGAACACTTAACATCGAACGTATATTCCCAGAACAACATCATAAAACTAAACAACTTCACGAAATGTTTAGAAGGTGTCAACGAACATTCGATGACGTAGCATAGGCCAGTGATAATTGCAGCCATCTGTAAGATTATCGAAGCTGCAAATAACACTGTGAATGTTTCAATAGTTTGGGAATTCTTGATGACGCACGAAAAATCAGTCACTGGTCCTGCACTAAACATCGACTCGTTCATATGACATGTGATAACACGAGTTAGTGAATATCTGTGGATAAAATAGAGTAAAATGCAACCACCAGCCATCGTCATTAAGAGATATATGCATCGGAGTACATACCAATAATAAACCATTTTCTTAGGAGGGTTGGTTGTTACAGAGTAGCACAGTTCACGCACTCTCGCGAATGATTTTTCATTTGCTAGATTCAAATTGCTTTTTGTCATTGAACATAATTCAATGATTTCCGCGGTGGGCAAATCTATCTGAAGAAATTTCCGTCGCACGGCGTCGAACATTTTAAACTGAAGCGCAACATCTTTGATATCAAGCCACGAAGCCGACGAGGCAATAAGTACAAACACAATGCATAATGTGAACGTAGCATATCCATTCACACTGAACATTCCTTGATTAGCTTCACATAACGCGTTGATATACTCCATTTCAGGTACCGTTAAGTCCACTCTCTGGTAATACTGAGACTTAAAACGTACCGACGCGTGTTCCGGTGGATCTCCAGGAAGGCATCGCAGTTCCAATCCATTGAGTGTTAAGGTAATCGGGAAAAGGCTGCATACGATACTTGCAACCATCATGTAGCCCAGGGGTGGGCAACATACGGCCCGCGGGCCGGATCCGGCCCGCGAAGGGATTTTGACCGGCCCGCGAAGGGATTTTGACCGGCCCGCGGACAGTTTTCCGTCTTATATGATAATGTGGCCCGCGGCTACAGTCTGCCCGCTACTTGCTTACTACGTCAAATTTTAGTGACTGTGTGTTATTATACACATGTATACGCATTGCGCAGCGTGCGAGAGTGGAGTAAGCTCGTCGAAGCGGGAAGACTTGCATTATCGGCATTTGCTATGTACTCAACCCTAATATCGTTTGTTGTAATCATGGTGTTTGTCGACTACAATGGTCATTTACACCAGGTCGATATTTCTTATTTTTGATTCATAGCCGCTGACTTGTAGCACGGCACACTTCTACGCTGTTGTAAGACACCGCTTATGCCAGGGGTCGCCAACTCAAAACGGGTCGTGGGCCACTTTTCAAATGTCATAGAAGCCGCGGTCCGCATGAATTCCATATCGAGATAAAATAGGCCACACAGTTGAACAACGACGCTATATCTCGTCACCTACTCAGCCCTAATGAATATATATCTTGGTACCGGGCTTATCGAAGGCCTTGAAATCTTAATTAGTGATTGGACCGTGTGTTCATTGATCAGAGAGGAGCAGACATTGCGGCGCCTGTATGACAATGTTGTTCTCAATCCACATTGTATTCGTCATTACCGGCGAGAAATGGCTATGAAGTGACATTGATGTCGTTAAAATACATTCATTAAGTACGATTTACACCTTGTATATGTGCATAAATGGGCGAAAAATCGATTCAGCGATCCGGCCCGCCAAGTACTTAATTTTCCTATATCCGGCCCGCCGACTGGAGAAGTTGCCCGCCCCTGATGTAGCCTCTATATTTTTCCCAGATTGGATTCAGGTGCAGTTTAATCAGCAAGTCTCTGATCAAGACATCCTTAGCATGAAGCAAATTCATGCCACTATTGTCTCAGTAGGCCTACATAAATAAGTCCAAGTTGTAATATATACCTATAATTATAAGAGGAATCATGTATCCAGTCACAGGTGCGTTTTTGTATTGCCAACTTGCAAAGTGGGTCTCGATTAACTCCGTACGTTGTTGAATTCGCATTTTCGCGTGAACGTCATTTGTGACCTGAGTGTTAATACTCTGTTCTTTTATTTATTCGTTATTCCATATGACCTTCAAACTGTGCATTTCATTCACGGTGGTGCATATAGGCTTTCAGGCGGCAAGCACCAAATACATTTGTTACATAAACAGCAACAGCAATAATAACAGGAAACCGGGTCTTCGATGATATATAGCAGTGGTTCCCAAACTTTTTCAGTGTCAGGGGCAAATTGAGAATTTCAGACCACGGTCGGGGCCGCACGAATACCAGGGCAATTAAACGGACCCAAATGTCATCAAAATATGAAAATTGGCATTTTTCCGATCAATCACTTGAAGCCATTGGCCATTGTTTTATGATCATTGTGTTGCTGCGCTCCCATTGTTCAGAACAGTCGACCTTTGGAGGCTATTTCGGAGTATAGTTTTATTGCTCAGGCGAGATTCTAATTTGCATTTTTGGAATCAGTGCGAAACTAGATTTCGATAAATACCGGACCTATCAAATTATGCGGACGCATCGGTCGTGAGCTATAGGACTACCAATTATGCTGCTTTCGGGGCGATTTAGTGAGTCAGGTTTTATCGCCTAGACGCGCGAAGCGCTAAAATTTTCTGTAATTCATGATTGAATCGGTCAATATGATCGGGAATTGCATATATATTGCCCTCAATTTTTATCCTTTCTCTGCTCACGTAATCAGTTTTACAGGTAGAGCCGAGGGAAGTGTGTTTGAAAAGGTAGGGCCCCTCAATAATAACATCTTCGGACGTAGCCTATATACCCGTTGGCAGGAACGAAACAGCACTTCGTCAGCTCCCCCCAAAAAAATAGTAAACTTGGGTTTTGGGCTTCCTTAGGGTGATAAACCTATCCCTATCACCTTGTTCGTTTTTCCTAGGAAACTATAGTTGTACTGTTAAGTGAGCCAGCGCGAAGAGCGAAAATTTTCGATAATTCATGATAAAATCGGTCAATATGATCGAGAACTGCATATATATTGCTATCAATTTCTTGTCCTCGCTGCTCACGTAATCAGATTAACCGGTAGAGCTGAGTGAGGTGTCATGGAAACTGTAGGGTCCATTAGTATGATTCCGTAACATGTTATTTCGTGACCTCCTGTCTGCTATATCAAAAAAATATAGAATCGCCCAAACAGGCTTCTAAACTAAGACGCACACGATTTCAAATTGGTATTTCGTCACTGGAATATAATTTTTCCCTGCAAGATGGTATTTGTCTCGTGAGGTTAAGATTGTATATATAACGACGTTTTCGGTCAGCATAAGGGCAGTCCTGTTCGACCAAGGTTTTCTCGCTCGCCGATATGCCCAATTCCCATTTCTATAAATCTTGCGCATTTTTACTTGGGATGAGTACCCAAAAATCAAGATATTTGGCAGCATGAAATCACGCCTACAGCAAAAAACAATTGAACAAGATGCATAAATTTTCCAATAATTTATGCTAATTCACGAAATAATTTTGAGCCCCGTTCGAGCTCCTCCCCCCCCTTCATTGGGGGTTTGGCGTGCGGCAGTTACAGTCCTGTCTTTACCTATATCTATAGCTACTGCTCGTTCAACTGGACGTGACGATAGCAGTCTCCTCATGACTTTCCTGCAATCTTAATTCAAAACTCCAGACTCCAAGCCAAGGTAGTGTATTTTATAAATATAAATTTAATTTTTTGTCGTAACTCGATTTCCTAATATTTTCGGGGGCCGCGCTTGGGAATCACTGATACATAGGCCTCTAACCGTATCAATAGTCTCAGTCAAAAATAGTCTGACATTGGGCTGATAGAGTGACGAAGACAAATTATACCTAAAACTGACATCCTGTAATCGTATGTTATCAAGTTTGTATTCAAGCCTAGTAAGATGGATGGCTCATATACAATATACATTAGGGCTCTTCAAAAATGACCTTTTTTCTCAAATCGTACTGGCTACTTGATAAAATTGTTAGATTACCTAATTTAAGCCTACACACAAAATTTGGGTCAATTCCAGGCAGTAACCGCTTTGCTACAGGAGAAGAAAGTTTATATTTATTATACAAAAATAAATGATAAAAAATTTGAAAATTTTCTGTTCACCCCATGACTGTATTAGGTTGTCTATAGAAACAATGCTCACCAAATTTAGTTCAATTCCAACCAGTGGAAGCGGAGTTATTGCCGTCGAAAAATTTGGATTTGAATAAAATAGTATTCACGTTGACCGATTCTCTGTTTATTTATTATAATTGTGCTCACCGTAAATACTATTTCATTAAAATCCAAATTTTTCGACGGCAATAACTCCGCTTACACTTGTTGGAATTGAGCCGAATTTAGTGAACATCGTTTCTATACACAGACTAACACTTTCATGGGGTGAACAGAAAATTTTCAAATTTTTCATCATTTATTTTTATATAATAAATATAAACTTTCTTCTCCTGTAGCAAAGCGGTTACTGGCTGGAATTAAACCAAATTTTGTGTGTAGGCTTAAATTAGGTAACGTAACAATTTTATCAAGTAGCCAGGACGATTTGAGAAAAAAGTCATTTTTGAAGAGCCCTAATATACATACTGCTATCCACAAAAAGTCTCCACGTTTGTTGTATTTGTTTATTGTTGGAGCCGAATTTGTCTCTCTTATAACGTCACTAATTGTGCGTTGTTCGTCGTTCGGGAGTCTGTGTACTTGTCCACTTATTTATCTACAGTCGACTCCGCTCAATTCAGATACCGGATAATTCGGATAACTGCTTTATTCGGCCAATATGCTCGGAACAAAAATGTTGCACAAAATTGCACAGATCGGGACAATTCTCAGCTTATTTCGAACAAAAGGTTGAAAATTCGTGTGCCATTATGTTATGACACAAAGATTCCTACGTTCGTTCTAACACACTACTACAACGAATGGTCCATGCACAAAAAATCCACAACGAACTCCTATAGGGCCGTGTTACCGTCATAGTCGCTTTTATATCGGTACAATTGTGTCCATCTTGTAAAACAGAACGGCACAGGAAAGTCCGCTCTCAAAAGTGAAACGTATATATGTGTGTGTTTACACTGTTACACGGTAATACAGCATTCAGTATTTGTTGAATCGCGCTGTTTGTATGATCAATGTCAATTAGGCTACTGCAGCATAGCGCAAATGCAATTCATTTATTACCAAATAAAACAATATTTTATGAAGGACACTGAAGTAATATTTTGACGCAAATCCGAAAATGATTGTATACAATTCCTTTTCGTGTAAATTCGGTTACAATAACATAAAGACAACACATTCCATGATTACTTCAAATGAAATGGCGTTTCACATGATACGACAACTCGTATAAGGGCCATTGCCAACCTGGAGAACAAAAGTTGGAACCACCACATTACCAAATCTTCTGAAATTTGGCACTTGCATAGATGAGTTGATTTCGAACACAATAAAGTTTATTTGAGGAGAATTGAACTCCGAGGTTACAAGTTACGTCATTTTGAAAATTGACTAATTTCTGCTCAATTCTGATCTGCATCATTCAGGTTTTATCAATGTAAAATTCGCAAAGGTGTAAACATATGCTGGATTACAGTTGAGATTTGGCACTCGGCATTATGAGTAGCTAGTCTATTGGTCTATATTCCCATGTGGTATTAAATGCCATGCGGTGTAGTGTTGCAGGTTAAATTGAGGCGAAATGTGATCGATGGTCTGAAATCTGTCAAGCGTTACACAATTTAGAATGCGAATTGTTTCAAACCTTATAAAAATATTCAAGCGAGTAGGGTATCCTATGAAAGCTGGTTTCAAGCACAACTCTCCATAGCTTTTTTATTTTGTTATTTTGGGTGTAAGGTTGTGAAATTGAAGTCTCAAGAGTACAGTGCATTTGTACATGGAAATGCGTACGTTTGGAATTTGGCAGACCGATGGTTCCCATGCTTTTTTTGACTCAAGACACCTTGTTAAACTCAACTGATATTCATCACTACCCCTGAACACAACATGTCCAGTTTCTACAACCTATTTGAAACCAAGAGCTGTTCCTTGGGTATATATTAATGAGAATAACTACCCATTGCTGCTGGCGCTTACCCGCCCCATGCTATGTTTCTCAACATTGACATTCAGTACTATATTGTTTTTTGATAAGCAGAAACTCTACCGATAGTGCCCAGAATGTGAAATTGACTCATCTATGCATGTACAAAATTTCAGAAGATTTGGGAATGTGGTGGTTCCAACTTTTGTTGTCCAGGTTGGAAATGGCCGCCAATGATTACTGACAATCATCCTCATGCATTGCATGTCGTAAGTGTCGTATTTTGATTGCCCTCTTATAGCACCAAGGATTGTGTGAACGCTTCAAAAACATTCTAAACTGTGAACCTATTTCATATATTACTATTTTCTAAGTCAATATAGGAGCTTTGGCTGAAATGATTTTCATACTGATTAGCACCAAACGTCAAAATATTTAAGAAAAAAATATTTTCTTTGTTAGAAACGTGTTCTCAAAATATTCAGCTTTCCGTACGATATAATATTTAGTGACGCTCTGCCGTGAGATTGTACCGCAAAAAGAATTATTACCCATGATTGACATCAACGAAAGGATTTAATGCATATCTTTGCCTATATCAAATGTGAAAAATATTGCAGGCATGCGGGATCTATCTTGATTTGATATGTTTATTGTATCATAAAAAGAAATTCACCCGATAGGGGTGTTGACTACCGCCAAGGCGTAAGCTTATATTGCACCTTGCAAGTCTCGACGTAATTGTTGACAAAGCGACGTAAAATATTGATTTTATGGAATTATTATAGCATTTCATTGTTCTGATTCTATACGCGGTGATGCTAAAAAAGTCAATTTTTATTTCAGCATTGTGGCGTAATATGTTGCACCAGTGTTCGCTAGTATTATTTACAATCATGTCTTACTTTACGAAACGCCATGTCACGTTAAACGTTCGTGTTCTCGTTCGCGTTCCCATTGAAACTTTCAAAAAGTTTCGCGTTCACATGAACCGCCTTTCAGGGGTTCGCACCATCCCTAATTATTAGCACTATAATTAAAATTTCACAACGAACCTGCACTGCACTAAAACTCTCAGCTACATTCCATTGACTATTCTACGCCAATGTGAAGAAACCTTGTATTTTGCTACCATGATATCTCGCTGTCTGTTATCGATCGACTAATATGGAAATAAAATTCCAGTACTTGGCGCCTGTTTCCCCGATGAGGTAGATCACGATCAACTGTCACGGACTAGTTGGCCAGACATTCCGCCTATAATGCGACAATAATGTAAAAGGTAATCAATTATATTGTTAACCGTGCATGCAAATGGTGACATGTGACGTGATTAGGAAGAAACCTGTTTAAAATGTTTCATGTTAAACAACGTTATCAACAAAACCGGTATAATTATACGTCGAATTTGATTTCTAAACACTATATGTAGGCTATGCGGTGAGCGCGAGGTCGACCTGCACTATAGAATGACTATATAGCTGAAGTAGGCTGCATATGATATATGGAGCCCTGGAGGTTGGTGGTCAAAGTAGTCACCGTCGCTACTCAAGTAGAAGTAGAAGTAACGCCAGAATTTCTACTCAAGTAGAAGTAGAAGTGGTGGTTCACAAGTAAGTAAGTAAGTAGCTATTTTACGCTTATTTGTGCCTACAAAACTGAAAACTGTCAAGTAGAAGTAGAAGTAGTCTAAAATCATAACTACTTAAAAAGTAGTGTGGGTAGAAAAAATCTACTTCAAGTACTTCAAAAAGTAGAAGTACTTCGTTACTGACCACCTCTGAGGTTCTCTCTGCATATCGGAACGGCTGTTGCACGGGCATGCAGGTTTTATATCAATTGTAACAGAGGGGTGGGGAACTTTCCAGGTCTGACGGGGAAGAATGAACATTCGGATTATAGTGGCACGCTTGTAGTGAGCACGCTTGTCATAATAATAATCGAGTCATCATTGTTCAGTATAATATTAAAGTGGTTGCCACTGACTAGGCTAAATCCTGCCTTGTATGGATGGAATGCGGGGAGGCTCCAGCAACCGCTACTGATGCAGGCTGCTCTGCAGTAGACTCCTCGTAGTGATTTTGTCACCGGAAAATAATTCTTCAGTTCAAGTGTTAAAACATTTGTTCCTTGAATGCAAGTAGCACATTAAAACACTCAATCGACTAAATATCTTATTATTTGTTATCAGGAGTTCAGCTTCCAGATCGGTAGAGTTTGAGTTCGTACCTTTGCTGGGTTCGACCTGCTGGGTTGGACTTGCTTGCAAAACTAGTATCCGCTAGGTTATCGACACTCGGTATTACATGCGGAGAGTGAAAATAGATGATGTTGACTCATTATCAATTTATTATATCAAATCAACACAACACATAATTGCGATATGATGAAAAGATAGGAGGGTGTCGAAACGACTTATGGTTCTTAATCAGACACTCACAATCCCACATTGGCCTACAACACGTAAATAAGAGGCTTGCACACTGGATAAATGAAAGGATAACATAAAAGTGCGTGCGATACAACCTCTTTATTGATTCGCACACTCTGTCAACGATAGCCGAACGAAGCACAGTTCACGCGGCCATGTCTCAAACGCACAACTTCCACCAGCTCCGACTATACGTTCGCCTCCGACTTGCAACCGCTCATACGTACGGCAACGGAGCAACACAGCTGGCGCGAATCACCACGGTTTCGACACCGTGGCCCGTTATTCAATTTCAAACCTTGCTCATCGAGCATCCAACGTCCACGTCTACACGCACGCAAATATGACGCCACACGCCGTGGCTTGGTAGCGTCACCAACCCCCGATCTAGCCACTCCAGCATCCCAGCACGTACCGTCGAGGGTCTTGTATATATTGACTCATCGATCCCACGCAATGTGGTGATTATTTTTTAAGAATTTTGCCCCCACGCGCGGCGCGATCGAATTGAACATTGCATTGCCACCTGTGCGTGGGTGATTTACTTGTTATGCTTATTTTCTTTTTGTTGTTCGTTGCTTTTGTGTATTTTTCTTTTAGGCTAATAGTGTATGTTGTAATAATATAAAACTCAATCGGTACGTCTATCAACCATTCACAACTGCATGTTTTTGTATTTTTTTTTATTCGCTTTATATCCTCGCATGTGGCTCCCTTCGTAGCAGATACCAACGATGATAATTCATTACTTTGACTCTTCCACGTCACCTAGTTCCGCTCCCTCTCAAAGGAGGATCGGTGTAGCGGACCGCTGGTCCTTGACGTATCTGTTACGAGGGAACTACATGCTTTGCTGTAGTACTGCGATTACCATGTGACCCACATACGATTGCACAATATCGAACTACATACTTTGCTCTTACCATGTGATCCACATACGATTGCACAATATCCTGGCTCGTAATCCTCGGTCTCGTATGGCCTAGTTACCGTTATACTCCCTTTGCTTATTACGCAATATTATTACTTCGTTATCTTGTCGCGCATCGCGCTAGTCTATACCCTTTTTCTCGTATCGCTCGGGTATAAGCGCCGACCTTTCTCGCACGTGCTTCAGGCTCATTTTACTACGCTACCTGACGTACGTATTTCTGCTGCAATACATCCGTACCGAGTGAAACTGTGGGTTAAGAAGTCGCCAACCTAAAGACAGTCAGTCGCCAGTCAGCTACCTACTGCTCCAGGCACGACACAGCCACACTGTTACATGGTGCGATACGGCTGATCTCATCTGTACCTTTACGTACCAATTTATCGCCTTACTACCGTAAGCATCGAATTTTGCGAGTTGATGAACTATATCGCTTCGAAGTATCAAAAGTTGTTCACAAATATTTTTCCAATAGTCTGCCTCCTGTGTTTGATGACTTATTCATACCTGCTAAACATGTCCATTCCCATTACACGAGATCTTCGTCTAAAGGAAACGTCTACTTACCCCAACCCAATAGCAACCTAACTAAGAGATCTATCGACTACTCGGGACCTATCATCTGGAATGCATTACCATCACATATTCGTGAATTGCCTTATAATAGATTCAAAAAAGCCCTACTTGATCACATCTTGTCGTTACACTAACACTGTTGCCCTACCTCGCCCAGACATTGCTTCATTGATCATTTGCTACCATTGTTTAATTTTTTTTCTATTTTCCTTTCTTAACTAAACATTTTTTTACAGCCAGACTGTTCTGAGTCAAGTGCACCTGTTTGATGCTGGTGTGATCAGACTAGATGACCTTCACGGTCTTATCGATCATTCCTATCTAATACCGAATACTATGCACGCATATTTTCTGTACCACCATCACTGCCGTTTGTTATGTATTTTGGTTCGATGAAAATAAAGACTCTCTCTCTCTCTCTCTCAACAACTTTCAGTTTCTTTGCATCTCCATCCCCCAAGGCATGGCAGGCAGGACCGTAACTGCCGCACTCCAAACCCCCCAATTGGGGCTGGCCCGAGCTCGAAGGGATCCCAAATTATTTTGAAAATTAATATAAATTATAATATATATAGTATAATATATATTTATGGAGCTTTATTCAATTTTTTCGTTCTTCGCGCGATTTCAGTTACTAGCTGTCATGTTGTCAATGCGGGTAGGCTACACCTCCTCTCAAACGCATACTTTATAGAGATAAGGATTCGGCGCCGGCCATTACCGCGTCACGACACACCAAGACGTTGACAATGACGCTTCGGCTAACATTCGAATGCGAAGTGCTGTGCTGCCAAAAAGCTCGCCGGCGAGGAAACCTCGACCGAAAAGAACCACCTCATGTTGACGGAAATCAATATATGTCGAATTTTCCCTTGTCCCTAGGCGCCTAAATCAGCGGTGTCAAACATACGGCTCGCGCGCTGCATCCGGCCCGCCAGACGATTTCATCCGGCCCGCGAAGCAATCAGTAACAAATGTTGAGATGTTTGCAGGAAATAATTCCATCAAATATTCAACCGAGACGGCAAATGTCGACTATGTTCAATGTTCATATACCACATTATAAGCACCCGGTTTCACTCTATATATATAGTTACCATTAGAAAAAAATCAGTGACGTCGACACCCCATTCCGTCCAGGCAAAAATTGCACAATGAGTTCAGAGTTCAATGGTAAAATGGACCAAAAAGTAGCTATTAAGAAAAGCAATAGTGCCAATGTGGAGCCGTTATATGCAGTTTACATGGAAAATATCTTATTAGTTACACAGATAAATAATTGAAATATTTATGGTCGCACTACTGTGTCACTTCCGACCCAACAGTTCCCTGGACTTGAGAGAAACCCGACTCGTTATTTATTAATAGTAAACCAAATTCCAACGTCCGCATTTACAGTTAAATAGCTGGGATTCCTCACAACGCATACGCGGGGATAACGCCAGATTACGACGAAAGCAAAAGTGATCTTTAGCATATAGAAATATGACAACTTATATCGTCGTTGGCGTCACTGTTTTATCGGTTCTTAACTCTATTCAAACGGAAAATCATAGTAGTTTTTCCTAATCCATTATTCGCGAATAATAGGCGTTGCGACTTGCTAGAATTAAACCCATATGATCCACGTATGTGCTTGATAATAAAGTATTCAATGGAAAGCAAGGGCACGAGCTAACATATTTGAATCAGTTGACTGGTCCGGCCCGCGAGCGATTTTGAAGGCTTGAATCCGGCCCGCGACACAATTTGAGTTTGACACCCCTGGCTTAAATGGATGGCGCATATATTAACCTTTTCCTAGCAGTCTGAGCCCCACCATACAAATGCCACCTGTAGAGAAAAATTATGCGCCTCGTGAAAAAAAGTTCTTTAGGTCTGTTGCGTTTCAGCGATACGGAAATCTTTTAAATAGCAGATGGGAGGTCACGAAATAACAGCACACAACAAAGAAATTGATAACAACGGGCCCGCCCGACGATGCTTAAGTAGAACTATAAATTACGGGCCCTACATTCGCATTCAAATAACCAATGTGTCTGTACTAACGGTAAATCTGAGACCTATAGGTTTGGAGTCCCAGAGTCCGCAATCTCTATAACTAACGCGAAGCCGAATTGACTAGATCCCGACCGATAATGGATTTTTTTGCCCGATACCGATAAAACAGATATCTAACACCACCGATAGCATATACAGCTGATATTCAAAGAGGGTGGAATCTACCTCAAAAGGCGCATTATCGAAACTTCAAGGTATTTAGTTCAACAGTTTAACAGCCATCGTCATACTCGAACATGAAGTAATCAGTAACCAGAAAGGTTGCATCAGGACACCTTGAAATTGTAGGCTGAAATACGGAAATATTCCAGTTCAGCGGTCGCCAAGGATTATAGTTTTCTGACTTCTTATCACCATGTTGTGACGTCACGAAAATTGCCGATACTTTTTCACTTTAAATTGCCGATACCGATGATTATTTCGGTGCGGCTTATTAGCAATTTCATCAGTTCAATACACCACAAAAATTGCTATACCATACAGTGAAAAGATAGGCAGGTGTCGAAACGACTTGGAGTATAGTCTTTGAAATCAGACATATGCATGCACCCACTTTCGCCTAGTAGGTGATGTAGAGAGGAGGCATGCACTCCGAATAAAAAATAATATGGAAAAATATAGAAAATACAAGCGACAAAAATGAGATGGCATGTTATGTCATGTCGTAGTCCGGTAATCTTGAGGACGGACTAGCAGCCTATTCATTTAGTACAAATTGCTCACATATTTATATTTGAATGTGGACAGTGGACATGCTCGTCGACTTGCGGATAGCCGGCGGGATACTGTTCCACACGTCAGGTACGGCATATTTGATGGATAGCGATGGTCTTTCCGGTCGATCACATCATATAATTCGGTGGTTTCCAACCTTTTTGGATGTCGTATCCACATTTCAAACATCAGAGTATGTAAGGGGCCGCATGAAAACACGTAGGCGACTTATAACGAACAATTAAGGGTAACTCTCCTTTTAGGGTCTTACCAGCCAGCTAATTCATAAGCATGCACAATGCCCATAGACTTCTATATATTCTATATCGGTTGAAATACACTGAAAATCTAAGTTATGCGTACAAAAATCCGAAATCATGACCGCTTTTTTTAGTCGTCACTCGTCACGCATTGTTGTCCAAGGGTCTGCGTATAGTGAGTTGGTGCAATGATATATATACAATGATTGGAAACTCCAGTGAGCTCTGCGTTTGAGCGCGTCGCGAGTCATGCTTCACTACAGGAATGAAATCGATGTAAACAAACGGTTCGCCAGCAATCTTTCTTCAGGAACTGGCGTTAACGTAGTGAAAAGTTTTTTATCGAGACCTCTTTTGCACGTGAATTGTGTGCATACTGTACAGGTTTTGGCCAATACCAGTAGCATGGCTTAATATTCAGACGAAACTGATGTACCAGTGTGCCTACGTGATGAACATTGTGATCGGAGGTGGTCTCGCAGTATCAAATAAAGGTGGATACTTCATAGTACGAGCTAGAGTTGGGATCAGGTCACTATCTTCAAGTCATTACAAATTTTTAATCAAGTCACGAAGTCATTTCTAATTTTTTCAAGTCAATTCAGGCAGGTTCTAAAACTGACTCTGGAGTCAGGCCTTCTGAAGTTGTGAAAGTTGGCAAAACCTACTTGAGGATATCGCAAAAAGCATCACGTTTTTGAAGTAATAATAGTCATTATTCCTTTGTTACGGACATTCATCTTGTGATCCGAATGCTCATATATACAAATGAATAAAAAATATTTTTATTTGATACATATCAGGAGTAATCGTCAGCAGCTTTTAGATACAGTATACAATTGACTAACAGATGTATACAAAGTAAAGTCTAACTCATTTCTTCATACTACTCGTGTACTTTTCAGACCGTTCATTTTCTGCTTCAACAAGTAGATTTCAATATCCAATTGACTAAGAAACGTCTGCAAAACCTGGTCTTAACCTACTTTTTCAAACTACGGTACTTCATGAGTACAATTTACCATGATATGATGGTATATCTTATAAGTGTATGTGTGCGCAAGAGCGACCCACAATAGGTAGGAAGTTCCTGCCATTGTCCATGTCAGGTTTGATGGACTTGTACACAGCCAATGATCTATAAATGATTGTTCACAGCATATACTTTGTATAGTCATTAAATTGTAATGTTGTCCATGTCCAGTCCAGTTTGTCTGTCAACTCTTACAATCATAGCTGACTTGCGAGATGGTGACTTCGAAGAATGGGACGGAATAGAGGCTATCCAACAATCCCCTTCACTCAACAAATCTCCGAACTTACACATCACCATCTATTCCCTCAACGGTCCAGGTGATCATGGAAGAAGTTGATCGAATCCGAGAATCATAACAATGTGTCATCGCATGGGTATTACAGAAGCAGGATTTTGAACAGCTTAAATACCTCACCTCTTCATGGACTCCTTAATGCTCTGATACTAGTCGTGTCTAAATTTCAATGAGGATACCAACACCATAATATCATTGAGAAGTTTATACGGGGTATGGGTATTTCATTTACTATAACACTTGAAAACTGCATAAACAACTTTTGTTATCATGTCAGACTTGTTGTCATCTAAATTCAGAATAACAAGAACCAAAATCCTAGTTAACGGAAAGCATTTAAGTCAAGTGAATATGTAGCAAAAAGAGATTTTCATATTTATGCAAATTACAATATCAGATATACCTATGTTTAAGCCATTCGATAAATGTACTGTCTGCATCTATTTTTGTCGTAATTTATGAAACTGTGCTGTGCTATTACGAACAATCGAATACCTGTGCCTAGTAGTTGATAACGTCAATGTTTCTTGTCACGTAACAAAAATATATATTCTCAAATGTTATTTTTTCGAGCTTTCTTATCCTCTCTTAATGACAATATCAGGACAGCAGTTAGATGGTAGAGCAGCGATCTCACATGACGTTGAACATCGGAGGGCATTCAAGCATCAAGTACCATGGCATTTGAACACTAGTATGTTTCAAGCCTCTTTAGAAATCAATTATTCTTTGAAAATTACCATATCGCAGGTGCGGCCAGATTTCCTGATCAGAATAAAAATGATTCCAATAACGGATCAAGACTCAATCTCTTGGTGATAATGAGGTAGTCTGCTCGATGGATTGGCAAAAATGTCCGTATCAAATTTATCATTGACGTTGTTTTCTTGTCTCTTTGATAAGCTTTCCTGCTCACGAATTTCGTTGCTGTTTCTGGGGCATAAGAATATCTCCAGTTTTGCAGTAGCGGCATATCTTTTTCCAGCTAGTACAAGTGAAGAAATATTATCTGGAATGCAATATGGCTTAAATGGCAGTTGTAGCTGAACTTGGTTGTCATATTCACAAGGCACACGAAATTATCCACAGGTTGCATTGTAGTGTCCATCTCTTCACCTCTATCGTACTCGAATAATATGCAGTCTTTCAGCAAGACTATTTTTCTCTGCATCAATCGATCCAATGAGTATCAATCCAATCCGGCACCATTCGTCAAAGTAACATTCATATTGACTACAATCTTTGGAAATATCTCAATGTCTGAAGCAAAGTGGAACATGAAATGGTTGCTTCTCATGGACGGCCTGGCGTGCCGAAATCCCATAAGATAATGATTTGCACTTTTATTAGGATCCCTGAATCCTTTTCAATTTCCTCGCGACTGTGGGTTGCTTTGCGGCTGTTTCAATACACGAACAATCTTTTCTTGAAAGTTAGAATGGACTATAATTTATAAAAAAATGTTAACGATCCTGTAAAAAATTTATGCATTAGACATTTTCAGAATGGGAATTTGTTATGTCACAGTTTTGCCAGTCAACTACTATTGAAATCAAGTTATTTATTCAATCCGTCAAGTATTTTCCGTACTGCCGCATATGCAATATATATGAGCAATGTGCATATTCAAGAGAGAGATTTGGCATTGGATGATTGTGGAGTTACATTGCTGGAAAAATAACCTGGGTAGCAGCACATACAATGCAAGTTGATGCTCATGCTCAGGTCATAAAGCGTGATGCAAATGGCGAAAAGTTATGAAGGTTATACATAAAAAAACCATAGACGTACACAAATGCATAAATCATCTATTTTGTACAATCCTTCCAGCTATCAATCTTAACGAGTACTCCATGTTAATTTTCAAGGTTTACAGGCAATGCATGGGGAACACTTCACAACGGGTAGTTCATATCAAAGTGCCAAAACGTTTACCAGGTATATTTTTAATAAATGGGCATTGGTAGCTACGCTTTCGGACACCGCGGTGTGAAAGATTCAACTATTGAGAGTAGTACGACATATCACGCCAGGTCGATGTGCACAATACCAACTATGGAGTGATTATCCTCAATATCATTCTAGTGCAGTGCTTTTCAACCTGTGTGACGGTTCGCACTAGTGCGAATGAAAAAAATTGCAGTGCGAATGACGAAGGTGGTGCGAACAGTGCGAATGAAAATCCGGATCAAGTGCGAATGAAAACGTGAATAATTGGTTATTTTTGTAACGTGGAATGATTCAAATAAACCTAATAGGAAATTCAAGGGCAGTGTAAATTTTGTAGTGAAGACGCAATTGTAAACTTGTTTCACTTGCGACGCACCACTAATCGTAGCTCTCACAAGCCATGGTGAATTATTATTTTCGCACTGTAAATATTACGTAACCAAAATCCTGGTTTGGAAGCTGGTGTAGTGGGAGACATACAGTATATCAGCACGTCGGAGCTTGCGACAGGCTGAAAAAATGACCATTATTACAGAGTCACATTTGAAAGTCACCGTAACATAAATTTTTATAAATTTTTACTATTTCAAGGGTTAAGTATTGACGGCAAAGGGTGTAATTTTGGGTCGACACGGTGCCAGAGCTATCTGTTAATATGTAGGTAATATTTGTTGAATTTATTGCAAAAAATCCTGCTATAGTTTTCACATATCCAAAGTCACTATTGGGTACTGTACAGCCAATAAGCGAGACACTTTATGATAATTCATGATAAGATATGTCAGACTGTTTTTTTGGAAAACATGGCCGGTGTGTTACTACATGTTACTAGTAGGGCTGGGCGTAATGATTCGAGTACTCGAATCTTAATCGAGTATTAATTTGGATGATTCGAGTCGAGCAGTAAAACACGATTTTTTCGAGTACTGAAATTATACGCTCCTCGCAACTGAAAGTTAATTTACTAACGGGAATTGTAGTTTTGACTCTATTTTCCACTGAGAAAGCCTGAAACCTTGATTGACCGTGTCGCAGCATACGAGACATAGCACAAAGCTACGAACGTTACTGGAAATAACGCATTTCCGAAGTCATGATCAACCTGCAACGCTGTCCAGAAGTGCAATGAAATCGTAACGGTCGAAAAAATAACAAAGTATCTTTAATGTGATGGATAACATGCGTTATGTTCTTCGTGGTGGCATAAAAGGTACATATTTGAACTTTAACATAGTACATGTTGTTGTGACGTCATAATGAGTGATACTCGAATACTCGACTCGAAGCATAATATGTGATTCAGAATCGAATCACTCAGGTACTCGATTTTGCCCAGCCCTAGTTACTAGTGTACGGGTATGTAACGAGCGAGTTCAGGTCTATGAGATTCATTCATTTCGAGGCCAACCCTTTTTGCGTCGGGGCACATGAAGACGTTAAGTTTTGGCCAACAAGCCGCTGATAAGATTCGAGGCAAGAAACATAAGCGGCGACAAAACCTTGGTCTAAACTAGAAAACAAATGATGTTGGATTGCCAAGCCTTTCGATATGGGTCTGATCCGTAGACAGTAGTACAACTGCAACATTCAGATGAATTTAATTTGCCCTAATTTAAAATCGCGTGCGTCAGACATGTTTTGTAGAGCTGTGTTGGGTAGAATTGTGGTGTGCGCGTTCTGTATGTCATACATCTCTGTAAAATCGTAGCATACAACTGTTACGTTAAAAATGAATTCCTTTTCATGGGTGAGGCTCGGGTCGCAAGATGCCACAAAAATTGAGATTTTGGTGGTAGTGTAAAAAGATGCTTTACCGTTATTAAACTGTGATGAATTCTTAAGTTAGATTGAACTAAATAGCAGAACACACAGTATCGTGAGTTTATTTGCTCCTCCCGTATACTCGCGAGACAGAAGTTGGAGCAACGTATCATAAGGTAGCGAGTTCTAATGTGCCCACGCTCATGATCGTTTTACACCTAATGTTTTAAGACATAAGGCAAAAGCCTCAACACAAACATGTGGATTTTTCACCCTTTCGATAAACTGGACCTTCCGGGGCCTTTGTGTCAGCTCTCAAAAACGATTATTGCCAGCAAGCATTTTTCCCTCGCCAAAGATACGCTGTATTTTGGATAGGAGTGCAGAACAGATTTCAAGAACTGGCCATCCAAGTACTAGTAGACGTTCTTGCACAAAACCCAACAATTTGTTTGGTCGATAAGGGTTTTAATGAAATAGTTGAAATCAAGACGAGCGAAAAAAGTTGCCTTTTTAATGAGACACTTGACAGCTTAAGATAAATAGTAGCCAATTTGTTGCACATCTCAACAAAATGTTGTTAAGTATCTTCATCTTATTCTATAACAATTTTCGAATAGGTTGTGCGAATGAAATTTATTTTACAAAAAAAGTGCGAATGGAGCTCAACAAGGTTGAAAAGCACTGTTCTAGTGCATTGTTTTGCCGATGGAATATTGTTTGGAACAATGCCGATTCTCATCATTGATGTGGAATGTGAATTCAACGGCCTGACCCGGTAAAAAGTTATATCTGTTAGCATTTTACCAATCAGTACAATGTTAGTTTCGATTTTATATTATATTATGAAGGTACAATCGCTATACTGATACTATGGTTGCCAGTGAACTCGGCCCTTGGTGAATTCGGCCTCACAATATTACAATATATACTATCTAAAACAACTTAGTTGCTCACACAATTATCGTAATCAACCCTTATCTTTTAAAAAATCAGGTGACGTAAATGCTGCCAGAAAAATTTCAAATCCTCTTTCAACAATCCTTCCAGGTTCTGTACATCTATATTGACGCTCACCCACAGTATCTATAAATTCTTTAGGCTGTGTCGTAAATGCATGGTTGCAACTGATGCTAAAATACCTCGCAGCTAGTCTGTACTTTGATAAATGTGCATTGTTAAAAGTTGTATTACATCCTATTATGCAGCACTGCCTCACTATGCTCAAGAAACCAACAAAAACTAAACCGATTGGGGAAAATCAGTGAATTAGTATGCCAGCAAGGCCGATCGCAGCACCCCACCACAGTCGACATACGCAATCCCGTTCCTGTACTCAAGCATATCCCGCGACGGACTGATTTCGCCGGGAAACTATCTTATAGCGTTAAGGGGCGTGGCAGTTTCCAATCATTGTATATATATCATTGGTTGGTGAGTGTGCGCAGACTCGTCAAAAATTAGAGGGAACATTGATTACTGCAACATACTAAAAAATCCAGAGGTGGTCAAAGTAGCCAAGAAAGCTTCTCAAGTGGAAGTAGAAGTACCGACGACAAAATCTACTCAAGTACGAGTAGAAGTAGGTCTTCAATAAGCCACCTAAAACTACTTGCAGTAGAAGTAGAATTGACTGACTTTAAATCTACTCAAGTAAGTAAGTAGTTTTGAAAACAGTCCTAATTCGTTCGTATGGACTGTCAAAAGCTGCGAATTGAGCTATGCGGACGGTCCAGAGAGCTTGATTCGTATTGATGCATCCCAGGAGGTGTGATTTTTCGACAGAATAGAGAGCCTCTCTATACTTTTCCGTAGAATTGCCATTGCACGGCTGAGCTGCGAGTAGTTTTTACCAAGGCTGGGTGTGGTAATATTGTCTTGTAGCGATGCAAATATACATGTATTTTCTATGACCCCCGGGGGTAAGTCCATGCTGTTTGCGAAGGTACTTGTCTCGTTCGATTCAGTCTGACTTATATAATGTTCGATATTTGCAATGACAGTACCACGCTAAGTTCAACGTGTGGCTAGCGTGATTACCTCAGACGTGCCTGTTTATATAGCTCAGTGGCCTAAAACGACACTGTGCGGCAGCGAGAGATTTTAGTGTAGATATTCTGTTTTGGTGTTACGTAACCGTGAGTTATATAACATTCTCTCGTTTGTGGCACAAAATTTTCATTGCG
Source organism: Botryllus schlosseri (assembly GCF_051294905.1). Lineage (NCBI taxonomy): Eukaryota > Metazoa > Chordata > Ascidiacea > Stolidobranchia > Styelidae > Botryllus > Botryllus schlosseri. The sequence goes on from NC_137249.1 coordinate 22,939,034, forward strand.
TAAGCTCTGGTATGAAGATACTCCACCGTAGCAGGAATCACAACACGCCAGGGCTAAATGTTTGCCAGTTATTGCAGATTTGCAGGTTGTGTCACCTCTCTAGGTGTTCATCTGAACTGTAGAAAGAAAGAATAACCAGTACAGTTTACACAGAACGCCTCACCGGTGGCTAGTATTGTTATGAGGTGGGTAATTTGATTTGTAATATGATAGTGACAGTGTTCGTTTTTGTGATTCGCATACCTACATATCGATTGAATAAATGTTGGAAATGTGAAAATATATATTATTTTAACTGATGGATAGCTTAATTATTAAATGACAGCCTGAAATCCTTTAGACGGCTCATCGTAATGACTTCTTTCACTTCACTGTATAGTTTATGCTTTCAGCAATCCACCGTATTATTGCTTATGTAACACATTAAAACAGGTATTTTAGTATTTTATATAATGTAGATAAGCAATGCCGAAATCTATTCGTCACAAAGCAAGCAAACCTCATCTTCTCTGGTGTAGTTTGCGTAGTGCCAGTCAAGCTATGACATCAAAACAACATGGAATAAACGTCGCTTCACTTCAAGCTTTGGTGGAAGGACTAGTTCATTCCATTGCTGCCGGAGAACCATATTTTTCAATATCAGGTGGGTAGCCTACTATAGACAGCAGTTGTTATGCGAGCTGAAGTATGGAGTACGCCTATAAAGTATCAAGCTGCAGCTCTGCCACTGATCTATTGCCAGATGCCGTAGTGCTTAGGCTAGATGTCTTATTCTTAGTATAATGGCTGTTCCAGTTTATAGCCTATGAGACAATTAGAATATCATGTAGTGTTGGGCGAATTACCATAAGGCCGCTCTGCTAGCAAGGTAAAACCCTATGCCTGCTATGAAGGGTAAGCTATGTCATTTTAGGAGTGATGACTTCTTGAGGAATATTGGTAAACAATGTTGAAAATTGCGTTTAATTTCTATCGGACTATAGGATTGTAGTCCGTGACTATTGTATGATGAATGATGAACCACTTGATAAATATATATACCGTAGCCTATATGCTAGGCTATCTTTCAGTTATTTCTGGTGACCATACTATTTGTAACTGCACTTTTACTATAATTTGGCATTACTGCAGTACAGCTGTGCCATCACCGTATCTAGAGTATTGTCTAGACCAGATATCTTACTAACTTACTTACAGGTTTTGCTGTGAATTATCTGTTCATATATCGAGTGCAAATTGTGAATTTTTTGTTTTTGGAATTATCTTTAGCCTGTCATGTTGGCAAAAATATGCTACTAGACCAATTGTCAGCAATAATCTGTGCAGGCAGTTTTGATGCACATTGAATGTAGCCTAGGCCATTGGTATAGAGAGCCTTGATATCGAACAACTCGAAATCACCATGAAGTTCTAATTACCAGAATAAAATTTTCATTTTGATACTGTTAGATACTACTGGCATTTTGAACAATCCGCTTTATATTAGCATTGATAGGTAGAACGCACCCTTTCAACTTCCCATCTGCTCTAGTTGCTTTGTGCCAACTTTTCAAAATAATCATGCACAACTATGATACAGAATACTGATTCAATCTGGAGCCATTGGAATCAAATGTTAATTTCTATACAAGTTTAATTGTATACGGTATAAGCTACTATACTAAACTATTCCTATCTACTTTCAAATTATTGATTGAATATCTTGGCTATCTGTAACTTGTCTCATCAAAACTTGTCAGATGTGAATGTCTTTTGGTCTCTTTATTGCAACTCAATCCATCATATAACTTTGCGATAATGTTGCTTTTTTCAAATATGAAGATATTCATTTTGATTGATATGATTTCATTTAGTTGCGGAGGAGGAATTTCAATGTTCCAATTGTCAAGGAATATTGTATCGTCCCACCACTGGACTGTGTGGTCGAAGCTTTTGTATGACCTGCGCAAGAAAAGATGAAATTGAATGTAAGCACTGCAAGGAGAAACACAAAGCGTCTACCCTTTCAAGGTAGGCTACTTATTGATGTTCATTTGGCCGGCAACTCATTACATTAATAATTTTATTTATTTTAAGGTTGAATATCACTTTAGAAACGATCGTTGAGACATGGTACAAAGAAGAATATTTGTTTTGTAAATTATTGAGTGAAGGTGATCAATTATTGGAAAAGCGTTCCTATCGAGATGCAGAACAAAAATTCACGGAAGCTCTCGATAAGAGTAAGGACGGGTTTAAATATAAAAAAAACATCCATTACTCAACTCACTCTTTTGTTACAGAGCCATTTCATAACTATGCCAGCGTGAAAAGATCATTATCAAGAATATGCCAAGGCCAGTGGGATCTTGCGCTTACAGATATCATCAGTGTTAAGATGAGGAGATTATGTTCTGTAATGGTAAGTCTTCACTGAGTTCCGGTAATATAGACAGCTCAACAAGTTGCACCACAAAAATGCTGTGACAAATTATGGTATAGATTGATTCATTCACTTTGTATTACTCGTAGCGTGACGGAGATTGTAGCCGAGATCATGCCGAGAGTGTAGTGGATGAGGAATTCTCCATATCCAAGAACATCGCAAAGGTAAGCTTACAACTGTATGATAATAGCCGTTTATCATGCAGATTATTCCAACTTTTACATCACCGTAGTCCAACCACATTTTCACTGCAGATCATACCAGTAACGTCACTATCTTAGAATAGTTGTATATACAATGGACATAACATCACTATCAATTGGCCTATACTGGTAGGTTACTACTGTGTAACTATCAATTGGCTATTTTGGTTGGTTTGCAAGTCCTGGCTTATGCTCCGCAAAATGTTCTTTCTTTCACCTTGGAATCCAATCCGGATAAGTGCCTCATCCTATTACCACGTCATCATTACAGTACCGTAACAGTATTTTGCCGACAACATTGCAGTTATGCAGCATGTGAACATTTCCGAGAAAAGCAGATTTTAGCCTACCGAATGAATACCGTACCATTTTCCATTCAGTGTAGTTGCCTCCTCTTTTACTCTGTCAGCAGGCCGATGCGGGTGTTTGATTAAAAGACTAATCAAGTAGTTTCGGCTGCTTCATGATTTTTCATGACATTACAATCGGAATTATACAACTAGATAATTAGACTATTAAGAGCAAAATGCTGGTAATCTAATTCTAATCTAATGTCTGGTTTTCCTGAAAATGCTACAGGTGAACCGTATAGTGTGAAACGGCCCAAGCTTGCTGTACAGACATTTGTCATTATCATGCTTATGAGAATAAACTGTTATTTGATATGAACTGAAATTCAGTAATTCTAATCTAATTTGGAGGAACCTGTGTGTAGGCTACATAATTATAATTATAATCTAGTCTTGGAAAATCTGTAGCTGTAATATATACCCACGTCTAGTTATAATTCTAATTCTACTATAATTTGGAATAGGTGCAAATTATCCAACTGTTCAAGTCTGATCAGAATCTTGTGGTGGTTGAATTGCTGGAAACATTGATGGACATGATGATGATTTGTTTTGCACGAATGCGACTAATAGCTGTCAAAAACTGTGTAGTATACCTTTTTCATGTTCAACCCCAATCCGCCTAATGTCCTATAAAATCATGATTTTTATCGCCATTTGCTTCATTTCAGACGTTTTCCGAAGTGCTGAAAATGCTCCAGAAAAACAGTTCGGCTTTCGACACCAACACAGACTTTCAAAGCTATTCCAGTGTTATGCACTCTCACGCTCTGGTGTCTCATAAACTGCATGCTGTCAAACCGGCCCTGTCGGCAACAAAAGACAGCAAAACTTCATTTCTGCTAGGTGAATAGGAATTTTCAAGCCTGTTTTGGAGTACCGTAATTTTCCAAGTATAGTACGCCCCCATGTATAATACGCACCCCTAAAATAGCATGTAAATTCTGGGAAAAAGCCTGTACCCATGTATAGTACGCACCCTGCATTTCTGTGCATGAATAGTTCCGATTTCGTATACGATGTCATTCTGTTTTGCGATGTCACTCTTGAACAATCACTACACAACGATCGCTAATCATTATACAATTAGCGGGATTGTCTTTAAACGATAGTAGATAAGCAGCCAAAGCCTGCGAGGCGGGCGGCGCGATAGTTCAGGCTAGCGACACGACATCTTGAGCACGAGGAGACCTTTTACAGATGCGATTGCTAATCAATATACAATTAACGCTATTATCTCTAAACGATAGTAGATAGCAGCCAAAGCCTGCGAGGCCGGGGGCGAGTTAGTTTAGGCCAGCGAACCGACATCTTGCACACAATGCCTGTTATAGATACGATTGCGCCCAGGCTATCGGAACAGGTCTGTTGGAGATGCGACTGATTACGCAAGCGATTATATCTTGCGCACATGGCCTCTTGTGTATGTATAAATTGCGTATGCGATTGCTCGGGCCTGTCGTTGACGCGATGAATTGGCGAGAATTGCCGCGCGCGAGTGTCTAATAGCGACCTAATTTCGCTCGCGTACAAACGGCAAACCAACTCAGCAGGAGATCGCTTGCTTTTGCACACGACTCTCGTTAATTAGATACACGCTTCCCACTAATTACTACGCGCGATGGCTGAAAGTGATGCGCGATTGGAAACAAACATGAAGAATGAAGATAGGTGTGATTTCAAGGTTTTTATTGAGGGAGATTTTTTTCAAGCGTGTTGTTCCAATGTATAATACGCACCCCCCCCCCGATTTTAGGGCAAAAAAATCGTGAAAATTTTGCGCATTATACATGGAAAATTACGGTAGCCTAGAAAACATGTCGGATGTTCTGTTATTTGATACAAACCTAGGCTATCAGTCCATCATATCTGATTGTGTATATTTAGGAAATCAATATCATGATATTATTACCGTGGGCGATTTTTGTAGGAAATAATACTTCTCTAGGGCACCTTGAAGATTCTCAACACAAGAGTGTCACAAGACAAATAAAAGTTTGGTCATACCTTGTCTTGCGGTGTGAATTGGTATTGGTATGACCCTGACTACTCGTATGCCAGAAAATCGGAAAGTTCTGCACGTAATGTTACTAAAGCCAAAGCTGAAGATGAGATTTCCTTGCATCTCGTAAAACCTTCTTCCACCTAAAAATCAACTTCTTTCTTGCCCGATGAAAGGTGGGCTATGAAATTATGAAATAATAATTTTAGTATTATTTTGCTCTTGGAATTGTAGTCTATTTCACTTTGACTCAACTTTATGTTGATGTAGGTCCTATTGATATTTCGTAACTAGCATTCTGAATCATTGAAAATGCGTGTATCATTGTAATTGAATGCACTAGGCCTATTCTAAGAAAAATGGTAATTTGATTATTGATCAATTTGAACTCCGACGTGCCTTATTGAGTGAATTTGTAAAGTCGTTCCAATGCACTTTGATAAACATGTCATATATCCCGCAAATTGATGGGCGGTGTAATTTGTCTGGGAATGCAGGAATCACCTGATTTCTTCCTAGCAATTGATTAACCTTCAACCTACATTGTGCAGAATGTGAGAGTGCCCTCGACGCAGTCATATCGGAGGAGCTCTCTTCTCAGAATTGGAAATCCAAGTTTTCTGAATTGTTTAGAAGTAAGTCCATACTAGCATTGCAACACATTTTTCCTTGGAATAGTCATTCCCAAGAGTTGTTTAACGGATAGTATTCCATCTTACTATATGCCGACGTTTAATTGCACTGTATCACTGTATAATATTTTTCTTTTCGACACTTTATCGTTTCCATGAACTGAAGTCTGAAGTGTGATCTTGAAATTGATTGCTGACGCTTGCGACTTCCGACGGCGTCATATAGCTTCTCACAGTAGAAGTAGAAATAGAGTTATATATTCCTACCGGAGTATAACTAGAAGTGATGATCTTCAAATGAATGAAAAAGTAAATATTGTAGGCGTAGTTTTGAAAACTATGCAATGGAAGTGGAAGTATTTTAAAAGCATAACCACTTGAGTATTTAGTACAAGATGGCAAGAACTACTTTTTTTCGTAATGCTTTTTAAGCTAGATGTCATATTTTAATGAATATCGGCTGAATATATATCGGGTTTTCTGGTGAAGTTGATCAATATTGGTTTCATCGGTATCTGCTCAAAAATACGATATCAGTCAGGCCCTAATCAATTGTGATGAAAAAGTGCGTACTTTCCAATGGTCAATGCAGTCTACTCAATTTATTGGTTTTCGATACCCATTCCGAGGTGATCTGTGTCACGCGTCAATCTCGTGCGTTCTCCAGGTTTGTCGAGGCGCTCTCTCAGTGAGATTGATTTTGCGAGTAACTTTGACGAAGATGACTATTCCTGTGTCCTTTGCACGCGGCCGTTTTATGATCCCGTCTGCACCCCGTGCGGTCACACTTTCTGTCTCGAATGTTTGGAAAGGTGAGTCTGTGACTTGAGCTGGTTTTCTCGGTCTCAGTTTTAGCATCACGATGACAGTCTTCTTTACTGCAAACTATAACTCACGATAGGATAGCTTTTGCTGAAGGTTTTTTTTTGTTAGTATTTTCATCAAATCAAAACACCACAAGATTTGATGTAATGAGAAGAAAGAAAGGTGTCGAAGCCTTCTCAATCAGACCCACCTTGGTTCAGTAAATGTGAATAAGAGGCATGTACACAGAATGAAGAGCAGTGAGATATAGCATAGGAGAAGAGTTGAAAATCGATTGGCTTGTGATGATATGCCGACTCCATGTCCAAAAGACATGCTCCTTGTCACGAAGAGTTAATTCATTCGTAGGGCGATTTTTTTTTACCTAAAAAAAGCAAAATTTTGACGTAAAAAAAGCAAAATTTTGACCTAAAAATCAAATTTTGATTTTTCTTTACCTAAACAAACTGAATTTTAACTAAAATATGTCCTTACCTATGCAAATTAGATGTTTTCCCACATAATGTTGAAATTGTATGACTTATCTTCATTTCTGGTTGGAACTGGCTGTCCTAACGAAGTGGTTTAAGCCTGAAAAAACGTTTTTGGCATAGAAACATACAAATTTTTACACGAAAAAACAAATATTGTAGCGAAGTCTGGCCCTATGAAGAATCAGTAGTTATAATATGTATTATGGTAGAAATAATTAAAATTTGTTGTAGTACAACGAGAGATACTTTCCTGCATTCTTGGGTAGAAAGTGTATGTTAGGGTGGAGTGAAAATGACTTTTTTTTTCAAATCAGAAAAGGCCTTCCTCAATCCTGACAAATGACCTAAAACTTCAATTAAAAGTGACTTCAGGGTGTTGCCCCCATTTTCCAGCCGGCAACCCCTCAATTTCTGCGCGTGGGGGGTAAAATGGCCCATCTCGGCAACCGCTTGTCGTAGAGTCATGATATATAGCTGAAAATCTGCGGAAGCATTATGTTTCTATCTGTCTTCTGAAGAAAGTTTTCTCTATTGTGAACACAAAATGAGTTATAGCCAAAAAACTATATATACGCACATTTTTGTTGAAATTCAGCATTTATTCTGACGAATTGTGATCTGTCATTAGTTTTTTTTTTAAAGTAAAGTAACACACTGGCAATACCGAATATTGGGCCCATATTACAAATATATTCACAACACAGTAATTTTAAAATCAGTTCAAAACATCATAATGAAACACTCACATTTAACGACTTATATTAAAAATGCATTCTTTTGTCAAGTTTTTTCATCAGTTTACGAGACTTAATTTTTCGGCGAATGAGGCCATCTCGTCTTTGAAATCCCGAAACTTGCCCTGATGCTTCTGTTACGAGCTTTACATGTCGTTCCACTGTCTGATTGTGGCATGGATGAAACAAAATCAGAGGCTTCTCGCGGCATTCTTCTAACTCTGCGACATTCTTCTAACACTGTATGTCCTTGCTAAGAAGCTTGCCAAGAATGGGTAAAGAACGTTTAACAGCAGTAGTTGTTGGCTGACAACACTCAAGTTGTGCGTACACTGCCGGTGACAAACCGTGTTGCTTCATTCTGGCAATGTCGTTTACATTACAATTTTTCATCAAGCGCTTCTTAATATAAGTCTTTCTTCAGTAAGGATATTGTGGTACGTTGAGCGTAACTGCGTGTCCACCTATTTGTTTTAATTTGACTGTCTATGATTCACAATGAGCAGACAATTGGCCGTTTACAAGCTGAAAAATATCAAATGATAAGTTCACCGACAGTGCAAAAGTCAAAAAAATTTTTGACATCGTGGCCAATTTTGACCCAACGCTACAATTTTGATTAAATTTTGACAAATTTTGACATGTAAAAATAAATCGCCTTATTATTTAGCATTTGATACTATTTCCTATCGTGGAACGTTTTAAATTTATTTGGTCGTATCTCAGCCTACGAAACATGTAGCAAAGAGCTTCGCACGTTGCTGGAAATGTGAAATCCGCAAAGCATTGTCACGGACTGTAATGAAATAGGGTACGGTTGAAAAAAAGTACTGGCAATATAAGTTTCGTTGTCGCATAGAAGCCTCCATATTTGAACTCTCCACCATTCCCACTAAATTCGGAATCAAATCAAGCAGGTTCTCGAATTTGCCCAGCAGTAATCGGACATGAATTCTGCTCAAATTTGTAGAGTTACTTGAAATATTCATCGAACCACGCAGATATTTGATACACTACAAATCCCTGTGATCGTAGACTTGCAACAGCATGCTCATACTCATGTAGACAATGGAGCCTGAGTGGAAGTGTATATTGTGTGGATATTTAACTGGATTTGCATTCCTACTTTTTCTGATGTGGCTGGAATACATTTTGGAAAGTGGATTAGTGTCGGACTAGGCTTTTAACTAGATTTGACTCCGCACCAGCTTGTGCTTTGAAACCCATGGTATGGTTTCTTTTCAGGTGTTTTGATCACGGTCAGGTGTGTCCGATGTGCAAAACCACTCTGACGGACATTTATCGCTACCAAAAGTTCCTCCTCTCCGTCGACTGGTCCGTGGAGTCATTCATGAAACATTTCCTGCCAAACCTCTGCAAGGAACGGGAAAACTTGCGCGAGGAAGAGACCAATCGATTGAAGTGAGCAGTTTGGGGAGCTTATGAAGCATCACCCCTAAATATGTTCACCGCGGTGCTATTAAACGACGCTGGAAAATCGCGGTAGTGTGCGATTGGAATGGACTTTTAAGCTCCTAGGCCTGGGAGATATAATATCTCCTCATTGCCTGATCATTTTCCAACGCGGACAGATAATAAGATTGCATTCGATGATTCAACAACTCTTATTTCCTTGTTTATCTCATGATTTCTTATCCACTGTATTTTTTAAAATCAGTATCATTGTTCCATATATTAAATTGTAAGAATTACAATTCGTAGCCTTGGGTGACCTATTTATGAACCAGTTATAATCTTACTAAGAGTTGTAAATTATATTCGTGATGCCGTTTTATGAAATCATTACCTTGCATTTGATTTTGCTTAGGTACCTTGGTTATCACAGCCACTGACTTTTGCTATTTAACAATTATCTTTTTCCAAAATACCAACGATTTATGAAATCTGACGCCAGAATTCCCCAGTTTCGGTTGAAAACCCTTCCTTTTCTTATTGCAAGCACATGTTCTCACAGGGAAAAAATTCCAGTTTTTGTGTGCACTGTGGCATACCCGAAAATAAAGACCATGCTGCACGTGTTCGAACCGCGATATCGATTAATGATAAGGAGAGCAATCAAGTATCACGGCGGGACGTTCGGCATAACCATTGGCTCACCTACCTCACCGTAAGTTCCCTGTGAATCGGGTGTGAATAGCATGTCTTTGCACCTGACGTATCAATATTGTAGATATGCAATATGATGCTAATGCACAGAAGAACGTTGTGTTATTTATTTTGGGTCTTGTGATCTTTTATCATGTTAACAAAGCCCACTTCTTGTTGTCACAACTGGCATTGCATAACGTGCAGAATCATCATTGATATTGTGTTGTATTGTTGCAGTCTATTTTGAATTGTATTGTCACCTCGACTTAGCACCATGACCTTGTCCATTCCATTATTAATATTACCACTGCACAAGTGCACAATTTCAAAATTACCGTACATTCTATCTCGTCGGACTTGCACTAACTACCAATTTACCTTACTGTTATCAAACTATTGTTTTTTTAGTAGTTTTAGCTGTAGCTTGTGGATTTGAACAGAAAATAGTTGCCAAACAACTAGAAAACATGTGCCACCGCAAATCGTGATGTCAATGTTCTGTGGTGTGATTTTTTTGCAGCCTCGGCTAGATCAAAGTCATCACTACTAGCAGGGGGTAGCTAGGGGGCTGTTTTACTGGTCGAAACCTCTCCCCTTTCAAACTTGTGCTAATGTTCAGCTGGAAGCCGATTTGATTCCGTTGTTACAGTTGCTGCTGAATTAAATCTACTTAATTGTGTTTTAGTTAGTTATATATTCTTAAAGGTCGTTATGTCTAATAGTAGTTGTAGTTCTAGATGCAAGTTTTGAAAAGCGAGTAGTTCTAGGTCTAGCTCTAGTTGCGCATATTGAAAATCCAATAGTTTGCATGTGTCTGACCTCATCTAATTGCATTTGTTCAGTCTAAATTTATGAACAGGGTAGATTATACCCTGATATGATTCCAAGGAATGAAGAGTCACTTGATTTTAAGTAAAACCGCAAGTCACATAATCGTTGAAATTTTGGAGATATGTCCAACAGTCCAAGGCTTTCTGGACCAGCCGTGTTTTGGGGACTGTTGCTCAAATTTACTTGATAACCTAACAGGGCTGTGGAGTCGGTAAATTTTACCACCGGCTCTGACTCCACACATTTTCAATATACCGACTCCGACTCCCGAGTCTTTAAACGTACCGACTCCGACTCCCGACTCCGACTCCAGCATTATTACCAATTTACTTCCAAAATTATACGCCACATTGTCGGTCGAATGACTATCGTACAACCATTAAACATATGCAAAAATGTGATTAACGGTGGCATGCTAAATTGTTTCATTGTGGCACAGCTCGAATTATCCACTATGCAATTAACATGAAAGAAAGATTTGCTAAATATCCTTATTTTTTCAAGTTTTTATAACATGGACTCTCTAATATACTGAAATGTATGAATCGTTCAAATATGGCAAATATCCAATCCTGTATAATAAAAATGTAGATTAAAAATCCAAGTGTAGGTCTTGTGTATGAGTCAGCAACTAATAAAGAAATTGAACTTACTAATTTTGTCATTGCACACTATCCTGATTACAAACACAAACACACTTACTACTAATAGACATTGGTCACTCATAAATGGAACTCGGTTAAGTAGTCAAAGACCATAGCCTAGTCAAGTCCATGTCTAGTCTACATGTACTTAATCAAGTATTCAAGGATTTGGACTTGCAGTCTTTCTTAATCATTTGTTCGACCTAAGCAGCTAAGCTGCACTACAAATATTTTTAATTCTGTCAAGTAGGAAGCATCGTTTTGTCATATTTACATCATTTTTACAATTTTACAAAACCAGACGATGCATTTTCTCTGTCACAGTATCATGGTATTCCAAAAATTACATCAATTTTGACTGCATCGCGAAAACGCATCTTGCGATTTTCTTCCCCTATGCAACTGAGTTGTAATTTGCAAGTAATGTCTAATTTTATCTATATCGGGGGTGGGCAACTTTTTAGGCGAAAGGGACACCTGAGATTTACGAACCATTGCGCGGGCAACTGAAATGTTGATAACCTTTTTTAGTCGTCGATAAAAGCGAACCGAATTAGGTAACAATCAAAACGAGACTTATATTAATACGCTCTAAAATTGATAACAATATGTCGGGTTTGCGCGATTTTTTTTTTTTCAAGATAACGACTGAATTAGGCTATATCAATAAATATGTCGCAAACATACATTGGGGGGCGCATTGTATACCACTGGGCTCATTTGGCAAGGACAGGATTATTCGATGTTTAGACATAGCAAAATCGACAGTATAAGTGAACATGCCTCTATCATTTTGTGCTGTTGTTTTGTCGATGATCTCGCTGCGAGTGCACAAGCTAAGCCGCATGTTGGACGACACGTTATCTCCTAATTGCAAATATAGTTAGACTCAATTTCGTGAGTAATGTGTATTTATAATTTTCAGAAGGGGGCTTAAATACTGAATGCAAGAAATCTAGTGACAATGAATCATGCGAAGTAGCGAGAAAAATTTCAAGTCAAATAAATCTGCTATGAAATATTCTACTTTATGGTCATATACGAAGATCTGGGATAAATGTGGCTGGCCCCTGGATACGTCCATGCGTCCGAACTGTTGTTTTAGTCATCATCAAATTTCGCGGTCATGCTAATCAAATTTCGGTTGGCCTTGCAATTGTACCTGATGTCATAAATAATTTCGAGAATTACCTTGCAGGCCACACCTAACCTTCTCGTGTGCCAAATTTGGCCTGCGTGCCACGGGCTGGCCGCACCTGAACTGTATGGTTATTAATAACAGCGATTGGTGATACATAAAAATTCTATTGAAAATTCTTTGAAAGCAAATGTTTTCATGGTAGAGAAGTTGGAGTCGGAGTCGAAGTCACGGTCATTCTCACAAACTCCGACTCCGACTCCACAGCCCTGTAGCCTAACCACCATCTTGCGTAGTCACTCATGATATGTTTCACAACCATAGAATGCTCACTAAAAATGTTTGTAATTTGTGTCTACTAATGTTTTTCTATATCAATATGATGTTTTATGCTGTCCTAACCATGCATTCTCATCCTTCATTGAGTAGTATGGACATTTTGCAATATATAAAGCAAATACAAGCCGCGTTACCGCTTCAGATTTCACAATATCGGGACTCTGATCACTTTGGAGAAAGTTTCGTTCTTTGCCGATGGCCGATCCTTGATAACTGCGGTCGGATCTTCGAGATTCCAGGTGGAAGAATATGGTACGTGCGACGGATACGCCACCGCTAAAGTCAACACTGTCACTGACGACGAAAATGTGGACCAAGAAAAGCAGGGGCAATTATTGAGTATCAGCAATGAGGCAAGTTACCTCCACAGATTGATTGGTTATACTGTTTTTGAAGAGAAAAGACTTCAGTATACAATTGAATATTATGTTGATATTGAAATAAACCCGAATATTTTCGCAGACACTCTACAGAGGTGATCGTTACCTAATAGTAGAGATTTCAATTGCAATAACATGACTAATGTAAATACCAAATTGCAGCTGATTATTTAGTCTCCTGTTACTAAGCGCAAAAATATTGAGCATCAGACATTTTAGACACTTGTCTTTTGAATGTAATCATGCATTTAAAAATGTACGTGTACTGCAAGTTACAAATTATTGTTGATTGAACTGTGCGCATGTGATCCAATGTATCACATCATCATTCTTTCTAGGTTTATGAAAAGTCGAAGGCATGGTTCGATTCTTCGTCAGAACATTTCAAGCACACAACCAGTGTTATGTTTGGGGATTTTCCAGCGCAAGATGGCATCGAGGTGCTTTTTGATTTTGTTCTTACCGAAATGGACATGTTATTGCAGTGGTAATTCATGTAGTGTAGCGCAGATCGCAATTTGAGTGGAATCTGGTTTTATAAAATTGAAATGCTTATCCAATCTGATCCATATTTTAGAAATGTTGTTTAGGTAACATGTCCTAGAATTCAGACCAAACTAAAAGTCGCATTCATGGTATAGAAATCGACATCCTGATCAAGTCTTGTTTCACAGATACATGCTGGATTACCGTGTATTTGAAAACCAAAATCATAATCTTGTACGGTGTACTCGTGTAATGTAATGTAATGTATATGTATATGCAATATACACCCTGTTTATGGTTAATGATATATTATACTGCTGCACATCAAATATTCAAATACCATATTAGGGTGAAGTGAAAACTAAAAAAATTTGAATTTCAAAAAATTGTCTTGATTTGTGGTGGCAAATAGCAAATAAATAAATTCTGTAATAATTTTGGGCTCGTACACCATCTAATGGTCGTGCACTTTTACCGGAAGAGCCACAAATAGCTAGTTTCGCCATATTTTTATAGCCCCTTATACTTGTAAGCTAGTTTCGCAATATCTTGATAGACCCTTATTCTAGTAAGCTACTTTTGGTCTTATAAGATGCAGCTAAGCAACATGTTTCTATCTCACCTCCATATAACTTATGGTACTCTTAAAACTGAACAGAAAAAAAGTTGAGAGCAAATTACTGATTTTATAGGTAAAAATTAAACACTGTAGCAGTGGGTAGGTTGTCAAAAGCATGTAGTGATTGATCTTATGACTGAGCATCATACTGCATCAATTACATCTACTTTTCAAAACTTGCTCAAACATATAAAGCCGCCTCCAGTTATAGATTTGAAATTCAATTTTTCACTCCACCCTAATTAGCTTGATGCTTTATTGACCGTGTACAGACTGGACATCGTTAGTTCGTTACATTCACAATTCCAATACAAACTCATTGCATTTCCAGGGACCTGATGGCCCAATGTGGGCGTGGTGGGTCACAGCCATACTGCCAGTCAAAGACGACGTGAAGACTTTGATACTAGGAAAGAAGTGCCTCCGGACGCGGCTCCACATAATGAATCTTATATTGAACAAAATCCGAGATTCATGAGACTTTTGTATCGGACTCTAATGTCTAAAACCGTGATAATGCGAGGGCTTTGCAATGTGCTGGCAATGTCCGCTTCACACTGTGCCTAAATTGAGAAATCATATACGGTCTTCGGAATGGCTTCTATCGATATAATTGTGTACCACCCTCACGGTGAGATAGTGTATGTTCGTCAATCATGCATAGTAAGGAATGGTATGTGGGCAATGGCAACAGTCTTCATTGCAGTATTTGGTGTATTATTTGTGCCAGAGAGTCCTATTACTTGAGTGTTTCTTTCTTTTCTTTGATGATTTTGATCTCGCCCGAGTAACATATACCGTTGGTGACTGGTATGTGTCGTATTTATGAAAGAAATTCTATTTCGAGATTGAGAATAATGATCGCAAAGCTACGGCTGCATTTTTTGTTTTCTCGAACAGATTACATGTTTTGTGCTGCTGATCCCGAAAACATCTTTTACAGTGTAGCATTGAAAGAGATGGGTTCCACATTTCTCCAACTCATAATTAGACCCACTTGCTATCCCTGCTGTGTCGTAACCGAGATAATACTCTTGTGTGTACGATTACACCATTTGATAGGATGCTCTATTTAATGCTTTGCAACCTGGTCGGGCCATCCTTAACTTGTGTTAAGCCTACCTGTAATAAGGCCTTGATAGCATCGTGACTTTGGTGTAACTCATTGATGTGTAAGGCTGCGAAATTAACTGGGTTTTATTTTGACACCATCAAAATGCAGTATTCCCTATATCTACATTGATGTATACAACAACATGTTATTGCCGAAGCAGACTGGGGATGTAAATCCTTTCTAGATGGGGAATACTTGATTACTATTATGCACTCAATTGCTACCCACGGCCATTCAGAATCACCTTCTGTTCTTTAAATTTCGTTTTATTGGAGTTATTGGGAACAGTCCCTGCAATATTTGGATATGTCTTTCATTAAATGTATTTCTGCCTCATTGAGCAGTTGATCTGATCGATGTTTTTAGTCTGAGCATTGATCGCTTGTATCACCTTGTTTATAGTGCGCTTAAACTTTGTGAGTTCTGTATGCTTAGTAGTCATGCTCACCTATCCTGTAAAAGATATTGTAACGTATGTCCGCAACTTTCAAAAGTCTGTACTGTGAAAGTCTCTTCTGAGGTCATTTTTTGTGCATGACTTATGTGTTCTGTTTTCAAAAATGTATATTTCAAAAATCCATCTAACAATGAAACTTGCTCTCCTTGATGCGTGACTAGTATTTGCGAAGCAAAGCAGTCAGACAGTAGGCGAAGTTCGAAGTGGGGATAGCGAGATGCATATAACAGGGGCGGGCAAGTTCTGCAGTCGGCGGTCCGGATATGGGAAAATGAAGGTCATGGCGGGCCGGATCCTTAAATCGAGACATCAATCGCGTATTTATCCAGCCAGGGGATAAATCGTATTTAATGTAAACTTCAAGTTCGAAGCATAGAGACCAAAACAGCATCCATGAATTTATTTACGTAATGTAGCTGTTGAAGTCAATGAGACATCAGTGGTCGATCAAAGTTGTGAGGGAGGGCCGCTTAAAATCCATTCGTGCACAGTGCGTTGCGCGCCTCTGCTAAAATATGCATTGCATATGAACGAGGGTTTTGGATTCAATTCATTAGGATTGAGTTCATGCGTAAATGCCGGTAATACAAGCTTTCTCGAGTTGACGAACTGACGCGTAAGATCCACTATTGCACGCAAAAGTATAACCTGCAGTCACTAAAATTTGACTTAGTAAGCAAGAAGTGAAAGATTGCAGCAGACTGTGACCACGGGCCACACTATCATATACCGGAACCTCTCTGCGGGCCGCTCAAAATCACATCGCGGGCCGTATGTTCCCCGTCCCTGTCTTACAAGGATCTCAACGACAAACAACAGTAAAAGGGAAAAAAAGGATATCCATAACTGGTAGCAAAGCAGAGATAGACATCTGGTAACATAAATAACAATAACATAACAAATAACATAAAATGACTAAATTCTCGTCCTTGCCTTTTCTTGCTTATCACTATAGGATTGGGAATATTTGTGATACACAGCGTAGTCGTCATGTGGTAGGCGAGTAAACAGGCTGCGTTTGTATACTGCATGGATATCAGGGACATCTAGAATCTGCGATTTTGCAAATCGAAAGTGTTGGCACATGTATATAGGCTATATGATTGTGCTTTGCGGAAACCCTACTGAACAAAATTAATTAAAAAGTCGGACTGGCACTGTTGGCCGTATATCTAGTTTTGAGTGTAATTGTGTTCGTGCAACTATATGCAGCAGGGAGCCTATGAAATCGCACGACTTGCGGTTCCACGCAGTCACATTTTGCGGTTCGTGATCTGATTTGAGATTTCGGAAGAACCCTTAGTAAATAATTTTGGAATGCTGAAATTGTTTTCAGTTTAAAAATATCGTTGTTGTTTTTCAAAATATGTCATTCTCATATGCCAAACATCACCATTCCTCGGTAGCTGATACGGCTTCGACGATGGTAACAGCGTTCCATGGTGGAAACATCAGCTGATATGAATGGGCTTGGGCATATTGCCATGACGTGTCAAAACTAAAATATTTAAGCCTTCAAGGCACGCGATATGTGGGATATAGCGAGTTAGCAGTAGTTATTAGTTACGGACTTGACAACGATTTCAATTTTGCAAATATGCAAACTTCATTCACATGGAGCCTGACAGATAGGGTTGCATTTAAAACAAAAATCAATTTAAAACAAGCACGTTTAAAGTTTAGCCCTTGTTTAAACATGTTTTTTTTTGTTTTTCTTTTTTTAGGCCATGACGTGACGAATATTCAATTGTGACGCCATAGTGGATTGATATTGACAATTAAAAATGTAGGGTAAATATAGTTCATTCGACGAAATATCTGTACTATTATAACTGTTGAACCGACTATTCAGCTACATGAAGAAGAAGTAGAATTGATTGACTTTAAATCTACTCTTGTAAGTAATAGTAAGTAGTTGTGAAAACGATCGTAATGTGTTCTCGTGGATTATTAAAAGGTGTAAATTGAGCAATGCGAACGGTGCCGAGCTTGAATCATATTGATGGATACCAGGAGGTATTCAATTTTCGATAGCATAAGCATTCGTCCGCATCATGGGATGAAAATGATAGTAGTGATATGGAAATGCGATACTAATCGTATGTTTAATCCAGGAACGGCCAACCCGTGGCCCGCGGTTTTGAGTGGCCCGCGAGGTAATTTCCGAAATTTCTAATATCATCAAAAATGGATTGCACAGATTTTGAACTTGTAAGGCCAACCAAAAATTTGATTAGTCTGGTCGCAACACTTGAGATGTTATTGCTAAAATATCAGCTCCGACGCATTGACAGGTCCATCAGCCATTCACATATTGGGATATATCTTCGTACCCTACAATAAAGCAGAATAATTTGCGATAGATGTATCAAAGGTAAAAAATTTCTACAAGCTTAGCGCAATATGTTGTCATTCGATTGCTTGTTTTTAATATTATTGCCATTTTGTGAAAATGGAAGGACACCTAATGTATCAGATTGAGTCTAACTATATTCGCGATTACGAGACAAAGTATATGTCTTTCAACATATGCGACCTTGCGTTTCCGCACGCGGTAAGACCGTCGACTATGAAACCCAGGCACGAAATGCTTGACCCATCTTGGTCGCAGCTTTCGATATCGATATGTCCATGCGCCGAATATCCCAGTCTTCGCAAACTTAGCCCAGCGATATACAACAGGCCCGCAATAAAATCAAATGACAACATTATTGACCTATGAACTTCAAAATATTTTCGCGCTTCACGCGGATAGTGGCCCGCGCAAAAGTTCGTCAATCGAATGTGGCCCTTTGACCAAAAAGGTTGGCCAGCCCTGGTTAATCGAACAGCCCGTTTTGGAAAATATCATGGTATGGCTCACTCCCCCATATTATGAGGCCTGTAGTTTAGCCGAAGAGCAATACGGAGAAGTTGTACAGGATATGGTGTAAACACTTTATGCGATTAGTAAACGTTAGTATAAAATATGATGGTCGTAAAAATGCCATATTGTGTAACTTTATTTCCGGAAATAAAAGGTATTACAACACTTGTTTTTATACTTTAACATGTATGTTATCCAGACAAAAGAACTAATAGTAATTAGAACTCAAGGTATATATAATTCGGGGAATTAAAAGTGAAATATAAATACTACTTCTAAAAATGCTAAAACACTTCTAAAACTAGAAAAAAGTCTGAGTCCACTTTTCCCGATTAGGACACGCCGTGGACTGCTAGATTGCTATATGATTGGTAAATGCTAGATAGCGAAACAATGGTTTCTAACGTGATGATGAGCCATATATACTGTGATGAAATATTTCATATGGGCGAAGGGCGGCAATCCAGTGTGAACGGAACCACGTCAACCCCGTACGTAAATTATATTCACCGATACTTTCGTGAAATCATAATGGTCGAAGCGGGACGAAAATTCTAGGCTTTTCTCATCTTTCATGAAAATTAAATGTTAATAGTCGATGAAAACAGCCACGAAATTCCTCAGGCTATCTTCCTGATTGGTGGATTAAACTACTTCTACTTGACAAAGTGAAAATAGCGAAAAGTAAGCAATTAGATCACAAAATATTACGAAGTAGAAGTAGCCAAAATCAGATCTACTTGAGTAAGTATCAGAAGTCGAGGAAACTACTTGAGTACTTCAAAAAAGTAGAAGTACTTCATTACTGACCACCTCTGGTTATAACAGTGGTTCCCAACCGGTGTGCCGCGGCACACTAGTGTGCCAATTGGACTGCTCAGGTGCCGCAAGCAAATGCGCTAAACTGGGTCGAAGTATAACAAAAATCTCAATTTTGAGTGGGTCATTGTTGGAGTTTCTTTTGAATTTACTATATCAAGACACGCGATGTACAATCCGATGCAGTGAACAGATACAAGGATGTCGCGACGGCCATAGTAACGTTATCTCAATTAGACATCCCCATCACTCATGGACTGGGTCTTTTTCTGGCTTTTTATTGTAAAGACGCTCTGAGCACAGCAACGTATATGATCGGAGAATCTCATAAATCTGCGACGCTTTGTAACTTGCTACTGCACTGCCATGAATGAAACTGGGGCCTCCACCGTCAATGGGTGTGATGCGCTAGTTTGCCCACATATAGTAGCATTTAGGACGGTGATAGATAGATAACTAGACTCGGGCTATTGGACCGTGATGTTGAGGTGTGGCCGAAGGTGACCTTTTACTTGTGACCCCATCCGAACCGGAGGCAGAACAGGGACGTGACGTAGTTGACGACCTTTTTCTGTTTCTATTTGTAGTCGTATTCTTGCCATGTCTTCGTTATCGATGATAATTTCATACCATGCCGATATAACATGTTTTGATTCCTGAGATGCCAACTTATAGCACGGTCCACTTTTTTAGACCTACCCAACTACTCATTTAACCACTGTCCACCTAGTACGAATGCTGGTGGAGTTGGGATGTATATTGCCGAAGGATATGATTACTTCTTGGTTGACCAATACAAACTCAATTGCTCATCAGTTGAGGAGATATGGGCGGACGTCACACTGGATCCAATAAGATCAAATTCTATTACCATTGGCATCATATACAGGCATCCACATGGAAGTCCCTCAGAATTCTTGGACTGTTTCGAAAAGACATTAGAGATGTTAATTCATTGTGGACGAAACTTCATAATTATGGGAGACATCAACATCAACCTGCTTGCAAATTCTAAAATCGTCGAACGCTACAAAAACTGCCTGCACTCCTCGAGTTCTATTCAACTTGTGTCTGATGCAACCCGTGTTACAAATGACTGTGAAAGCCTCTTGGACCATATAATAACCAATGTAAGTGACATAGAGCTGTCTCCAGCCATACTATGCCATGATATCTCTGACCATTTTCCTATTTTATGTGAATTTGGTTTAAAACCTATTACATCTCGTCCATCTCATGCACTGCAAAGAGACTTGAGTAACCTGAACAACGACAACCTCTTGCAAGATGCATATGAAAAATTTGAGCAAGCGGCTACAACACCATGTGTCAACAGTAACGAATTGAACAAGAAATTCAGTAACTTTATTGAGGAAATCAAGAATGTGTTTGATTCACACGCTCCTATCAGAAGACTTACTCGACGACAGCAAAAAATCAAATTGAAACCATGGCTCACACCTGGCATTCTTCGAGCAATAAAAACTAGAAATTTTTTGTATCAGAAGTTTATTAGAACAAAAAATGTGCAAGATATGCTACGTCACAAAGAGTATGCCAAAAAGTTGTGCTCAATCAAGAAAAAAGCAAAAGAAGCATATTTCCGAAAATTATTTTCAAGCTGTCATGGAAATCAAAGAGATACTTGGAAGATCATAAAAGGGCTAATCAACAACAGCAAAACCTCTACATCCCCATATCTGAAATGTGATGTAAATGGTAGTACCATCAAAGAACCAAAGAAGGTAGCGAACGAGTTCAACGACTTCTTCGCATCAATTGGTCCAAAGTTGGCTTCCGCTGTTCCACCATCCGCAACAAAGGCACAAGATTACTTGGGAAGAAATATGTCGTCAATGTTCCTGGAGCCATCAACAGCAGATGAAGTGAAACGTACCATACATACTCTTAAATCTGCTAAAGCAACGGGACATGATCAAGTACCAAATAACCTCCTTAAGATAATTGCAGGTCCACTGAGTGTTCCATTATCATATTACTTCAACAAATCGCTGGAACTCGGATGCTTTCCGAACTCCCTCAAAATAGGTAAAATAACCCCTGTCTACAAAGGAGGTTCAAGGTTCACGACAAACAACTATAGGCCTATTTCAGTTCTACCTAGTCTAGCAATTGTATTTGAGAAACTTTTACAAAGTAGGCTCATTAGTTTTTTGTCAAAGTACAAAATAATCAGCAATCACCAATATGGTTTTCGGGATCAACATTCTACTATTCATGCCATTCTTGAAATAATGACAGGATACTATGATGTACAATCAACCAACAGTTATGGTGTGGCTATCTCGCTTGACCTCAAAAAGGCATTTGATACTGTCGACCATTCATTACTAATTGATAAGCTAGAATGTTATGGTATACGCGGTACTGCTCTCGAAATATTTCGTAATTATCTTACTGACCGACAACAATATACAGTCATCGGTCAAGAGAAATCTGACTATCGTGCTGTCTCCTGCGGTATACCACAGGGCTCAGTCCTGGGGCCAACTTTGTTCCTATTGTATATTAATGATATAACTGCCTGTTCACAATTTGCCACTACCCTTTTTGCAGATGACACACACTTACTGCTATCCTCATCCAATAGTCAAAATCTGATGATATCAACTGACAGCCAACTTGAACTTATCAGCAACTGGCTCACATGTAACAAATTGTCCATAAATGCTAGTAAGAGCCAAGTGTTACCCATAGGTAAAGAAAAAAGGAGAGCAGAACTCTCCAATATTAATCACAAATTGATGATGGCTGGTCAAGTGATGTGCTTTTGCAAATCAATGAAATATCTAGGAATATTTATTGACCATGACCTCAGTTGGAATACCCATACAAGTCATGTTTCGTCGAAGATCTCTCGAAATACTGGTGTCCTGTGGCGACTGAATAGAATTGTTCCTAGGCCTATGCTCAGAAGTCTTTATTTCTCCATCGTTCACTGCCATTTGCAATATGGCATTATTATGTGGGGATCTGCAACCCAAACTATTTTGAAGGCACTGCAAGTACTGCAGAATAAAGCCATTCGGGCTATTGCTGGACTGACCATCTATCATCGCTTATCTCCATACTATAAGAAACTTCGCATTCTTAAAGTTGAGGACATATATATTTTTGAAGTAGCAAAGTTCATGTATAAGTTTAACAAACAAGAAGTTCCAAATTCACTTGTAAACTACTTTGAATACTGCATGCATATACACAGCTACGGTACTCGATCTAAGAGCTCTTCCAACCTATTTATGTCTAATTCCGACAATGCTTTTCCTCCCTTGAAGCGTGCTGGAATTGATGTGTGGAATAAATTACCCCCGCGACTGAAAAGTATGAGCTTTCCGTCATTCAAGGCGGAGTTCCTTGACCTACTTCTCAGTAAGTACTAATCACCATCGGATATATTCCCCATCTGCTATCGCATCAAGGCATCCATTGTGTAGTTCGTTGTTGTTTTTCTGTTTTCGTTTTTTTAAAAAACCACCATATCTAGTAAGCATGAGTGTATGTATCTATACTTGTTTCTAATCTCCTAGGTTCCGGCTTGACATGAAGATCGTAAGGATCATATCGCCGGCACCCGTCTATACCGTTACAGAGCAAATTACACACTATTATTACTGTGTATGTGTTTTTGTTTTGAGCATTTTTCATGCATACTCATTCTGTTTATTGTTTATTCCGGTTGACGAAGAAATAAATCTCTCTCTCTCTCTCTCTCTGTAAGACACTGCTTTTGCAGATCCGAGGACGAGTAGGAGCCAATATAAACCTGCAACGCCTAGCAAGGCATTCTCACCAACGAGAAATGTATACTCATTTGGAAGTGAGGTTCACGTTTACAAATTAGAATTGCCGACATAGCCATTCACATTGCGATTGTTAGGTAGCGTGCCAGCATTGCAGGCAAAAGTAGGATCAGGGCGCAACGTAATGTTGCAGGTCACAAATTTGAGAATTGAGAATTAATGTTGATCAAATTATATCAGTTAACAAATTTCACCTGTCCTGAGGTTTATCATCCCTGTTTGTTGGAACTGCAATTGAACAGCAGCTGGCTGCCAGTAAGACTCTTGACAGAGGTATTACTATCCTCACAGAAGCTATTACACGATCTGCATGGAAACGCGTTTGGCTTCCAAGTATAGACATTAGACACCTCTATACGCGTCTGTATTTGTTAGTGACGATCGCGATTGGACTCTTCCATGCGACGGTTAATTACATCGACAACGAGGTAGTTGTCAAGCCAATCTTATGAAATTAACCCCAGCCTGAAGTTTGAACGAGGTCTCAGCAGGCAAGTTATGTGGCAACAGAGGTAATGGTTGGTAATTCAAAACCTCACACGGATTGAGAGAAAGTCCTTATTCCTGCCTGCAATAAAATTGTAAAAAAGAAGAATTGAAAACGATCCCCATGTCAAATTATATACCATTCGTAGACGTATTTGTGAAATGTTCATAAATGAAAACTTAATTTCTTCTTTGAAGCAGCGAAAAGCCTACTTGAGTACACCGAAAAGGCAGAAGTACTTCGTCAGTGACCACCTATATAAGACTGTGGTTGCTGCTATACGCATTCTGGTAGTTTGCTTTTGCCGTAAGCCAAAAGAGTTCAGAACCACTGTGCTAGTGTGCCGCGAACTCTTTTTCATTTTCAAAGTGTGCCGCGAGGTCAAAAAGGCTGGGAACCACTGGGTTATAACATCGCCTGACGAATCTTATCACTAATCCTCGATTGTGACGTAACAGTTTGTTGACATCATTGTATAACTCTTTGAGAAGCACAATTGAAAAACTTGGGCCCATGTGACTCTTTTGGCGAAAAAGGTTGCCGACTCCTGACGTGGAGGTATATTCTACAGCTGCAACACCAATGGATGACAAGTTCAAGTCAGACCATGATCATCTACGAAGTGTTAGAGGCTTATCTGTGCGTGTCTGTATAGTTATAGCCAGGACCGTATACCTGCTGCACCCCCTCCCCAATTGAGGGCCAAAGGGGACCCAACATTATTTCGTGAATTAACATAAATTATAGAGTATTTTTCAGAAATTTAAGCAACTTTTTCAAATTTCTTTCACGCCGCGATTTAATATTGCCAAACCTCTTGTTTATTTGGTACCTTCTCCCAACAAGGATACGCATGATTTATAGAAATGGAGAATTCGGCGTCGACAGTAGTATATAGGATCGGTCTGGGTGTGCCTGGGGCTCTTATGGGCGGGGTGGCGATTCGCCTGGAAACCCGGGGTGGCGATTCGCCTTTTTAGACCCCCCTCTGGGCCGCGATTCGCCATGTGTTCTTATGGGTGCGGTGGCATGCGGCTCTTATTTCTTATGGGCGGGGTGGTGAGGTGCCTGGAAACTCGTGGTGGCATGCGGCTTTTATGTCTTATGGCGGGGGCGGCAAGCGGCTATTGTGTCTTGTGGTCGAACGGTAACCCTTTTCAGTATAGACTGCGGTCGCAAGCGGCTTCGTTGTTGGCATGTCGTACTTCGTGTTGAATATGTATCAAGTAAATAGTCATGTAAATGAACCTTTGTTAATGTGTATATCGTCGTGTATTCTTACGGGATCTGTGGTGATTCACCATGTGTTCTTATGGGTGCGGTCGTGATTCGCACTTTCAGACATCTCTCGGGTGGTGTTGAATATGTACGAGTCGCCAACAATAAGCGCGCAAACGGAAACGCTGTTTGTTGTGAGGATTAAGCAGTGCGTGCGACCTATATTTCGAATGACCTGCGCGCTGAATTTTCTTCCGTGCAGTCGTGTGCTACTATCGATTATTACACTAGATCAGTCAGTGCGAAATAGTTTGATCGTAAATTATGATATATGATGTCGTAGTTTAGTCGTGTCAAACGACCGATCGTGTTCTCTTTCCTCGCTATTGATTGCTACCTGAATAATACTTGCGGATTATTCCGCTGTTTCGCGCCTACAGAATAGTCTGCTGTTCACAGCCGCAACAAGAATCACAAGTATACACATTTACACATTCGTTTATTACTCTGAAATCAAACTCTTCACAAAAGCACGTACAATCGTATCATTCACTTTTTTATCATCGCCAAAATTATCCAAGTATTCCTCGGTTGAAAACCCTTGAGCTCTTTTTATCAAGAATGCGATAGCATGATCTCCACACACATCTGAAGTTTTACTCTGTAACTGTTTGCCAGTCACGGAAAATTCATCCGGCGCCGTGTCTGTCATGTATTCTTACGGGATCTGTGGTGACTCGCCATGCATTCTTATGGGTGCGGTCGCATGCGGCTATTGCGTCTTATGGCGGGGGTGACGAGCGGCTCTTATTTCTTACGGCGCGGGTCGCATGCGGCTATTGCGTCTTATGGGAGCGGTCGTGATTCGTACTTTCGGTATAGACTGCGGGCGGCATGTCGTACTTTCAGCAAAAAAGGTGTGAAATAGTTTGCTAAGTCTAGGAATCACTTGCAAGGTAATATTTTGGTATTTAGTTTACCACAGAGCCGGCGTAGACGGCGATTCGAATACCAACAATAACAACGGTCAAAAATTAACACTCCAAAAAGGTGTGAAATAGTTTGCAAAACCCTGCGATCACTGACAAGATAATGTCTCGGGCATAACCATCTTTCACGACTGGGTGTCATAACCATACCGATCGCTCACGCGGTGAAATTTTAGTAATCAGTTTGCCACAGAACTTGATATCGCTTGTAAGAACAAGTAACGAATAACAGACCGCCAGTGTCGGTAACTTGAATAGCGACAAATTTTCACTTATTTCCGCTCTAACCCTAATCCTCTGTGAAGTTGAAGCTTATTCAAAAAGGTGTGAAATAATTGTAAAATCCTAATCCGAAACCGATTATTTCGACTTTGGCGTAGTGTGCATTGAAATAGGATTGACAAACATGACTACCAACTTTCCCACAGTCCCGTTTCGATATTATACACACATGGATTTGAAACAAGTAATGAAACATTACAACTCTATTCACGGTCTGGCTTTCCGTTTGTCAAAGAGATATTTTTACATCTTACCATACTCAAAAGAATTATTCACAACATTACCAATTGTTAAAAATCTAGTTTTCAATTACTTGATTATATCACTGCAACTCATGAATTTGAATTAATTCATCCTGGTTGTACTCGTATGCTCGGTCTTTTTTTATTCGATTGTAAAGGTTGTTACTATTCTGAAGCCAAAGTATTTACTAATCGGTGCATATACGTTTTGACTTGGACATATTATATTTTGAGTATACGAGATTTGAATGTCTGAACAATAACTGAGAAATAATTTATCACAATTTAATCCGTATATTACAGCGTAAAAGATATTTGAATGTCAGCAACTCGGTAAGATCATAGTTACTACCACATTACCTAATTTACCCGACCAACTCGTCATGAGCATTCCCGAAATCAATACAAACATGACTACTGACTTGAGTTAACCACAAAACAGCATCAAGTTTTAAATCCACTTGTAGCTTACAGATTATTTGAATGCGGGTTATGTTTTGTTGTAATTGAGTGTACGGAAATAGTATTACACGTCTTGACATCTTACCATCTTACGATATTCAAAGAGTCAACCACGAAAACATTGTCAAATAAATCCGTTACCCGACCAACTCAAACAGTATCAGTACGAAAAACAGCCAAACATACACGAGTCCATACAATCACTAAAACCTAAAATCCACAACAAGTTCGGTTGTAGTCATATACCGCCAAATCGTATTTTATTCAACTGTAAAAGTCGTTACTATTCCGCAAGATAAAGTAATTACTATGTGGTATATTTTGTAAGACAAAAGTAATTACTTCTCGGTGTCGGTGACTTGGGATTAACATATGTTTTGAGTATATGATATTTGACTGTCTGACCAATGTAGTTAAGAATTCATTTCTTACGATCAAACGCCGGTGTTACATTGAAAGTTATCATGCTGTGAACATAAGGATTGACACATTGATTTGACGTATGTAATAGTTGATCATGACTTGATTATTAAATTATTTGCGTTAATTAGATCTGCATTGTGGTAAATGTTATGACAGCAACAAACTTTTCAGAAACATTGTTATTAACATATTGATTTGTAAAACTATGCGTGTCTGAAATGTTTTTGATTTGAAAGATATTCCGTGTTTGTACAAATCACTTTACGTATTACGGATATCAGAAAATATTTTTACAAATGTAGTTGTTTCCAGTAACCAACACTAAAGATGGCACAACAATTTCGTTATCCAAACAATGAACACCCGATGCAAAATGCTTTATTGGTCAAATTCGTGACGGCTAATTGAAACGACTACGTATAGAGTCAGTATATTACAATTTCATGTCGTTACTATTGAATCCAGCAATTGATACAATTTGTTGTCGGAGTTGTGACAGCGCATTGAAACATACTCAACTTACAGAGTGTGAAAATATCACTTTTGGTATCGAGTACCGTTTGAAGCGTGCGATCAATACATAATTCCGTTCGCACTCTCTAAGACGTTGTGAAGTCTACAGATTTACACTTCAAGACTTTGATCAACACATATGCAATTTGGAATATCTTTACTGGATGCATCCTATTCGACTAGACTTGAGTAATACACAAAACTCATAGCATTAACAAAATCGCAATGCGCGCTACACTGAAATCTACAAAATGCGTTTGTATTGCTGTTCATAGTAGTGATATCGATTTGAACCTCTAGAATAATTGTCATCATCTAACCAAACTACTGAGAGTCGTTGTCATCACAAAAACAATTCGCATGACGTTTGCTAAATGTATCCTATAGTTAGGCGTATTACAATTATTTGTAAAACACACAGACGACCAAAGAAATTGGAAATTTTCCCATTGTCATTCGCCAAAGTAGATGTAATCATAGTCACTAAAAGAACTTACTTGTATGTGATGGAATCGACGACAATTAACCCGGTAAATTAAACCCCTAAGAAATTTCACTCACTCATTGGGTATTAAACAGCGTCGCTTAATCGGTGTGAGTCGCTTTTTTCTAAATACAAATCATATCTGTCCATCAGAAAACAATTTTCATTCACTTGGGTAACGAAACCAGTGTCCAATATCAATACAAGATATTTTCGTCACACAAAAATAATCAACTTCACTCAATATTCCCGTACTACGTAACTGTACAAAGGTTTCATGTTTTTTTGTATGACATGGAATTAATACCGATCGAAGTAACCGTATTGGAAATGATTTTTAAACAAACACACTCTAAGTGGTTAACATTCTCATCGATTCTATTGTGATTAATGTATACTTCATGTGGTCTGGATTCATTTCAATATGGTTAAACATTCAACCCCTCGACAGATACGAATTGTCACACACTCAACTAATATCATACCAAATAGTTATTTACAACAATCAAGACACAGAAAAATTATTTTGACCGTTTCGATTTTATTACTGGAGGTACTCAGCACTTCGCTTAATATAATCTAGATTTAAACTCCGTCTATAGTTTAGCTGGATAAGAATTATGTTAGTGTAAACAATTTTCACTATCTTGGGTTATGAACTCAGTGTGTTAGCGGTCATTCAATATTTTGTTGTATCAACTAGTTACTTTGTAGGATACGAATGATCATCCCTACAACTCTTACAAAAGTACGAAGGATATTTACATCACACAAAGTAATCAACTTTAATCGATATCCTCACACCACGAAACTAAATGTTTGGTTATACTCTACAAACTGTTTCTGATGTCACAAGAACTTTTTACACGAATGGTCACGCATCTAAATATTCAAATAATCCGACACACCTTACAGAAATATCATAGTTCTTGTAACAAAGTTGTATAAGCATAATGTTTATCGTAAGTCCTATACAGTCATGATATCCGTCCGAGTTTGACTTTTAGAAAACATTTTACCGACATCGATACATCTTTCAAAAACAAAAACCCTGCTCACTGCTCGAGAGGTCTACCAACGTCATCGCAGTAATACATTTACTTCCACAAAAGAGTATGTATTCGACTTACGTTCCACAAATCTAACGTGCAAAACAATTTACTTTGCTAACGAAAAGTGCTGAGTCATCATATGGTTGTCCTCACAACAATACAACTAAAACATACTATCATACAAAATGGCCGTTATAGTCACCAACGATACGTCGTACAAGTAACAAGTGTCGAGAATCCAGTGTCAAGTCGTTATGTTGATGAAAGCGTATATTGTAATATCATACGATCAATTTGCATTCGTTGGTCACAAACCGCCACTAGTCTAAATAATTATTTTTCACTCAAACACAAAAGTATACTTGTCACCATTCGTTTTCATCAAGCACGAGTTCAAGAAACCTGCTACGACATGAATTCCGATTTAGTTTTACAAATATTTTATAATTGTTTTTATTAACACTATATCAATGTCATCAAGTTGAGTGTTTACGATATTAGTGTGTAGGTGTCTGTGTCATACTTGGAGGATCCGTATTACAATTGACTCGAATTGACTAAATGTAAGAAGGGTTGAAATGTTTCGAATCGATTCATGAGTGGTCTTCGTTGTGGTTTTCATCGGGACATACAGCACGAACTAACTGTAGACTCCTCTCTGTTGTGCAGCTACTCGGTAATCGAAATGCATTAACATGTAAACAACGATCTTGTTTCGTCACACCAAAAATATGATCACTATCGCGATACTCTGCACAAGACGTGCATAGCCTTTTCACACTCGTAATAGTATACCAACGTCAAGCGATAACGTTTAACAAGACCAACGAGACTGAACCCACGACGTTTACCTATGTAAAATTACCACTTTCACTTGGCAGTCCATCGTTTACCTGACTAAACATATTATTTTCCTTTGGAGATCTGACGTTTACCCAGAGTAAGAAACCATTTTAACTTGTAAATATATTTTTTCTTGGCTAACAAACCTTTTTTTCACTTGGAAATATATTTTTTCTCTGGTTAACAAACCTTTTTCACTTGGAAATATATTTTTTCTCTGGTTAACAAACCTTTTTTCATTTGGAAATATATTTTTTCTCTGGTTAACAAACCTTTTTTCACTTGGAAATATATTTTTTCTCTGGTTAACAAACCTTTTTCACTTGGAAATATATTTTTCCCTGGGTAACAAACCTTTTTTCCCTGAGCAACAAACCATACTCACTTGGTGGTCCGTCGTTTAGCCGAGTAAAAATATCATTTTCCTTTGGAGATCCGGCGTTTACCCAGTGTAACAATACATTTTCACTTGGAAAAATACTTTTACCTAGAGTAACTAATCATTTTCTCCTGGGTAACAATCCCTTTTCGTCTGGAAACTATCATTTAACTGAGTACCAATACCGTTTTCACTTGGAAATACATTTTTTCCCTGGGTAACAATACCATTTTCGTTTTGAAAACTGACAACCACACCGGTCAATTTGATATTTTTGTATATTGTTACAACAAACAGTGACGGAAATATACACAGACAACCGGTTTCAGAGTATACCCCATCGGTCGTACCACATCAATATCATCGGTTAACCACATACAATATGCTCTTGTACACCGAAATGCATGTTTTGGAAAATTGGACAATAGGCCTCGATAGTTCTGTGATGTCCGGGTTCGTGCTTTGGATTTTCCAGAGTCAAAATGTCTGAATAAAACACCTCCTCGACGACGGTTGGTATGTGGATAACGGTGTTCGGAAAACGGTTGGATTTATGTCACCCATCGCGATAACAATTCCTGGTCGAGTTTTCCTCCGGCATGTATGCTATATTGTGTCTTTATTGGTCAATGTATGTCTCGACATTCAGTTTGAAATCGGAAATGATAAAGGGTGGAGGCCAAAAATATAGATCAAATAAATGATCGGGGGATTTTGCACGTTGCTGGATTTTCTGCGGACCAGAAAGGTAGATTAGTAAGATTCTGCCAGGACCGACTGAGTATAGACTGCTGCTTCTTGATCCTGGTCGCCACCGGGATCAAAGTCAAGATTAAGGTACGCAAGCATATAAATTTGGCGAGGTTTGTAATAGTTATGACATTGTAGATTGAAATTGCTTATCTGAGGCTCATTATAAAGATAGTGAATATTGCATGTTAGCGATATTTTGTTACCGGTACTCAATTGTGCTTCTCCTTATTGACTGATGATTATGTTATTACAGAATGTTTAATGATAATTGCATACAAACTATGTAATAAACGAGTTCTGCCGTTCTCTTGCATTGGAAACAATCAACCAAGCCGTGAAATGCCACATCACCAAACATGGCAAAAAACAGAACAGCAATTGTGCCAATTGAAGGTGGCTTCAAAACAAGAGAAAGTCTCAAAACTGAAAATGACAGAAGGCCTTCAGAACATTCAATGGTATCTTACCCGGTGACGGTGCTATTTATTGCAAGGTAAGATTGTAGACATTAATTATATCCATAATATGATTCCACCATATTGTCTGTAGCTACTGCAGAAAATCAATCATGTAAGTTATTTTACGAGAGAGTAATGAGAACTTGTTCGATACATTGACCACATCGAGAAGTATTCCCCATGATGAAGATCGGTTCTTGTCAGAGGCAACTCTTCTCGTTATTTTCATCACTACTTTTTGCTAACACATCAATTGTACAAGTGTAGATGTATATTATATCGATTTCTTACCCGGTGGTGTATTGAAGGGAACGCATTCACAATATCAAACGTTCTTGTCATACATTTAGCGATTTTATAATGAGATTTTTTGCTCATCGTCAAATGATCGGTTTCAGTATTTTTCACCATCACTAGCAAATATGCATGTGCAATTGTGCATTGTACATGTGTAAACATACGTATAGCCTCAAATCCTTCTGAAACATTCACATTTTTTTCAGAAACAAGCTACATGGAATCGCAGTCAACATGCGTGACAAGACCACTACCAGTATGTAGCTTATACTCATTTGGATTTCAAGTCGAGTTGACATTTTAAAATATACAATCTTGCAGTTTCGGAGGGTTTGGCAAACTTTTGCTCCACTGTCCCAACCATTGTTATGTAAAAATTTCCCACTTCTACTTAGTTTTCTAGTGTAAATTGTATTTTATGTGCGAACGATAGAGTTGGAAATGGTGTTTGACTGCTCGAAAGATTGCTGATTACCAGAGCAATGCACATAGTTACAATCCTGTAACAATTGATATAAGATGGTGTACAATGGAGCCTGACCGATTATATCGCTTTGTGGATAATATAGACTCGATATCATTCTTTGAAAGAATTATTAGTATCGGCCATTGGAAATGAATATGTATGGGCAGTTTTCGTGAGGTCACAGCATGGTGATAGGAAGTCCATAAACTATAATCTTTGACCACTAGTATGAGAATATTGATATATTACACTCTACAGGTGTCCTGATACAGCCTCTCTAGTTTATTTCCTGTCCAAGTATAGCATTGGCTGTTCAAATAGAAGCCCTGAAGTTTTTCAAATGCGCATTTTAAGGTATTCCACACAATTTGAATATAGGCTATAGTGGTTATCGGTGAAGGAGTTAAATATTAGTTTTATAGGTATCGGCCCAAAACTCCAATATCAGTCGGGCTCTAGTATACAAATACAATACAATGAAAACTACCAATTCTGCACTCTGTGATCAGCTGGTTGCAGAATACAAGTTTTTAATGACTAGAGACTGACCGATTATTGGTTCACCGCTCATATCGAATGGATACCACACTTGGAAACGGATATTGATATCAGGCATTAGAGGAAAAAATATCAGCCAACAAGGCAAGGAGAATTTCCAAATGATTTCTTTGTGATTGGCTTCCTAATACAAGTTTTAATTTAATCATAGGTTACTTCCTCATCGCAGAGTCAATATGAACTTCTTTTAATTCAGAAAAACAATAAGCTGAGAATTAAACTGATGGTGTCCAAGATTGAGGAGCTCAAAGAAAGAAAAGACATGAGAGACGAAGAATGATATTTCAGAAAGCAAGAATTCGAAATGCGTATTGAAGAACATGCGATAAAAATGGAAAAATATAGATTAGAACTTGGACAATTGAGGAATTAGTGACATATGTAATGCAATATTTCTTTGTTCAATTATGTCAAGTTATGTAAATAGCCGAATACGCATTTTCTGAAAAGCAACATTTCTTTATAATATTTCATTGTGCCTGCCTGCCAAGTGTTCCTCGCTTTATAGGTATTGTCGACGGTGCAAATAGTTCGATACATTTTTTCAATTCATATTTGTCAATTTGAATACAAATAATGGGACACCTGCTCTTTGTTTATTATCTACAGTGCGATTGTAGTTGAATCTTTCATTCCACGAAGTCATGCACATTTCATTCTCTTTATTATTTTTACACCAGCACGGTTTACTGTGCTCGTTAAAATTTTAAAATAAACATAATTAGTAGAAATATGTGTTCATCTTATTTTCAAGATAGGCTATTGCGTCAGTGTATCCAACTTCAGATGTTATATCCGTAGCTTCCTCGGGAGTAACTGCAATATCAGGAACTGGCTCATTGGTTTTTGTAGCAAAATTGTGCAAACATATTGTTGCAATGATTGCCAGGATGGTGTTTTCGATTTGCATTCGCATAGGATTTAGCAACATCTGGAAACGCAGTTTAAGAACGCCAAATCATTGCTCGATCAGCACGCGTGTCTTTGAGTGCATATAGCTGTATTTTTTTTTCTTGTGCAGCCATATAGCTGTATTTTTTTTTCTTGTGCAGCCTGTGGATTTGTTAATGGAGTCACCAGGTACATTTTTAGAGCATAGAGCCTCTGTCTCCCAGCAAAATCCCATTGTATTTTTTCTGGCCGAGCTTGTATTTTAATCTGGAATTTGAAAAAGTTCTTGAGTCATGAGTACTCCCTGGCCATCTCACAACAGCATTAGTCACTACCGGTATTCTCTTGGCATGGCAGTCCATTTGACAGTTCGAAGAAAAATATCCTTTCCTGCAACGATAAGCTTTTCTGGTACAGAGTCACCTGGGGACTTTATTGGGATATGGGTACCATCAATGCAACCGATGACATTTGGAACTCCACCTATGTCAAAGAAATCACTCTTTGTTTGTAACAAATCATCCAATCGTAGGATAAATTTTCTCTATTCTCTGATAATGCCCAAGAAATGCAGTGGATGATTCGGCGTGCAGTTGTCCGGCTGCCACCAATCAAGTCAGCATCTGTTTGTTGAAAATGACCGTAGCAAAAAATCGGAGAGCACAGAGTAATTGCATCATGTGGTGCAAAGCTTGGCACCGTACATCCAACCATGGGCTGTCTTTAATCATGTCCAATAGAATTACCGTAGCTCCCTTGTAAAATCTGTAGTGGTCAACAAATTCATTTTCTGGGTATTTTACAAATGAGTCCGATATGTTTGCCAAGTAATGCCTGGGCATGACAATTGTATTCTAGTCGTCCGAACTGCCATCTACGATGTCCAAAATATCCATACTACAGACAGCAATAACAACAGTACCAGTTTGCAATGCCGTGTTTAGAACTTATAACTGTGAATAAACTACAGAGTAATATGCATTAAACCTGCAAAGCGGCTTCAAATCAATTTCATAAGTCTACCTAGGAAACGATGGCATTCATAGCACATGACCAAAATCGACGACATTTCCAATCAGCATTGCCAAAGCATAATATTTACTACGAAGTCGGTGGGTTGACATGGCAACCTTTCACGGATCACTACATTTTGCGTCATTTTGACGCAATAGCGTCCTACATCCTGGATTTGTAGATCTACTAACTTCGCACGAACATCCAATGTTTTGGCGTGCGGATCATCTACTTCTAAATCGGGAGATCTTGGAACTCGCAGATTAGGCGAAAATCCAGGATGTTTTTACTCAGCTTTTTGGCCTCCACCCAAAGTATGTAACCGGATCCGGATATCAACTCTGAATCGACAAACCAATGAACAATATTCAAAGTAAACATGTCACACCCTGTGTTTCCACGAAAAAATACCATCCAGACATACGTCGCGCTTGTTACACCAGTATACGCGCAAATGGAGGTGTGTGACATTGCATGCAATGTGTTGGTATACAAACATCGATCCACAGACATTATCATAGCCGGTAGTTTTGATGTAGATCGAATGTCACCCGATAACAATACCAATAAGCCACATTGCAATGACTCTGAGTCAATCTGAAGCATGACATACAGACACACAAACATGGAACCGTAACATGGGTTATTCGCACGGCGGTGAAAGTGACCTGTACAGTACATACCAATATTGTGATCACAGTCAAATATGCGAACCGTGTACAATCATATACCCAGGTTTTTGTTGGATATGTACAAATCCGATAAATCGATACATTTCTTTTCCCTGGACATCAATAATACAATCGCCATTCAAATGCATCACTCGAATGTGAGGTTCGTCTGGTGTAAAATCCATATCAAATAAAACCAAAGTGCCCCTTCCGTGTTTTATTATTTCCACCGACGCTTCTTGTCTGTGGCTTATTGGTATTGTTATCGGGTGACATTCGATCTACATCAAAACTACCGGCTATGATAATGTCTGTGGATCGATGTTTGTATACCAACACATTGCATGCAATGTCACACACCTCCATTTGCGCGTATACTGGTGTAACAAGCGCGACGTATGTCTGGATGGTATTTTTTCGTGGAAACACAGGGTGTGACATGTTTACTTTGAATATTGTTCATTGGTTTATCGATTCAGAGTTGATATCCGGATCCGGTTACATACTTTATCATTTCCGATTTCAAACTGAATGTCGAGACATACATTGACCAATAAAGACACAATATAGCATACATGCCGGAGGAAAACTCGACCAGGAATTGTTATCGCGATGGGTGACATAAATCCAACCGTTTTCCGAACACCGTTATCCACATACCAACCGTCGTCGAGGAGGTGTTTTATTCAGACATTTTGACTCTGGAAAATCCAAAGCACGAACCCGGACATCACAGAACTATCGAGGCCTATTGTCCAATTTTCCAAAACATGCATTTCGGTGTACAAGAGCATATTGTATGTGGTTAACCGATGATATTGATGTGGTACGACCGATGGTGTATACTCTGAAACCGGTTGTCTGTGTATATTTCCGTCACTGTTTGTTGTAACAATATACAAAAATATCAAATTGACCGGTGTGGTTGTCAGTTTTCAAAACGAAAATGGTATTGTTACCCAGGGAAAAAATGTATTTCCAAGTGAAAGCGGTATTGGTACTCAGTTAAATGATAGTTTCCAGACGAAAAGGGATTGTTACCCAGGAGAAAATGATTAGTTACTCTAGGTAAAAGTATTTTTCCAAGTGAAAATGTATTGTTACACTGGGTAAACGCCGGATCTCCAAAGGAAAATGATATTTTTACTCGGCTAAACGACGGACCACCAAGTGAGTATGGTTTGTTGCTCAGGGAAAAAAGGTTTGTTACCCAGGGAAAAATATATTTCCAAGTGAAAAAGGTTTGTTAACCAGAGAAAAAATATATTTCCAAGTGAAAAAAGGTTTGTTAACCAGAGAAAAAATATATTTCCAAGTGAAAAAAGGTTTGTTAACCAGAGAAAAAATATATTTCCAAGTGAAAAAGGTTTGTTAACCAGAGAAAAAATATATTTCCAAGTGAAAAAAGGTTTGTTAGCCAAGGAAAAAATATATTTCCAAGCGAAAAAAGGTTTGTTAGCCAAGAAAAAATATATTTACAAGTTAAAATGGTTTCTTACTCTGGGTAAACGTCAGATCTCCAAAGGAAAATAATATGTTTAGTCAGGTAAACGATGGACTGCCAAGTGAAAGTGGTAATTTTACATAGGTAAACGTCGTGGGTTCAGTCTCGTTGGTCTTGTTAAACGTTATCGCTTGACGTTGGTATACTATTACGAGTGTGAAAAGGCTATGCACGTCTTGTGCAGAGTATCGCGATAGTGATCATATTTTTGGTGTGACGAAACAAGATCGTTGTTTACATGTTAATGCATTTCGATTACCGAGTAGCTGCACAACAGAGAGGAGTCTACAGTTAGTTCGTGCTGTATGTCCCGATGAAAACCACAACGAAGACCACTTATGAATCGATTCGAAACATTTCAACCCTTCTTACATTTAGTCAATTCGAGTCAATTGTAATACGGATCCTCCAAGTATGACACAGACACCTACACACTAATATCGTAAACACTCAACTTGATGACATTGATATAGTGTTAATAAAAACAATTATAAAATATTTGTAAAACTATATCGGAATTCATGTCGTAGCAGGTTTCTTGAACTCGTGCTTGATGAAAACGAATGGTGACAAGTATACTTTTGTGTTTGAGTGAAAAATAATTATTTAGACTAGTGGCGGTTTGTGACCAACGAATGCAAATTGATCGTATGATATTACAATATACGCTTTCATCAACATAACGACTTGACACTGGATTCTCGACACTTGTTACTTGTACGACGTATCGTTGGTGACTATAACGGCCATTTTGTATGATAGTATGTTTTAGTTGTATTGTTGTGAGGACAACCATATGATGACTCAGCACTTTTCGTTAGCAAAGTAAATTGTTTTGCACGTTAGATTTGTGGAACGTAAGTCGAATACATACTCTGTTGTGGAAGTAAATGTATTACTGCGATGACGTTGGTAGACCTCTCGAGCAGTGAGCAGGGTTTTTGTTTTTGAAAGATGTATCGATGTCGGTAAAATGTTTTCTAAAAGTCAAACTCGGACGGATATCATGACTGTATAGGACTTACGATAAACATTATGCTTATACAACTTTGTTACAAGAACTATGATATTTCTGTAAGGTGTGTCGGATTATTTGAATATTTAGATGCGTGACCATTCGTGTAAAAAGTTCTTGTGACATCAGAAACAGTTTGTAGAGTATAACCAAACATTTAGTTTCGTGGTGTGAGGATATCGATTAAAGTTGATTACTTTGTGTGATGTAAATATCCTTCGTACTTTTGTAAGAGTTGTAGGGATGATCATTCGTATCCTACAAAGTAACTAGTTGATACAACAAAATATTGAATGACCGCTAACACACTGAGTTCATAACCCAAGATAGTGAAAATTGTTTACACTAACATAATTCTTATCCAGCTAAACTATAGACGGAGTTTAAATCTAGATTGTATTGTAACGGGGCGCCATCTATGGCTAGTGATGACGTCATGCATATTGACGAAGCGTGTTATTATTGATGAGTTCACTCTCTTGGATGTACGCCGTGCGAGGTGCACGTGCTGTATTTACTGGTCATGTTTCCATGCGCTTGTGCTGCGATCTGATAGCTTGAAGAATAAAGAACTTACAACAACACTGTTACAAATGGCGAGCACTCCAGTCTTCAAGCCTTTCAAGAGTCAGTGAGCAGTAACAAAGTGTCATGGATTTGTTGCGTAAAGATCATGAATATATTCGTACAGAGATCAAGCGGGCTCATCGCCGGATTGACGACATGGTTGAGGCCCAGAAGAGTATTCTCGATCAAGTATTGAGTATTGTGCAAAGTTTTGGAGGTACGCCTGCGCATCCAGTGCGATTTGTTAAACCCTGTAACGAGGTTGAATCGTCGGGAATTGTTCCGAGAAAGCACGAAAATGTTGGTGCACTCGTTTTGCTTGGTCTGGCTGATCCTGTTTTGTCCGAGGTGTCTGCTAAGTTGGATGGTTCCTTAGCACATCTTGAAGATTGTGGATCTGTAATGGTGTCTGCTAAGTTGGATGATTCCTTAGCGCATCATGAGGACTGTAGGCCTGTGATGGAGCCTGATGTGTCTGCTAAGATGGAAGATTCCTTAGCACAACTTGAGGATTGTGAGCCTATGACTGAGGCCGAGGTGGCTGCTAAGAAGTATGATTCCTTAGCGCAACTTGAGAATTGCGGGTCTGTTGTGACATGTCATAACATTGAAGTTGACCCGAGCTTGGACTTGAAAGAGTTGACCGTTTTCGAGAAAATCTGGAATAAGTATAATGCTCCGTTTGTTCTGTTGCCGCCGGAAGACAAAACGTACTGCGTCCGTACTGATGTCAGCAAGTTGAATTCCATTACTGTACAAGACGTTATCAAATGGTGCGGTGAAGAAATTGAGGACCTTGCTTCGCATAACTGGGTGGATGGATCGACAGACCTGATGATGATCGACAAGATTGTTTGGAATTTCATGTTTCTATTTATTGTTTTGTCTCGATATCAGCTATTTGTTTGGCCTAGTCTTCACGATGTTGCATGTGTCTTTTTGCCTTTGATTCGGTTTTCCATTTGATGTGTTATTGGTTTTAGTTTAGAGGTAAATGTTCCTCATGTTACCTCTAAAAATTGGAGGGGGGTATATGTAACGGGGCGCCATCTATGGCTAGTGATGACGTCATGCATATTGACGAAGCGTGTTATTATTGATGAGTTCACTCTCTTGGATGTACGCCGTGCGAGGTGCACGTGCTGTATTTACTGGTCATGTTTCCATGCGCTTGTGCTGCGATCTGATAGCTTGAAGAATAAAGAACTTACAACAACACTGTTACAGTATTAAGCGAAGTGCTGAGTACCTCCAGTAATAAAATCGAAACGGTCAAAATAATTTTTCTGTGTCTTGATTGTTGTAAATAACTATTTGGTATGATATTAGTTGAGTGTGTGACAATTCGTATCTGTCGAGGGGTTGAATGTTTAACCATATTGAAATGAATCCAGACCACATGAAGTATACATTAATCACAATAGAATCGATGAGAATGTTAACCACTTAGAGTGTGTTTGTTTAAAAATCATTTCCAATACGGTTACTTCGATCGGTATTAATTCCATGTCATACAAAAAAACATGAAACCTTTGTACAGTTACGTAGTACGGGAATATTGAGTGAAGTTGATTATTTTTGTGTGACGAAAATATCTTGTATTGATATTGGACACTGGTTTCGTTACCCAAGTGAATGAAAATTGTTTTCTGATGGACAGATATGATTTGTATTTAGAAAAAAGCGACTCACACCGATTAAGCGACGCTGTTTAATACCCAATGAGTGAGTGAAATTTCTTAGGGGTTTAATTTACCGGGTTAATTGTCGTCGATTCCATCACATACAAGTAAGTTCTTTTAGTGACTATGATTACATCTACTTTGGCGAATGACAATGGGAAAATTTCCAATTTCTTTGGTCGTCTGTGTGTTTTACAAATAATTGTAATACGCCTAACTATAGGATACATTTAGCAAACGTCATGCGAATTGTTTTTGTGATGACAACGACTCTCAGTAGTTTGGTTAGATGATGACAATTATTCTAGAGGTTCAAATCGATATCACTACTATGAACAGCAATACAAACGCATTTTGTAGATTTCAGTGTAGCGCGCATTGCGATTTTGTTAATGCTATGAGTTTTGTGTATTACTCAAGTCTAGTCGAATAGGATGCATCCAGTAAAGATATTCCAAATTGCATATGTGTTGATCAAAGTCTTGAAGTGTAAATCTGTAGACTTCACAACGTCTTAGAGAGTGCGAACGGAATTATGTATTGATCGCACGCTTCAAACGGTACTCGATACCAAAAGTGATATTTTCACACTCTGTAAGTTGAGTATGTTTCAATGCGCTGTCACAACTCCGACAACAAATTGTATCAATTGCTGGATTCAATAGTAACGACATGAAATTGTAATATACTGACTCTATACGTAGTCGTTTCAATTAGCCGTCACGAATTTGACCAATAAAGCATTTTGCATCGGGTGTTCATTGTTTGGATAACGAAATTGTTGTGCCATCTTTAGTGTTGGTTACTGGAAACAACTACATTTGTAAAAATATTTTCTGATATCCGTAATACGTAAAGTGATTTGTACAAACACGGAATATCTTTCAAATCAAAAACATTTCAGACACGCATAGTTTTACAAATCAATATGTGAATAACAATGTTTCTGAAAAGTTTGTTGCTGTCATAACATTTACCACAATGCAGATCTAATTAACGCAAATAATTTAATAATCAAGTCATGATCAACTATTACATACGTCAAATCAATGTGTCAATCCTTATGTTCACAGCATGATAACTTTCAATGTAACACCGGCGTTTGATCGTAAGAAATGAATTCTTAACTACATTGGTCAGACAGTCAAATATCATATACTCAAAACATATGTTAATCCCAAGTCACCGACACCGAGAAGTAATTACTTTTGTCTTACAAAATATACCACATAGTAATTACTTTATCTTGCGGAATAGTAACGACTTTTACAGTTGAATAAAATACGATTTGGCGGTATATGACTACAACCGAACTTGTTGTGGATTTTAGGTTTTAGTGATTGTATGGACTCGTGTATGTTTGGCTGTTTTTCGTACTGATACTGTTTGAGTTGGTCGGGTAACGGATTTATTTGACAATGTTTTCGTGGTTGACTCTTTGAATATCGTAAGATGGTAAGATGTCAAGACGTGTAATACTATTTCCGTACACTCAATTACAACAAAACATAACCCGCATTCAAATAATCTGTAAGCTACAAGTGGATTTAAAACTTGATGCTGTTTTGTGGTTAACTCAAGTCAGTAGTCATGTTTGTATTGATTTCGGGAATGCTCATGACGAGTTGGTCGGGTAAATTAGGTAATGTGGTAGTAACTATGATCTTACCGAGTTGCTGACATTCAAATATCTTTTACGCTGTAATATACGGATTAAATTGTGATAAATTATTTCTCAGTTATTGTTCAGACATTCAAATCTCGTATACTCAAAATATAATATGTCCAAGTCAAAACGTATATGCACCGATTAGTAAATACTTTGGCTTCAGAATAGTAACAACCTTTACAATCGAATAAAAAAAGACCGAGCATACGAGTACAACCAGGATGAATTAATTCAAATTCATGAGTTGCAGTGATATAATCAAGTAATTGAAAACTAGATTTTTAACAATTGGTAATGTTGTGAATAATTCTTTTGAGTATGGTAAGATGTAAAAATATCTCTTTGACAAACGGAAAGCCAGACCGTGAATAGAGTTGTAATGTTTCATTACTTGTTTCAAATCCATGTGTGTATAATATCGAAACGGGACTGTGGGAAAGTTGGTAGTCATGTTTGTCAATCCTATTTCAATGCACACTACGCCAAAGTCGAAATAATCGGTTTCGGATTAGGATTTTACAATTATTTCACACCTTTTTGAATAAGCTTCAACTTCACAGAGGATTAGGGTTAGAGCGGAAATAAGTGAAAATTTGTCGCTATTCAAGTTACCGACACTGGCGGTCTGTTATTCGTTACTTGTTCTTACAAGCGATATCAAGTTCTGTGGCAAACTGATTACTAAAATTTCACCGCGTGAGCGATCGGTATGGTTATGACACCCAGTCGTGAAAGATGGTTATGCCCGAGACATTATCTTGTCAGTGATCGCGGGGTTTTGCAAACTATTTCACACCTTTTTGGAGTGTTAATTTTTGACCGTTGTTATTGTTGGTATTCGAATCGCCGTCTACGCCGGCTCTGTGGTAAACTAAATACCAAAATATTACCTTGCAAGTGATTCCTAGACTTAGCAAACTATTTCACACCTTTTTTGCTGAAAGTACGACATGCCGCCCGCAGTCTATACCGAAAGTACGAATCACGACCGCTCCCATAAGACGCAATAGCCGCATGCGACCCGCGCCGTAAGAAATAAGAGCCGCTCGTCACCCCCGCCATAAGACGCAATAGCCGCATGCGACCGCACCCATAAGAATGCATGGCGAGTCACCACAGATCCCGTAAGAATACATGACAGACACGGCGCCGGATGAATTTTCCGTGACTGGCAAACAGT
Organism: Botryllus schlosseri; assembly: GCF_051294905.1. Lineage (NCBI taxonomy): Eukaryota > Metazoa > Chordata > Ascidiacea > Stolidobranchia > Styelidae > Botryllus > Botryllus schlosseri. Next base: position 22,982,403 of record NC_137249.1, read on the forward strand.
TACAGAGTAAAACTTCAGATGTGTGTGGAGATCATGCTATCGCATTCTTGATAAAAAGAGCTCAAGGGTTTTCAACCGAGGAATACTTGGATAATTTTGGCGATGATAAAAAAGTGAATGATACGATTGTACGTGCTTTTGTGAAGAGTTTGATTTCAGAGTAATAAACGAATGTGTAAATGTGTATACTTGTGATTCTTGTTGCGGCTGTGAACAGCAGACTATTCTGTAGGCGCGAAACAGCGGAATAATCCGCAAGTATTATTCAGGTAGCAATCAATAGCGAGGAAAGAGAACACGATCGGTCGTTTGACACGACTAAACTACGACATCATATATCATAATTTACGATCAAACTATTTCGCACTGACTGATCTAGTGTAATAATCGATAGTAGCACACGACTGCACGGAAGAAAATTCAGCGCGCAGGTCATTCGAAATATAGGTCGCACGCACTGCTTAATCCTCACAACAAACAGCGTTTCCGTTTGCGCGCTTATTGTTGGCGACTCGTACATATTCAACACCACCCGAGAGATGTCTGAAAGTGCGAATCACGACCGCACCCATAAGAACACATGGTGAATCACCACAGATCCCGTAAGAATACACGACGATATACACATTAACAAAGGTTCATTTACATGACTATTTACTTGATACATATTCAACACGAAGTACGACAACAACGTAGCCGCTTGCGACCGCAGTCTATACTGAAAAGGGTTACCGTTCGACCACAAGACACAATAGCCGCTTGCCGCCCCCGCCATAAGACATAAAAGCCGCATGCCACCACGAGTTTCCAGGCACCTCACCACCCCGCCCATAAGAAATAAGAGCCGCATGCCACCGCACCCATAAGAACACATGGCGAATCGCGGCCCTGAGGGGGGTCTAAAAAGGCGAATCGCCACCCCGGGTTTCCAGGCGAATCGCCACCCCGCCCATAAGAGCCCCAGGCACACCCAGACCGATCCTATATACTACTGTCGACCGTTACTGCCCCACGACGCATCGATACATATGAAGTTATAGGTCATGTAGGCTAACATGCAACTCTGAGAAGTGTGTCAGAACGATCAGCAGCGTAAAGACCATGGCCTTGTGCTGACCGAACACTTCAATATATATTGCGGTTGCCATACGTCCGGAATTTCCCGGACATGTCCGTAATTTCACTGTTAAAACTGCGTCCGGGAGGAATATCTAAAATATGCCTAAATGTCCGGAATTTTAAAGGCTTGAAGTAAGCTTATACTTTCTTGTAAATCAACATAAGCAAAATTATTATGGGGCAGATTTGTGATACATGAAATTTTTCTTCGAGCTGCGAGCGATTTAGTATCACATATATTGCTCGCAAAAACTGCGATAAAAATAAATGAAAATATCATTCATTCACAGAAACAAGTCTTATTGTAATCGCAATCACAGTTACCGGTATATTCATTGAGTCGGTTTAGGCCGTTTGGATGCTTTATTCAAAGATAGTGGTATAAAACCGGCGGTAAGTTTGCCTTTATTCTGGGGTTCACGAAGATGTTGAATGTTAAACAGCTTCGAAAACAGGCCGAGAGTAAGTCTACACAAATGTGCCGACCTTTCATTAGCAATCAGCTCATCAAATTTTGAGCTGGGCCACGGAACATTTTCAAATTGGAAATGGAGTCGTGACCATTAAAGGCGTGACATGAACATGACTAACGGTGTACTTGTACGATTGCTCCTTGCATTTTCGAAGTCATCATCCTCCACCAGCTCTACCGCTAATAACTCGGATCAAGTGGGCGAAGAGAGGATTAAAACTATATGGAAGAACCAATATTATTTACGTAAGTCAAACGACCAGATGCATATAGTAAGCCCCCAGAAGTTGCATCGCTCACCCTACGGTGAGGTCAAAATCAGTGTCTATTTGGGCGGGAGGGGGCTGGAGAAATGTGGCTTCGGCCCTGGTTACAACTTACAACACACAACCACAAACTCCTGAACCGAATCGTGACCAACTTCAGTCGATAGACGAAGCCTTGCTAGTAAGACGTCATATTGATCGACAATGTGCTCATACCTCATTTTGGAATCCGCTAGTGGGCGTTAAGAAGCGTCCGGGGTTTGGAAACAAAAATATGGTAACCCTAATATATTATGTATACAAATATGTTTAATTGTCCATAGACGCCTAAATGGCTGCGGCCGAATGTTCCTGTCCTGGCGATCGGAACCCCACAAGACAAATGCCATCCCGCAGGGAAAAATTATTTGCCAGTAAAGAAATTCCAATTTGAAATCATATGCGTGTTTTAGTTTAGTACGTTTTGGCGATTTCCATATATTTTTACATAACAGATATATTGGAGGCAACGAAACAGCATCATGTAACGAAGTCAATAAACCCGAAGATGTGTAATTACTATTTAGGGATCCTATTTTCCAACACACCTCACTAGCTCTACCGGTAAGTCTGATTACGTGAGCAAAGAGAGGATAATAAATCGATAGTAATATATATGCAATTCACGAGAATATTGGCGAGAAACATTGGCTCCTGATATCCAATCTCATTCCGAATTTCCTACTTTGCCGGGATGAGGGTATTAACCTAATAAAGACCATCATCGCGCGAGTGCTTCAACCTCGAACATATCGAACGTTCCGAAATCGCCCATACTGTCATGAATAAAAGCTCCGCACCTTCACCTCTCACGGTCACTAGCGACGGAAACATCACGATTCCCTTGGCAACATTTTTCAACTTTATAGCCGAGGTTATGAAGAACACGCTACTATCTATAGCGGGTGGAAAAGCTCGGAAATTGACGCAATTATCGCTCAGTCCGCCGGAGAAAATATCGGTAGACCGACACCCACGCCAGTCCACAATGTCGACGAAGAACAAACCAATTATGCTACCATATCGTCACCTGCTAGCCCGTAAATTGCAATACGACAGCCTCAGGAAATACAAAGATTTGTTCCTGAAGTCCACGTCAACGCATTCAACGATCATGCACTCTGCAGGTGCAGAGGAAACAAACAGTAAATGCATGGACCTAAGTCCGAGCAACATGACAGAAAACACTGCGAGTACCAGTCAGTGGACGCCCTTTTCTCTTTAATACAATGGAACTGTACGGTAGGGTTACCATATTTTTGTGACTCCAATTCCGGACACTCTTTAGCGCAGACTAGCGGATTGCAGAAATGAGGTATTAGCACAGTTCGATCAATATGACGTCACACCAGCAAAGCTTTGTCTATCGACTTGAGGTCATTGGCGTAGCCAGGGAGGGGCGAAAGGGGCGATCGCCCCCCCCCCAAATTTTTGGAAAATTTTCGTAAAATCATTAAATATTACAGTATTTTGGGGCAGATGAACGCAACCTAGAATTTTCTTCGCGCTTTGCGCGATTTAGAGTCGATAGATGTCTTGATTTTATCGGTTTACCGAAAAAAAATTCCGAAAATAATCATAATTCAGTTTAGCGGTATTTTCAATTATGAGAATACAACAGTACCAGTAGATACACTTTAATAGCCCGAGGTCGTTGGGTTGATTAAGTCTAGGGGTTTCAGTTCAGTATGGGGGGGGGGGGGGCGGCTATTAGTTCCAGCAATTTCCGTTCCGGAGCAGACGAAGACATAAATACGACTGGCACAGGAAAATATCGCCACCTCCCGCTGTTAAAAAGTGCTAATTTGAAATCGCACTAGTTTGTTCCAAGGATTTTTTTAATTTGGTCTGATATGTATCGGCGATTCAATCTTTACCAGAGGTTACTAAACAACCCTGCTTCAACTAAGTAATTATTCAGAATGGACACCACTTGCTCATATACATGCACCGATATTATTGATCAAATTCATTCATTTATTCAAAACCATTTGGCGCTCCGCGCGTTGGCCATAACAGCGCCACGATTTAGCAAGACATATAAAGTTTTAGGCCATGTAACATGCGACTCCAAGTAGTGTTGGGCTACCAGAACGATCGGCAGCGAGAAAACCTTGGCCGAAAAGTACTGCCCTTATGCTGACCGAAAACTTCGTTATATATACAAAATACATAGGTTTAATTGTTCAAAGGCGCCTAAATGACTGGCGCCGAACGTTCCTGTCTTGGCAATAGGCCTTTTGCAGGACTTCGATCACGTGACTAGATACGCATAGCAACCACAAATTGGTTAACAAGCTACTTTCTCGCGCACCTGCTTCAGTGCTAAATATCGCATAGTGTACTGTTGATTTCTGGTTGTAAACGTTTCGGAAATTTGTTTGAAATTTGATGTCAATCCTGTACAAAGCATTTAGAATGATATCGTCCGAATTACGCAGAAATACATCGGTAACGTAGTCGTATTACGGTACCCAACTCTGATCATATGTACTTAAATTTATGCATTTGAAGTAAAGCGATTGGTTTATATTCTGGTAAGAGTATTTGTTAGTTCAAGCAGTACTATTTGTCTGTTGTGGAGCCTGATTTTGGATGGAAGATATGACTGACGCAGCCGGGATCCGCAAGGATCAGGATATACTGTCTGCTGGTTTGGGTGCTGACTGCTGGCGTGCTGCTATAAAACAAATGTCGCTGAACACACCGGAAGTATCTTTTGGGAGAACCTGCCATCAAGACCAAGCAAAGCAGTGCACTTTATTGTTGCCTTAGACAATGCCGATTTTATTAGCACTACTTCGCAACTGCGATTGAAGTGAATGTGGCAAATCACACGCGATTTTGATAAATAGTTGATGTCACATATGTGCGCTATTTAGCGAACTAAGGGAAGTAACTATCAAATAACTCTTAGAGCAGCTCAAACGCAGTGATAAGATCGCTCATCCTATACCCAGAGGTGGTCAACGTGGTCATTGTTGGGAACCGAGTAGAAGTAATGCCTTAATTTATACTCCAGTACAAGTAGCACTAATTACTTCCAGGACATGTCCAAAGTACTTCAAGTGGAAGTAGAAATGAATTTCTGAAAAGTAGTCAAGAAATTCGTTACATGAAGTAGATTTGGTTGAGGGTCACTTAGTTTTAGAAATTGATGCCATGTGACAACTGTAAACAATGCATGTTGCATCTTCTTGATCAACGCAAAAGGGTGATGCCACCACAAATAGGTGCAATTTTCAAAAATTAATTTAGTTACCGTGGTACTGGGGCTATTTTGCCCAGTTGTTATGACAACCTCACGCTTGAAGGGGATGCATACAATCATGCGCCAAAGCTACTTTCTAGTTGACAAAATCCCAAACCTGAAAAAAAGTACTACCTAAAAAGTGTCAAGTAGAAGTGGAAGTAGCCTAAACTCATAGTGACGCTAGTACTCAGGTAAAATAGTACTTCGTTGCTGACCCCCTCTGTGGATTGGTTCAACCAACTCAGAAACATCCTCTAAAGACGACTAACATTGTTTCTTTTGCATTGACTCCGTAATATTCTGAACTTATGATATTCTTTGATTCATTGTATTTACAAATAAACTTGCAAAGAAGTGCAATTTATTAATTTTTGTGCATTCGATACCCAGAGCATAAGAAAAAGTTGAAGAAAAATGCATGTTAACCTTATCAAGTTCAATAACTGCCGAGATTCTTATGCCTATGTATTTTCCTCTACCTCCATAGCCACTTGTCTAGACATATTCATAGCATCCACGGAAGAGCGCTTGTCTTGCTGTACACAGATGAAATATCATTTTCAAAGCAGACATCAACATCGGGAAAGAAGTTCAGGACAGTTAGTCAGTGTTCAGATCATCTGCTGACATTTTCTGTTGGCATGAAACCACGCTGCCTTCTACCACATGACCGAATTTTATGTGGTGATAATCCAGGCTGAATTCTTGACGAGGGCATCATCAATTTATCAGTTGCCTATGTTCGGCTCTCTTGGGATAATCCATCAGATCATTAATTCATATACATGTGGTATATCCATGTCTTGAAACTCAAGATATTAGCACTGTGCCATAGAGTGAAGTAATCCAATCCAGGCAATCAATCAAGTAATCCAGGCCTCGGTACAGTTTGTTGCACCCTCAATTGGAGCTGATGATCATTTTTCTTCGGGTAGTGGCACTTGGCAGCATGACAGAATGATCAATAACTTGTAATACAGGTGTAGAGGTCTAAATATTTTGAATTGTTTAACTTGAGAAGCCATACAATAGCATAAGATGTTTAATATATATATGGTATGTAGCACATTGCATGAATTCATAACACATCAACATACTGGCACTGGCAGTCATTGTCTCTAGGCTTAAAAATAGCAGTATCCTATGTATATTGCAATCGATATCAATCATCAAAATGCTGCAATGATCACCAACTACCACTACAATAGAACTATAGTATAGTATACTATCCACACCTAACTTAATGCTGCAATAAATATCACGCAGTCAATGTCCTGCAATGTCGAATTTTGTGTCATAAAATCATAGTTGACTACCAAATAACGGCTAAAATGTCGATCATTTTGACGCAAGGAGTTTACATAGTTCATGAATCAAAGACATCCAACATATTTGAATCCTTGCCAATTTCCATGACACTTGGGTTTTATATAAAACGTTTACAGCCCGAAAACGATAATATACTGTATCCGAAATACGGCCACGTTAACGACGGATTTCTGCGTAATTCTGACGATATCATTTTATGTGCTTTGTACAGGATTGACATCTAGCAACGGAAAATCTCTGATGACTTCTACAACAAATTTCCGAAACGTTTACAACCAGAAATCAACAGTACACTATGCGATATTTAGCACTGAAGCAGGTGCGCGAGAAAGTAGCTTGCTAACCAATTTGTGGTTGCTATGCGTATCTAGTCACGTGATCGAAGTCCTGCAAAAGGCCTATCTGAACCTCACAAGACAAATACCATCGCGCAGGGAAAAATTATATACAGTTAAGAAATACCAATTTGAAATCGTGTGCGTCTTTTCGTTTAGTAGCCTACGTTTGGGCGATTCTCTATTTTCTGATATAGCAGACAGGAGGTCACGAAATAACATCATGTTACGGAGGTATACCAACAGGCCTACAGTTTCCAAGACACCTCACTCAGTTCTACCTGTAAATCTGATTACGTGAGCAGAGAGAGGATAAAAATTGATAGCAATATATATGCAATTCCCGATCATATTGACCGATTCAATCAAGAATTATAGAATTTTTTCGCGCCTCGCGCGAATAGGCGAGAAAAGCTGCCGCAGTGAACGGCCCCCCAATATAGAAGACAAAAGTTGCGGTAAACAGCGGATAGACTGAGGGGGGTGAAGCCCCCAGAAGTTCGACTTATCGTCATATGGGGGCCCAAGACCAACGTTTGTGGGTGGTTGACGATGTGCTGTTACGGCCCTGCATGAACATGAACAATGAACAGAACATATGAAGTTCCAGTTGCATAATTGAGTGCCCTTGAATATTCGATGACACCACTTCTATCAGCCTTCCCGGTAAATCTGATAATGAAAACGTATTTGCAATATGCAAGTAACAAAATATTGAACCAATTTCATTCATTAACCTTGAAAAATCTGCGCGCTTCGCGCGAAAGTGTTTGCGCCCGAGTTTTCCACAATCATATTATTATAACATCACTTTACATCTGTGACTGGAATGTATGTATAATGATCGCCCCGGATGTTGTGGTAATCATCCAAAAAGGGTCCAAGACCATCGTTTTTTCACCTATTTTTTCGTATCTTCAAGGGGGGGGGTTTCTTTTACGTCATCGAATTTTTCGCCCCCCCCCAAATATTTTTTTCTGGCTACGCCCTTGCTTGAGGTGATCACGATACGGTTCAGGAGTATGTGATTGTGTGATGTAAGTTGTAACCACGGCCGAAGCCACATTTTTCAGCCCCTCCCGCACAAATAAACACCGATCGGCCTACCGTACGGTAATCGATTAGGGATGGTGTGAACGTGAGGTTCACGTTCGCGTTCTGTGTGTGAACCTCGGAAATTTAGAGGTTCGCGTTCACAACAGAACCTTGGTAGGTTCTGCACTGTGAACCTTTTTCATATATTTCAATTTTCACTTCATTATAACATCTTTGGTTGAAAATTATTGCATTTCAACTGCGGACCACTCTATGCATGGCGCTGGCAGCATTAAAAATCAACACTAAACGAGCATGCACCTTGACAATCTCAAAAGTTTTACTTGTTTTGTTACAAAAGTTTGCTCGAAATATCCAGCTTTCCGTTTATGAATATTTAGTGACTCTCTGCTGTGAGTTTGACCCGCAATCACACAACGTCACGAGCGAAATACATAGTCAGCGAATGATGCTTTTTCAACCAATCGATGAGATTGATATCGTTTTCTGATACAAAAAAATCAAGCAGGCGTACGGGGTCAATCTTGACTTCATATCTTTACTGCATCATTAAAACCAAATCCTTGCGATTGAGGTGTTGGCTACTGCGGTATAACTTGTTAATGGGGTAATATCGGTAGCAAGTATAGAAACCCGTTTTACACACAGCTTAATATCAATGTATCGATACTCAGACGCCGAATACCTTGTCCGGTCTCGCCTGGACCGTTAAGGCGTAAGCTTATATTCCCTGGTAAGTCATCATCAAAATTGTTGGCAAAACGACGGAATATATTGATTTTACAGGAGTATCATATCCTTTGATTGCCTCAGTTGATACATTTAGCGACGTTTAAAACGCCAACATGTACTTCGGCATTGTGGAATGATGTGGCCCGAGTGGTCGCTAGGTATCGTGTACATTAATATACGCCAGTGGTTCCCAAAGTGAGCGCCAGCGCCACCCTGGGGGCATTCGCAAGCGTTAAGGGGGCGCTGGCCACTAAATGGGCGATTGGGGGGCGCTGGCACGAAAATTGGGTGGTAGGGGATCGCTGAGAGCAAATGCGGTTTGTGTAGGTTTAGAAGTCAACTGCTGCGTATAGTGTTGAAACGATTGATTATTAAAGTAGCTAGATTCGTAGATTCGAAGTAAAATGCATAATAGATTCAGTAAGGGCAATATAGGTTAGGGTTACCATATTTCTGCAACCCAAATTCCGGACACCCCTCAGCGCCCACTAGCGGATTTCAAAATGATTTATGACGTCACACTACCAAAGCTTTGCTAATAGACCTGAGGTGGTCACGATCCGGTTCAGGAGTATGTGGCTGTGTGTTGTGTTACCGGGACCGAAAGCACATGTTTTCAGCCCCTTCCCGCACTATAGGGTCATCGATGCAATTTCTGGGGGGGGGGTGCTTGGTATATGAATCTGATTTCTAAATGCATCTGGTCGTTAAATTATTTGAATGAATTCTGTCAATAATATTGGTTGCTCCATATAATACTATATAGTTACTACACTCCGCCCACTTGATCAGAGTTAGCGGTGGAGCTGGTGGAGGATGATGAGCTCGAAAATACAGGGAGCGTAATTGCACATCGTTAAGTCACGTTCATCTCCTACCGATAAGATTATTCATCAGCCTTATGGCGGTGCGCACAACGGATCTTTATAAACACCCCACGTTCAGTGGTTTCCAATCTTTTATGGTCGCGACTCCATCTCCAATTTGAAAATGTTCCGTGGCCCAGATCAAAATTTGACGAGCTGATTACTAGAAAAAGTCAGCGTCTTTGCCCAGGCTTACTCACGGGCTATTTTGGAAGCTGATTACGTTCAACATATTCGCAAACCCAAGAATAAAAAGGCAAACGACACCCCCGTTTGGAGCCACTATCTTTGAATAAAGCATTTAAACGGCCTTAACGATATCTAGGAATATACCGCTCTCCTACAATTGCGATTACAATTAGGCTTATTCCAGTAAATGAAGGTTGTTTTTATTTATATTTTATTGCAGTTTTTGCGATGGTGGTAGTCTCCATGTTAAAATCAATAAATGTGACGGTGAATCGCGCGCAGCGCGAAGAAAAATATTATGCATCAGCATAAATATTCCCCAAAAACATTGTTTTTCTGCTGATTTACGACAAAAATTATGAGCCTTCAAAATTCCGGACATTTGGCATATTTTAGAAATTCCTCCCGGACGCTAGTTTGAACAGTGAAATTCCGGACATGTCCGGGAAATTCCGGACGTATGGCAACCCTAATATAGGGTCGCCCGTCTATTTGTTCAGCTGCACCGGAAAAGCTCATTGTTACTTGACAATGTTATTCCTGCTCATCAATGGACTAATTTAGCAGTCGGCAGCATCCCCGAAAAGCGTGGTTCGTTGCACCATAGTCGGCACTTCTTCGATAGTAGGTAGACATCGAAAAGTGTTCACCATGATCACCAATGAATGTTTTCCATGAACACAAACAAAAATTTATAAACGTCAAAATGTATTGTTTTTGCGTTTGGACTGGGTTAGGGTCAAAGTTGGGTTTAGGGTATCCCAAGATTAAGGTTGGAGTATTAGGGTGGGAGGAGGGATATTAGGGTTGGGGTTAGGGGGATATTAGGGTTGTGGGAGGGGGGATATTAGTGTTGGGGTTATGGGGATATTGGGGTTAGGGGTATATTAGGTTTGTGGGAGGGGGGATATTAGGGTTGCGGGAGGGGGATATTAGGGTTGGGGTTAGGGGTATATTAGGTTTGTGGGAGGGGGGATATTAGGGTTGCAGGAGGGGGGATATTAGGGTTGCGGGAGGGGGGATATTAGGGTTGGGGTTAGGGGGATATTAGGGTTGCGGGAGGGGGATATTAGGGTTAGGGGCATATTAGAGTTGTGGGAGGGGGGATATTAGGGTTGCGGCAGGGGGGATATTAGGGTTGTGGGAGGGGGGATATTAGGGTTGGGGTTAGGGGGATATTAGGGTTGGGGTTAGGGGTATATTAGGTTTGTGGGAGGGGGGATATTAGGGTTGCGGGAGGGGGGATATTAGGGTTGGGGTTAGGGGGATATTAGGGTTGCGGGAGGGGGATATTAGGGTTAGGGGTATATTAGGGTTGTGGGAGGGGGGATATTAGGGTTGCGGGAGGGGGGATATTAGGGTTACGGGAGGGGGGATATTAGGATTGTGGGAGGGGGATGTTGGGGTTAGGGTATATTAGGGCTGGCTGGATTTAGGGTTGGGTGAAAGGGAGATTGGAGGTGGGTTAAACACCGGTTAGGGGTAATCTAACCCCAACGTCGAACCTAACCCACCTCCAACCCTAATATCCCCCTAACTCCAACCTAATATCTCCCTCCCGCAACCCTAATATCCCCCTAACCCCAACCCTAATATCCCCCCTCCCAAAACCCTAATATCCCCATCCCGCAACCCTAATATCCTCCCTTCCGCAACCCTAATATCCCCCTTCCTAATCATGGGATACCTAACCCTAACTTTGACCCTAACCCACCTCCAATCCCCCTTTCCTCAAACCTTAATATCCCTCTTTCCCAAACCCTAATATCGCCCTTCCCATAACCCTAATTTCCCCAGTCTAACATCCCCTCCCAAGCCCTAATATCCCTCTTTCCCCAATCCTAATACCCCCCAACCAGACCCCAATATCCGTCTCTCCAAAGACACAAAAAACAACAATTCATTTTGACGTTTATAAATTTTTATTCGTGTTCATGGAAAACATTTATTGGTGATCATGGTAAACACTTTTCGATGTCTACCTACTATCGAAGAAGTGCCCCATAGTCTCCTATATGGTGTCGACACAAGCAAATCGCACGGTTCAATGAAATTGTATCACATCACAGTTTCCATTTGGCTACAGGCAATTTGACGGTGATTTTTGACCGGCTTGCCGAGCATTAAATTTGATAAATCGGGTATCAATCGAAAGCTGACTCTGCACTGATTACGAAAATATAAATTTTATTCCGCTCACGGCCCTGGAACCCCCACAATCAGCCCCCAATTATCCATTGTCGAGTAGATTGGCACTGTGACGCAACAATGCTGTCTGGCGAAACGAGAGACTAGCTCAAGAGCAAGGATGCGGCCGAGCGGCGAGAGTGGGATCAGCTGACGTCGCGGCAATAGCGATGTGCAAACGCGCCACAGAGAAACGCTGCGCTGTTGATACTTTTTCTATGCGTTTCGGTACAAGCGAGCACACACCAGCCTTTCCTTGACTTGTAAGGGTAGAACTGGGTCCACGGAATGTATTAGGGCCCTACCAATTTTCGCGCAATATCCTTCAGCTGATAGAGATATGTAGGCTACGTCTAGTCTAGTCTACATTGGATATGTTAGATTATTATGATATCGATTGCCTTAGCCCGCTTGTTGCGTGCGTAGGGCTCCAGAGATGCGTGGCGCTGTTGATACTTTTTCTATGCGCTTCGCTAAAAGCGAGCACAAACCAGCCTTTCCTTGACTTGTAATGGTAGAACTGGGTCCACAGAATGTATTTGGTCCCTACCAATTTTCGCGCAATCCTTCAGCTGTTAGAGATATTTCTAGTAAGAAAAATATACTTTCAAGTAATAAGATTCACTCCAGACAGCAAATTTAGATAACGTAAATATATCATATTGTAGTAATACAACTACAGTGTTGAGTTTTCACTCTAGTCCCCATAAGCACCACGTCGGTGACCTTGCCAAATTCCGAGAAGGCGAAAAAGTGCAAACTCTGTTGGGCCGAATGGACAATGGACATTCAGTTATTCACAGATGCGAAAAAAATACTGCAAATCCGTTTAACGTAAGTTACATAAGGAATATATATACAGGCTACAGAATGAATATAATTCAAATATCTGTGATACCACTGTATTACTTTTGACGCAAAAGGTCCCCGGCATTCAAAAAAACTATTTGGTGATTGAAAAATGCTAAACCAAATTCCAACGTCAACGTTTATAGTGATATCAGATATATTCCAGTGAAAAACAAACGTATGAATTTTGTGGTAACATTTTGGAATCATTTGGCAGGTATGGCACGCAAGCTTTCTAGTAACGGATTGAATCCGGACAGCGATACCAGTTTAATTCGACACTCCTGCTGTTAAACTTTATTCAACAATCAACATTTTACCTGCTGCATTCGCGGACCAAGTCCTACCCATACGGATCAAATAAAAGCTTGTAATGTATGCTCATGCTCAATGCTCCTTGCTCACACTTAACCATAAAAGCGACTATAGAAAGTATCGACACCCGCCATCAACAGCGCGACGTGTCTCTGGAGCCCTACGCAACAAGCGGGCTAAGGCAATCGATATCATAATAATCTGACATATCCAATGTAGACTACTTAGACGTAGCCTACATATCTTTATCAGCTGAAGGATATTGCGCGAAAATTGGTAGGGCCCTAATACATTCTGTGGACCCAGTTCCACTCTTACAAGTCAAGGAAAGGCTGGTGTGTGCTCGCTTGTACCGAAACGCATAGAAAAAGTATCAACAGTTCAGCGTTTCTCTGTGGCGCGTTTGCACATCGCTATTGCCGCGACGTCAGCTGATCCCACTCTCGCCGCTCGGCCGCATCCTTGCTCTTGAGCTAGTCTCTCGTTTCGCCAGACAGCATTGTTGCGTCACAGTGCCAATCTACTCGACAATGGATAATTGAGGGCTGATTGTGGGGGTTCCAGGGCCGCGAGCGGAATAAAATTTATATTTTCGTAATCAGTGCAGAGTCAGCTTTCGATTGATACCCGATTCATCAAATTTAATGCTCGGCAAGCCGGTCAAAAATCACCGTAAAATTGCCTGTAGCCAAATGGAAACTGTGACGTGATACAATTTCATTGAACCGTGCGATTTGCTTGTGTCGACACCATATAGGACACTATGGTTGCACTGCTGTGAGAACTGCGAAGTAGCCTATATTTGAGCGGTTATTGCTCACTGCAAGATGTGATGGCTTTTTAAGAGAAACTGTCTTGCGTGATTTTATTATCTGTTTCAAACGATGGTGGATTTTCCACAACGCTGTTACCGTGGCCTTCGACACGTCGTTCTGGTTGCGAGAAACGACATCGCTCCTACTTGACGGTCGTATTTCTCAAAATTTCAGGGCAGAATATATCCATTCTAAGTAATGACGAAGCCTGATAAAGGTGATCATGGCACTGTCCGCATTCGGTGACAAGTCAGTGATAATTCACCCGAAGTTTGGGACATGTCAACTGTTCCAATTCTCAAGCTAGCTTTGAGCTACCGGACCAGCTCGAATACCTGATTTTGATGGAGAAACATGAATCAATCGGCTCACATAAATTACGCGAGGATGGTGATTTAGTTCTAGGATATATTCCAATAAGGAATTCCTCCCCGGATAATCAATCCATTCTTTGAAGTTTCCAGGTACGAAATGCTTGAGCAGCTGATTACTTTGTAGTTGGGGTTAGCATGGGTCCTGTTCTAGGAGGATTTGTCCTCTTTTTTGACTTTTTTTAAAGTGTCTTGGGAGGACGCCTATAAATGTCCTATTCTTTGACAATTTGTCCTATTTTTTCAAAATAATGGAAATTGGACTGAAATATAGGAAATCAGCGCTGGAGTAACGGTCTGGCGGGTTTTTCGGGACCTGAGCAAGAAAAATGACCTCTTTTTTAGTAAACTAGCCACAAACTCGGGAAAAATTTACATTTTTCCGGATTATACTCCGGTATAGGCAGTCTGAGAATTTTGAAAAAGCGTCCTTTTTTTCAAATTCCCAAAATATGGTAACCGTAATTGTAGTGCAGAACATTTTCGAGTTCAACCAAAAGTTCAATATATCTAACAATCGCTCTGGATACACAATTGAATATAAAATAAACACTCTCACTGGATTTGGGTTCACTTTTTCGTCGTTGCCCTTCCCCCCTCAGATTTTAAAGAACGTGTTCTCAGCGCCGTGACCAAGTTTCTGACTCGCATCAGAAACCGACTTGCCAGTAGGCCAACATGAGGTGAAGACTGGAGATTTTATAATTAGATTGTTCCTATCAAAACTCAAACCCGATATGACGAGAATGATGATAATGATAGACCAGCTTCATCCGTCTCATTATTAGCTGTATTAAATGCAGAACAACATTCGTTTTATAATTGGGCGTGGTGAGGGGGTGTCGGGGGGCGGTGGCACTTTATTCGTTGTCCAGGGGGGCGGTAGCTCAAAAAAGTTTGGGAGACACTGATATAGGCTATCACTTGATTGAAAGATAGGGTTGGAATTAGCAATATGACGTCATGAGGTTCACGATCGTGTTCACACAGAACCATTCAAAAAGGTTCGCGTTCACACGAACCTGAACCTTTCAGAGGTTCACACCATCCCTAGAATCGATGCAACTTCTAGGCCAGGCTTACTATATGCATCTGGTCGTAAATAATTTGAATGAATTACAGAAGAGTGCGGAGAACTAATCATCTTCGATAATAATCGATAATAATTATAAATATTTGGTTGTAAGGATATTTTTTTTATTATCTGAACAAGACAAACAAGGAACAATGCGATAAGACACAATGCGTTGTAACGAAACAGACACGCTTACAGTGTCCGACGCCACAGTTCTTTTCGGAGTTGATATTATTTGAAGCATCGGTCATTTCTAGTTCTTTCTATACCTTGTGAGTGCTTTCTTCCGTCGGATCTTTTTTCTGGTTTTTTTCGGCGTAAAATCAACGAGTTTAAGCATTTCATCGGAACTACGAACCCGAAACCACATATCATTTCGTTACAAGAGACTCATAATGTATCCAAATACACGCAGAAGATTACTAATTACAATTTATTGAGGAAAGACCGAAATATTCACGGTAGCGGAATTTGTTTCTCTATAAAATGTGGGATAAATTTCAGTGAGATAAACATCGGAGACATTGATTCAGTAGAAGCGTTAGCTATCCAAGTAGGCGACATTTCCATTATGAACATCTGCATTACTCCGAATCGAGTTGTATCACGACCAGTCATGCAACGCTGTTTCTCGGGACGTATCGCGAAAAGTATCATCGTTGGCGATTTCAACGCGCACCTCACGCTATGGAACGCCTCTTCTTCAAACCGGAACGGGCGACATCTATATCATATCATAGATGATAAGGAACTTGTCAACAATGCGACGGTGTCTACGCGATTGAAACTATCGAGGCCGAACCCTGGTTCCATGTCTCTATTAGATCTTACCATATGATCAAAAGACGTCAGTCACAAGATATCTATCTCTGTGACGGATAAACTACTGGGAAGCGATCATTATATAATAACTATAGTGAATCCAACTTCCACGTGGAGTGTCAAGAGACCCACGTCTTGTCTTGGTCATTCATTTAAAGACAATGAACACAAAAATTTTTCATCCGCTTCTGACGGGCCTGATGCATTGTCCTGTCCTTTTACATTATTTTCCTTTAATTTTCATTCGGTGTGCATACCTCCTTTTTTTATATCGTTCAAGCGGCTAAGCCAGGTGGGGGACTGATATCGAAGACTACTCCAAGTCGTTTCGACACCTTCCTATATTTCACTGTATCGCATATAGTCTTGTGTTGCATTGAAATGCTGAAATTATTAGCAATAACTTGAATTGAATTGAATTGAATGTTGATCGAAACAATGTAAACGGGAACTTGAAAACTCAACGATCAAGCCTAACCCTTATCCGAAGTAATTAGGTCAACTTGGACTTATCATATGGTTAATTTCAATGAACGTTTGACTTTACCTATTGATTCGACAATGGAAGGGCCAGGCTGCTCTATTCTTAGTCAAAAGCATTGATCCGGCCCCGATCCGACTCCGGTCGTATCAGAAAAAGTTCTGATCCGGCTCCGGCCAAAAATGAGAAAATCCAGCCGGATATCGACTCCGGCTCCTGTCAATGTCCCGCTCTGATATGTTCCTACGTTACTGTGTGTATGTACGCAAATACATCAAGAACAAAGATATAGCCTATATAACGTCCTATTCCTATCGTCTTTGCTTTTTTGCATTGCACATATTTTCCTTTCGCAGATAAGATAATTACGCAGTATGTACCGCTGTACGGAATTGTACTCGTTAAAGATCGCAAATGCAGCATACACGGGGTGTCCTGCATACACGAGAAAAACATAAATACATGTGCTACTTCGTGCAGGTGTAGAACCGGTGGCGGCTCGTCCTATAGGGCAACTGGGGCATTGCCCCACCTAAAATTATGTTCAATAACAATTCTTTACCATTTATTGACGCACACCAATCTATTTATATATACCGAAATCACAGTGAAAATCGTATTCTTCTTATCCTTTCGCTTGTAAATGCCCATTGCCCATATATAGCGAAGTCTCTGCGAAAATCGAATTCTCTTGTGTGTTTTCGCTTTGCGAATGCCTAGCCGGGGCATGCCGCGGTAGCGCTCATAACAAGCTTTCACCGCCTATTCTCTCAAAGCCGCGCACAATAAAGAAACGGCAATTTACCCTCTCCTCTTCATAAAATTACCGAGCAACCGGGGCACAATAGCTCTGTGCCTCTAAGGTGTGATGTAACAATCGTATCTGAACTATATATAGCTGCGAACTTGGTTACCGTCATATGCATTTCGTCGACCTTTGCTGGTATAGGTCGATTTTGATGGTGTTTCACACCATGAAAACCCTTGAAACTTGGTATGTCATGTCGTGATGGTGGTATTTAACACTGCCCCAAGTTTCAGGGTTTCTACTTAACGTTTAGGGTAGTAATTCCGTTTCCGAAGTTGAGTTTGTGCTGATCCGTCATGTATCGCAAACAGATTCTACTCAAAAGCCGGTATTGGTATCCATTGATTTTGACGAGTTTCAATACTGAGATCGGTTATGACATTGGGCACGGTAAGTCTTAATGTTAGTATCGAACGCTCTACCAAGTTTTAAGTTTGTCACTGAACTGTGTTAGTGGTAATTTCGTTTCCTAATTCGAGTGAGAGCTTACTCGTCATTTATCGCTAACAGATTATACGCAAAGCCGGTATTGGTCTCCATTGATTTTAACGATGCTATCCTTACCTAGACCCGTCATAAAGCTTTTGCACGGTATGTCTTGATTTTAGTATCGAACGCTGTGCCAAGTCTCAAGGTTGACACTCAATGATTAGGGCAGTAATTTTGTTATCAAGGTCGAGTATGGTAGAGATGTGCTCCGATCTGACACTTTAGCCTACAACGCATTGCCGATTTCACCCAAAAGCCGGAGTATCTGTGGTAACGTTAGCTGAGATGATGATATCATTCTCAGGTTGCATTCGAATATTTACTTTGATATATTCTCCAATGTCAATTTCACCGTGAAATTGTGGCCTTCAAGCCATTTGCTTACAACCCCCTGTCAAGCGCAATAGCTATTTCGTTTTCGATGACGGCTTACGGCTGATCACTTGATCAGCCTATTCCTCAGTAAATTTTACGCAAAATTCGGTGTTGGTCTGTTCGCATTAATTTTGACAGTGTACCATACCGAAAAGGGCCACGAGGCCACTTATCGGTGATGACATGTAACAGTGTACTAAGTTTAAGGCTTCCATCCACGTATTTATTCGGTAATATATTTTCCAAAGGCGATTTCGCAGCCGACCTATATATAGTAATAAAGCCGTATGTGTCGTGTTACACTCTCCAGTTTCAAGCCCAAAATCTCCTATGCTGTACCGAGACCGAATTTCCGAGGCTGCTATTATTAGTTCTTCAGAATGATGTTTTGGATTCAATATGACAAGCCCAATCTATGAGATAACAATTGCGTATCTGTCCGAAGTCGCTGACCTTTGCAATTAGGCTTAAGCTATCTCTCGAGTTACAGTCATTTCCATTTCTGCTGATAATTAGTCAGGTCTAGTGCGAACACGAACCGTGTTGAATCTTTGTTCCGTATACGCCGTCTACCACAATTCAAGTCACAGCGCACCAGCGGACCTATCGTGGCACATACGTTAAAATCACTGTTGCCGGTAAATTCATGTCACCGTACGATCATTAAGTTACTTGTTTCCGTTGGAAAACGCCATTGTGACGTCATCTTGGTAAAAAATCGCTTGCAGCCCTTGCCCCACCACCCGATATTGTCACGAGCCGCCACTGCGTAGAACGACAGTAAGGATTAAATCCCAAGTTATGAATACAATCGAAATGCTTTACAGTATATTAAACTTCCCCTGATGAACGGAACCAACGAACTCACGATATTTATTCCAGGGTTGTAACCAAGTCACATGGTTCCGAGTCACGAGTCAATCTGACTTTTGTGGTTTTGACTCGAGTCGAGTCGAGTCATTTTCAATTCACCACCGAGTCGAGTCCGAGTCCAAGTCACCGTTTTAAGGGTCAAGTCCGAGTCATAGTGTTATGACTCGAGTCGAGTCTAAGTCACAGTATTGAAGTCATGTTCAACTTATGTTTTCAATCCTGCTTGGGTGATATCGAATTCCTTGCTTGCCAAACATGCTTATTTTGTCCCTATCATAGTCTTGGCACATGTTTATTTAGGCCAGGGGTGGGCAAACTTTTCAGCTCGCGGGCCTCATTCAGCATCTGAATCCATTCGCGGGCCGCACTAAAAATTGGGATTATAAACCAAAACGCAATATTGATGTTTGATTATATAGTGAGGACATGGAGATAATAGATGTGCTTATTTAAAACAAGACAAACATTGCTTTGATGATATCGTTCACACGTCAGAAACATATAGTGGCGAGATTGCATAAGCTGGCGGACCTCAATAACCAATTTGTCAAAACTATAGAGATGAAAGTCGGTTGGCCCGATTCTTAGAGCAGGATTGAAATCTAAATCTGTGAGCAGCGATCTGTTCAGAGATTTACTAATTCCACTTTGGATTCAGTTCCAGGACAGACATTGCTGACAGCATCATAACCATATTAACTTCGAACACGCTTCTACTATGTGTAGATAAAATATAAATACCCCTATTGTACGCATACAGACAACGAATCTACCTCAGACACGCCCGAATGGAGTGGCCAATCTGAAATTCCACTGGTGATTCAAATTATGTCAGTATCCCACTGGTGATTCAAATTATGTCAATCTCGTTGCATCTAACCCACTGTGATATTAAGTAGCCTATTTATCTTAGATCAGTGGTTCTCAAACTTTTGAAGACACGCTCCCCCCCCCTGATGATGGTGAAAGATTTCGCGCACCCTTATCGTCATATCACAAAATGCAACCAGGATGCTAGCAAGCCCAGCTGGTAGTTTGATGGCATCAACTGTGGATGGATGAGATTTTCAAATATGTAATTCAGACTAAATACAGAGCAATAACTATGAATTGTATGTAAATAGCACGGAGCGCGAAAATTTCTTTCGGTTGAGCTCAGCTTCGCGACCCCCAACAGATGTTTTCACGCCCTCAAGGGAGGAGCCAAACAAGTTTGAGAACCACTGTCTTAGAATTATCATGGTGAAATATACTAAGAAAAAGTTGATGAAGTCCCTGCATTAATACGATTTTTAGTACGCATTTTATTAATATTTAAAAAAAGTTTCGTTAGACTCTCGCGGGCCGCATGCGGCCCGCGGGCCGTAGTTTGCCCACCCCTGATTTAGGCAGATAACAGACAGTTCCTGGCCTCATTTACCGATGCTACAGATAGACGAGACAGGCCGCTAATACGATAACTTTACTAATCTTAGAACTTTAAATCAAATATCTGTCTTGTCAGTCTGATATATCACAAATGCAAGCATTCAGTTTTTATTACGAGCACATATCGACGACCGCTCACAAATACCTTATAGAGAATTAACGAATTCACGTCTACATACTATCTGATAGAGAACCTACGAATTCACGTCTAGCTAGATACAAGCTGGTAAAGAATCAACAGATAGACGTTTATGTAGAGGTACAGTTTTGCTTTCACATTATATCAGGTGGTTGACCAGAAAAAGGTCAACTTTCCTGCTCAGCTCCCGAAATAATCGCCGGAGCGTTACTTTAGTGCTGATTTACTGTTATCTTAGTCGAATTTGTCCTACATTTACCAAAGAATTCTCGAAAATGAGGACAGAATCTCAAAAAGGAGGCTACTTCTCAAAATTTTTAGATTATCTAAAAGAACTTAAATTTGGCTTAATTCCAACCAGTAGAAAGCAATGCTAAGAGAAAATATTTTGGATTAATTACAAATAGAGACTTTCGAATTTTACCGGCTACCTCATGATATTGTTAGATTGTGTAAAAATATGACTCATAGCAAATTTGGCTCAATTCCAACTAAAAGAAGCGGAGTTATTAGACTGGAATATTTTGGATATGAAAAATAGTCGACTTACTGCTAGTATGTAATTCTATTATATGAAATCATTTCTAACTAAAAATACTCCATGTATTCTCAAATCCAAAATTTTCTCCTCTCATATCATTGATTCCACTTTTTAAAATTAACCCAGATTCAGTGTTCTTTTTATGCAACGTAGCAATTTTATCAGTAGCCACCCAGTAGATTAAAAAAGAAGTTATTTTTGATCGGCCCTATTGTACAAACGTCACACAACATTAGCCATTCATTATTACTCACGTGCACGATGCACATACCTAACAAAACGTCAAATGGTCGGAGGGTATTGTGTGTTTTCACAGACAGCATATCAAACTAATGAGTTACACTTGAAAAATACTAAAGTGGAAAGGAGATTTTCATATATGTTGAGGCGGCATGGCCTTAGAATAATCCAAATCCACTGGATACATGTTCCACTGGTGCATTAGATGCAGGAATTGAAAAGCAATTTTGAATCACACTGAAGAGCATTAGATACTCATCCATTCTAGTCGCCCAAAAATGCGAAGAATCATCGCCTTCAAGTCTACACATGAGCTTATCAGTCCCTTCCAAGTAGGCTACTTGACCATCTGAGTCATTTCATTGGCTCTAATTGGACTTTGCTTCGATTGTTTGCTTGTATAATTGAAATGTCTTGAGTACTTTGATGGCGGAGGATCTATTACCTCTTCATCACTGGATGATTTTGTACAATGCATTGCTCTTTGCTACTATGTACCATTGTCTTTTGTTTTTACGGAGGCGCATATCTGATATCAGTGCAACGAAAGCAGTGGTGACAAATAGCGATGTCGACAGAATTCGTCACATGCGTTGATCTAACCATTGTGATTCGCAAATTTCATCACCTTCAAGTCATATAAAATAAGCCGAGTCAATGACTTGAGTCGAGTCATGCGTAATGACTCGAGTACAAGTCGAGTCAATTCAAATATTGACTCGAGTCGAGTCGAGTCATTTTCCCATTTCAAGAAAATGACTCGAGTCAAGTCGAGTCACAAAAAAATCGTGACTCGAGTCTGACTCGAGTCGAGTCATGACTCGAGTCATTACAACCCTGATTTATTCTACTTCATACACTCATTAAAAATCTTCCACTCCTGCTAATCAATTCAAAGAGACCGTTTGAGGTACAGGACTTCAATATGCAATTAAATACTATATTCATTTTGAAAAAAACCCAAATATTTTCAGCTGACACTCATCAGGGGTAATCGTCAGAAACTAATAGAGGATTGCAAAGAACATCGTATATCCACATCACCATATCACATCACTGGCATGAAATATTAATAATTAAAGCGAAGAAGAGATCGCTTCAGCTCAGTGCATTATTTTAGATGGTACAAGATGATGTCATTCTTGGGACAGACTGAGTGGGAGTAATTTCAAAAAAGTCGGCCCCAAAGCACGCAAATGGAAGTGTGAACGGTCTCTCTTGACGTCGCAAAATGTTTGGAATATATTGAGACGAATAGTGGCTAAAATAAAAAATAATTCAAACTTTGCGATTATACTTCTGGGCAGTTTAATCGATGATTCTTGATTTAACCGCGCGGTCAATAATATCGGGAATTGCATATTTTTTGCTATACCGTTTTTGAACCTATCTGTTCCTACGTAATCAGATTTACCAATAGAGATGAGTGAGATGTTGTCTTGGAGAATATGAGACCGTTAATAATAATTGAGTCTATTTGGGCGGGTCGCTACATGATGTTAGTTCGTGACCGCCTGTCTGCTATGTCAAAAGATATCGTAATCGCCCAAACGTCCTAAAATAAAAGACGAGCACGATTTCAACCTGGTATTTCTTTACTGGCAAATTATTTTCCCCCGCGGGATGGCGTTTGTCTTTTGGGGTTCAGATGGACAGGACAGAAACATTCGGCGCCAGCCATTTCGGCGCCTATATGGACAATTGAGCATAGATCGGAGTTTGTGGTCAGCATAAGGACAGTCCTTTCCAGCCAAGATTTTCTCGCTACCGATCTCTCTGGCAATTTTCTCGGAGTCGCATGTTACATAGCCTAAAACAGGGGTTCTCAACCTTCTTTTGGCCGTGGCCCATTTTTGGCGCCGTATACTTCTACAGGAAATCGTTAACCTACACTAAATTGCAATTCGGCCTGCGGGTGTAGGCCTACCTTAAATCTACATCAAATGCACTTCAGTCCAGTGACGTGCGGCGAGGTTCATGACTGGTTTTCAGTTATTTAATACAGATTGCTCAACGATAAGGCTTGAACGTAAAATATAAAAAAAATATCTTCTTCAAGGTTCTAATTTCGGTTTTATAGTCGCTATTGGCCTTTGCTCGTCCAATCTCCTTTTTTTACAAGATTGAAATGGACATATTGGACACTGTATTAGCAAAACTAAATATGTCACTCACTAACAACAAGCTTGGTTGAACACATCATTCAGACTGTGGAGAACCAGAGTTAGATTCATGATTTTGATCGGGAATGCTGATTTCCTCGGGTTAAGATTCGCAAATACAAAAAAGCTACAAGGTTAGCTTATTGAGTTGGAGACCTGTTTCTCACCACATTAGCAATCTCCACACGCATGCTATCTATAGGCTGTAGGGCCTACTCCTCGTCATCTGTTTTATGTGAGCGGTGTCTTACAAAAATTTTAAAAGTGGGCACTGCTACGAGTTGGCAGATATGTAATCAAGCATAGAATGTCGACCTGGTTTAAATGGCTAATGCAGTCGACAACACCATTAAGGCCACAGACAACGACAACGCCGGCTATATGTAAGTATAGCTATCTCATACCACGATGTAACGTAGCTATGGATGGAAAATATATAACAGATAATAGCCTACCCTACATCAGTACGGGAATGTATTTGCTCCGCAACGTATTGGCCATCGCTACTATAAAATTTATGCTACACCGTCACTCGTCCGTCAGTTTCCGAAATCGATATCACGTTTCACTGCGTGGGAGTAGATTCTGCCTCACCTGGCTGTTGTTTCTCCGGGCTGCCTATTTTCCGTAATAAAGTCAAATTTCACATTCCTTGGCGATTTTGAGTGGGCTCTAGTGCTGTAATATAGTTAATATACGTATTTTCGGAATCGGTGCGCCAATAGCATTTGATAGATACCAGTTATTGCGAATTCTGAGCTGTTGCATTGTCGTAGGTGAGACAATACCCGCTCATACCTGTTCCTCACCTTTTCTTTCGCGCTGTATTTTCGAAAAATAAATATGCAAATTGGTGATGTTTGACGAAAAAATATTCCTGGACATCGACGGTGAATATCAATAAATAATCGTTTAAGGTTTTCACAAATTTCTTTACTCTCCAGGCGACAGGTGAGGCAGGCCTCACTTGCCTCCGCTAACCGCACGTCACTGCTTCAGTCCGAGTATGGCATTGACACAGTATGACGGTATATGACACTGGCGGAATACTTGGTTGCTTCAGCATTAACCTCTAATTATTATATAATCGAAATTATTTTCGTTGGTGTTGGCCGTCATGATATATGCTTTTTGTATCATAAAAATCAAATCCGCGCGATTTGGGTGTGGGCTACTGTAAAACTTGTTTATGGGGTAATATCGGTACCAAGTAATAAAGTATAATAGAAACCCGTTTTACACTCTCCTCGATAGCAATGTAGCAGGTCCTCATCGAAATCGTTGAAGCCACGGAATGCATTGATTTTATGCGATAGCATTCGATTGCTCCTGTCGACAAATTTGATGACGTTTAAAAGGTCTGTATATACTTCAGAACTGTTGTCGTCGCTATAGGTATATTTATAAGACTTCACGGAGATGTATAGGTTGGAAATAGCAATACGACGTCGCGTGACGACATAAGTTTACGCTCACACTGAACATTTCAAGGTTTCGCAGTTGCACCATTCCTATAATAGTGGGGCAGCATAGCAAACCTATTGTGCATTTTGTGATACAAGCACCAAATTTGGCACACATGTATATTAACATGTTGCGAACATTTTCAGATATTGAGCCACTCGGAATTCTCTCTTTATGTCCGCCATATTGGATTTCAAAATGGCAGCCATATGAAATCTACATTTGCGATTATGTCTGGGTCAAATGCTACTATTGATTTCATTTTGGTGTCAAAATGTGTGTTTTTTGGGTCAAGGAATCCAATGGTACCAATTTCACAATCCAATGCTCAAACCAATGCACAGTTCTAATGCACAAATCTAAATCAAATGCACAAATCTAAAATTCTAATATTCAAATCTAAATCAAATGCAATGCACAAACCTAATCCAATGCACAATCCAATGGTACGAATTCCAACTTAATGTTATCTTTCATAGTCTGTTGTATAATTGTAATTAAAACTTATCTAGGAAATATTTGATTGAACACGATACTTTGAAAAGAATGATTTTATGCAAGCATGTTAAATGGGTGTAAAAGTCTTATATCTGTAAATGTCTCAGGTACAATTCTGACATGCTACATCAGGGGTCTCCAACACGCGGCCCGCGGGCCGCATGCGGCCCGCGAGGTCATTTTTTGCGGCCCGCGACTTGAATTGAAATTTCGGAAGAAAGCTAAGAAAATCATTTCGAAATGTTGAAATTGACTACAGTTTCAACACACTGTTGTTGTTGTTGTTGTTGTTTCAAAATACGGCTATTCTCCGCTGCCAATATCATTATTCGTCACTAGCTTCTGCTTTGGCGATGTCAAACAACATTCCATCGAGGGAGAATAACCAACTGATATGTATGAGCTGGGCCTATTGCCTTGACGTGCAATGGCCCCGACACTGCCAAGACCGAAACGTTAGGAAAATGGCATAGGGCAGTGGTTCTCAAACTGGGGGGCGCACCCCTCTTTTGGGGTGTGAAAGCATCTGAAGGAGGCGCGGAGCGGTGGTAAACCGACAAAAGTTTTCGCGCTTCGCGCGATTTACATCAAATTGAAGTTTTGTGTATGTCCGGAATTCATCAATTAACAATCATAACCTTCCATGCCATCAAACTATCCGTTGAGATAGCTAGTATTCTGATTGCATCTTGTGATATGACGGTAAGGGGGCAGCGAGATTTCTCAGTATCATGAAGGGAGCGTGTATAAAAAAGTTTAAGAGCCACTGGCTTAGGGCTCCCCCGCAAGGCCAAGCTTAACGTGGAGATGGTCTTTCAGCTAGTAACGTATCTCGCTAGCCCAATATCGATTACTTGGTCGCTGAAAAGCGTTTCCAGCTATCGTGCACAGCTCAGAGCTCAAAATAAAATGAACTTGATGATAATGATTTTTGCTGTATTTGTTGTATTCCTTTAATAAAATATTACTTCTTTTGTGGTCACTATGCCCATTGTCTATGTTAGGTAGCACGGCGTTGTACTGACGTTGAGTTTTAACGTTGTTGCGTAGTTTATATCGATAGTGATACTTGCGGCCCGCGGCCGCCGCGAAATTTGAAAAGTGGCCCGCGACCCATTTTGAGTTGGCGACCCCTGTGCTACATGGTATAAAATCTGAGGCTAGGTGTATACTGACATTCTACAATGGTCCGGTATAATAGGTATCTGAGGCTAGGTATATACTGAGGATATGCGTTCATAAACAGTGCCATGTTAACAAGTTCAGCACTGCCACAAGTAGCCTACATGTATGTTGTGGACTCATCGCCTTGTGCAGTCCCCGTCGCACACACAGATGGCTGTGCACTGAAGGCCAGCCTTCTTGCATTTGCAGTGCTTCACATACCCTTTCTGGCACTTGCAAGAAATCAGCTTAATGTAGCTGTGAGCTGCCTCAGGTAGCCTGGTCCAGTATGGTGTGTACTGTCCTCCAGTCATTGACCAACCCCAGTTGGTTGGTGGAGGGAACTCACTGCAGAGGTGGTCAAAGTAGTCAAGAAAGCTACACAAGTAGAAGTAGAAGTATCGACGGAAAAATCTACACAAGTACAAGTAGAAGTACTTCTTCCATAAGCACCCTAAAACTACTTGAAGTAGAAGTAGAATTGACTGACTTTAAAAGTACTCAAGTAAGTAAGTAGTTGTGAAAACGATCCTAAATCGTCCACATGGATTGTAAAATGGTGCAAATTGAGCTATGCGAAAGGTGAGGCAGGCAGGCATACCAGCAGGAATCCAATTTTCGATAGCATAAGCATTCGTTCACATCATGGGAAGATAATGATAGGATTAATATGGAAATTCGATACTTATCTTCTGTTTTCTCGAACAGCACATTTTAGAAAATCGCATGGTATGGCGCCATCCCCCATATTATAAGGTCCGTAGTTTAGTCGAAGAGCAATACGGAGAAGTTGTATAGGATACGGTACACTTACACGGTACACGATACACTTTGCACGATTAGTAAACGTTAATAGAAAATATGGTCGACCTTAAAAATGCGATATTGTGTAGCTTTATTTACGGAAATTAAAGGCATTACTACACTTGCTTTTATAGTTCAACATGTATGTTATCCAGACAAAAGAACTGATTTAAATTACAATTCAAAGTATATGATACTGGGAATTGAAAATGAAACATAAATTCTACTTCTAATAGTGGAACACGTTTTTCATGCCCTTAGTCCATGAAGTTTCAAAGGTGGTATGCTAAAACAGCTTTGAAACTAAGAAAAAAATGTCAGAGTCCACTTTGCCAGGTTAGGACGCGCCATGGGCATGCTAGATTACGATATGACAAGTAAATGCTAAATTGCGAAACATCAGTTTCAAACGTTTTGATGATCCACATATACTGTGATGAATTATTTCATATGGGCGAAGGGGGGACAATGTGGTGTGAACCGAACCACGCCAACCCGCGACCTAAATTATATTCATCGGTACTTCCGTGAAATAACACTGGCAACTCCGTATCCACTGCGCGCGAAGAGCGACAAAAATTCTTGGCTTTACTCAATGTTTATCAAAATTAAATGTTGATACTCCGTGAAAACAGCCCCACAAAATATTGCGAAGTAGAAGTAGCGAAAATCAGATCTACTTGAGTAAGTACCAGGAGTAGAGGATAACTACTTGAGTACTTCGAAAAAGTAGAAGTAGCCTACTTCGTTACTGACCACCTCTGGAACTCAGGTGCTGGCAGCAATATCTGACCCCACACATATCCACCTTGATACACTGCCCTCTTGACATGTTCCTCTAAAGCTGGGATCATCAGCTGCACATCGTTCTTCTTTGCAGAGAGTTTCCTCCTGGCCGTGTCAATGTCCGTGCATTTGCTGGTGTTGAACACCTTCAGCTTGTTACGAGGAATGGGGTCGTCCACTGCCTTTGTTCTGTCCAACAGACACTCTCTGGTGAAAGCCTCGAACTGCTCTTGGCCAATCCTCTTGGCATTCATCACGGTCTCCACGGCAGCAGGATCTGCGATGTCCTTTGTGTCCAGTGCGACTAGATCCTGACTCTCCTCCTCGAATGGGGCCTGTACACTTGGCGTCTGATCGTGATGACGTGTGTCTGCTGTTTGCCGTCTCCAGTATTAGTTCCCGTCCTGGAATTCTTCTATCACTCTAGCAACTTCTGGTCCCGCAACCATCCAACGACAAAGGGCACTAGAGTTGTTAGTGAGCCTAACTGCGCCACCGTCTCCTTTAATGCAGGCATTATTTTGCTCAAGTGCCTGGTCAATCGGGATTGAAGAGAACACCCTCCGTGTTTTCTGAATTGTGAAATGGCCTTCACTGAATTTCCTGGCTACGTCTGGGTGTTTGGTAGTGAGTTCGGCCATGTCCTTCAGGTGCACTGGTATCCACCTAGCATATTGGGTATGATCTAGTGCGTGGAACCAGGTGACTAGCTCTGTCATGGCATCGAGGTACATCGTCAACGATCCCTGCCTGAGAGAACGCACATACACTAGTTAGAACCAGCAGTTCTATTTCTAGCACTGTTGCCCAGCAGCGAAACTGGGGGATGTTGTCTCGTCTTTGGCGACACCAGTCTTCAAACGCGGAAAGGTCCTCTGCATCCCTGGTTTATCCCAAACAGTAATGGTTGCAGGATGTACAGTGCTGTTGCAGTTTTTTGATGTGCTCTTCTTGTGCGCAACACATGAGATGCTCGCAGAAATGAATCTGCTGTCCCTGCTGTCGCAATCTCAGCTTGCACCCAACCACTCCCTTGCAGCCAGTTCCCCAGTGGAGACCACCAAACATCACCAGCATGTGGTCTTCACCATAACTCTCTGGTCACTCCCACTGTATCTGCTTAGCCAAAGCAAACAGTGGCTGATCCAAGGTGACCACTGGTGTCTGTCCAGGATTCAGGTGTTCTACAGCTTTCTTCGCAATGTCCATTGAATGCCGGATCATGGCCACATTGTGGGCACTTTCCAGGAAGAGTGGAAGCAGCGACGTGGGGCAGATGACTTTAGCATCCGGTGGCTGTCGGCTGGCATGAAATGCAGCCCAAGATGTGTTTTCATTGTCTACCGTACCAGTGTTGTCTTCCAGGACTTGTTTTGCATTGCCTAACCAAGGGTATTCTTCATCAGTGTGCTGTTTGAAGTCTCCTCTGGTCAGTGACGAAACTCCAGCAGCTGGGACAGGCGACTTCTGGATGCTGCAAGGGACAGGGGGTACATCAGTATAATAGTGCGGCAAAGGGGCGACAGTCTTGGACCGTGTATCCCCAGCTTCTCTATCAACGACGATACTCCGATATACTCCTGCAACAGTGTAAGAAGGATGTTGTATGAGGGAGATTGCGGTACCATGGGAAGAGTCTTTTGATGTTGTTGCACTAGGGTTGTGATCTATGTTGTCTATAGCGGCAGTTGTGAACAATTCACTACGCATTTTCGGAGGACAGACCACTTGCTATTTGTGAAACTGTTGACAGACATTGTTACCCATCTGTGCTGAGAGCTGGAGCACTCTATCATAAGAGATACTTAGGCCAAGGCGTGACAGTCTGTCGACCAATTCCTTCTTGCGTGTATAAGCATGCAACATCATCCCGATGTATGTTGGAAGTGGGGTCTCCTGTGCCACACTGTGCCGCACACAAGTGGATGATGTGGTGCCACGTGTTCGCTTGTGATTTACGCTGTTGAACTTCAGCATCTGGGCTGCGGTAATTGCTGCAGGGTTAGTGTCTGTCATCTGGTCTTTGATGCTGGGTCCCTCTAGGATCATGCTGACTAGGGCAAGCAGCAACGGTGGTACTGATTTTTCCTGACATCCTCCGGGGAATCCTGTGAAGGGCTCAAATCCAATATGGCGGCACATTGGTAAAAATACGCATTGCAAATTGTTACCATTGGATTCCTTGACCCAAAAAACATACATTTAGATACCAAAATAAAGTTAATAGCAGCATTAGGCCCAGAGATAATCGCAAATGTAGATTTCAAATGGCGGCCATTTTGAAATCCAATATGGCGGACATAAAGAGAGAATTCTGAGTGGCTCAATATCTGAAAATGTTCACAACATGTTAATATACATGTGTGCCAAATTTGGTGCTTGTATCACAAAATGCACAATCCTTTTGAATATTTGGGCTAAACTGCCACACTATAAATATGTCATGCCCGGAACGGTAACTTTGCGGCAAAGACAGCCTTCGAAGCACGTGCTTTGAGAGCTTGCATATGCAAGGCATATTTTGTTGGGCGACGTGAGATAGACAATTGGCTTCATTCCGCTTTAGTAATATTACACCGTAGTACCAGTTGAACCAAGTAAATTTACAACTTTCTAACCAGTAGGCTACTTACTACTTATTTGGCAAGAGAACTCAGAGCGGCCTTTAGCCAGTCGGCTTTTGCGTACAACAGAACTGCAGCATCGATTCCAATTCTAGCATCGCTGACATACAAGCTAACATCACACAGGAACCGGTCACAAACCTCGTCTTATCTTCAGAACACGTCTTCCATTACGCCTCACACGCTCTCACCGCGTCGTTAGTCACGTATCGCATACACAGACACCACGAATGTGTTTGCAGAAGAAATTGTATCAAAATGAGCAAGGCGACACAAAGAAAGTAAAGTCAGAACCGGCCTAAGCGTAAAAAAGTCACAGGAGACAACATCAGCAGCGAAGTGCAAAAAACGTACTGTAAGCGGTCACGGCAATAAAGAGCCTGCATTTGCTACGCGGACGCGAAAGATATCGATCACTGTGTACCAGAGTCTCGTTGTACATTTGCTATTCCCGCTTGCAAAAGGAGAGTAAAGGTAAGTACTGCGACAAATCTATACCAAGTTGAGCGTCGAAATACCCCCGAAAAGATACTGAAAGGCATCGATGGCACGACACGTGAGCTGTCCGAAACAGAGCGGTTTCTATTTATCATCTTGCTGCCTCATAAAAAGTTTTTTCTTCGAGCAGGCTTCTTCGTCCGCAAGGGCCGCCTTGTACTCCTTGAATTTATCTGAAACACAATGCGAAATTGCACCAACTGTGGTCAGTTGCGATAGTTCGTACTCTAACAGGAGTTGAATTAACGTCATAAAACTTTACCCAAACACAAGTAGAAATTCAAACTCAAATCTTAATACAGGTAACATCATAAATTTCTTTTCCCCTACACGCAGAAGTCAAAATCAGTAAGTAATCTAGGGCTAGTTTTGTTTCAAAATCTGAAAGTAGTAAACTGAAATCATAACCACTCGAGTAAGCAGTGCAAGTAGGTAAAATCCACCATAACGTTGTAAATACGAGTGCTTTATTAATGAACGCATCTAGACCGGAATGGGACTGGTTTTCTAATGAAGACTAATTAGTCCAAAACCAAATGTGAATATAATTTGCCAAATGTTTCTTTGCTCTAATTCTGATTCTGGTCTAATTTGCGAAATGTTTCAGCCCTCTAATTTTATTTCTAATCTAGTTTTCCTGAAAATGCTCCAGAGAACTGTATTGTGCGAATCGAGCCAAGCCTGGTGAGCATACATTTGCTATTCTCATGCTTGTGGCGAATTCAGCAGTTCTAATCTAATGCTGAAAAAATTGGAGCTATAATTCTAATTATAATCTAATTTGAAAAAATGTATTAAACGTAAATTGTAAAAATATGATATAATTTTGAATTTTTTTCTAGTTATACGAGTCTACTTTTCTAGTTACACAAGTCTAGACACATGTTTATATGTGATCAGCAAGGGGGTACTATGAAATACTACTGCGGAGGCGTTCCAAAGCAGTCGTCGTTGTAGTGCCGTAGAGGCAACGCCTACAACCTCTATTCGAGTACAAGTAGGAATAGCGATTTTCAAAGCACGCCAGAACTAGATTTCTTTTATTAATACCGGTTTTGAACAAGAGCTACT
Source organism: Botryllus schlosseri (assembly GCF_051294905.1). Classification (NCBI taxonomy): domain Eukaryota; kingdom Metazoa; phylum Chordata; class Ascidiacea; order Stolidobranchia; family Styelidae; genus Botryllus; species Botryllus schlosseri. The sequence continues at coordinate 23,014,938 of NC_137249.1, forward strand.
GTCGCGCTGATCCCGAAGGTACAAATTATAATCCGGTCTGGCCGGTGGAACACCCTCCCGAAATAATATGGGTGGCCAGTCTGCCCGAAATAATATGGGTGGCCAGTCTGCTAAGAAGCAGCCGGAAATTGCTGACAGTATCCGGTTACCCAACCGTCCGGTTAGTTATATATACTGACACGAGTCACTTCAGCGTCCGTGGCAGCGGGTTGGGATTTGGTCGGGAGCAAGTTTTACCTTGTAAAGTCGACACCGTTTCGACGTATCGATCCATCGCGTCCTCCATCCTTACGACAAAATCTTCGTCGTTGAAATCCACTTCTTCGGTCAGTGCCAGAAGGCGCTCAAATTCGTTGACGTTGGTCTGCGCCTGCCAAGATCATTGTGAAACAAATTACTTTATACAAATTACTGTTTGGCAAGAACTGCATTATCACCAGGCCGTCGTTTTCATGAATGGGTAATATATACCAGCGCCCAGGGACCTTCTTCGACCGGACAGCCATATCAAGTCAATATTTTCAAATGCAACTCGTAAAGAGCCATAAATGTCAATTACCTGATACGTCATAATTGAACATTCTTGCCTGATACGTCATAATTGAACATTCTTGTAGTATTGGTAGCACCAATACATGGACTTCGTAGTATGCGCCATATTTTATCTACTCGCATGCGTAGGCGGAGACAAACATGATATAAAAGCAGTACATACATACATACATAGGAACCGTTATCGATGTTTATGGAATGACTAGATTTTGAATATTTCAACTTCCAAAATGAAGCAAGCCGGCGCAGCCATTGTCCCCGTCACCGTGATCGTAATACGACCTAGAACCACCGAAGCAGAGAGAAAAAAATTGTCAAAGGATCTGCGGCGAAGTCGCAGGCTCCCAACTCACCCATTCAGAGCCTGCAATTCTACGTTGAGCTTCCTATTACAGGACCCGACCGGTTCTAGTATTCTGTATTCGGCTAGCAAAACGTTGCGTTGCACGCTTTCATTTTAACAGCGATACTAGAAAAGCTACTTACCAATCAATAACATGCATAGCTATGGCGTTGTTTTCAATTTGAATTGTGAATGTCACTTCCGAGGCAGTTCATTTTTCGACGTTGATCAGAAAGAAAATGTGTTTTTGAAAACTGCATTGTCATACAAGCGTCGCCAATGGCGACTCGCCATGTCTGCTATTCTTTGATCAAACAAGGTCTCGTGCAACCTACGATTTCGAGGCCCGCGATGTCAGGATGATTGACTTCGCGAGTGATGTTAGTCACCGGCGCGACAGCAACATAAAAATTAGAATATTTTTAAAAGGGGTGTACGAGACCCTAACCCTGGATACTCCACTGTCTTGACCTCTCAAGACATGTTGATGCTACCAATAGACTAATTTTTTCTGGTCGTTGTGAAAATTTACTAACGAGTTGCTGCAATATTTATAAATTTATTACAAAATTAACAATTTGTTGAAGAGTCACATCTTAATGCCCAAAAGAGTCATAGGTTCCCGACCACTGATACATATTGAACGTACATTCGTTACGCAAAAACATCAGTACAGCAGTGACTAACGGGATCTGTCTGGGATATCGACAGAGGCGGTGAAAGTAGTCAGCGTAAGTAGGACGTTATCGATTTTCTTCCTTGCGACCTACTGATCCGGAGGCCGGACACTACACAGGTAATTAGTTACAGGTGGAAGTAGCGCTTTCCAAGACACGTCAAAACTACTTTGAGTGGAAGTATAAAATGAAGGCATGATAAATACTTGTAGTTTAAAAAATGAAATCGGTCAACGGGGTCGCATACCTTTAGCAGTGAATCGGAGTAAAGTGAATGAAAACAATGCGAATAGGTGCAATTTTTGCATATATATTCAGTTACTGCACACATATGCCAAGACTACATTTCATTTCTCAAAATCCTTAGTGTAAAAACCAAACGATCTGTTTTGCCAAAGAGAACTGTCAAGATGATGTGGAAGTGGTCTAAAGCATCATTATTCAAGCATTATTGCAGTAGTACAACTCGCAGGAGTTCTACAAAAAGTGGAGTCACTTCATTACTGCCTGCCGACACATCTACGATCTACATTGTTAACCGGTGCCGGCATCTGTGTATTGTCAAATACCGCCGACACATATCTATCTACAGGGCCTGATGGCTACCACATCGACGGTGATAATGTGGTGCAAAGAAATAGGGAAGCGAGAAAAAATACAGAAAAAAGAAACGCATAACCCCGAACGTCACAAGGCAGCTATCATTCGCGGGGCCCTGATTTCGCCTGGAAAACATGAATTATTATCTGTCAACCTACCACGCTCACGAAATTTCGCAGGCAATCAGCCATTTCGTTTTGCTTGTCTCGTAGCGTTGTGACGGCTTTTGTTATATCAATCATTTCCCGCGAGACCTCGTTTTGCTGTCGACACAGAATTAACGTAAGGTTCAAATGGTTAACGGAGCACAGCGATATATGTTTGGACTGCGAGCGATTTGAGAGCCATAGTAACATCAGTTAATGTGGCGTTGAAATAGTACAGATAATGTGGAAAGTACTACCTTTTACGTGGCCACTAAGATAATAATGCTAATACTAAATCGCATAACTGATTATTTGGTATTCTTTCGACCATACCAGTGGTTCTCAATCTTTTAGTCTTCGCGGACACATATCAGTTGGAATCGATTTTTACAGCTGTTTATTTACTTGAAAATCCTCGTCTTCGATTTGATATCAACGATCATGAGTGCCGAAAATATTTCCACAAAACTTGACGCTGAGGAATGTAATAATACTGCGTGATGCTTGCAAAGACACATTTTCTGTGATCGCAACTTACAGGGCACCATAATTAAGAAACAGAGTTTAAATGAACATAGGACGTCCAGCCTAGTCATTTCTATCATGCATCTCATATCTCGAAGTTATTCTGGAATAGTGCTTTTGTATAGCACAGTAGAAAATATATTTCGTGCCGAGGTTTCAACCCCTTCATTGGGAGAGATCAGGGGGGAAATCAGGCATTTCCATTTCAAACAACAAGGCAACGAAACGTTTCTCAACAGCAATATGTTTTTATCAATAGGCTATTGGCAATTTGGCAAATAAAATGAGTTTGAACTGTAGGATATCTTATCTCCGACTACCATTAATGATGCGAGTTCTGAAGTTCTAGCAGTTATGAAACGAAACTGTATGATGCTTTCGCAAATTTATTTACGATTGACCGGTGATCAATCAGTTTACAAAAAGGTTTCGCGGACCCCATGAAAGTGCATCGCGGACCCCCGGTTGAGAACCTCTGGACTGGACCATACCATTTCACTGTAATCTGTGACAATGCCGTGGGTTCATCACTACTTCATATATGTCATTCCCACTAACGTTGTTAGCTTTTTGCCTTAAGTTTGATACGCTGCGGTATGACCATTCGAGATTCCAGTATTCCACAGTGGAAAATACTATCGAAACTGTAATACTAGTTGATAAATTCACTCTTAGTGGATATGCGTGTGTATCATTTTAGTACTCGAAAAAAAAACGTCTCACACTAGATTCAGCTTCGAGTACTCCTTGTGCCTATAGCCCTAGTGATTAGATACACAGTGACCTTTTTCATGGTACTCAAAAGAAGATTCCCTCTTTCCGTGTTTTTGCTACTTTAGTCCAACATCTGTAGGAGAATCATTGTTCAAAGCCGTAGTCACGATATCATATTGGATATTTTGGAAAAATGCAGCGCCGTCCCACGACACTGTTCGCTGACGTGCTGCAGAATCTCACGTGCCTGAACAGAAGCAGCAAAAATAGCTTCGATTGTGTCGGACCCGTGATAGCCCGGCATCTTGTCCTTCAGTCTGGAAAGAATAGCACAGATTTAATCACACGTAAAGGGGAGTTTACTTTATATCAGTGTTGGGATGACTCGAGTCAGACTCAAGTCAACTTTTTCTTATGACTTGACTTGACTTGACTCGAGTCACTTTGGAAAAATGACTTGACTTGACTTGACTCGGAGCTTCAAAAATGTGCATTGACTCGTGACTCGGAGCAAAATTTACGAGTCAATTTCAAGTTATTAAGTAAGCGGTGTTGAATAAATCACTGTGTCTTGTGTATGTTCGGATGGTTCGAGATACGCCGGTGTCACTTGTGAGAAGAACCAGTCATTTACTGATTGTACGTTACAAGGTTCCTCCGTTGTTAGATCACAAATGAATTAATTGACCGCAAAGTAGAAAATTAAATTAAATAGCAATGTGTCTCTGTTTCTTAGACGGCTCAATGCTTACGTTGCGCAGTGCTCACATTTACCGATTCTCTTGTGTGCGTTTATATTCTCACGGATGTGTAGATGGGTAGTGTAGGCTATTGTACCATATCAATTTGTTTCAACTTCGTATTAGGTCCTATATTTTGGATGTTAAGAACTGACTGTAGTATGAAGCTGTACAGTTACTCGCGTACTTTATTAGCAGTTCTACGCGTGCGTTAGGGATACACCGTCTTTTAGCATGTATATTTACCTAGATATTAGTTATTTGATTAAGATAAATGCTGTCTTTCACACAGCTAGTAAAGTGTAATGACTCTGAATCATCACTCGTACTTCAAAAATTCAATTTGACTTGAATTGTGACTTGATTCGTGACTTGACTTGACTTGACTCGACTTGACTCGAGTCACTTCCAAAAAACGAGTGACTTGACTTGACTCGAGTCACTTCCAAAAAACGAGTGACTTGACTTGACTCGAGTCACCTTTGAAAATCGATTGACCTGACTTGACTCGAGTCAAAATCTGCAATGACTCGAGATGACTCGTGAGCGTGTCTCGAAGGTAGTGACTTGATCCCAAGACTGCTTCATATACTGCAACGGGGCTTTGGTATGTTCAGGTTCTGATACTGGTTTATACAGTTACGGTATCCGGTAGTTTGCATGATAAAAATATTATAAATGTAACACATCAAAACATGACAGTGCATTAATGAGGTATTGCATATTCAACTAATGAGATGGTTGATCTTGTTTTTGATCTGATATGTCTCAATTGCTAGTTTCGTAGAGGGGAAGCTGAAGATGAATAAATAGCTTATTGCTGTACTAGTATTTTTATCAGTTCTTATTTCATCTCTTCTGTTATAGTGGAGTAGACTTAGGGATGCCCCCAGGTTGAGAACCACTGCTATTCACGACACTTAAAAAGTTACAGATTTTGCTGTATAAGCGACATATCAATCGGACCGCAGAGCAGAAGTGGTCAAAAGCAGTCATCTCTGGTACTCGAGCACAAGCAGTGATTTTCGAATAGAAAAATTAAGTATTCCAGACTCCCAGTGTTGAATACAAAGCTGAATACTGTTGAGTAAAACACCATGAACTGCGAATTTCACATTTCAAATGCGAAATTTTCAGCATCACGATCGCGAATATCAGCAGATGGCCATTGTCGTGAATGGGTAATTCCTCGTCAAATGAAAGAGAATGTAGGCACCAAGGTAGGCTTATTTGCATATCCACATTGACTTTACATACACACAGAGAATACAATTTATTTTCTAAAATGTTCTCGACAAACAATCATATTTCCATTCACTAGACCACTCCAACACATGCTTTGTATCGATACTATCGGCAATCTTATTATGGGTCACAGGTTTCCAATCCGCACCACGTTTGCGAAGTCACTTGTAAACACGTCCGATGTCTCTGCCGAAGCAAGATGTTCGAGTCATCCCGCAAGCTACCATATTTCCACAACTTATTGCGTTCGTTCTTGTCATTGACAGGCGCCTGATTGCCGACGGCAATCTCCCGGTAGGGTAGAAAGCCACGTATCGCTACGGCGAGGATCGCAGGCCAACGCGTGCGGTTTTAGGGCGCGTGCACGAGTAGGCATTAGGCCAACGTCCTTTCGTTATTCCCTATTTGGACCCCCTCATCCTTTTTAACATTCTTTCGGTATGCGAGAGTTGTTGCGTTTCGGTTAACGTGTTTCGGGGTTATTTTCGTCAGATGTTCAGATTAGGATTCGACAGCAACGGTGACCGCGACGTTTAATCTAACACAGTGTCGAAGTCCGGGCTTGACGATAAGAATGCTTCGACACTATCATGTTTAAACGATATACGTACGTGTAAACACCACATAGTTACAATCACCACAAATAAAATAGAATCGAAATAACGGTGGGAGTAGAAAATCCACATACAGTGTCGGAAAACCAATAAATTACAATTGCGTTGTAGCGAAATGATCGTACGATAGGAACGTCAATACGGCACATATTTACGATCACGACAACGAAAATCGAAAAGAAATAGCGGCCAGAGTGCGAATTCCTTGTATAGCATCAGCAAAATAAACAAGTAACAACGCAAAGTAAATCGAAACGTCGAAACATCAGCATAACAAAAACCATTCTCTCTCACCTGTTTGCATATCTCAACGTATTGAGGGTATGCTGACAGCTGCTCATGACAGGCGATACCGTCGCTATCAAGCAGGTGCGGGAGTTCTCCCCGATAAATGATTCGCGCAGCACTTGTGTCAGTGTGCTGGCACGAAACGGCAGATGTTCTTGGTTGGTGCTTATCGCCCGTATGCACTCCTGAGAAGGCGAGGAACAAAAATTTGCCAAAAGAGATATCGGTGGTCGTGCCTCTGGTAAAGCAAACCGAAATCCCTGGATTCTATCGGCGCCATCTATCTCCGAAGCAGAGGTGTCAGTAAGGAAGTACTTCTGAGTTTCCAACTTACAAAAAGTAGTACTTCTATTCGTGCTTACCGTTTTTAGCGAGAAACTGGATCTAGAATATTTTTATACTTGCTTAGAAATCACTGTTTCTACTCGAGAAGAAAATTCCATCACTACTTCTACTCGAGTGCTAACGAGCCGCGAGCGAAAAAAAAAATCCGGTGCAATCAAGCAAAATTCACTCGAGTGTATTGAAAAAGTAGAGGTATTACGTTACCGACAACTGCCGAGTATGAAACGATATTGACTATACACAAATGATGGTAAAAACATCTAGCAGACATACTTTCAATGCCAGCAAGCTCTTGATAATATCGGCTCCTTTCATTCTTGTTTGACGTGAATCGCTCATCGTGTCAGCTCCACGTTCACTACCTGCAAATTCAAGGCGGGATGCGACAGCAAAATTAGTAACAGCAAATCATGTAGCACAGAAGCGATGATCTAGTGGAAGCTAAGAGATCGAGACCAATTTTTGCCGTTTGTACCAGGACGAAAACGAAGCCTAGCGTCAATATGCTCTCTGGGAACTTTCCGTATTGACAATAGGATGCGCTGATAACTTGATATTGATAATTTATCCACTAAAATCTTTTTGACGGACTCCAATCAGTAGCAAACGTCAGTAACAAGATGAATCGAATTGGAAACGAAGGAAATACATTGTCTGCGTGATGTAATGTGCATTTCTGTGCATCGACACGCTCGTTGGCCGTCACAAATACTTTACTGAAGAGTCTAAGCCGCATCTGTTGTTCTCAGCATCGATTTACTTCAATTTGGACAGCAGTTCTTACAAGCCCCGCAAAAGTCACTAACGCCGTTTGAAGTATACTGCCTTCCCCCGCAGTAACAAAATCACAACTCACCTGCTAAATCGACGAGAGAAAATTTGCCGTGCATTTTTCCCTTGGAACGGAGAGTGATTTGAAATACGGCATGTGACCGCGACAAATGCTGATTGGCCGACGTGACACCAGACGTTCTAAATGACGAGGCTTTACAATGAGAAGAGGCAGGCGCACTGTTACTGAATCACACGTGCCGCTTAATTACATGTACATTGTACAAGCAGTGTACATTGTACAAGCAGCAATTTCAAAGGTCAAAAACAAGACATATCAAAATGACTTCAACTATAAGAAAAAAAATGTAAGATGTGAAAAGTACTCGGTCAAGTATTTAGTCGAAGGGTCGCTCGTTTTTAGCAGTCCATCGGAGGTGGTCACTTTAGAAATTGCAGGCGCATCTTCGCGACTAACGCAGAACTACAAATGCGTGCAATCCTCGAAAATATATTTAGTTGCTGAAGCGGTTCTCAAACTGTAGTGCGTGTGCGTACATTGTACAACTAATGGCTAGCTTATGAAGTGGTAAATGTTCGGTGGATTTAAACGGCTGGCACTGGTGGGTTGTTCCGCAAAATTGTGCTTCACTTTTTAAAACTGTAAAACACGACCTTAATGGGATGCAAAACAACAAGTAATATATCGTTGGATTCAGACTTTCAACGCCTACCAACTACCCCACGAAGCTAGACGAGAGCAGGGCAACCGAGCGTGTGAATAATTAATGAGATAATATAACCTTATTGTAAAAATAAACAAGTTTTAGTTACTTTCTTATAGAGCAGGGGTGGGCAACTTCTCCAGTCGGCGGTCGGATACAGGAAAATTAAGAACTTGGCAGGCCGGGTTACTGAATCGATACATTATTCGCCCATTTATCTACATATACAAGGATTAAATCGTATTCAGTGAATGTATTTTAACGACAGCAATGTAACTTCAAAGCTATTTCTCGCCACTAATGACGAGGACAATGTGGATTTGAGAACAGCATTGTCATACAGGCACCACCATGTCTGCTTCTCTCTGATCAATCACCACACGGAGCAATTATTAATCAAGTTTTCAAGGCGTTCGATAAGCATTAGAGTTTAGTATAGGTGACGAGACAGCGTGGTTGTCCAACTATGTGGCCTATTTTATCTCGATATTGAATTCATGCATCCCGCAGCCTCCACGAAATTTTGAAAGTGGCCCCGACCCGTTTTGAGTTGGCGACCCCTGGCATAAGCGGTGTCTTACAGAAGCCTAGAAGTATGCCGTGCTACAAGTCGACGGTTACAGGATCAAAAATAGGAAATATCGGCCTGGTGTAAATGACAATTGTAGTCGACAAACACCATGATCACCACAAATGACATATAAGGGTTGAGTACATCGTAAATGCCGATAATTCAACAGGTCTTCTCGCTTCGACGAATTTACGCGTAAGCTCCACCCTCGCTCGCTGAGCATACATGTGTATATTTACATACAGTCACTAAAATTTTACTTTTGCAAGCAAGTAGTGGGGTATCACGGAAGACTGGGGCCGCGGGCCAGACTATCATCTAAGATGAAAACTGTCCGCGGGCGGGACAAAATCCCTTCGCGGGCCGTATTTTGCCCGCCCCTGTTATAGAGTCTACAACGTACGCCTATACCTAGTGCGAATATGTGCGTACTTGGTGCGAATATGTGCGTACTATTCACATCGACAGAGATGTTTTCTTTCAAACGAGCCATGAGGGGCCACTTTTGCAACTAATTCGACCGATACTATCAGAACACTGTTGAGCGTTACCCTCTAAGACTGCATGTTTATGGTGCACTTATACTTATTCGCACTACGTATACGCTGTGAACTCTGCAAGGATGTAATCAATATTCGTTACATATAATACAGGATTTATTAATTACTGTTGTGCATTGTACAACCATTTTATTTTGATGATATTGCGTCACAGTAAATTCAAGTCAATGAATAACGAAGCTTGGTGAGATTGGATCCCTGGATGAATTTTAACCATGTCGGTGCGAAATTATAATCTAGATTACATAAATTATGTATTCATCGTAATTAAACAAGGACTAGAATATTAGCCACAGTGTGCGATTTGTACGAAACGCTTTCCAACGGGTCCACAAAGCCTTGGCCTGTCGAAACGGCACCATATCCCAGCAAACACAAAACCGTAAAAGGATCATCCGGGATCATCTCGATTAGGTTCTGATTTTCTAAGTGTCGAGGGAATGTCTAAAATACGTAGTAGGATGGTCTTGTGGTTATATTCAATCAGAATAAATTCATACTCGGTGTTGTTCCATCTCATGCATTAGGCTTCGTTATATCCGGTAGTTAACCTAATAATGCAAATTTTCTATCTCTCGCGGGTACGACTAAAATACGTAGAAAGGATGACTTTTTCGGTACATTCAATAACGATGAATTCTATCCGGTTTTGTTCGATCTCATGCGGTAGCTTCGTTCTATTCATTAGAAAACAATGTTCTCCCTTCGTTTTATTGCGTGAGGATGTCACCGGTGTTGTATATTCGTGTTGTTGCTCTAAGGTCGAATAGTTTTGTTTTCCTCTGATATATATGATCTTCATTATATATATATTCGCTCTTTCGGTAATCTCGCATGTTCAACGAGTATGGTTAATAGTTTTATTCAGAGAATAACTAAATAAGTGATATGTTGTACGTTTAGGAATATGATTATCGATGCGTGACTTCTAGAATATTTCGGCGATTCAAATTTTACGTCATCGCGCCATACAAAGATTTGAAGCGCAACAGGTCGCAGCCAGGCATAGTTCGCTCTTTCTGTATGGTAAATGCCGTAAATATATAGGAATTGTGACTGACTGAGGTAGCGGGTTAAAGGTATATATGCAGTAGCATATAGCTTATGGGGTATTTCGAATTGCCTGTAGTATATGACGCCTAGAGCTGTTTGACTTTCTGCAAAACAGGTGTAGACAACTATAGAAAAGTTACAGCTTTTCCAGGTTAGAATTAGAGCTAAACCGTTTCTCCGAATTAGATTACAATTATATTGCTGGCATTTCGCTCTAATTTAGTGAAATTAGACCACTATAATTCGCTTCAAACATCTGAATTACCGGTACCTATACCTACGGTATATCATAATATTTATGCTTGAATTTTCTAGGTATATAAGTCATATAGATACATTCCTGTAGAACACTGATTCATGATTTTATAAAAGTTGGTGCAAGAATGGACATTTTCAACTTGATGTTGATTAATGGAGCAAAATTTGATATTTAAGTGCAATTATACCTCGAATCCAGTGACAAGATTATTAATCGTTGAAACCAAACGCAGCTTGATAATGTTGGCCCAGAGAATTTGGCTAGCCAGACCATATTGATGGAATATGGTCACAGTAAGATAATATTTTGGGCTATTTTACATGAACTTTCCAACATTTGATTTGATATGTCCACTAAAACAGTTGTTATTCTGCTTTCGAATAAGACCTTAATTGCTGGTTTCAATGGTAACTGTGTTTGTCAAAGGCTGCAAAGGTAATTTCTTTTCCTTGTTAGATGTTTATTTGTTTGTTTGTGGTGTTCATGGTGGTGGTTCGACTACACTGGTCATTTTACACCAGGCCAGTTCTTCTTATTATTATTCCGTATCTGCCCGATTACCAGTGAACTCGGCACTTAGTGAATTCGGCCGCACAAACGCGGCACTTGGTGAATTCGGCCGTGGTAGATCTCGTAGCGGTACCGGTCACCATGATTGGTTACTGGAATGTTTGCCGGTGAACTTGGCACTTTGAGTGGTTGTCAATGTTGTACGGCGATCAGGGCATGCGTAGATCACACAGTCACGGCGTGATTAGATCACAGATTGCGTAATTGCGGGAAATAACGCGACGCTCTTCACTTGGTGAACTCGGCCCTTGGAGGAATTGGCACTAGAACACCTTCGCATTAGAAATGCATTAAGTATGAATGAACAGTATCAAAAAGGAAATTTAAACGTGTCGTGGCTCGTGGTAGATCTCGTAATCTTGGGATCCTTCAACCGTGTTATCGAGACATCCTAATCCCAGAGTGGAATCGTCTCTCCAAAGGCAAAAAATAATTTATTTTGACGTGATCATGCGAAACATTTGTTGATGAGGAACACTGGCATGTCGTGATCGATAAACGAAGAAGCGCCGCTTGATGTTCCACAGTTTTGATCTCACATACAACGCCAAGATCCATCTTCTCAAAACTTACACGACACAGGCCCGTGACTCACGCCATCGATTCCAAGCAGACCGCGCGTGGTCGGTATATGAGCGCTGTGTTATTTCCCGTGGCTACGCAATCCGTGATCTAATCACGCCGTGACTGCGCGATCTACGGATGCCCTGACCTCCTTACAAGATTGACGAATCACTTGATAATACTATTATTAGTTTGATAATTCATATTAATAGCTGTAAATACACTTCATTTCAAAATTTCCCGAGGGCCGAATTCACCAAGTGCCGAGTTTGTGCGGCCGAATTCACCAAGTGCCGGGTGCATCGGCAACCATCTGCCCACTTACAGCACGGCCCACTCCTAGGCTTTTTAAGACATGGCTATGCGAATCAGATGGCGAGGAGGAGCCTAGATAAACGGCCAACACTTCGGTAGGAATTATGGAGTCGACGTGTCACGCTCGAAACCGCAATTCATTGGTGTTTAGCTATAATGGAACGTACCACTACGTTTCCTCGCCATACCTTGTAAAATGAGACCGTAGCATTTGGCATTTCGTGTGGCAATTGACTTTAGTGTGGAAAATTGTGTTCGTTTTAGAACTTATCCGAAACTTTTATTCCGCCATAGATTGTATATGATAAAACAATATCGGAATTGATCCTAGAAGAATTCCAAAGCAACTCACCACAAAGGAGGATTTAAAGAAGTTTGATGGAAAATTGAATGAAAGCAAAAGCCTTTGCAAGAGATGTGGTGTGTTGAATCTGTTTTTGTATTTTTAAATAGGCCTACTTTGTTGTGCCGATAGCAGACAGTATATATAAACGTAAGATGTGGAAGCTATCAAGGTGTTTTTAGAAATTCAGTCAGTCAAAGTGGACGATCGTATTGCTTGGATTATATTTAGGCTTATTTTAGCATCTTTGAGATGCAACTCTAAACGTGGACGGTCATGAACAGTAGGGCTCTTCAAAAATGACTTTTTTTCTCAAATCGTACTGGCTACTTGATAAAATTGTTAGGTTACCTAATTTAAGCCTACAAACAAAATATGGTTCAAATCCAGCCAGTATCCGCTTTGCGGCGACGGCAATATCTCCGCTTCCACTGGTTGGAATTGAACCAAATTTGGTGAGCATCGTTTCTATAGACAGCCTAACACTTTCATGGGGTGAACAGAAAATTCTCAAATTTTTATTACCTATTTATTTTTATATAATAAATAGAAACTTTCTTCTCCTGTAGCAAAGCGGTTACTGGCTGGAATTGAACCAAATTTTGTGTTTAGGCTTAAATTAGGTAACCTAACAATTTTATCAAGTAGCCAGAACGATTTGTGAAAAAAAGTCATATTTTAAGAGCCCTAATGTCCATGTCAGAGAAACGTTTTAGGGTAGGCCTACTCATATGTCTCGCAGCGTTCTCTACATAATTGTCAATTGCGATACAAACTGTTTGCTTGTATTGGTAAAGCCATCCAACTTCGAATTGTAAAATGTTGGGAGTCTTGATATCAAATTTTTGAAAGGTGCACTTTGAGAAGATTTCGGAATCTGTCAAATTATACAAAAATTTAGCAAATTCTTTGACATATATCATCTATTTGGGACTCGATCAACGTAAAAGAATTGGTAATCATTTTATACAATATATTGTATTTGTAGTTGAAGTATAGTAATAATTCTTATGGTTACCGCACTTGTAACGATTCACGGCCATAACTGGAATAATTAGAATGATGTAACTTTCAAATTGTCATGCATTTTGCAACAACATTGTTCTCAATTTTCAAGGTGCTGACCATTCGAGGAAGAATCACCCACCGGGAATTCACGATCCGTAAACGCGGCCGACTGTTTCTCTCCTCAAGCGGAAGCGACAGAGAAGAGGAACGAAGAGAAAAAAGGAGCAGAAATAGCAAGAGTGTGACAAGTCGCGTCCGTTCGCTTTAATGCGTATTTCCATCCGCGAAGTAGTAGGTGGGAAAACTAATGGGCGTTTGGTTAGGGCTTATATAAGGTTTACTCCAGCGCTGTATTTGCTAAATGTTGCTATGAAATAGGGGTGGTGTCATTTGGTATCAATATTGACTATTGAAAGACCATTTGTTAGTGGTCATGGATTTGTTCGGCCAGTATGCAGTAATTTCTGATGGTCACTTCCCGGGCTTCTGTTCTCTAACCCCTCATGATTGTTATTCTGCTTCTAGTAAGACTGTCGATTCTAATGTTTTATCGTATCATTTGTCGGAGGTTTTGCTCGCTTTATTTACAACGTTTTGCTCTCTGCTAGGTCAATTACTGGCTGAGTATCACTACAGCCTAAGAAACTGCACTAATTCTCATTTTAATGTCTTGCTGGTTATCTTGCTGTCAATTCTAATAATTTATTAATGTCTATACCAGTGCCGCCACTCAAATGTTTTGTTCTCTGTACACAATATTGTTAGGTCTTCAGCTTTCCAGGCAGAGTATCATTCCACTTTCTAGACTTGAGTATATATCTCTCCAACTAGCTGCCAAATAACTGATTCATTTGGATTGTTGAATTGATCATTTTGGACAGAATGTGAAGAAATTTTAGTCAAGAATTCTTTTTGTGTTAGTGGCTGTTTTCAAAGAGTGCTGAAGTAGTCATCGTTGATCTTGATAATCAAGTAGAAGTGACGATTGAAGTCAGTTCTCTAGTCATATAATATTAAAAAATATAATAATAAAACTTGAAAACTTGAGTGGAAATAGTTCAGAATCGAATCCATTATAGTAAGTATGGGCGAAAAAAATGTAGGAGTCATTCGTTAGTCGCTACCTCTGCCATTTTCGCAGTACGAATGTCTTAGCTATTAATCATCATTTTCATTTTATTTCTGCAGGGTGTTGGAAAAAAAAGGCCGCATGCTGGTTATTTAACTGGCTCATCAGAAGATGAAACCTGATGATAAGGACTGTTTTCACTTTCTTTCTAAAGACATTCGTTCGTTTGTTCGTTTTATTTTTTACAACGGCATTATTGCCAATTCGTTTGAAATTAAATTATCACAAATGTGATTAATATGTAGTAAATAATGTGGTGTGTGTACGCAGCCGTGATCAGGTTAAGCCCATAGTGGTAGAAAACAGGTTATTATATCAGGATCTTCTTCTTCTAACGTAGGATCTACATTCTACTCACCATGTTTAAAGGCTGTAGCATCTGCATAATATTTACATTATTGAAGGACATGGAAAAGACGTTGAATTGAGTCGACACAAAACCCCCCTTTCTACGACCTGCCGAGATCTAATATCTACTATATCGGCTCGGCTTTTCTACATCTTTGGTCTGTACTGTGTTTGCTGGGATTTCGAAGCCAAGGCAGATCCCATTACCAACATGTTGTTTTACCTGCAGTTAGAAGCGTCAGAAATGATTTGCAGGGTGCCTTCCATGTCGGTCACATGCTTTTCCGTAAGCCCGACCACATGAAATTTTTGGTTTTTGTCTTCCAACACTCGAAGCAAAGCTCTCTTCTTTAATAGATCGAATACCTGTGGTAAAAGAAATCTTTCAATCCGAGATGTAGTAGCAACTGGGTAGGAAAATAACAAAAGAAAAAATAAGTGAACGACAGGTCACACACTATAGGTGATATTAAAACCCGATTTCAGAATTCGTTTCCGATTTGCCTCATAGGCTGTCATATCCAGCTAGTTCAGTGGGATTTGAGTCTTTCGATACTGTAATGGGATCGCAGCCTTCAGAGATGACCCGAGTAATGTACATAATAGCATTCTTTTCGGACCTTAGTCAGTCATAAAACTGGATGGAGCTCTTCATTATAATGAGCAAGTCAGGACCAGGGGCGCAAGGCAAGGATGCCTTTGCCCTTTCCAATTTTCCAATTTGTAGTTGGTGAAATCTCGCGTCATTGCCGAAAAGTTGTCAACCCTAAATTTTAATCCCAGCTACACCTACGGTCAGGACCAAATGTTCCTTTTGACATTATTTTCCTTAGAGACTAAGAAGTTCTTTGACAAATAATTAGCAAGCTTCTCAGTCTCGTAGCGATGAACGCAACTTTGGCAATTGACCATTGTCCTCAATCATATCCTAATCTCCGACATATCTATCGACACGAAAAAAAATTTATTAGTCCCGACATCCAGTCATATTTCATCAATAACAATAAAACATTGTCGCGTACGGAGTTGAAAATGGGGGCAAATTATTTAGAAGCACAAGTCACTTGACAAAACAATGCACAGAGGAATTGGTAGCGGCACAGTAGTTCTGTGTTCACAAGTCCTTCAATTCTGGTGGCGGCACTGGGAAATAATGAGAATGTCTCGGTAGCGTGTCAAGCGAGCCCGCTTATCAACCTCGGGCTATTGTTTACCGCCCGATTGCCATAACTGGGGCGGTATTTTTTCACGCCGAAACACTGCTTTTACCCGAGTGAGTTCCACGTTTAGATAAACTGCACACTGGCGTTATTCAAAAATACCACTTTCTCCGGATCCCGAGAATTCACTGGACAAATTGATAGTTTGCATAAAAAACGCTGCTCACCAAATTTGGCTCGCATATGACGACGGAGAGCCAATTGAAATTTCTGAATTCATTAAAAAAATTGAATTTTGCAAATTTTACTGTCAACCCCATGAAATTGCTTAGCAGTGAACAAAACGATGCAAAACAGATTTGACTCGATTCCAGCCCGTAGAAGCGAATTTATTTAGATTTTCCTTCAAAATTCTGGGATTTTCGACTTCTATGCTATTTTTGCAAATTCAAAACTTTCAACTGCAATAGCTTGGCTTCTCCGGGTAAAGTTATTTTTGAACAACCCTACTACACACACATGTCCTCGGCGTAAATAAGCACAAAGCTCGTGTAGTTGACATTGCATACTTTGAGGTACGCTGGAAGGGCACGGTGAAAATTTTACCTTTCCGGAATGTATCTCGAAGAAGGCACAATACACAGTGAGATTCAGATGTTGATAAGTTGGAGATTTTAAAAGATGAAAGACGTCCTGAGCTGTAAGCACGAAGCAACAAAACTCAATCGTGTCAAAAGCGATGATCGCGTGTCAAATAACCCTACCTGCCAGAGCGTATAATCCCCTACTGAAATCTTGCACTTTGCCACAGATAATGTCACCACCGATTGTCTAAATAGCAATTAGGAAGCAGATTAGGTAACTCGTGGGAACAAATTTCAAATATGACGAATTGCGTGTCAAGATCGAGATACATGTGTAACTTCAAATCAATATATCATATCATAGGTCTGTTTGTTGGCTGTGCACCAAAAGATTGATAGCACTACTGATTCAACGTCAACATAACGATTCCAAAGTTTTGCAATTATGCCGCTGATACAACTAAATGATAGATACTTTCGTTATTACGGCGATTGAAACTGTAACCGACGAAATTTCGAGGTCGGCAAATTTTGGCAGGGCTCCAGTTTTCAGTAGGAGCATTTACACTCAAAATCAGCTACATTTACAATGAAACTCGCACATTACTAGCCAGTTACTGGCCCAAATTCGAGTGTTGGGATGACTCGAGGCATGACTTGACTAGAGTTACACTCGAGGCAACCATTACGTGTGACTTGACATGACTCGATTCACTTTGCAATGCAAAAATGTAGATTGACTCGTGACTCGGAGCAAAATTTACGAGTCTATTTCAAGTCACCAATCAGTAAATGGTGTCGACAAATTCACTGTATCTTGTGTCATTCACTTATTGTACGTTTCACTATAGTCCTCCATCGTTACATCACATATAAATTGACCGCAAACGATATGATCACGGCTTATGTTGTCGTCGTCGTCGTAGTAGTAGTAGTAGATTAATAGAAAGGTGTCTCTGTTTCTTATTCGACTCGGCGCTTAAATTGAGCAGTGTTCACATTTAATAACCCTCCTGTATGATTCAAATCGAATAAGTAGAGATTATGTGTTTATATTCTCAGGGACGTGTAGAATGGGTTGTGTAGTGTAGTGTACCATATCAATTTGTTCAAACTTCTAAAAGCTTTGTATTCGATCCTCTATTTGGGCTGATAATAACAGACTGTAGCATATAACTATTTAATCACGTATTTTATTAGCAGTTCTACGTGTAAGTGTTGGATACATCGCCTTTTTGCTTGTATATTCAACTTTATATTCGTTATTTAATTCAAGCTAAATGGCCAATTAATCCGTCTTTCACGCAGCTGGCAAAATCTTATGACTTTTGAATCATAACTCATACTTCTAAGATTGAATTTGAGTTGAATTGTGACTTGACTCCTGACTTGACTTGACTGACTCGACTCTACTCGACTTGACTCGACTCGACTCAACTCCAAAAATCGAGTGACTTGTCGAGTCCTATTCAAAAATCGATTGACTGACTTGACTCGAGTCAAAATCTGCAATGAATCGAGATGATTCGTGAATCGAAGGAAGGGACTCGATCCAAACTGCTAAATTCATGGAATTGCTGGTAAGAACAACACTACAAGCATTTTCAAAGACAGCTAAGCTGGGCTCAACCAACACTAGTGCTGCTTACATGCGACTTTCCACTACCGGTCTGACCGTACGCAAAACACGTGGCCATGCCACCTCCGAATATGCAGTGCACGAGTGGGCTTGCCGTGAATCTGCGAAGACGCGAATACATTTTGAAAGTGGACTCCAAATCGGAAACCATCACCTGTACACGAGTTGATTGGAGAAGGTTTCGTCAAACGAGTAATCGAAACGGAACTTGTGACTCTCCAAATACTTCGTCAGATCTACATTCGTCTAAGGTTCACTAACCTGACAAGGTAAATGTTTTTCTCGACATGTTATAATTAAGAGCGGAGACGCGAGAGCTGCGTTAGAATACGGGTTAGGGTGAGTTTTGAGGTTGTTAAATCACACGTTAAATTGTGAAATGGTCAAGTGTTGCTTTTCATTGTCGCATGCTCGAATGTCGGGCAACAAAATATAGCAGCATTATGAATCGGCATTGAAGAAAAAGTACAAATTCAGTATGAGACGAAACCGACGAAACTGTAATCACCGGTTAAGCAGAAACCGCTGAATTGCGGCTTCTGCAGTTGAAAACACCATCGGAAAAACGTAACACAGGGCTCACAAACTATCGAATTTGGAGAAGCCCCAGACAATCCTCATCAGTTAATATTGTAAGGATTGTCAATGCGACCGTTAACGTTCAAATATCTGCAGCGATTCATAGGTAACGATACCAAAGCTCTCCATAATTTAAAGTAAAGAAGAAGTACCAGCAGATTATTTTTGCTCGGAATGGTGATGATGTCGATCTCTTTGCGAGCGGCTTCTTTCTGGTTCAAAGGTCACTTACGAACGCAAACACAAATTCTCTGGTCGACCACGGGCTCCCCCGGCACCAGCGGATGCATTTCCTGGCTTTCCCTGTGAACATCATATGCCCAGTTGTCTAAATAACCAGGAAGATTAAGCGAGACGGTGTTATATCTTGCCAAAAAGAGAGCCAACTTGTCGGATTTCTGCTATTTAGTCAAAACTTGTAACATTTCTGCTATTTAGTCAAAAACAAGACGCATTTTATCGATGGCGATAATCCAACAGAGATGGTCAAATTGAGAGTTGGTCTCGACTTGTACAAGTAACGCTGTAAATGTCAATTACATTTAGTAACAGCAACCTTTTCAAAGATATGTCGAACACTACTTCCAGTGGAAGTAAAAGTGTGCGACTGAAAAGTGCTTCAGTGAGTAATTTCAAAAGGCTGATTAGTTCAAGGACTGGTACACTTTAGGCGTAACATTTTATAGCGAGTTACTGTGATGTATGGGCTATTGTAGCAAATCGTTGGCACTGATAAAAGCGACGTAAACAGATCTCAAAACTAAAGTTGACCTCTAAATCCAAAATAGGTGCCAATACGTACTTGAATTCCTTTACCATAATCGCGAACTCACACAACGGAGCGATGTTAGTGTTGCGATCGCAGTCACGCTTCATCTTCTTGCATTGGTTTTCCTCTCGCACGTTCGATATTCTAGATCCTGCTAGCAAGAATTTATGTTTTATCGTAAAAGGTAGTACTACTGATTTCGAGTCGAGCCATAAACCGCAAAGGAACAACAATCAACGCTCCCGTTATTTGTTGTAGGGATGGTGTGAACGTGAGGTTCACGTTCGCGTTCTGTGTGTGAACCTCAGAAATTTACAGGTTCACGTTCACAAACGAATCTTGCTAGGTTCTGCACTGTGAACCTTTTTCACTGCACTGTGAACCTTTTTCATATATTACAATTTTGCCTTCATAATAACACCTTTGGTTGGAATTTATAGCATATCAAAAGCGGGCCACTCTATTTACGGCACTGGCAGCTTACCAGCATGCACCTTGACAATCTCAAAAATTTTACTTGCTTTGTTACAAAAGTGCAGCTTTCCGTTTGTGAATATTTAGTGACCCTGCTGTGAGCTTGACCCGCAATGACACAACATCAAGAGCGAAATACACGACATGCAGTTAGAGAATTATGCTTATGCAACCAATCTATGGAATTGATATCGTTGTCTGCTGTAAAAAAATCTAGCAGGTGTACGGGGTCAATCTTGACCTCATATGTTTATTGTATCATAAAACAAGATCCGTGCGATTGTGTTGTTGGCTACTGCTGTATAACTTGTTAATGGGGTAATGTCGGTGGCAAGTATAAAAACTGGTTTTACGCTCTGCTCGAAATCAATGCCGCAATACTCGGATGCCGAATACATTGTTAGGTCTGGCCTGGACCGTTAAGGCGTGCTTATATTCCCTTGTAAGTCCTCGTCGAAATTGTTGGCAAAGCGACGAAAGATTTTGATTTTATGGGATTATTACATTATTTGATTGCCCCAGTTGATACATATGGTGACGTTTAAAACGTCAATATGCACTCCAGCTGCGTGTGCATTAATATAGGCCAGGGCCGGGCAACATACGGCCCGCGAAGGGATTTTTTCCGGCCCGCGGACAGTTTCTCGTCTTATATGATAATGTGGCCCGCGGCCCCAGTCTGCCGAAATTTCCCACTACTTGCTTACTAGGTCAAATTTTAGTGTCTGTATGTTATTATATACGTGTATGCGCAATTGCGCATCATGAGAGAGTGGAGCTCATGCGTAACGTCGTCGAGGCGAGACCCCAATGTCGTTTGTGGTAATCATGGTGTTTGTCGACTACAATGGTCATTTACACCAAGCTGATATTTTTTCTATTTGATTCAGTATATGCCGACTTGTAGCACGGCACTCTTCTAGGCTTTTGCAAGACACCACTCATGCCAGGGGTCGCCAACTCAAAACGGGTCGCAGACCACTTTTAAAATTTCGTAGAGGACGCGGGGCACATAAATTCAATATCGAGATCAATCAGTCCACACAGTTGAGCACCGACGCTATCTCTTTACCTACTCAACCCTAATGAATTGATATCTTGATAAATTTGGGGTACCGCGGTTACCGAACGCCTTGAAATTTTAATTTAAGGATTGCACATAGCACCGCGTGTTAATTGATCAGAGAGAAGCAGACGTGGTAGTGACTGTATGGTAATGCTATTCTCAAATCCATATTGTCTTCCTCATTATCAGCGAGAAATGGCTTTGAAGTGACATTGCTGTCGTTAAAATACCTTTGTTAAGTACGATTTTTTCCTTGTATGTGGATAAATGAGCGAATAATGTATCGATTCAGCAATCCGGCCCGCCAAGTACTTAATTTTCTTATATCCGGCCCGCCGGCTGGAGAAGTTGCCCGCTCCTGAACAGGTTATCACTTCACGGAAATGTAGGGTTGGAATTGGCAACATGACGTCACGTGACGTCATGAGGTTCACGTTCGCTTTCGCACAGAACCTTTCAAAAAGGTCCGCGTTCACACGAACCTGAACCTTTCAGAGGTTCACCCCATCATTTGACACCATACCTTCGAGTTTATTGCGTTTAGTTTAGAACATTGTACCGGACGCCATATTGCTAGATTGATATCGGCACTAATCGGTGTTTCAACATCATCTTCGACCAGAGGCATTCTCTAGCAAGAGATGCCTTTCGGACTTCTGGAGGTTGTCGTAGTGATGAATATAATCCAGGCAACGTCTCAAGTAGTACTACTTTCAGAAGGTATTTGTAGCATATATTCATCCAGATCTTTCATATGGCCAAACTCTCACCGCCAACTCAAAATTCATCTCAGCCATCCATGAAAGACAGAAACAATCTTACGTTTATTCGTGGGTTGGATTCCCGAGTAAAACATGCCACTTTTTTCCTTCACCTGGCTCGGGCCGGGCGCCGCCTGGTCCTTCGTTTGCCTGTTCACTGAATTCTAAACGTGCGAAAATATAGATTACCTATTCGAATTGAAAAAAATCGGATCTTTGGGTTTCAAGAATTGACGAGTTACTAAAAGCGACTAGATCAGTGGTTCTCAAACCTTTTTAGACACATCCCCCTTTAAGAGGCACCCCTTACCGTCTTATCACAAAATGAAACCAGAATGCTGGCAATCCGAAGAAATAGTTCGATGGCATAGAACAGTGATTCCCAAGCGCGGCCCCGAGCGCCGCATGCAGCCCCCAGATGTCTTTCTTGCGGCCCACAAACCGGAGGGAAATCCTGAAATATTGGTAAATTTTTCCCTTTTCGTGGTCGCTTGCACAAAGAAGAAAAAGAGGCTCAACTCCCGGAAAATACAGTGTCAGCGTTGGCCATGACCGCAACACAACGTACCAAGACATATAAAGTTTTAGATCATGTAACATATGAATCCAAGAAGTGTGTCAGAACGATCGGCAGCGACAAAGCCTTGGCCGTAAAGGACTGCTTTTATGCCGACCAAAAACTTCGAAATACAAACAACTCCGTTATATAAACAAATTACATATAGGTTTAATTGTCCATATAAGGGCCCAAATGACTGGCGCCGAATGTTCTTGTCTTGGCAATCTGAACCTCACAAGACAAATACCATCCCGTAGAAAGAAAATTAACAAGACAAATACCATCCCGTAGAAAGAAAATTATATGCCAGTGAAGAAATGCCAATCTGAAATCGTGTGATCTTTCAATATTAGTAGGTTTGGGCATCACGTGAAGAAGTCGTACCTAGGGGTCCGCCCGGCCGAAGATGTTTAATTTTAAGGGGTCTGCAGTTTCAATCAAAGACACCTCACTCATCTCTACCGTTAAATCTGATTACGTTTCTCTATGGTAGCCCGGGGTCCTGATGAAGTGCTGTTACGTTACTGTGAACGGGTATAACCCCGGATATGTTTAATTACTATTGAGGGGGCCCTATATATCTTTTCAAACACACCTCACTCAGCTCTACCGGTAAATCACATTACGTTAACAGAGACAGGATGAAAATTGATAGCAATACATGCAATTCTCGATCATATTGAACGATTCAGTCATGAAACCACAGAAATTTCTTGCGCTTCGCGCGTTTTGGGCGGGAAAAGCTGATTCACGCAACGGACACCCAATGCAACAGATAAGTAGTGGTAAACAGTGTACTGTACTGAAATTCTAAATTTGGCCCTCACACCGAAAAAGTTTGGGAACTACTGGCGTAGAAGGTTATGAGTGTTGCTGAGAGAATTATCAAACATGAAATTAGGACTATACACATAGCAATAACTACGAATTGAAGATAAATCGCGCGTTCAGTTGACCGCAGCTTCGCGCATATTTCAAATGCCTTCATGCTCGACTCAGAATCGAATCATCCGGCCCAAGTACGCGATGTTGCCGAACCCTAATTTCGAATGTTTTTTTCTAATAGGATAAATTTCTGCCTAACCCCGTGCCAATTACAGACATGATCGAGTTACTATTGACCAGCCTATAGTAATTGTATGACATTTCCGTGTAGGCCTGCATCAGATGGCCAGGCAACTAAATGCAGCAGGGTAAATTTTCTGAACATGTGACTGGTGGTACTAGGCTTGATTATTAGTTTCAGGACTACATTTGTTGAAGTATAATTTATTCAACTCGACGACTTTTCGTGAGCCCCTTATGAAGAGCAAACCACACATTCACATACACAGAGATTTAAATCAAAAATCATATGAAAGTGTTGATAAATATACAAATTTGTATAAAATGTATAAATTCGTATTTCATTTCACAACACATCACCTACGAAACGTCTTACTGACGAGAGCATTTATTATGAATCGCAACAAACGTTGCATTTCGAACTCTAATTAGGGTACAGGTAAAAGCACCGGGCACGGAATAAAAAATATGTTGACAGACCTTATGCCCACAGCAGGCATGTTATCATTTCGAGTTTAAGGATTTAGCAGGTTTAGGTTCGCATTCAACGGTAAGGCAAAACTGATCAAACAAAATGGTAAAATCAATTCAAGTGTCCCGATGATAAATAAATCCTAGTTTCTAAGACACGTAGCCTATTTCCCACCACATTACCGAAGCACCAAAATAGTCACTAGAAGCAGGGTACACCATAAGGATTTCGCACGATAAAAATGATGTTTAGCTAGTGAACAATAGATTTCAACCTAGAATTAATCAGAATTTCTTACACCACCACAGACTAAAACCATTACAAGATGAAACGGGCATCCCCGCACGTGAACTTGTGGCTGCTGTGGGTGACACGGGGCGACCAGTAGGGATGGTGTGAACGTGAGGTTCACGTTCGCGTTCTGTGTGTGAACCTAGGAAATTTAGAGGTTCGCGTTCACAACAGAACCTTGGTAGGTTCTGCACTGTGAATCTTTTTCATATATTACAATTTTCACTTCATTATAACATATTTGGTTGAAAATTATTGCATTTCAACTGCGGGCCACTCTATGCATGGCGCTGGCAGCATTAAATATCAACACTAAACGAGCATGCACCTTGACAATCTCAAATTTTTTACTTTCTATGTTGCAAAAGTTTGCTCGAAATATCCAGCTTTCCGTTTATGAATATTAAGTGACTCTCTGCTGTGAGTTTAACCCCCAATCACACAACGTCACGAGCGAAATACAAAGTCAGCGAATGATGCTTATTCAACCAATCGATTAGATTGATATCGTTTTCTGATGCAAAAAAATCAAGCAGGCGTACGGGGTCAATCTTGACTTCATATCTTCAATGCATCATTAAAACCAAATCCTTGCGATTGAGGTGTTGTTAATGAGGTAATATTGGTAGCAAACATAGAAACCCGTTTTACACTCAGCTTAATATCAATGTAGCGATACTCAGACGCCGAATACATTGTCCGGTCTGGCCTGGACCGCTAAGGCACGAGCTTATATTCTCTGATAAGTCCTCATCGAAATTGTTGGCAAAGCGACTGAAGATATTGATTTTATAGGAGTATTGATTTTATAGGAGTATCATATCCTTTGATTCCCTCAGTTGATACATTTAGCGACGCTTAAAACGCCAACATGTACTTCGGCATTGTGGAATGGTGTGACTCGAGTCGTCGCTAGGTATCGTGTACATTAATATAGGCTATCACTTCATTGAAAGATAGGGTTGGAATTAGCAATATGACGTCACGTGACGTCATGAGGTTCACATTCGTGTTCACACAGAACCTTGCAAAAAGGTTCGCGTTCACACGAGCCTGAACCTTTCAGAGGTTCACACCATCCCTAGCGACCAGTATGAATTACGGAGCCATGCGCCTATATGAGTAGGATATTATAGCACCTCGTATATTTCCACACTAGGTCTACACACACCAAGTTCGAGACCATTGTGTACTGTATAGTAAAGAAAATATATGCTGGTATGCTGGTCGGCTTAGTAGACGAAACACGTTGCGAACAGTGAATAAGTGATTGCTTCATACTCCAATAGTCATTAATGGGTGAGAAATGCATTGAATCATATCATTGTCCGAATACATGGAGGTGCTGACCAGTGTTGGGATGACTCGAGTCAGACTCGAGTCAACTTTTTCGTATGACTTGACTTGACTCGAGTCACTTTGCAAAAATGACTTGACTTGACTTGACTCGGGGCTTCAGAAATCTGCATTGACTCGTGATTCGGAGCAAAATTTACGAGTCAATTTCAAGTCATTAAGTAAACAGTGTCCATTAAATCAATGTATCTTGTGTATGTTCGGATTGTTCAAGATACGCCTTTGTCACTTGTGAAAGCAGTCACTCACTGATTGTAAGTTACACTGATCCTCCATTGTTAGATCACAAATAAATTGACCACAAACTAAGCCAGTGGTTCCCAACCTTTTTCCACCCACGTACCATTTTGAGGTTTTACGCAGTGTTCGCGTACCACCTATAAAGTTACGCGCGTTTCCA
Organism: Botryllus schlosseri; assembly: GCF_051294905.1. NCBI lineage: Eukaryota > Metazoa > Chordata > Ascidiacea > Stolidobranchia > Styelidae > Botryllus > Botryllus schlosseri. The sequence continues at coordinate 23,041,118 of NC_137249.1, forward strand.
CCATTTCTGACGTCATAATCACGTATTTGACCTATACGAGGTCTATTGAACTAGACCTGGGATGTCAAATATACGGCGCGTGGGCGGGATCCGGCCCGCCAGACGATTTTATCCGGCCCGCATAGCAATTCTGAGAACATTGGGAAAAGATTATAGTATACATCACATCCACAGTAATAAAACAAACTACAACGTCCGCGTTGACAGTTAAATATCTTGTATTCATCACAACGCATACGCAGGGCTAACGCCAGATTATGACTAAAGCAGGGATGGTCAAACTTTTTGCCATTCACGGCCGCATTTCGACTACTCGTATAGCCTACGGCCGCATTCCAGGGCATAGTCGTAATGAACGAGTTGCTGGACGCCAAATACCCAGGTTAAAGCGTCTATGTCCATTTCTGGTGAACTCCGGACTACTGTATTTAATGATAGGCTTACTATGTGCACCAAAATCGCGAGTGGTCACTAGTAATGTTAAGTAAGGAAGTTCCCATAGTCGCGCGCAGCGCGAAAAAATTCGGACTCACTAATGAATTTCGTCATTGATATTAGTAGTTTTACATATTACCTCAAACATTTATCCTTTCTCATCCCGCGTGATCAGATTCACTGGTATAGAGTTGATGTACGGGTGTTTTCGAAAATTTGAAGCAAGTTTTAAATTATGATGCATCTTTGGGTAGGCCAATTGGTATTAGTCACTTTGTAGCATGCTGTTATTTCTTGACCTCCCATCAGGATTTTTAGTAGAGTGAGGAGCACACGATTCCGAGCTGATATTTCATGTGAGTCGCATCATTTTCCACTGATGTTCGCATCTGTATTGTGGGGCTCTGATTGCAAAGGGTGCTACTATATTAAAATCGAAAAATGTAATCGCAATGAATCGTTCGCAGCGCGAAGAAGATTTCAAGATTAATTAAAATCGTTCAAGAAATCGGGAGTCAATTCGTAAATTCGAATTGCAAGTCGACGGCCGCCAAAACATACTAATTGAATTGCGTGTCTACGGTCGCACAAATTCCCTCTCACGATTACAGGTTGGCCACCCCTGGATTGAAGCAAAGGGAACACATAAATATGTTTACTTGTATCTTCGGTAATGCCATTGTTTTAGCGGTTCTTAACTGTATTCAACCGGACAAACATCGTATTTTCGCATTGCTCGCAAATAATGGTGTTGCGACTAGCCAGAATGAAACCCCTACGATCCGTGTATTATCTATATATGGTTGATAATAAAGCATTCCAGCGAGAAGCAATGGCACGAGGCAAATTTTGGATTCCGTTGACTGGTCCGGCCCGCGAGCGATTTCATGACTTCGATCCGGCCCGCGATGCAATTTGAGTTTGACACCCCAGAACTAGGCATTATCAGCCAGGGTTGATGGGATGTATGGAATTGTATTTTTTCACCACCAGTCACAGGAAGAACAGCGTAATGAAATAACAACACACAGCAAAAGTCAATTTATTTAATGCGATGGCTCCATTTGTTTATTTACCACTAGCCTGTCGATGCTTGGCATATACGTTTGCTTACAGCGCATCGAAAGTCATGTATGGGCGCAACAAGTCGGTTTCGTTTCTTCGACTTGATAGTCATTAGGGATGAAAATCCTTGCTCGAATTAATTCCCACGTATAAGGGAAAATTAGCAGCTGGGGATTAGCTAGAGACGACGGCTTCAAAAAAACTCAAAATTAACCTCACCTGAACTTATAACTCCCTTCGATCGAAAAAGACAGAATCTACTCGCGTACCACCTCGAAGACCTTCGCGTACCACTAGTGGTACGCGTACCACAGGTTGGGAACCACTGAACTAAGCGATCACAGCTTATGCTGTCGCCGTAGTAGTAGTAGATTAAACTAAATAGCAATGTGTCCATGTTTCTTAGACGGCTCAATGCTTACGTTACGCAGTGCTCAGTTTTGCCAACCCTCCTGCAGGATTTAAATCTAACAAATATAGTCTTGCGTTTATATTCTTACGGATGTGTAGATGGGTATTGTAGGCTATTATACCAAATCAATTTGTTTCAACTTCTCGGGGCTTCGTATTCGGTCCTATATTTTGGGTGATAATAACTGACTGTACCATGTAACTGTACATGCAGCTGCTTACGTATTTTAATAGCAGCTCTGCGTGAGCGATGCAACGTCTTTATGCATGTTTATTTAACTTTCTCAAGATAAATGGCCAATTAATCTGTCTTTCACATACCTAGCAAAATATGATGACTTTGAATCATCACTCATACGTCGAAATTCAATTTGACTTAAATTGTTACTTGACTCGTGACTTGACTTGACTTGACTCGAATTGACTCGAGTCACCTCCAAAAAAACGGGTGACTTGACTTGACTCGAGTCACCTTCGAAAATCGATTGACTTGACGTGACTCGAGCACCTTCAAAAATCGATTGACTTGACTTGACTCGAGTCAAAATATGCAATGACTCGAGATGACTCGTGACTCGACCGTAGTGACTTGATCCCAACACTGGTGCTGACTACAACAGTGGTAGAATATGGACAATTGCACTTACTTTTAGGTTGGCTCTGTTTTCAGACGCATCAACTTGACGAGGTGCAAATTCTCGGTTCAACTCCATCACCATTTGTAATTCGACCTGCACCAGAGTGAATATGAACACAATTACGGAACTTAACTTCATGTAGCCAAAGGTACTATATGTTATGATACGGAATTCAAACAACCGATTGTCTCATTATTCCGTGGAAATATTTCAATGATATGAACATTTTTGCCGCATTAATAATTCAATCCATGCACCTTATCTGGCTATGGTTGATACATAATGGAAGCAACAGGGTATGAACCTCCATTTAATGCACTTCGAAAACTTGGCCAACTTGAATTATTTTGTGGGGGGTTAAATAAAGAATAATTATGCTCGGTAGTCTAAATCCCTCTGGTCTGGTTTGGCACATGAAATGGACAACCGAGATGGGTCAGAAACGTTAAAAATATAACCAGCAAAAGCAGCCTAATTCGGATATCGAAATAGAAAAACGTGAAACAGCCTGACGTAAAATGTTTCTATATTCTGTGTAATATGCCATGAATTCGACTTAATATTTAACACGGCAACAAGCAGATCCTCTGAAGAGAAAAATTAAGGGTTGGGGGAAATAATCTCAGCACTCTAGTAACATAAAAATCAGGATGGACCACTGATCAATAAAATTCTACAGATGGAGCCCAACCGTTTTTAGCCACCACGCCATTATAATCATAAGTATGGGACTTAGAGCAGGATCTACATCAGTTCGAGTTACGTATTTTCGTCATCATCCGGGATTTGGTAATATCTATAATATCAATAATATCAATAATATCAATAATGTCAATAATATAATAACATCAATAATATCAATAATATCAATAACAATAATATAAGTGATAGAACCGCATATATTCGCATTAAAATATGGGTGTATTTGAGTGGTTTTCCAGTGACTGGTGACATAGCGAAGGCCAGTTGTCACATCTCACTACAATCAAAACTAGTATTGTTTTAAACTTTTCCTAGCATGAAGTTTTCATCCTATTCAAGTATACGTAAAGTTGGAAATGTCGTAAAAACCGAGATCGAAATAAAATTCGTTTTAATCTGAACTATCGAGGTGCCTGGACAATGGAAATGCAAAGGAACCACAAGGCTATGGATTCAACTCCGCCGTTTGTCCGACGGTTCATGAAAACATGGAATGCTGAACGGCTCGCTGGGATGCCTGGATACGATTGGATTGACCTGACTGGGCCGTAACCGGACATTTCAACAATATATCGCTGTCAGGGATGGTGTGAACCTCTGGAAGGTTCAGGTTCGTGTGAACGTGAACCTTTTTGAAAGGTTCTGTGTGAACACGAACGTGAACCTCGTGACGTCACGTGACGCCATATTGCTAATTCCAACCCTTTCTTTCAATGAAGTGATAGCCTAGCGTAGATTCGGCCCACATAATGCCACAATGCTGAAGTACATATCGGCGTTTTTAACGTCGCTAAATGTATCAACCGCGGTAATCGAAGGATATAATAATTGCATAAAATCAGTACATTCCGTCGCTTTGCCAACAATTTCGACGAGGACTTACCAAGGAACACAAGCTTACGCCTTAATGGTCTTAGCCAGACCGGACAATGTGTTCGGAGTCTGAGTATTGCTACATTGATATTGAGCAGAGTGTACAACGGGTTTCTATACTAGCTACCGATACCACAAACAACAAGTTATGCAGCAGTAGCACGCACCTTAATCGCACGGATGTTGTTTTTATGATACAGTAAAGATATGAAGTCAAGATTGACCCAGTACGACCGTTCGATTTTTTACATCAGAAGACAATATCAATGTCATTGATTGGTTGGCTATAAGCATCATTCGCTGACTACGTATATCGATTGCGGGTCAGGCTCACAGCAGAGAGTCACTAAATATTCACAAACGGAAAGCTGGATATTCCGCGAAAATTTTTGCAACAAAGCAAGTACAAATTTCAAGGATGTCGAGGTGCATGGTGCATGCTCGTTTAGTGTTGATTTTTTATGCTGTCACTGCCAGCACCATGCATGGAGTGGCCCGCAGTTCAAATGCAATAAATTTGAGCCAAAAATCTTATAATGGAGTGAAAATTACAATTTACCAAAAGGTTCACAGTGCAGAGCCTACCAAGGTTCTGTTGTGAACGCGAACCTCTAAATTTACGAGGTTCACACAAAGAACGCGAACGTGAACCTCGCGTTCACACCATCCCTACTGTCAATGAATGTGAGATATGGGTATCATAGATTTATAGAAACCGAATGAATGCCATGTTGTATTTACTGCAATTAATATGGATTTAGTCAGAACCAGAGGTGGTTAAAGTAGTCGACAAAGCTGCTCAAGTAGAAGTAGATGTAGCGACGAAAAAATATAATCAAGTACGGGAGTAGAAGTACTTCTCTCCATAAGCCACCTATAACTACTTGAAGTAGAAGTTGAATGGACCGACTTTAAATCTACTCAAGTAAGTAGTTTCAAAAACAGTCTTCAACTCGTTCGCATGGACCGACAAAAGCTGCATATTGAGCTATGCGCACGGTGTAGAGAGCTTGATTCGTATGGATGCATTCCAGCTCCAGGAGTTTTAAATACACGATAGAAAAAGCATTCTGTCGCATCATGGGGTGAAAATAATGGTATTGATATGAAAATGCAATACTAACCCTTTGTTTACTGGAAGACTCCGTTTTAGAGAATATAATGGCCTGACTCCCTACCCTATATTACAAGTAGGGCTGGGCACAATGATTCGAGTACTCGAATCTGAATCGAGTATTAATTGTAATGATTCGAGTCGAGTAGTAAAAGACGATTTTTTCGAGTATTGAAATTTTACGCTCCTCGGCACTGGAAGTTAATTTTTCAACGAGAATAATAGTTTCGACAGTAATTTCACTATCGAAGCCTTGAAACCTTGATTGGCCGTATCGTAGCATACGAAACATAGAGTACAAAGCTACGAACGTTACTGGAACTAGCACATTTTCGAAGTCATGATCGTCCCACAACATTGTCACCAAGTCCAATAAAATCGGTATGGTCGAAAAAATACCAAAGTACCTTTGTTATGATGGATAACAGGCATTTTATTCTCTGTGGTGGCATAAATGGTACATATTTGAACTTTAACATATCACGTTCCGCTATGACGTCATAATGAGTGATACTCGATTACTCGACTAGACTCGAAGCATATTACGTGATTCAGAATCGAATCACTCAGTTACTCGATTTTGCCCAGCCCTAATTACAAGGCCTCAAGTCTAGGCAAAGAGCAGTACGGAGAAGTTGTATCGGATACGGTTTCAACCAGAGTTGGATCAATTGTAATTTGTAATTGTAATTGAATGTAATTATTACATTTTTCAATGTAATTGTAATGTAATTGTAATTGAAGCATTTTTATTTTGTGTAATTGTAATTGTAATTTGACAAAAATTTTGCTCAATTACAATTTCAATTACATTAAATTGCTATTGAGACCTGACAAGCACAACATAAAATAATTGACTTATAATGCATTCTCTTTAAATGTCGACAAGGAATTTGGTGGATCCATTCGCGGAAGCCCTTGACTGCGCCCTTGCGGGCGAAGTTTTTTTTATTTTTACCACTATGCTGGCCTCGGCTGCCATTGTATACAATTTTTAGATTGCTAACCAACGGATGGATTCGCAACAAGTGACTCACGATTGAATACGCCGAGAAGCGAACTGATGAGCCGGCTAAAAGCAGCAGAATTGATAGTCCCATAGCTGGCGATCCAAGCGTCGAAATTTGATATGCATGGTCCTAATCGAAAGCTAGTGTCGCACTGATTCCGCAATAAAAGTATATTTCCAGGCAATGGTACCATCCCAATTAGTCGTGAAAGTCTGGGAATCGGCATTGTTCTGAATAATCGCTGGGCGTAATTGGTAATTGTCGGGGTCATGCTGCTGCACCGCTCTCACTTTTCAGAACAGTCGGCCTTAAACGGCTATTTTGGAGCAGTTACATTGCCCTGACGAGATTTTATTTTGTATTTTCGGAATTAGTACCTCAATAGCTTACGATAGAGACCAGATGCATCAAATTTGGACGCATGGATCGCCAGCTCTAGGACTACAAAGTTTGCTGCTTTTAGCCGGCTCTGCAGTATGTTTGTCGGTGCATTAATCCGTGACTCACATCTTGCGCATCTATCCGTGGGTTGGCAATCTACAATACGATTTCAGATCACGATGCTGCATCGTTACTTCGTCTGGCTAACTAACCAGACCACTGGATATTATATAACGTCTTATCTGACAAAGCACGGTTTTGTTTTTACTCCTCATCCTAATTCCTACGTCCCTCGATAAAAATGATATTATTTCTTTAAGTATATACTATATACGCAAATCCAACACGTGCATATATTATAATTAGGGCAATTTTTTTTGACATGTCAAAAAAAGTCAACATTAGGTCAAAATTGTAGCGTTAGGTAAAAGTTTGTCAAAATTGTTTACAAAGTCAAACATTTTTTGACCTCTGCATTTCGTTTGTATCGTAGATTTTGCGCTGTCGGTGGACTTATCATTTGATATTTTACAGCTTGTAGCCTACTTTATACGCCTACCGTTGTAAACGGACCATCGTCTGCTCATTGTGAATCATAAATGGTCAAATGAAACAAATAGTGACATGGTTTTATGGTCAACGTACCGCAATATCCTAGCTGAAGCAAGACTGCTTGGACATTGCATGGTTCTTATATCAAGAAGCGCAAGCTGAAAAATTGTGATACAGACAACATTGTCAGAATGAAGCAACACGGTTTGTCACCAGCAGAGTGCACACAACTTGAGTGTTGTCAGCCAACAAACGCTGCTGTTGAACGTTCTTTCTCCGTTCTTGGCAAGCTACGTAGTAAGGACAGACACTTTCTACTCGAGAATGTAGGAAAGGATCTTTCGTTGTACTACAACAAATTTTAATTATTTCCACCAGAATACGTAATGTAACTACTGGAATTCTTCATAGTGTAAGATTTCGTTAAAATACTAGTTTTTCATGTAAAAATCTGTCAGTTTTTGAGCCAAAAACGTTTTTTCAGGCCAATCTACTTTGTAAGGACAGACAGTTCCAACCAGAAATGAAGATAAGTAGTACAATTTCAACATCATATGGGAAAACACCTAATTTGCATACGTGAGGTCAAAAAAGGTCAAAATTTAGATTTTTTAGGTCAAAATCTTCCGTTTTTTAGGTCAAAAAAAATTGCCCTAATTATAATACTTTTTCAACGACATACTGCACCCTATCCTTAATCCTAACCCATAGGAAATTAGGTAAATAACATTTTACATTTCCAATTACGTGAGCCATAATTACCGAGCACAAAGCACGCTTATATTACGTCACAATGACATCTTACATAGCTTACTATGTACGCACATAAACGCATTTATTACTACACAATCTGAACTAGACTTGAATTGTTGTTAAATACGACGCTACGGTTGTCAAGGAGCACGGTTGAATTTATGATTATTCAATTACATGTTCAACAGCAGCAATTGTAATTGTAATTGTAATGTAATTGAAGCATGCAAGGAGTAATTGTAATTGTAATGGTAATTTGATATTTTTAGCATGGAGTAATTATAATTGTCATGTAATTGAAACATGCATGAAAGTAATTGTAATTGTAATTGTAATTGAACTGAAATAATGTAATTGATCCAACTCTGGTTTCAACACTTTACGCGATTAGTATACGCTAATAGCAAATATTGTGGATCGTAAAAGTTATATTTAGTGCAGATAAAAGAACTGAAAGTAATTAGAACTCAAAGTATGATACGGTACTCGGAATTGAAAGTGAAATATAAATACCACTTTTAAAAAGCGGAAAATATATAATATATTTCATGTCTTTTGTCCATAAAGCTTCCAAGGTGATTCGTTAAAACAGGTGTAACGTTCAAATAGCCGTATTTTCCAGATTAGCAGGACACGTCATGGGCTGCTAGATTACGAAAGGATAATTAATTGCTAGATTGGGAAACGGTAGTTTCAACCGATATGGAGGGCCATATTTACTGTGATGAAATAATTGATATGAGCGATAATCCAGTGTGAGCGGTACCAAGCAATCTGGTACCTAAATTATATTCACTGATACTTTCGTGAAAACATATTCTTCACGCCATAACTACTGTGCGCGAAGCGCAACAAAATTTCTGGGCTTTTACTTGACTCTTATGAATATTAAATGTGGGTACTACGTGAAAAGAGCCCCGAAATTCCTCAGACTATCTTTCTTAAACTAATTCTACTTGACAAACTGAAAATATAGCGAGAAGATAGTAAGTAGATCACAAAATATTACGAAGTAGAAGTAGAACTAGAAGAAATCAGATCTACTTGAGTAAGTACCAGAAGTAGAGGAAACAACTCGATTACTGCCAAAAAGTAGAAGTACTTTGTTTCTGACCAACTTTTACAACAATATCAAATATATATTGATCAGGGTTGTAACCAAGTCACAAGGCTCCGAGTCACAAGTCAATCTCACTTTTATAGTTTTGACTCGAGTCAAGGCGAGTCATTTTCAATTCGTCACCGAGTCAAGTCCGAGTCCAAGTCATCGACTAGAGGTTCGAGTCCGAGTCCAAGTCATCGACCAGAGGTTCGAGTCCGAGTCATGGGATAATGACTCGAGTACAAGTCCAAGTCATTGTGTTGACTGCTCAGTTTCCAATTGAAGTCTTGTTAAAACCACTGTTATAACTCTGTTTGGTGATATCAAATGGTTTGCATTGATAATATACTACTGTTCCTGACCTTTAGTAGTTTCTGGTCCCATTTTTGAAATGTGGGTTTTGGCCGTCCTAGTCTCGGATCATATGACTTGGTCGAGTCATGCGTAATGACCCGAGTATGACTCTAATATTGATCACATCAAATGATAAACATATATTACATCAGTAGCAGCTACGGATTTAAATAGCATTCAGGCCTAATCCTGAGCTCATCATTGTGAAACATCTGACAGTACAAGTAAGCGACCATTGGCATTGGCAGTAGAGTAGCAAACGGCAAAGTCGTATTTCTTTGAAAGGATACCAAGCAGTCACAATCAAACTAGTGGTTTCAAGACGACTTCTTGAGTTTCGCTTATGAAAAACTTTTATAGAATCTCGCGTATGAAAAACTTTTATAGAATCTCGCGTAAATATATAATATCAAATGGGAACATTAAATGAAGTTTTCGAAACTACATTTGAGTTGCATACATTTGCCTTAGTCACCATGTTTGATGTCGATGTTTATTTTCAAAGGTTGGCCGGTCCGTATCATATATAGACTATAGCATACAAATTTTACCCGCGCGCGACCTCAAAAAGGTTGACAACCACTGACCTAGACTAAATAATACACTATAATATTTACATAGATTGATCCTTGATTGAATGAATAACCAATTAGTGTATAGTCCGAATGGGTCCTGCTAACATTTTGTACTTCATACACAGGTCTGAGGGTAGTGAGAGAGAGGTTGCGATTTCTGAGGCAAGGGATAAATTACATAAATAAGGTACCTGTCTAGGGTGTGAAGCAAAGACGACGACACACCCCAGGCGGCCACGTCTCAATAATCAATAAACCTGAACGCTAACTTTAATAGCTCGAGTCACCGATACACACCGACCGAATTTCATCATGTTTTGTATCGCTGGCTGGTGGTCGTGGCCAGAGGGAAACACATTTTGCGTGTGGTTTCACGTAAGTAACCTAATATTTTACCTCTTCTCTTGTAGTTTGTCCCCTCTCAAACCATTCCACGGTGACATATCCGGGAGGATCTAGCTTCGTGATGACAGCTTTATGAACTTTTCCTGTAGGTACAAATAATTCATTGATACTACTGCACTGCCAAGAGTACAGCTATACGATGAGTTCGATTTAATTACCATCACTCCTTCGGAAGTTTATGTTGGCGCCTTTCACCAACTGCCGGTAATCGTATACTTCTTCCCCCGTGCCACTTTGTTGTAGTGCCATTTGAAGCAGTTGGTTAGTATAAAATATGATAACAAAATAACTGAAGAACAAAAATACACGGTCTTATAAACTCAGGAGGAATGTGAGCAGCACAAAACATCCTAAAGTAATTTTGTCGAATCTGCCATATAGTTTCTATACAACTGCTCATTTTCAAAATACCGTGACAGTCAAGTACTCCATTTGCCAGCATTAAACGGGACGAGTTTGATTTGGAAATATAATTAGCTTTGATGGCGCAAGTGCGCTCCATCTAATAATCCCATCACAGTGCTATCCAACCCATGATCGCTAACAGGGGCCCGTGTTATCGATAAGATCTCGATCAATTTCAACTTCTTCGCGTTTGGTGATGTCCTTATCTGACCTACTGACCATATGCACGCTTCAGTATCCCCAAGACAACTTCAATACCCGGTCGTTGTCGTTTTCATCGATGCGCGATTCATCACTCTTTTCACTACCAGGTTTCAGCAAATCTTTTACCAATTTCGCTTGTTTGATCGACGTTGTGATATCGACCACTCCACCATACTCGCTTCCATCATGGACCGCGATAGCTTATGCGAAGTTTATTACTAAGATTAAAACATAACTTGCCGCGAGGGCACACCAGCAACACGACAACAAAAAGTTGACCTAACTGTCCACCTTTCCATCAGATCTGCCGGCCAGATGTGCACATCTCTCCACATCGACTCCAATCAACACGTAAGCAATCAATCAACGCTTGAGTATCGCATGTGAGATTGATTGCTTACGTGTCGATAGGAGTCTATGCTGAGGGATGAGAGAGAGAGAAATAGAGATCTATTTCTTCGTCAACCGGAATAATCAGAATGAGTATGCAAAGAAAAAAATACTCATAACAAAACAAAAAACACAGTAATAATAGCATGTAACTGGCTCTATAACGGTATAGACGGGTGTCGGCGATTTATGGTCCTTACGATGTTCATGTCAAGACGGAAACTAAAAAATTAGTATCAAGTATATAGAATAGATACATACATACACTCATGCTTACTAGTTATGGTGGTTTGTAAAAAAAAAACGAAAATAGAAAAACAACGACGAAATGCACAGTGGATGCCTTGATGCAATAGTAAATGGGGAATAAATCCTATAGCGATTAGTAGGCTACTTATTAGTACTTACTTGCTGAGGAAATAACCTGGGTATTTCAGGCAGCAGTACATACAAATGCAAGTTGATGCTAATGCTCAGGTCATAAAGCGTGATGCAAATAGCGAAAAGTTATGAAGGTTTTACATAAAATACCATAGACGTACACACTATACAATGATGAAGGTTACAAAATCATTTCCTAACCTTTCAATGAATAAGATGCCATAGAATGTTGCTCACAATTGCATAAATCATCTATTTTGTACAATCCTTCCAGCTATCAATCTTAACGAGTACTCCTTGTTACTTTTCAAGGTTTACAGGCTATTCATGGGGAACACTTCACTTTATATCGAAGGAGTGCCAAAACGTTTACCAGGTATATTTTGAACATATTATTTTCGGACACCCCGGTGTGAAAGATTCAACTATTGAGAGGAGTACGACAGATCACGCCAGGTCGATGTGAACAATACCAACTATGGAGTGATTTTGATTATCAGTGCATTGTTTTGCCGATTGAATATTGTTTTGTACAATGCCGATTCTCATCATTGATGTGGATTCAACGACCTGACCCGGTAAAAAGTTATATATGTTAGCATTTTAGCAATCAGTGCAATAATAGTTTTCGGTTTGTTCCGATTTTATATTATGAATGTACAATCAATATATTGATATTATGGTTGCCAGGGAACTCGGCCCTTGAAGAATGCGGCCCTACAATATTACAATATATACTATTTAAAACAGAGGTCTCAAACTCAAATGTACTCACCGGCCAATTTACAGTTTTTGATGACGCTGCGGGCCGCAGCATCAATAATAGGGATATTCAATGCATAATTTTCCAGTAGGCCGTATTTGACGGAAGCTTGCGGACAGGCATTCCACAAACATCATGAAAATGTAATTTACTATCGTACTACTAACGCTTGACACGGGAAAATCACCTTTTCAAATATTTAAATAAAATTGCTTTGTGCTGGGCATAATTTGTTAAAATAATGAGTTATAGACATCATGTGAGAGGATGCATCATGACATTGTCAAACTGTCGGGTTATAATATTGCAGCTAGTGGACCTTTGACGTGCCACAATTTTATGTAGAATATTTTAAAATCTACTGAAGATTGATCTGATACCAGAGCATTTGAGCGGTGTAACCTAATCCTGGTTTTGATGTAGTCGTGATAAGTATGCTATTGTTACTGACATTGCCAAAGTCAAATTAAATCCGCATTAGATTTCTCCTTCGATTATTATTGGAACATGTCAATAACAACTTAAACATAATCATTATTAAGCCATAGTAATAGCCTTGTTTCTTAACTTTAGCGATGGTATCCCCCGTGCTTCCAATAAGATTTCTCGTAGCCCCTGTTCATTTTCAACACAATTTCTAATGGTGGGGCCTATACATATATACCCATATTGAAATCAGAAAGCACATTGAAATGAAATTGGTGTTACAGATGTGGAGCGTACAAGAGAGAACAAACAACACCCAGCAGCATGTTGCAACTATACGTTACGGACAATGTTCCCTCTAAGCTGCGCACGTGCGCAAATGCGCAGTGCTGAAACGGTCTCTGCGCACAGAAAATCTACGCTGCGCCCAAGAAATTAGTGATGAGGGACCACGCAGGCGCGCAGATTCGTGAAAAGATAGAACATTGCCAGGGCCAAATAGTGTTATCACTGAAGTCTGGAACCGAGGTACAAGTGCGCCCCGCAAAGATAACTATTGCGCTCCGTGAGGAAATGAGAATTCACAATCAGGTGGGACTCACGGAAGATATTTTTAGTGTGGCCTCGTACGCGTGAGTGATACTGATATCATTTCAATAGCGCATTATTTTCTTGGAATGGCGAAATAACATGGTTTAACAAAGTAATAAATAACAATGGGCTAGCTCGAAGTTAATTTGCGAGGAACTAACGAATATAGCATTCTCCGCGTGGCATGAGCATTGCGTAAGATTTACTCAGGACCGTAACTTTTGCACCCCAAACCACCCAATTAGAGGGGCCGAGCTCGAATGGGGTCCAAAATTATTTCGAGAATTATCATAAATCATGGTGTATTTTTTTGGAATTTTTCGGGAATTTTTCTTCGCGCTACGCGCGATTTATTATTGTCAGATATCTGATTATTCGGTACCATTTCCCAACAAAAATTGTGCATGACTTATAGAAATGGGCAGTTGGGCGTCGGCCATTACCGCACCATGACGCGCCAAGACATATGAAGCTAAAGGCTATGTAACATGCGGCTCCAAGAAGTGCGCCAGAACGATCAGCAGCGAGAAAACCTTGGGCGAAAAAGACTGCCCCGGTGCTGACCAAAAACTTCGATATCTACAATTAATACAAATGTCTGTGTAGTTGTCCATGTCCATAGGCGCCTAAATGGCTGGTGCCGAATGTTCCTGTCCTGGCGATCCGAGTCCCACAACAAGACAAATGCCATATCGAGGGAACATTATTTTTCAGTTAAGAAATACCAATTGGAAATCGTGTACGTCTTTTACTTTAGTAGTTTGACGATTTCAATATCTTTTGACATAGCAGATAGGGGGTCAGGAAATAGCATCATGTAACGAAGTCATTATATTAACGGGTACGCCCGAAGATGTTTTATTATTATTTAGAGGGCCAATCTATTCCAACACACCTCACTGGATCAGCTCTACCAGTATATCTGATTATGTGAGCATTATTGATAGCAATATATAGGCAATTCCCGATCATATTGGCCAACATGCAATCATGAATTATACAATTTTTTCGCGCTTCGCGTGTTTAGGGACGCTACTACCAATTGGGCACCCAATATAGATGATAAGTACCGAAAAAAAAGCCTAGAGCCCTAGGGGGGTCTGCTCGGCGAAGCCCCCAGTAGATAGTTTTATCACCCTATTGGAGGGTGGTTGCGCACTGTTGTCCGAGGGCCTGCGCTGTGAGTTGGCGTGTTTGAGCAGACTCTTGAAAAATTAGAGGGAACATTGGACTCGAGTCATTTCGAGTCAAACTCAAGTCAAGTCACTAGTCAAGTCAAGTTGAAATTTCAAAGTATCAGACATGTTATACTCCTACAGGGGGCGACTGTATACTAAGGCCTTGCGGCCCCTCGTCGTTATCCTGGTCCGTACCGGATTTTCACTGGTGTGACAAAATAAATGATTCATTGATTGATTCAAAGTCATTACATCTGGCCAACTGTTTTAAATACAGATGAAGTACCCATTTATTCTGAATCGAGGAACGAATAAAGAGTTGGTTATGCGCGGGAAGGCGGCGTATCGCTCACGCATACGTAGATCTGTTCAACTACGCCAGTATAGCAGTATAGCTATCAGCCAAAATACAGGATAACATAGGAAACCGCAGAAAGTTTAAAAATAATATAGTTCTATACTCTACCTACCTACATATCCGTGATATACAATAAAAACGAATGAGCGATATTAGTTTGATTTGAATAATATACAATAGGGTTGGCTAAGGTGAGCAAGTTCACGAGAACGTAAGCTGTTGTATAAGCTCCGATCACTGCGTTTGCGATCAATTTATTTGTGATAAGCAAGCAGTAAGCAACCACCTTGACAATCCAAAACATTTCACTTGCTTTCTTACAAAAGTTTGCTCGAAATATCCAGCTTTCCGTTTGTGAATATTTGTCGACTCCCTGTTGTGAGCTTGACGCATAATCATACAACATCAAGAGCGAAATACAGTACATGTAAGTAGTCAGCGAATGATGCTCACAATAAAATTGATATCGGGGTATGATGTAAAAAAATCTAGCAGGCGTACGTGGCAATCTTGATTTCATATGCCGTAGGATTTTAGTGTTGGATACTGCTGTTCAACTTGTTAAATGGGTAATATCGGTAGCAAGTACAGAAACCCGTTTCACTCTCTGCTCATTATCAACGTAGAAATACTCAAACGCCTAATACATTGTCCCAGTCTAGCCTAGACCGTTGAGGCGTGAGCTTATATTCCCTTGCCAGTGCTCGTCGAAATTGTTGGCAAATCGACGGAAGATTTTGATTTTATGAGAATAATATCAGGGTTGGATCAACTACTATATTTCAATTCAATTACAATTATAATTACAATTACTTCCTTGCATGTTCCAATTACATTACAATTACAATTACTCAATGCTAAAAATATCAAATTACAATTACAATTACTGTTAAACATGTAATAAATTACAATTCTAATTACAATTACATTGGTTCGAATTTACATTTTCACTTTCTCGGAAACTGTTAGATTGCATTTGATGAGCATTGGGTCGCGAAAAGTTTCTGGCCCCAGTGAATTTGGTCAAGAGGTAAGATTAGGATAAAATCTCTACAAATGCGTGATCAAGTTTGATGAAGCCTTGGTTGGAAACTTGATTTTTTATTACTATTATTGCAGCAAGCCTGGAAGCCTGGTCAGATATTAAGACAAACTTTGACCGTTGTGTAGGAAATGGTTCAGCACAGGTTTCAGAAGAGTTTATTTGCTGTTCATCCAATTCTGAAATAAAAATATTTAGTTTAGACCACTGGTTCTCTAACTTTTCTAAACACGCCCCCCTTCATGATAGTGAATATTTCATGTCGACCCGTTCGTCATAGCCAACAATGAAATCAAAGTTAGCAATCCTTACATATAGTTTGAGTTATGGGAGAGTAACCATTGGAAATAACTGGGGGGAGGTAGAATAAAACAGATTACCCAAATTATCTCCCTAAATAACAAAAGAACAAAACACTAACGTCATGTTAACTTGAAAATTTAGAACCTTTTTAGTCATATTTTCAAGCATAATGAATTGTCATGTGTTAATGTTATTACAGTATTGATTGTTTAATTATTATGACTGATATACTACACATACGCGTCATAATTGGCTACGCATATATTAAGCCAAGACCCTCTACCCTAGCTGGAATAGAGTTTCAATTTCGTGCTGAATAAGGACCTATGTTGCCTTTGGATCATAGCTTATACGAATATATAAAAAAGCTTTAGACACCAATACAGAGTAATAAATCAAAGGAAAACACCGGAACACAACAATAGAAATATATTTGACCCTAGTCTTCGAATGACAGTCCTTTTGTGGTCATCTATCGGCATATTGTTGGTATATGTTATATGGATGTATATTGGGCAGTAAAGGCCTCAACATTTATATGTTGAAACATACCTTGGAGTGTTAATCAAGTTGTAAATTGTGCATGCTGGATGGGAATGCATAAACTCGTGTTATAATTTGAAGTGTGCTACATGTGTATCATTTATAATCGAGTTTATCAGTAATTAGACCTGTTTAGCCGTGCAATTAAGCTATTGGAGTATTTGGTTGTATTAAGGTAATATCACGTACGGAATACACATAATGAGAAATTAATTAATTACTGGACCGTACAAGGTCGCTGTTGACTGCTGTCAGGCTTTGAAGTTGAACATCTGGTACATTCTACAGAAGAAGCAAACGAACCGAGAGTGAAATCCTTGCCCGAAGTTCATCTAAAGACTGTTGCAAACTGCCCAATCCATCATTGAGTGATGTTCAGTACAGCTGTGAAAATTACTTCTTGAACCCAAGGCATCTCTTTTTTCATCTCTCTCATATTGGTGGCCAGTACGGACTTCTGAAGTACCAGTTTTTCAACGTACATGCCCTGTCAAACGTCACAGTGGGGACCAATCTTGATTTTCTTCGAAGGAGTAGTATTAGTGATCATCCCAGCTATACTTGGACGGTATCACAAACGCTGTTGTCGTCGATAGAAATAGTGTTCCAGTGTCCTATGCCTTCAGTATATGAAAGAGACAGCACTCCAAATGATGAAGCCAAATCCAATCAATACATTGGCTCATCAGTTCTCCTCGCCATGTGACTCTCGGCAAGCAAATGTTATGTGCGAGAAACCTACATGCGAATTTTATTACGACAACAGACCAATGACGAGTGGTTCAACGGACAGACAGGAAATGCCGCAAAAGCAGTTCCAATTAACTGGACGTTATCTGGCCATCGTCGATAATTCAAAACAATGCCAATCCGGGCTTAGGACTGAACATGAACTTTGCGACCATTGGCAATTGGAAGGAATCAATATGAAGTATTCATTGACTCGGAAGGACCGGGCCGCTATTTGCGATATCAGTATTCGCCAGGGATGGTCAGTGACGGATTATTCCCACCTTTAGGACAAGGCCTAGATTCCAATATTAAAGTGGTAACATTGTAAATATCTTTACGAAATTTAATTTATCTGTTTTCAAGGTCGTATAAAAGTAATAGGATTAAGTTGTAGTGTTAATCGAGGTACAGCAGAAAAATCACGCGATTTTTAAAATATGATGACATTGGGTAGAACTATGGTGTACAAGTAGAAAATAAATTGGAAAACAGTAGTTGCGTGCGAACCTTCTGGTAAACTTAATTTTATATGAAGATATAATCTCTGGAATTATTTTTCGAATAAATGTCATATCAATGAAAGAGAGTAGGCTACGTATAGGTGCGATAGGTAACTTAATATCAAGCAATATTGTAGGTTATGTCGTGACCAATAACCTAATGCACGGAACTGATACGATAATCAACTTTAATCTCTTGAAGTGCTTTTGCAGTATGTCGTAGGTTATATTATATTGCACAACTCGAACGATAGTTAGATTTGCAAATTATGTTTGGCACGTTGAGACATAAATAAAATAGGTGTTTTGAGATTATTTGCAGAAGTGACGAAGGTAGTTTGACGAAATTCACAACATAAAAAAATATTCGATATCTGTTCTATAATAGATAGAGTTACGTTCACACCAAGGAATTGTTATCCAGATTATCCGTATAATCCATGTTATCAATGTAGTGTTGGTTATAGGCGCGTTATTTTTTAGTCCTCGACTTTGCGGGTGAAATCGTTATGGTGATTTAGGTGTAGCATCCTTATCACGGTGTCACATTAAAAGAATTACAAAAATGCACCTATTATTGGCGTAACTGCTAATATTATGACAATAGTACACGATGTGGGCTGTTAAATTTAAATCTGCAAACAACGATTTACTTGTTAAATTAGGTACAGCCATCTTATGTCCCCCTTTTAAACAACTTATTTTGATGACATTTTCTCCAGAATTCAGTTTTGCATCTTGTCGTGGGAAGTCGCTACGATGATGTGCTGAATCGTCACAAATCACTTCTTATAAATAACTATGATTCATCCTTGAATATTTTTTGTCCTGGAAAATACCATGAACAATCATCGCGGTTTACAGAAAGTCGGTTACACTTACAAGCACATAGACCGAACCTCATTCTATAGCATATAGACACAATTGCTCATTTTGATGGAAGCGGGGGGAGAATTGATAACCTCAGCCCTCAGGTGAGCCAAGCAAAAATCGATCACGATATTCTACAGTCAAAAAGTCACAGCAAGCGAAGGTTAAAATAAATGTATTTCAGTATTTATTACAGCGTCATTATGACAGCCATGTGAAGCGTGAAACGGTTGGCAAAGGCAAAATGTGCAAAATCGACTAAGCCAACCGGTTGGTAAGTACTGCGTATATATATGCACGAATGGGTGTGCCAAAATAATTACCCGGTAAAGTGGAATGTGGTCGCACGAAGTGTGTTAAAGTCTGTCAAGAATGCGACAGCACCACTTTCCAGCGCAGTAACCGATAATGCTGTGTTGCTTAGTTTTTGCACAGTTGTCGGGGAGTTCTGGTAACATTAGGACGCAACAAATTTCAGAAAAGAGGCCGTCGAAGAGAATTCGTGAACGAGCACGTGTCAAGTTATGGGATCCGATGTCGTTTCGCATCCTAGTCATGGGCAAAATTAATGGCGAAAGGTATGTTGATATATTTCCCATACCTCCTCATAAGACGTGGAGATAGAGCGTGGGCGCGCGCCAAATCTAGGGATTTGCGGTATAAGGGCACTTCCCGCCTCATCCTTACCAATACAAACACTCACAATTAAAGGTGTACTAAACGATTATGAAATATTGGCTGACGATCGACAGCGATGGCGATGTTCTTTGCAAGCTGAATGGGCCCAGATCAGAAAGCTGTGGGACGCGATAAAAACATACGGGATAAAACATAGTCAATTCCCAGTGGCAATAACTTCGAAGTTGCGTGCAATAGAGAGAATGTCGGTTTAGTAATTTTATTTAATTAGAAGCAGTTTCAAGAAATGTGCTGACTTGCCCTGAGGGAGTTATGTCAAAATCATACATGACATCATAACATCTTAGGAGCGATTCTATTTAATCGGAAGTGAATATTGTAAAAATAGATTGACGTATCCGTGCCCTCGGGATAAAAATCGCAGATCTACGTGCCAATAACATTATTAAACAACAAAAATATCAAGCGCCTCGAGGGAATGCTTATAATGTTTCACCCGATACCTGATCATGTTTCACTGGTAACCCCTTTTCTAAGTGTCTTCCGGAGAAATGAGTTAGGGTGAAAAAATAAATAGATCCCCAATATCTGATGAACAACTGAATTCGGAAACAAACCCTTCTGCAGCTCGCTTGCTGTTCATCTTCATCTCATCCAGGATCCAGCAGTAATCACATCACTATAGAAATTTTACTTACCGTGTGTTGCTTACGCATTTCAGCGACGTGACCGGTATCAGCGGTTTCAACGTTGTGATTTATTGTCGGAATCAGCCTAGGCTTGATCCATAGCAGTAGACGCAATTGGCTAAGGAAATGTTATCGAAGCAGTTTTTTCGGTGAATGTATGGTGTCTTGAACCTTTATTGACGACAACCTGGTACCCGTATGCAGGTGGCCTCGCATTCGGCGGGCCATATATCGTGGCGATCAACATTGGCACTTATTTAACCGACCTTTGGATGACATGTGACGTTACTAGTAACGTCCTAAATAGTTTACATGCGCCCGTGAATATCAGATCGACTGCCATCCCTGTTTTAACTTCTAGAGAGTGTTATCAGGTATCGTGCACGGCCCACAGTTCAAAAATATGGCGGAAATTAATGATCTTGACAGTTTTGTGGTATTTGTGGTTTTTCAGTAAATTATTGTTTATAATGTGGTGATTGTGCCCGTCGCCCATGTTAGAGAACATAACATTGTAATAACGTGTAGATTTGTCGGACGTGGCTGTTGAACTGCGTTGTCTTCTTTGATCTCGTTGTTGATGTCATACTGCCTAAGGTAGGCCTAGGTATTTGGTGAGGTGGCTCGCGCCCAATTGGAATTGACGAGGCCGCACTGGAGTATTACACCACTGAGCAATTCCTTGGTAGATGGGGTACTGCAGATATGCAAGATGTACTTTGTATGCCCGGTGTCAAACAACTGAAGTTGCGATGTCAGAATATTCAATCTAAATGGTACAATCAATTCCTGTGACTTTATCATTATGTAATAATGATTTCCAGACCGGACATTTCTAAACGGAGTTCAAAGATGAATGTGCTCCGATGAATCTTGCGTCAGAAGTTACTAATAATATGCTTTTATGGCTAGTTAGCTTACAATAATACGGCCTGCCACAGTACAATAAATCTGTACATCAATTTCACTTCATTGCGAGTTCATTGCATACCCTTTCCAACGGCAAATGACATATGACGCTGCCGAAATACTTGGTTGCTTCAGCATTATTTTGGTTGCTGTTGGCCGTGAGTTGTAGTAGCCAGTAGGAAAGCCAACCTTTTCCGCAAGCGTTTTCGATTGGTACATGCTTACTTCATACGCGCGACTACGTCTGATCAGGGTCAGATAAAGAGCTTTGTAGCTAAGTAGCCGACGTATAGTTAGATTATGCGCATATATTTTTAGCGGTAAAACTAAACTTCAGAGGCGGTCGGTGGCGAAGTGCTTCATCTAACATGTCCATGGCGTGTCCTAATCTGGAAGAGTGGAATTTTTTTTAAATTTTGGAGCTGTTTTAGCGTACCCCTTTTTGAAACTTTCTGGACTAAGACATGAGATACATATTCTGCTTTTAGAAGTAGTAGTTATATTTCACTTTCAATTCCCAGTATCATATATTTTAAGTTATAGTTATTATCAGTTCTTTTGTCCGGAAAACATACGTGTTGAAGTATAAAAGCAAGTGTAGTAATGCCTTTAACTTCCGGAAATAAAGCTACACAATATGGCATTTTTACGGTCCACCATGTTTTATATTAACGTTTACTAATCGTGCAAGGTGTTTACACCGTATCCGATACAACTACTACGTATTTCTTCGACTAGACTACCACCCTTGTAATATGGGGGGGTGGCGCCATACCATGCTATTTTCCAAAACGCGTGGTTGGAGAAAACAGAGGATTAGTGTCGCATTTCCTTATCAATACTATCATTTTCACACCATGATGGGGACGAATGCTTATGCTATCGAAAATTGGATATACCTGCTGGTATGCATCAATATGAATCAAGCTCGTCACCTATCACATAGCTCAATTTGCACCTTTTTATAATCCTTCCAATCAGGATCGTTTTCACAACTACTTACTTACTTGAGTACTTCTAAAGTCAGTCAATTATACTTCTACTTGAAGTAGTTTTAGGTTGCTCATGAAAGAAGTACTTCTACTTGTACTTGAGTAGATTTTTTTCGTCGCTACTTCTACTTCTACTTGAGTAGCTTTCTTGACTGCTTTGACCACCTCTGTATAACGATGCAGTTGAATGGCACATAAGTTGGTAAGCCCCGTATAGGCTGGAGGCTCGATGTATCAGTAACATCAAAGGCATCACAGAAACATACCTTACTAGCAGAAGTCGTTAATTTTTGTAGTGAAATACGAGATCGCTTCATGTTCCTGAGCAGTTAAGCAGTATACACACCGCCAAATATGCGTGCTCAATAAGCATAGAAAACTCGCGGTCATGCCTTTACTACCGTTCATAATAGCCGAGAATTCGGGCAGAAAGGCTACTTTGCAATTTCCTATTAACATCCGCTCGACTGAGGACACAACCGACAACCGGGTATCCGTAAGCAGGTGGACTCGCACTCGGCGAGCCATGCTTATACCATGATCTTTGACTGAATTCAAATTCGTGCGTTTTCTGAATCCTTTCTTGCGTCAGTTGGTGCATGGTAGCCGGAGAAAATTTGTGTTGGCTGCTGAATAGCTGGGAGTGCATATAGAACTCTTTTGCTGTGATTTGGTCTGTGAAATTATTATACAAATGAGTTGAATTCATGCCGATATTGGGTGTGGAAAGGAACTATTGCGTAATTGGAGAGGGTAATTTTTACCCGTATAGTAAGATGGAACTCTATATTACCTGGCTAAAATTCTTGTAGGGATTGTGTAATTGAAGAATAGCGGTGCTAAAATGAAGGAACTTGGAACGGTGGATTTAATACCTAAGCATGAATCCACGAACTGGGACAATCTACGGAGTATTTATTACTCCATGGACAGTTGGGATTTAGGAACCTATGAAACGTGGGACGAGAGAATGGACCTTAAAAACCACGTGTGGGATATGATTTCAGACCGAAATGATTGGTGTAAAAGACGCGAAGATGGGCTCTTGACAAGGGTGTCATTGTACGATGAAATATCCCAGAGAACATTGGATATAATGTGCTATATATTGGATGATATTTTGGAACTAAGAAGCATTGATTCATATGATGCAGGCAGGCGCATAATGATTTACGAACTAATTCAGGGCGTGGATATTAAGGCGACGGACATAAAAGTTTCGAAGAATTGTTACAAAACACTCCATAGCTGCAACACGCAGGAAGGGGTCGAAGAATGGTCATGTCAACACGATCTTGGTATAATAGGTCATTCAATGGTAGATCACGGACGGATTGCCAAGATAAGAGCATTGACTTTGCGCCCTGCACCTGTAGAAGGAGCAAGTGTTGATATTGATGCGATGGTACCTCAAAACATTTTGTACATTGGCCCGCGCGATTGTATATGTGATAGTGAATGTGACTGTATACGAATAGGAACGCCATATGAGTTGAGATGATATCTGCAATCGGTATCAAGGTTTGGATCGCTTGAAGCAGGAATGCTTGATGTTTAAAATTAAGACCAGAACTCGCCTGAGGTTTGGAATTTGAAAATTAAAATAACGTGTGACATTTTTAGGTCTGGAAATCATAATGTGACCAGTGTTGGTCCAGATTAGTTGTACTGGGCCATGGATAGTGTCCTGAATGAATTAACCTTGTGTACAGATTGAGTGCTGTGTGATAAATAGTCTTATATTATGACTTGAGTCAGGGTTTGACTCGGTTTAATTTGAGTCACCCTTTTTCTCGTGGTTTAGTTTGTCTTGACCGGATTTCGAAGATGTGGGTCGATGCTTGACTGGATCGCGGCGCCTGGTGTGCTTTCTGAATTGTGTACCCTGTGAGGAACAGTCCATCATTGAATGATCGCGCGCTTATTGTATCACAAATGAGTTGAATTACCTTGTCTACATAGTGATAAAGTGATATAGTCTACTGGTAAGGTGCCTTGATTCTATAAGAGGCTAATTCACTCAATGGACTGGTAGTGTTTAGACTGCCAGACAAGCCGGGACAACTGAATTGATAAGGCTAGCGGATAGGGAATTAGGACAAGCGTAATAATTCGGCATCCCTATCCAGCTCAACTTAACGGAAGAAGAATTTGAGTCAGAATACGGTTTAACTGGGGAATAGCTCTGAAGTATAGAAGCTGTATTCTTGTATTTGATTTATTATATACACGGATTTATTATACCGATACACAAAATTTATGTTAAGTTCCAGAAAGTAAAGGACATTGTATTGTGATTGAATCGCCAAGTGTGACCCTGAAATAACATCTCGGGGACTACGGATAGTTCAATAACTCGAATGCAATCCGCGCAATTTCCACCTTATATACAAAAATGAATTTTCGAATAAGTATAGAACATGTATTGTCTTCAGTGAAAGTCTGCTTTACATTTATTGTCTGTTACACAGTGTGTTCATTTTAAATCGCAGGGTACAAATGGAATTAGGTACGCACATTGCAGTGAATGATTTGTTTTAACGCCACATTCATTTACGAGACTAGTGTGGACCAATTGCGATCGCTCGTCAACCCAAAAAATCGTCATAAGAAGGAGAAGATAGTAGAATAAACGGATAACATTCCCAGACCCCCTGCCCCGTGAAAAATCACCCTATTTTCAATATGAAAAGTTTTGCTAAACTATTAATTATATTTGAGCTTCCGATTTGATTATATTTTTTTCTCTCTTTATTTAGTCCTCACTATTGTCCGCTTTGCTAGATATTAGTGATATATCTACGAGACATTTTTAAGTTGTTTTTAATTGCTGCTTATATATTATGTGTAAATATATTATTTTTGAACCCCGATCATGACGAACGCAGAATGTCCCGAGGATCTTAAATAGATATGAAATTTACTATTATTTACTATATCTAAACCGCAAACCATATCTGTAAATAATATTGCACATTTATGTGGAAGACGGGCTCCCATCCCTACCTTTCGGCACCCCTTTCACTCGATGGATACCAATGGCACCGCTTGGCACTTACCAAATGGTAAGAGGTGTTTTCTTTTTGAGTGTCCGACGGTTTATGTTAATGGGGAAAATTAGGCCTATCAGGTGCTCACGTGATGGAGTAATGTAAATAAATGATGAGCACGTCTCTCGGCACTTCCTATGCAGTGTAATACTTTGGTTAACTATGGGAAGACCTCGCCTCCCATTTGACACGTTGTAAGTGTGCTGGAAGGAATGTGACCGTTGACAATCCCTGGGGGAAGGCTGGGGTGGAGAGATATATTAAATTGTGTATATACGCGCATTGCATCATAGTATAATACCCACTAAGAAAAAAATCCTAAAAATGAAAACCCATTGCGAACAAAATTATAAAATCAATAGATTCTAAAACATGTACATAATATATATATAAAAAAAAATTTACGAAAGCGAAAACCAAAGATAAAAAGTTATACGGAGTATAAAATCATTTTCAAAAAAAAAATTATAAAACAATAAAAAATTGCCTTTGTGGGGGGCAATAGGTTTCTAAATTTTTACTAGGTTGCTTCGTTTTGGGCGCTATCAGTGGCTGTTTATTTATTCAGCCGGTGTTGCGCTCAAATGTGAGCTGGCGAGAACTGTCACCGCACATGATACATGCAGCAGGTTGACCGCCAGAGTGCTACTGCATGAATTGTGCAACGCAAAAATTCAACTCGTGTTAAAAGTAACATGAGGAAGTAGTTGAAATGGGCACGCGACCAGTGTCATGTGTACCATGAGGAAGTAGTTGGATTGGACTTGGGCTCGGACCCCAATGAGAATGCTTGACAAACCGAAAGGTGTCAAACTTCCCGGCTATGCGAATTTGATATAGAAATGAATATTATAACCGGAATTATTAGGCCTATAACATTAGGAATACCTCAGGCCAGTACTGCTAATATAAAGACCTTAGAAAAGTAACCCATGGTTGCACTTGTCCACACATTCGTTTTTCGAAACAGATGTGTCGATGATTGAGTATGACATTAGAATAAGACCCGCCTTGTTTGCACATTCGTTTTACGAAATGGATGTGTCTGACGAGTGCACTTATGGCACCCTGATCAGTACATGCATGCGAATTATTGTATTGTGGCAACGTTACGATAGCAAATGACGCGATATTCTGATATGTGTCTGTTTTAATGTCCTCTCTGTGCGCATCGAGTGTATCTAAAAGTTGTATGACAAGAAGAGCGTCTGGAAATCATGCCGAGAATTTAATGACCTGCTCTCAATAAGACCATAATAAGACTGGGTGGAGTGATGAAATGGCATGAGGGTATTGAGATGAACTGGACATTCTTTTGGCAATAATGAATGACTTGGTGGTACCAACTCTTACATTACTATTCGACAATCCCGAAAAACTGCTCCCCTCGATAGAATCTAGGGCTTAATGAAGTCAAATGAACGAGATGAGAAGAAATCCGGCACTATCAATCACTGCTCAGCAAGGACCAGTGAACCAAAGGTTGGAACGTGCCAAACAATGCCCGCAAGAAGTCGCGTTGAAGACAGCGGAGAAAGGAGACGACAAAGACGGCTGCAAAATCAAGGAAATTTACGCAGAAGAATCGTTTCATTATCAAGGGAGTTGAAGAAATCGGGTTCGAAATAGATGCACGAGACGAAGTACCCAAACGTACGGTTGCCAAATATGTCCTGAACATACCATGATGGAGATCGGAGAAGATACGTTTGACGAACAACGACATTAATCAATCTGCGGCATGATAACGAGACGCGTGAGTCATAACAGGACATTGATATTTTCATGAGAGGGTGACTTTAGGCCCATTTACATGACGTCTTAAGTCAGCTTCGAAGCCGACTCGTCGATCCGACTCTCTCGTATTCGAGGAAGAGAAAAAGGCAAACTGCTTCAAGTCGACTCGAGCCTCAAGCTGTTGTGTAAAGTGGTTTACGATCGGCTTGAGCTCTCGTAACTTTTGTTGTTCGCTGAAGATGCTTATTGCTGTGGGGGAACTAGGCTTGTTGATTCATATAATTCCCGTTTCTTGTAGCGAAATTGGAAAAGTATGTTGACTGAGAGTGAAATTATGAGGATTCTGTATGTTATTAAGTATGTTTATGATGCGATTCATGAAATTTTACTGGAACAAAAGAGGCATCAACCCCCCAGGATTATGGATTCCTCAACAGACAACCGTACCGGAAGAGTATGGATGCATCCAAGGTTTGTCTAGATTCGTATTTACGACATCTAATAAACACCAGAACTTTATTGTATAGTATCCTGACAATTTACAGCGTACTGTTGTGATAGTATGGCTATACTTTAGATACGGGGAATATTGGGAAAAAGATGTTGCTGAATACAACAACGCTCAATGGATTGAAAATTTTCGGTTGACGAAGGAGACTTTTATGGAATTATTGAACCTAATTTACGAAGATATGAGGCCAGGTAGTGTGATAATATCTTAATCGTAAATCTATCTATAGACTGAGTTCGCCAACGTCTAGCAAAATGTTTAATATCATCAGATGATGTGACAGTGAGGAAACCAATACCCACAGACAAAAGAACCGCCATCGCAATTTATATGCTAGCATCCTCTGCTGAGTACCGTACTGTTGCACACATTTTTGGAGTAAGCAAGTCGTCGGTTTGCAGGTGCCTTAAACGGTAATTTGGAATTTTCTTGATTGATGTATATATAGTCAGCTGTCAAACTAATCTGTATTTTTGTTATAAGATTCTGTCAGGCAATAAACAAGCAACTCCATGTTTTCATTTCGTGGCCAAAGCCAGAAGAGGCTGAAGAAATCGCAATGCGGATACAGAGACATCACCACTTTCCTCAGGTTCACAAGAATTCATTGAAAATCTGCATTGTTGCTCAGTAATATGCCTAATGCCTACACATCTTTCATGATAGGTTGTGGGATGTATCGACGGAACCCACATTCCAGTGACGGCGCCATGTGAGGGCAAAAAGGATTATACGAACCGAAAAGGCTGGGATTCAATAATTTTGCAAGCAGTTGTCGATGATCGGTATAAGTATGTATGAAGAATATGTCAAAAATTGATATTAATAGACTATATAAGGACATATAAAAATTTAAGGTTTAGAGACATAAATGTGAAATGGCCTGGCAGTACCCACGATGCAGCCGTCTTCACCGAATCAGGCGTATTCAAGCATCACGACAAGTTACCAAAGGTTTGGAAAACATTGCGACTTTATTTCCCTGAACATGTGATACGAATTTTTTCATCTTTTTTTAGGCATCTATCTGGTTGAATGGAGTGGAAATTCCTCAACTGATACTCGGAGATCCGGCATACCCACTTCTGCCATGGCTTATCAAGCCATTCATCGGGTTTGGCTTGCCCCCTGATCGAGAGTCTTTCAACGTGTACCATTCCAGTGTTCGCATATGTGTTGAGAATGCTTTTGGAAGGCTGAAGGCACGGTGGCGAATATTAGGAAAGAAAATTGGTGCATCAATTGACATGGTACCTGAAATTGTGTCAACATGCTGTGCTATGCACAATTTGTGTGAAAAGAATGCAATCGCTATACCTCAACAGATTGACCGAAACCACTGCTTTCCTCAACCGCCAACACATTCTCTTTCACAAAGCGAAAACCAGCATAATGATGGCGCTAGGGTTCGCCAGGCAATAGTTCAGCACTTGGCTGACACGCAGCCTCTGCGAATGTCTTTTCGCGGGTAATAAGATATGGATTCAATTTTCGGTGAATACAGTTGCATAATTTGAATACAAATGTGTATTCGCGAGGAACGTGTAATGCAGGAAATAGGAGTGTCTAGTTGGTAGGCATTCTAGTTGGCAAACACAGTAGTAGCTGGCCCTTTGCAGCTAGGTGCAGGATATTGCTAAACTTATCAGTATCACAATTTTAGCAAGAGCCAATGTACTAGTACCACAAGATGAACTCCATGAATTTTATTAACTCCAAGCTTAGCATTCAACTTTCATCATTGTTGATAGAATCATCCATCTCCACATGTACCACCACAGGTGGTGAATGACTTTCATTTCTATTTCTATGTACAGCTCCTACATCTTGTCTCATCAGTATTCTGAGCGATTCCATCAAGGTCTCATTCATCTTGTTAACTAGCTGTTCTTTGCAAATTCGATCCTTCTCGCACTGCTCAGTGAATGCATTGATGTATTTTTGCCATCCATCATCGTCTGAAAACGAAAAGTGCTCCATTATACACATCAAAATATCCAAATTAATTGTACATTACCTTTTTTTCTCTTATGCTGGCGAATATTTCTCTCATCTAAAAAATTATTTTATCATTGTCAATTTCCTATACCAAAATGGTACTTGTGTACTTTGCACCTGCTCTTCGCTTCCTAGTTCTAAGCATGCCAGTCTCAGTCTCATCTGCTTCGTCTGCAGTTTCACAACTAACGTTGAAAAGGGTGGCGGTTGACTGAGGCGACGATGTCGATGTTGTCGCAGTCTCTTCACTGGTCACTAGAAATATAGTCAATCGTAAAGATGAAATACAATGATGTAAATGATGTATGAACTAATATAACATACAATATGAGTTATCAGCAGCAGCAGCATCATCATCATCGACGGAGAGCAGTTCATCCGGTGTTGCATCTAAAATGACAAGAACTAGTTAGTTCCAGAATTTATGTCACTGACAAATCTGTATCATACCAAACTGCTGGCACATGGTGTCCACCATTGTCAAATCTCCTTGAAAAGCCTTGAATTCAATAATAGGCATGATGTATGACAGCATAAAAACAGTTCAATGATCATGAAAAATGGAAGCAAATCACATATCACTGCAGACAAGATCACAAATGGCCTACTGCTTAACATATAACAACTGTTTACTTTGGTTCGTGGTCTCTGTGACAAAAAGGCTATGCATTTTATCGTAGAAAATCCAGGTCACTGCACCGGCTCCTGACTTCGACGCTACCTTCAATTTGCTGTAGTAAATATTCTTCATATTTTTCCACTTCGTAGATATCTGTTTCCTGAATTCATATTGCAATATTTCTCACTATCTCGGTATTTTTTCACATTATGCAATATACATAAACCGAATTGACAGACACTATCAGAAGTATTACAGTTGTATAGCTATCTATATATAAAGGTGGTGCGGTGAGGTAGTCTATCTGCAGTGAGAAGGCAAGATCTCGGTGGAAATGTTACTAAAAGTCGTAATTTCAATACAACTACAGTAAAATGCTCAAAAAACTAACCAGTCTCTTTCTATATTTCTCTTCATGAATTCTTCAGTAACACTTTGGTAGTATTGCTGATTCCTTCCTCGACAACCATCTATCTTGTTGAATATATTCTTCTCCTCGATTATATCAAGAAAAAAAAAAGTTTCTACATCGGGCCACACACCTGGTCGTGCTACTTTGCTCATGCTATTTGCAAAACGCAACCACTTTCTCCAATTCACAAATGCAATGCACCGTTCGAAAATATTTGGTAACGGCGTAACAAAACAGTGGAGTAAAGGATCATGTAAACTGCGCGCTTCAGCGAGTCAGCTCGGAGATGAGGCGTGACGTCACCGGAGACGGCTTGAACTTCAAGTCGAATCGAGCATGTAACCAGGCCTTCTGATGTATTATTGTATAGTTACGCCATTTTGTTCAAGCACTGCCTTTACTGTATCTTTGATCAATACCATCAGGTTGCTTTAAAATGCCGCTAACATTTTATGTCGTAGAGATGTGTATGGGTTAGTGAACATTTATTATGTGAATAATTGGTTGTTACTACAGTAATATGATAGCTAGTACTGTGCCTGAAGTCTCTAATAATGCGTTATATACCGACCACGACCTATATTAGTGTCGGGACTCTTCATCCTAGCGGGATAGAAGTTTAGGATTAGAAATGGTTAGGGATTTCTTCAGAAACCCGTAAAAGGGACCCTGGGTATCTAACAGTGTTCGAATAAGCAACACCTTGTTGAGGGTAGTATCATCAAGTGCACTTTAATTGGCATACGGCCATGTTAATCGGGTCAACGATACAAAGTCCTTAATGTTGGAACCTCCCGGGGTTATGCGTTATAACTAGCTACGCACCATTAGACTAAGCTAGGAACCTCTACCTTATTGGAGCATGTGTAGAGTTAGAGATTCGTGGTAAATCAGATCCATTGTCTGTGAGACACGGTACATACGAATGAATAAAAAGCTTATACACACCCATACTAAAGGAACCCTGAGATATAACAGAAAACATTAGTTCGTGCATGACTATTGTGATTGAATGGTGTACAATGTAGCGATATGTCATAAATGAACTTTACGGCAGGACAGGCCGTCACATGCATTATATGTGTAAACCAACCTTGGAGCTGCTTTACGGCAGGACAGGCCGTCACATGCATTATATGTGTAAACAAACCTATGAGCTATTTTTCGGCAGGAAAGGCCTTCACATTAATTATGTGTTAACAAACCCTGAAAGATACCACTTCGGCAGGAAAGGCCGTCGCATAGTTTATATGCGAAAACAAACCTTGGAGTATTTAAAATACATTTAATCGTGCATGAATATGCATAGGTTTAAGCTTTATCTTGTGTTATAATTGATGGATATTCTATATGCCAATATTAACCGAGTTTTGCTTAGATACCTCATTCTGTCTGCATGATAATGATTGGAGTATTTGGTTGTATTAAGCCTTAATTACACGTTATATAAGGCTAGTTTAGAACTCTGGACCTAAGGGTAATTGTCTGATGCTGAAAGATACCACTACTGCAACTACTGCTACTTCAATCAACATCCACGGACGTCGTTTGGACAGTACAGTGCAATAAAAGTTCAATTCTTCGCCGTGAAGTGATCCGAACCAAGTGTAGACGACTCGCATAACAATCGTTATGGAGCTGCACTATAATGACACAAATGGAGGCACCACTGGGATACTTCCGGTGTAAAAACATTGACCTTTTGATGTACTCAAAGACGACCCTCGTGAGAGTTGTGCTCCGTGTGACGGTAGTCACTTCTGTTATATCTCTGCTTATAACATTGGCATCGATCTACATACACCTCGCGCCGGTATTCTATCCTACGAGGACTCCTGAAGGTCTCTCTGACGACGTCACTACAACGACCGAACTACTACCTGTCCCACCTAACGGATTTGCTGTGGTAATCACCAACAGAACTGACCCGGTTATCTTCGGAAGACATTCCGTACCCACGACGCAAGGACGAGTGATCGGGGACAACACAACCACGTCCGTGAGTAATTTACCTCAGAACGGTACTTACCCTGGCCAGTAAAAGACACGGAACTAATATACAGACAATCAAAATTTACATAAATTATGCGAAGAATGCTAAAATTTTTTAGGAAGAAGAAAAAGAAGCTGTCAGAGGCGGCTGACGAGCTCGAGCAGGGTATCAAGCTGCTGAAAGCAACGCAAAAACGCCATGAAGACGTCAGACAACATGAAAGACAGCGGGCAAAAGACAAGGCTGATCAAACAAAGGTACTAAAAGAAGTCAAATCAACTCTGCCCGAGACAATGAAGGGGCTGGGAAAGGCCAAGAAAGAAGTCAGGCGAGCTTAAGCCGACCTCAAAGCAGTATGCGATGCCACTTCGAAGGTTAGCGGGAAAGTCTCTACCGAGGTACTAAATGAAATTCTTGCTTCAGAGTTCGACCTCGGAAAGTCACATGCGCAAGCTGTAAGGGAAAGAAATCCAACTCCTGTTTTGACTGTACTACCAAACTCACCAGCTTGCGATCCTCCAGCGTACGATCCTCTTGCTGAACAGTCATTACAAGACGTAACGCAAATGCCTACAATGACAATCACGAAAGGCTTAGATTGCCATACGGTAAAGGCTGTATACCCTATGATACCTAATTCAGGACCGACCGCGTTGTTAGGCTCCCGTAAGGGAACGACACCGTGTTTCCATGTGGACGGCGGTGCGCGTGCCAAGCAGAAAAGGGAGTTCCCGGCGAAATACCGAACCCTGTCAGGGTTGAGGGAGACGAATTCCGTGCCGAATCAGATCCTGAAAATGGCCCTCTGGACAAGTATAGAGGCTATCGGGCACGGCAAAACCGCCAGAACCGTCGTAGGGCAGAGGTACACTCTCGGAGGAGAGCAGGAAGTGCGGATGGCGAATCTAGACGTGTGACATTTCTGGAACAGGAGGACCAGCGAAGCGAGGAGGACAATTCAGAGAGTGACGACTTCGATTCTCGAATGGGATGTCTGGCTAAAGAGATAAGAAATTACCAAACGTCACTCCAAGACAGCTACAGCCATGATGATTTTGCTGACGAATATTCTGATGGGGGCCAATCTAACAGCCCCGGGTACCCTAATATGCCTCGTTTTACTTCTACTACAAAAGATAATGGTGTAACGTCTGGGCAACGACGGCCACGACAACAAGCTAGTGTCACAGCCCCGATGATCACCATACCCGTTAAACCCCAATCGGAAAAAGAGATGCTTCAGCTTATGATGGATCCTGGAGATATGCCACTTCTGAAATGGATGGCAAATTCGATGAGACGAATACGTCACGGCCCAGGAAACACGGATGCTGATGTTATTTTGGCAAACGCCATGCAGAGGAAGTTAAGGGATGCTGGCCGCCACAAGCAGGCAACCCAACTGGGGAATTTCTTCAACACAAATTCGGGGGAAACAGAGTGGGCTTCGGTGATGAGATCCCTTTCTTTATCTAACCCCCAGGGCCTGGTAAATGATGAACAGATCATTGGGGATTTCCGTAGAAATTACCGCTGGGAGGACGAACCCCTACCGCTGCTAAATAGCGCCTTGAAACAATTACCCCAACCCGCAAAGATTGTTCATAATGTTTCTCTACCCCTTAATACACCGGATAACCCTCTACAGCCAGACTTCACGGAGTTATTCGGTGGTCGGCTTTTGTACTTGACTGATTCAATAACCGGAACGACATTTTTGGCCGACACGGGAAGCCTACCTAATCTAATTATGAAAAATATCGTAAAAACCATGTATCCAAAGAGCTGGGAGGAACGGCAACCCTTAGATATGAAGTTACGTGGTATAGGGGGCTCCTCCCACGTGGACTCTTTGGTTGCAATTGATTTTGACGAACTACCGGTTCCATTTGCGACCGAGAAAGGAGTCCCTCTCAATGTTATTGGCTTAAAATGGATTGATCAAGTCCAACAATTACCAAGCATAGCTACGCGATTGAAAACCCCGTCTAACCCAAATGGAGAGTTGTCTTTAGTAACACTACATGAGGAGAACCCGTGCGATCAATGGAAGGAAACCGAAGTCGGAAGCAGTATTAGCTACACTGCAACCGACGATGGGTTGATGGATGCTGCAAACCAAGATAGCGTGAAGCGGAAAATTACCGCTGGCGCGAGTACCAAGATGGAAATCGCCACTGGTGCGAACGACGAGTTGAAAATCGCAACTAACGTCACCTAGAACCTAGGGAAAACTGTTGGTGTCGAGACAGGAATGCCTGCTGACACCGTTAATAAAGACGTCGAGCGCGTAATGCCCGCTGGCGTAGATAAGGACCTGCACGAGAAAACTGGTCCCAAAAACTCTCGCGGATGCACTTGTCCGGATAAATGTAAAAATCCGGCCCATAGATGCATGGCGACAGCTACAGCTGACGTCGAGCGTGGAATGCCCGCTGGCGTAAATAAAGACCTGCACGAGAAAACTGGTCCTAAATGCTCTCGTGGATGCACTTGTCCGAATAACTGTAATGATTCGGCCCATAGATGCATGACGACAGCCACAGTTATGAGTACTTTCCCAGAAGGTTCAAACAAAGCAGCTATTGCCGGTCAACCGAATACACGCCCAGTCATGTCCGACAAGGAGTCTGGGGATTTTAAGATGCACGTCACCCCAGAAATAGGGTCCCCGGCGGAAAAGGAGTCCGTCAGCGTGACGGTAGGCGCGGGCACGCGCCGAGATCAGAGGCCTACATCGAAGGACCTCACCCTCTCTCCACCAACACCAAAACCTCGATCATCACGAGGCTCATACCAGCCCATGGCTGGACCAGTTACTGCGTATGTTTTCCATAAAGACACTAACTCAAGCGTCATGACGGAACTTGAAGATATTTGTGTACAATATGTAGCGCTGGCCAAACTCCCGTACAAACCTCCTGACCTGACGACTCCAGAAAATACCATTATTTCTGATGAAGTCTGGAAAGCCGTCTACGCGCCGTTTGCGTCCGAACTCGAGGACCTGCGGGGCCACCTCGGCTCCCCACAAGCCATGGCATACAGATGCGGCATCGAACTTAAGGACCCTTCGACCAAACCATTTGTATCTGGACCTTATAATTTGAAGGGGGAGGGCCAGGCGATGGCATTGAAAGGAGCTCAAGGAAGAGAAGTACTCTCCCTCTTAGATTTGAAGAAAGACAAGTGGAATGGACTACACCGGTTACTGTTGTTAAACCTGTGGACATGCTTTGTAAAACTCAAACTGACGAAAACCTTTAAACGATTGAAATCGATGGTTAAAAGAAGAGGACAAAATGAAAATGTCAAACCAACTGATGCGACTCATGGGAAGCAACGGTTGCAAACTCGTCGCGCGCGAAACCAAACCGACGGAATGACGAAAATCATGGGTGAAACGCCTACAGAAACGCGAGTGCATCCGGTTACCACTAAGGAGGCTCTGCAGAACTTCTCGGATGACGGCGGGAGCGGCATCGGAACGTACTACCGAACTATGGACGACGGCCATAAGGTAGGTACCGAAACGTCCATTTTGTATTCATCAGGAGACGACAAGGACGACATATTCACGAGTAGTGTCGAGCTGATGACCATTACCTTGACGTCAACGACGGTTGACGCATTGCCACTGTCTGGGCAGAAAAACCCAGGGGTGGGAACATCCGTACCTGAATGTTCCCGACTATCAAGACCCACCGTGGAGGAGATGGCCACATAATTCGTTGACTACAACTATACTCAATGGCTGCACGAACTGGTGATGATGGAAGGTGAATATAAGGTAAGAGGATTGTCCTTGATCGATAGGATGAGTATTGAAGGTGCGAAGGTGATACCTACCCTGGAACACGTGGCTGAAGTAGTGGCGGTAATAGGGTTGATTGCTCCGTTGATTGTAACATGGGTAAGTTATATAAAATGTCGTCGACGTAGTACCTTAAGTCGCATGAGGAACATGAGAAGACGAAACGGGGCAGAGCAATGGATGGCGATAAAAGTAATACGAAACACAACAGAGAATGACAGAATTTGAAGGTTAGAGATTGGGTTCTTAAAAATTAGTTGTAAATACAGGATATACCTATTTTGTATAGGGAAGTGGTGAAGTGTGTAGCTGTAACATTGGTAAATCGTTGAATGACTTTGTGATATGTATCAGGCGCACAAAAATAATCCCGACGAAGCATTGGTTGTAATAGGTATCAAGTGAAGTATTTTACGTAATGGGCGTAGACGGAAAAAACTCAAACCTCGTAACTAAAAATACGCTGAGTCAGCACTTTTTTATTGAAAAATTGAGGGAATACAAGGGGCCCATACCTGCTGAGATTATAAGGCAAGAAAAGTGCACATTATGGAGATGTGCGAATTTCTCTATAATGGGAGTAAACGGATAAAACTCAAACCTCGTAACTAGAAATACGCTGAGTCAGCACATTTTCGATGACATTCGAGAGAATGCAGAAAGAAAAAGGCATCTGAAGAAAAGGCGGTACATGGGGGATCATTAAT
Source organism: Botryllus schlosseri (assembly GCF_051294905.1). Classification (NCBI taxonomy): domain Eukaryota; kingdom Metazoa; phylum Chordata; class Ascidiacea; order Stolidobranchia; family Styelidae; genus Botryllus; species Botryllus schlosseri. The sequence goes on from NC_137249.1 coordinate 23,078,244, forward strand.
GCACATGGGGATTCATTGTTTGACTCGTGTTCCCTGTGTACGGGAAGTGACGGCGTATAGTTCATGTGATCCGAAACATTTATCACTACATCTAGTCCCTTTCTTTCCCATCTAATTGCGTATATAAATTGATATTTATTCTATGTGTTGTCACTACTTACCGTACTTACTTAACCAGACGCTGCCTGTGATGTCACAGTCGTGCGTTGATTGTTTACTACGAATCTCAGAAAAATCAGTAACGCGTAACGGTAACCTAATGTAAGCTAATACAGTTCGACTTGTTCGCCATTAACAACTGGTCAACTTAGCATGCGGTGCTGATATTTCTAGTTTCCCAAACAATATTATACATCTTAAACTGATATTCGAACTCATCAGTCCTATCCGTGACAACGAATGTAACCAGCGAGACCGGCCGTATAGCCACAGCCTTATAATATAATATAGTCGCTATCTACGATTGTCAGTTGTTTCTTTTACCCTACTATGTACTATACTGAAATTGGTACTGGGGCCAAAAATTTCCGTATGACAGACCCCAGTCTCGCGAACGAGGTTGAATCAGGTCAAATCACCACGAGAATGATATCAGTAACATTCAGTTCCACGTATACATTGGCTGCAGAGATTTTCCAGCTAATCAATTTTGCCAATAGCCTGGTAAACTTTACTAACCAGTAACTGTCGGTAATTTTGCGAAGAAATTCTGGTAACTTGACTTTAGAGCTACTTCGAGGTAATATTACATATCAAAATGTAAAATTACAAGCTGCACACAGTTATTGGCAGCTACCGGTAATTCGTTGCAAAATTTACAGAGTAAATCCCAGTAAATCTACCTGATTTTTTAGAGTGTAGAGAGAAAACGAGCAAAGAATCTTGATTGACCTTTGTACTCAGACATGAGACTTGAGTAATTCTACTTGTACTCTTCCACTCGCCTACTGATTCTGCCTCGCCTGACCTCTGGACACGAGACTTGCGTATATAGTATTTTTTATATTTTCCCTCGAACGACAATGGATCGGCTTTTAATTTCAATGGTATGCACGCCGACGATACGCTCGGCTGTGCAAAGCGACGCCCACGGCCTGTGTCATACTGGAATCGTACTCTGCTTATTGATCGAGATTGTAGCAGGGGAGATGATCTGTTATCGTTATAAATATACGTGTCAACTCGAGTTCTCGAGAATATGAAAAAATACCCATGTAAATAAAGCCCTCGCTATTGTTACGTGTCACAGAGCACGGATCACGTGTCGACAATCGCTCGAAGCCCGTCAACTGGTATTTTGATTTTTTGTTGACTTAAATGGTAAGGAGAAACGATCTGCCAATTGTTATAAACATGTGTGTTATTTCGAGTCATATCGAGAACCAGAAACAATGACGTGTATTAGAAATGTGTATTAGGCGCCCCCGACATAGATTAACTTAAATAAAGTAACATTGTGAATAAAATAAGTAATTAAAAAGAAATAGCTGATTCTCAATTTGGCTTACATCAACGTGTTAATTTCCGATATTACGTACCTAGTAATTGGTGCAAGCAACAACTGCTGTTCCACAGCTTTACCGCTTTCTAGCGTCTTCATATAAGACAGACAGCCCCAACCATACAATGTATTTATGATGGGTTCTTTTTACTGCTTCACGTCTGGTCAAGCGTAATCATACCGGTGTCTGTAAATGATATATAATTTACCGCGGCATATTATTTTTGCATGCTGTATAATTTACATGATGTACAACTTGAATCGATCAGTTGGCGAACTAATGCTTTACCCGTATGTACGATATATATCGATCGCGAGCTCACCACGCACTTGTCGTTCGAGAGCGACTAATTTCTCTATAGTCAATCAGTTGTGTTCGCGTGTACCGTAACATATCCTCAACACTTGTTATACCAACACCTCCACGCATATTTACAATATCATACTAAGGATATATTGCTTCGGCAGCTACGCACCGTCGTTTGAATTCGACTAATTTCGCTGCAGACAATCAGTTGTGCCAGTGGCGTATCCAGGCGGGGGGTTTTAGGGGGTCGGAACCCCCCCTTTTCAAAATCATAAAAATTGATGTCAAATATAGCCTCTAATATTTGCTAATTTATTAGTTTAACATATTCGTTTTTACGTATGAAAAGGCGAATATGGCGTCTTAATGTTATTTAAGGGGACTAACACCCCTACAAAATATCGGAATTATGCGCCGAATTAGTCGAAAGGATAAAATAGGTCATTATAATTTGCTAATTCCATACGAATTCTGCGCTTGTTCAGCTACATTTCAGCTGTGGCAATTGCCGACGTTCTCAACTTTCTTCCCTCGATTTCTCTCTCGCCTTGCTAAAACGAGAGACGCATTTTAGGAAAATCTAATCTAATTGGCCGACGCGATACGTAATTGGAAAGACGAAGTTGTCGGCAATCAACATCGCTCGCGAATTCGCTGCACCTGCTCGCCATGAAATCCTAATTAAGAATTGCACGCGGCGTGTTGATTGATCAGCGAGACGCAGACACGACGGCACCAGTACGACAATGCTATTCTCAAATCCACATTGTATTCGCGATTATTGGCGAGAAATGGCCTAGGATTGACATTCACATTTCAAAATACAAGCCTAGCAATCCACGTTCTGGATTGTTAGGTGGCTTGCTGTCGTCCAAATACAGGCCTATGTTGTCGCTGAACGGGAGAATTGAGTAGGCCTAGTAGTAAAGTTAACCTAATTATATCGGCTGACAAGTTTCTCTGTCGATCAAGTTATTATCCCAGTGTGTACTCTGTATTAGTTGAGTGACTTGCGTGCTTGCAATTAAGGTCTAATTATCTTCGCGCGTACTACACGCTCAGCCGTACGGCTAGTAAAGCCATCGAAAAGCACACATTCGTGTACGACGTACACTGTTCACACCACACCTCTCTGTGGCGATCGCCCTCGTTTATGCTACCGCCCTATTCCGCGCTTGTTCGTCCGCTGCGATACTACCGACCGTGCGCATAATATCGTCAAAACCCAACAAAATCGCGCATCTCTGACCGGAACTAGGCGCTTGAAGACGGGCGGCGTTTGCCGGCTCATGACTAAATGTGAGCATTTACGAATTTCTTTCAACCATACCGTAAAAGAAACGCGATTTTCAGGCAATGTCCGTATCGTATTCGTACATCTCCCACTCACCGCAAATCTCTGTTTATTATTAAACTATAATATATTAAATATTCGCTATGGTGTGGAGACGACTGATCGTGATGATGACGTCACAATAGCCAATTTCGTAACGCAAACCTCCCCCCTTTTTCGCGCTCTGGATACGCGCCTGAGTTGTGCTCACGTGTGCCGTAACATATCCCCAACACATGTTATGCCATATTTGCAGCATCATACTATGGATATATTAATTCGGGCGGAGTGTTACTTCCACATATAGCGAGCACATACTCATAACTAGTGACTTTTTGAATGGATGTTATTTTCCCAAATTAACCCGCACTCTGTACATAGTTTCAAATAGTAACGTGATTAGCGGTGTTTCGTTGGGTTAAACGTACTTTGAACGCTGTTGCTTGGTCGGTGGTATGTACAGTGTACACTTTGTACAGCGTACATCTAGTTGAAATTTTACACTCGTCAGACAAAACACGGCAAAGCATTAAAACCGACCGGTGCTAAAATACGTCATCCGGTAAAATTACTAATAAGCTATGTCCCGAGTTTTCCCACCATCCCGTAGATATGTGTTTGGGGGACGCGCATTATCGGCTGTACCGAAAGACTGTGTGCACTGCACTGCGGGCGAGCATATCACACAACATTTCACAGCTTGTGGCCTAATTTAACGGGCTATCGCTGTGGTCGGGGTATTTTGTCTGCTTATTGTGGACCATAAACCAGCGAGTGAAACAAAGAATTTAGGATATATGAGGAACCTATTACCGAGCAACACGCCGAATGACCTGGGGATCCCAACACGATAAAGGCTTGCGCTACGAGTGAGCTTATCACGTAACATTTTCCCAGCTTTGTAGCCTAATTTAACGGGCTATCGCTGCAGACAGACCATTTTGTCTGCTTATACAGGGTCATAAACGAGCGAGTGAAGACAAAGGATTTGGGATATATGTGGAAACCCCTGTAGAACAACGCGCTGAATGACTTGGGAATATCAACTTGATACAAGATCGTATCGACCTACAAAAAATGTTCCAGGCATCCGGTATCCCGTTAATGTAGACCTTGACAAAACATATTTTTTATGTCTGTATTCTGAATAAAGCATGATTTTTTCCTATGTCCGTGATCTATATATAAAACATAGTGCCCCCTTCTCCGGGTATGGTGGATCACGAATCACCAAGTGTTTTTATACATTGAGAAATGATCGAGCTATTTTTTATATCTGAGGTAGTCATTCAGAGACATGCAGGCTTATTCGTATAGACTCTCTATAGTGTACCCATCTATCTGATTCGAAAATAAGTAAATGCTTTGTCCACGCTCAAACTGAAGATGCTTTGAATTTTTATCTTACTCACGTTATTACTCACCCTCCAGGAAATATTTATAGTACGATGGAGTTTCACCAATGCCGTATTTGTGCGCGGGGGTTCACAAAGAAATGCAGCCTCAAAAGTCATTTACTATGGCTCATTGGCGAGAAAGAGCATGCATGCCGGGTATGTGGACGATGGTTTCTTGCCAAACAGAACCTAAATGCCCATATGGCTGTACACTTGGGTGTGAAACCATACGATTGTGAAGTCTGTGGTCGTTTTTTTGCCCGAAAATACACGATGGAAGTCCATTTGGCCACGCACACTGGAGTAGAAAGATTCGAGTGTGAGGTGTGTGAAACTATATACAGAGTGCGGGTTGATTTGGGAAAATAACATCCATTCAAAAAGTCACTAGTTATGAGTATGTGCTATGGTGTTTGACAGAATTTATCAACTCCTCGTATATTAATGGGTGTAATCAACTGGTTTGTGCTGTCTAATTCACATTTTTCACCCGCTTCACTGCTCCACACCGGGTGCAAACTCGAGTAAACATATTTATTTAGGCGTATAGCACGCAGTGGGGTCCTTATAGATCACGTTCAACACTGTATTGATGAGCACCCAAGAAACCAACATAAATTTTAAAAGCATTAACGCACGTACCAACGAATATCAACGCCAACAAGAGAACGAACATCAACCAATTTAATGTCCAATGTGACAGTGGCTTTTCCGTTTTAGTAAGCCTACCAAAGCCATGAGGTCGTACAAATAATCCAGGCGTCAATTTCTGCTTTCTACGCATGAGCGAGTGAACATTATTGCGACGGGGATGTAGTTTGCGTAAGTCTGGTAAGTCACAATATCTGTATCAAGTTGATTGTAGAGAAAATACATATAAGCGTTCACGGCTGTTCATTGCTCAACTATACGAGAAGCATTGTTAATTACACCGGAATTTGTGTACACTTATTTGTTTTTTCCTATGTAACCACAACCGATCACCAGTTTATGATTGTTAAAAGGGTATTATGTGTCTGTAAGTAGAACTCAGACAAGTAGATGTCCCACGCGTATAGGCTGAACTATACACACCGACAGCAACTAAACACGATTCATTACTAATAATAAGCCCCGGTTTATATTGGCTACTCCAATTGTGTAGCCACTTCTGTACCCGCACTACGTGTCGGTAACGAGTAGAAATATTTATTTAAACGTATGGCACGCAGTGGGGGTCCTCGTGGATCGCGTTCAACGCTGTGTGGGCGGGTACCACATCACAATGGCTACATACGCTGTCACGTGACGTTGAGATAACAACGAAGAAGGTACGTTACCACTGTGTTTTCGCACGTCATGGGGTTACGTGTGGGAAAAAAGCTACGTTTATCATGTAGAAGGTGCGGTAAACGATCGGTTACGGCCCGGAATAGAATGTTTTACACGCGTGTTGTGTTGAACGCATCAAGGTCTAAATCAGCTGTTCCAGGCCTATTTATGACCACCCTAGTTGATAACGAAAATATTAAAAAGCATGAAAGCACGCTCCAACGAATATCAAAACACCAACAAGATAACGAACACCAATCAACTAATTCCCCGACTTGACAGCGGCTTCCCCGCTCTAGTAAGCTTATCAAAAACAATGAGGTCGTACAAATAATCCAGGCGCCAATTTCTGCTTTCTACACACAAGCGAGTGATCATTATTGCGACGATGCGGCATTAGCAGTCCAAACAGTGAGATTGACTTGACTTACGCTCGCAGTGGCCTTGTGAGGACACCTCAACGCCTGCTTTCATGCTATGGGGAGAGAATAACAAAATAGCATGTCGGCGCCTGCCCTCACTGAAACACATAAAACAATATCACGTTTTTGGTACCACCCTGGTTTTTCGAACTCTTTCAAATTGCAAGCCGCAGCCAGATGGACTCGACTATAGAGTTGCACTAACACATATCGGCGGGAAATATTGTTGGTTATTTCCATATCAGTATATTATTTCTTCGGTTTGTGTGCTGTGGACTTGGGTGAGTAATGGTGTCACGCTACTGATTCGAGTACTCGGTACTTGTGCTATATACCCAAGTCGTTTTTAACTTACTCCTCAACCGTTTCAGGTGAAACCTGTCTCTCGTGGTTCCTCATTTCGCGTTATTCATGGTCTGTTTGGGTATTTTAAGCTGAAACGGGAGATAAATTCACAAAAAGGAGTACATTTGTGCGAGGACATCTTCCTGGAGAAGGAGGACGTACGGCAACCCCCATTAGTATCAATGAGGCATCAAATATATCGCATTGCCGTCAACCTTACTGAATATACGAGTTTTCTCAAACAGCTGATAGGACTGACCTCGATCGCGTCACACTCGAATGATCACAGCTGATTTGCGCACGTCACACCGAAATTACAAGTACTCGTACGACAAGTGAGCCAGTCGGTGTGATCATCGTTTATGTAGTACAGTGGTTCTTAACCTTTTTTCGTCCAGCGCCCCCTTTCAAAAATTATCGTGCTCCAGCGCCCCCCTCCCCCAACTTCATAATGTAAGCAATGTAATAAAGACAATCAGTAAGAGGGAGGGTCGTAACAGCACTTCTTCAACCCCCTAAAAACGACTGCCTTGCGCACCATAGCGTGGTAAACCGAACTTCTGAGGGCTTCACCCCCTCGAACCCCCTATCGTGATTTCGATGGTCAGCAAAGTTTGTGTGGCCTGATCGCCCTAGGTACCAAAATTTTCTGTAATGCATGAATGAATAGGTATGGTAATTACATATATATAATAGGGTGGAGTGAAAAATGAAAATTTTTGAATTTCAAAAAAGGGTCTCGATATGTGGTGCCAAATAGTAAACAAATAAATTCTATCATAATTTTGGGTTCGTACACCCTCTAGTGGTCGTGCAATTTCACCGAACGAGCCAAAAAACAGCTAATTTCGCCATATCTTGATCATCACTTACACTAAAAAGTCAGTTTTGAGCTTTAAAGATGCAGAAGCAACATGTTTCTATCTCACTTCCATAGAACTTACTCTTAAAAATGAACAGAAAAAAGTTATAAGCAAATTTCTGACTTTATAGGTAAAATTAAGCACTGAAGCAGTGGGTAGGATGTCAAAAGCGTGTAGTGATTGATCTTATGACTGAGCAACATACCCTATCAATTAGAACTACTATTCAAAACTTTCTCAAACAAATGAAACTCCCTCCAAGCATAAATAGGGCTCGGGCATCGAATAGAGACTGCTAAAACTGTATTTAAAACAGTGTCTATTGGTAGTGCGGCATCACGATATCGGTAAGTTTATAACAACGGCCCTCATGAGATTTCATACCAAAATACTGTCGTAGGGTTTGTATCATATTTGTCACAAAGCTCCTGAATGAAAGCGCATAAATTGAAAATACACATTCAAAACACAAACATCACTTCTATACTGGAAACAGAAAATTTTTGTAGCAGTATCATATGAGTATCAGTGGTTTTTCTTTCTGTCATGTCCTGGCCATGATCAACTTTGAAACAATGTGATAAACATAAACAGGACCAAGATATGTCCGAAAGATTATGAAACTTTTACAAAAACTTGATTTTCCATAAATTTGAAAAATGGATCTCAAAATTTTGAAAAATGGACATAAAGCTACTTTGATTTCACCTCGAGGATATCAGGCCATGTTCCGGTAATCTCGAGAGCTGACTGGTATCTTATGATAATCCCCTTACTAACTTGTAAACATTGGGAAATTTTTGTAGCAGTATCACATGAGTATCAGTGTGCACAAACAATAAAGTCATGTTTAGGTATTGAAAGATTTCATCTGCTTTCAAGACTTCAGTTTTTGTCTGATGAGGCCATCTCTACGTTTAAATCCTGAAACATTGAGCAGATGCTTATGTCACCACTGTAACATGTCTTTCCATTGCCTGGTCGTGGCAATGATAACTGAGCCTTAATGGTAATGATCAAAGGTTTCGCAGCCCGTGATTAGACAAGGTCTTGATCGCGATGCAGGCGGCTGTTCAATATTCATGAAGTTTAAGTTGACAATTTGGTGGAAAGATATTGATGTTGATAACTTGAATTTGGAAGAATCTGATGCTGGTGTCAATGTTGCTGCTTTAGGGTTTGGTGCCATTTGTATATCCTCCTTCAAAGTCGTCAATTGGAACCAGATCTGCAATATTTAGAGGCTGGGCCCATCGTTCATTCAATATGGTTGACTCTCGCATCTCAAATTTCAAAGTACTGTGTGGGACAGAGTCGTCCATCGAGAAATCTGAACTGTCTTGCTCAATTTTGCATGGAGGTCTATTTTCCGTCATGGTTTGAAATAAAAATGCACATTTTCATTGCAGATGGTGCTAAAAATTTCCACAATATAGTTTCCCGTGTCACAAAGCTGACTGATACCCGAATTCACTCCCTTGCACTATCTTTGCTACCAATAAATGATCATTTGGAACATCCAAAAAATATTTTGCTGGGAATGCTTTGGTGACGAGGAAGGAAACGTCCGAAGATATACAGTTAACAAAATTACAGCTATGCGCAGAACAACCACACCGTACCAAATTCCAATTATGAATTTGAAAGAAGATATATAAATGACACCAAACCTAAAAACAGCGACATTGAGCATCAGTTTCTTCCAAATTCCAGTTATCAACATCAAGGCTTAATCTTTCCACCAAATTGTCAACTTAAACCACAAAGATATTGAACACCCGCCTGCAATCACGACCTTGTCAGATGTGGAGGTGGAAAACCTAAGATCATCACCATTAGGGCTCAGTCATCCTTGCCACAACCAGGCAGTGGAAAGACATTAAAATGTGGTTACTGAAGCATCTACCCATGTTTCAGGATTTAAACGTAGAGATAGCCTCATCAGACGAAAGCTGAAGTCTTGAAAGCAGATGAAATCTTTCAATACTAAACATGATTTTAATGTTTGTGCACACTGATACTCATATGATACTGCTACAAAAATTTTCTGTTTCCAGTATAGAATTGATGTTTGTGTTTTGAATGTGTATTTTCAATTTTTGTGCTTTCATTCGGGAGCTTTGTGACAAATATGATACAAACCCTACGACAGCATTTTGGTAAGAAATCTCATGCGGGCCGTTGTTATAAACTTAACGATATCGTGACGCTGCACTACCAATGGACGCTGTTTTAAATACAGTTTTAGCAGTCTCTATTTGATGCCCGAGCCCTATTTATGCTTGGAGGGGGTTTCATTTGTTTGAACAAGTTTTGAAAAGTGGTTCTAATTGATAGGGTATGTTGCTCAGTCATAAGATCAATCACTACACGCTTTTGACATCCTACCCACTGCTTCAGTGCTTAATTTTACCTATAAAATCAGAAATTTGCTTGTAACTTTTTTTCTGTTCAATTTTAAGAGTACGTTCTATGGAAGTGAGATAGAAACATGTTGCTTCTGCATCTTTTAAGCCCAAAACTGACTTTCTAGTGTAAGTGATGATCAAGATATGGCGAAATTAGCTGTTTTTGGCTCGTTCGGTGAAATTGCACGACCACTAGAGGGTGTACAAACCCAAAATTATGATAGAATTTATTTGTTTACAATTTGGCACCACATATCAAGACCCTTTTTTGAAATTCAAAAATTTTCATTTTTCACTCCACCCTAATATATAAGTCGCGATAAACTGAGTGAGCTGTTGTATAGGAAGATAACGGGCACGTAATTAATCATTAAACATATTCGGGCGAGCCCGCAGGTACAATTAGTCGTTACGAGGGCCGTAACAGCACTTCGTCAGCCAGCCCCCCCCCCCCAAACAAAAAACGTTGGTCCTGGGCCCCAATCGGGTGATAAACCAAGCTTCCGGGGGACTTCACTCCCAGAATCCCATTAGGCTGTCCTCTATTTGCTGAAAGTCTGTTAGGTATCTACATTGGGTGTCCATTTATTGAGGCAGCTATCATCGCCTAGTCGCGCGAAGCGCGAAAAATTTAACTGATTAATGATTGAATTGGTCAATATTATCGGGAATTGCATGTAAATTGAGATTAATTTTTATCCTCTCTCTGCTCACGTAAACACATTTACCGGTAGATCTGAGTGAGGTGCAATGTTCCCACTAAGCGGCGCACGTGCGCAGTGCTGACACGGTCTCTGCGCACAGCAAATCCGAAGTTATTACCTTTTTTTAATCGATACGCACTTTTGTCCAAGGGTCAGCGCAGTGAGTTGTTGAGTGTGCGCAGACTCATCAAAACTTAAGCGAACATTGTGAAGTTTCTTGGAAACTGTAGGGCCCATTACTGATAATTAAACATATTCGGGCGGGCGAACCCGTTGGTATGACTTCAATGCATGATGTTATTTCGTGACCCCCTGTCTGCAATATCAAAAATACAGAATCGCTCAACGGGGATATCGCCCAACAGGAATATCCCTGTCGCCCAATCGTACTACACTAAAAGACGCACACGATTTCAGATTGGTATTTCTTCACTGACATATAATTTTTCCCTGCTAAATGGAATTCGTCTTCTGGAGTTCAGATTGTTTTCGGTGTTAATTTGCTCTGAATACTCATTAAGGATATGTCTTATCACCACATCATCTACTGCGAAGTCATATTTCTCCAGCGCCCCCCATACCGCCCCCCTGAGGCCAGCGCCCCCCATATCGCCCCCTAAGCGTTTCCGCCCCCCTTCAAAATCGCCAGCGCCCCCTGGGGGGCGCTGGGGGCAAGGTTAAGAACCACTGATGTAGTACAAACAGAGTCATTTTGTCGAATACCCCACCGTCAGACGGGTGTATCACTAACGAATTCCCCTACCCTTTTAGACCTATAATGTAAAAAGACCATAGCTCATGTTACAATACTAACAACTCTACCAAAAAGGATGGCACCTTGGCCCGTAAAAGTATCTTGTGGACGATTAGCTTTTTTTCATAAAAATATGAAATCCACATAAATACATACCGTTGGAGTCGTTGAGGGGTGTAAAGCTGGTATCGTTGTGGGGTAAGATTTTATTCGTCCTCAAATGACTACGTTCTTGCTGTGTTAAACACGATTGCACTAACAACACATGGACAGCCCGCAGATAGGTCGCTACAAAGTTTCGCTGCACGCAGCACTAATATGCATTGTATGGAGGTGATCACGAGCCGGTCTTTCCAAATATCTACTCAAAAGTGGTGAGGAGACTTGGCGTAGATCCATGGTCACTTATACCCGATACTTTTGTTCGATGTAAACGCCGGGGATCAGATGGACGAACCCCGTTTTCGATTGTGGTATGTGTGCATGGAAAAATATAGTACAATTACTAGGATTATATCACACCTCAAAATACTTACGTGTCTAAACTTGCCGCATTGGTCAATCGAGGCGACTCACACAGATATTCCTAGTTTATCCTTGAGGGCTGTATTACTGGTTAGCTGTATATTTATGGATGATTGACAACCGCTAGCTGTCGCTATTGTATCATTTACATATGTGTTATACAAGGGGGCGGGCAACTCCTTCAGTCGGCGGGCCGGATATAAGAAAATTAAGTACTTGGCGGCCCGAATTGCTGAATCGATACATTATTCACCCGTTGATCCCCATATATGAGGAATAAATCGTATATAACCAATATATTTAAACGACCGCAATGTCACTGCAAAGCCATATCTCCCCGATAATAACGAAGACAATGTGGATTTGAGAACAGCCTTGTTATACAGGCACCCCCGTGTCTGCTTCTCTCTAATCAATGAACACACCGTGCAACCCATAGATAAGATTTACAAATTACCGGATCGCTTCGAAACTGTATTTTGACTCGATAGTTTTATGGGGACCTACTCTTTATAATTAGGATAGAAAGCGATTTCACGATACCGACATTTCTTTTAAAACTACTTCTACTTGAGTACTTCAAAGCTATATTCTGCTTTAGTCGAGTAGCGGACGATGACGATTTCACACGCATTCCAAAGTACGTCTTGTGAGAATGATGTACCACCACCCCGGCCATTCTCGGTACGACATTGGATCATTTGGCTGTACTAAGGTGGGTATACCCCGACATGGTCGAGTGCGCTCGATCTTTTTTCATGTAACGGTAGTTTGGGGCGATTTTACTCTTCCCATATACATGTTTACACAGGCCCCCGTATCCACGTAATAGCCTGCACAATACCATCATAGCGTCATTTTTCCGATTTAGCCACGTAAATACCCGACTTTTGTAATCTAAGCCCACCTTTTGCGTTACTCGTGGTGTTTTTTTTGATATGTTAAGCTAACAAGGAAGACAAATTGACAGAAAGAGAGTACATTTGGGCGAATTGGGTGACATATCTGGGAAAAGGAGGACATATGCTTCCTTGAATGAGGCCGTATGGTAACCCCATTAAAATGGGAGGGTCGACGGGGACATCAAATGTATCGCATTGTATTGCTGTCAACCCGACAACGCGAGTTTTGTCAAACAGGCGGATTGATGACTGACATCGATTGTGTCACGCTTGATTGATCACAGCTGATTTGCGTGCTCCCTATATGTGGAAGTAACAGGACTTTACGTACCGCCCGGGGTTAACCCCAATTTGGCTGCCTGAGTCGGGGGGCGGGGGGATTCGGATTTCGAAATTTCTCACTCATCTTTACACCGCACCAAAGGTAGACTAGATTGCATCACGTATGATCCGTCACAATTCATCCCCCAATATTACACCACCGAAACCGAGCAAAATAAAGTCAGTCAGCTGATCGCCGGTGAAGCGAGCTATCGCCGGGCTGGATGCAGCCAAATGGCCTTGAGTGTCGGATTTATGCTATATTTTGCCCTCACAACATGTGGAAATAACAGGACTTTACGTGCTAGCCGGATTTTTTGGACTTTGAATTGGCAACCCGAGTCGGAGTGGAGTCAGATTTCGAAATCTCTCACTCATCTTTACACCTCACCGAATGTAGGCTAGATTGCATCACGTATGATCTGACACAATTCATCCCCCATTATTGCACCACCGCAACCGAGCGCGTTTCAGCAAAATAAGGTAAGTCCACTGATCCCCGACGAAGCGAGCTATCCTGATTCGTCACTATACCACTGAATCTGACATCGTACTCGCAGTTACCGAGTTGGAACGGAAAATGCGAGGCTCGAAGAAGTGACATAGCAATTCTCTGACGGTAACATTCCGCCCGAATTAATATATCCGTAGTATGATGCTGCAAATATGGCATAACATGTGTTGGGGATATGTTACGGCACACGTGAGCACAACTGATTGTCTGCAGCGAAATTAGTCGAATTCGAACGACAGTGCGTAGCTGCCGAAGCAATATATCCTTAGTATGATATTGTAAATATGCGTGGAGGTGTTGGTATAACAAGTGTTGAGGATATGTTACGGTACACGCGTACACAACTGATTGTCTATAGCGAAATTAGTCGCTCTCGAACGACAAGTGCGTGGTGAGCTCGCGATCGATATATATCGTACATACGGGTAAAGCATTAGTTCGCCAACTGATCGATTCAAGTTGTACATCATGTACATTATACAGCATGCAAAAATAATATGCCGCGGTAAATTATATATCATTTACAGACACCGGTATGATTACGATTGACCAGACGTGAAGCAGTAAAAAGAACCCATCATAAATACATTGTATGGTTGGGGCTGTCTGTCTTATATGAAGACGCTAGAAAGCGGTAAAGCTGTGGAACAGCAGTTGTTGCTTGCACCAATTACTAGGTACGTAATATCGGAAATTAACACGTTGATGTAAGCCAAATTGAGAATCAGCTATTTCTTTTTAATTACTTATTTTATTCACAATGTTACTTTATTTAAGTTAATCTATGTCGGGGGCGCCTAATACACATTTCTAATACACGTCATTGTTTCTGGTTCTCGATATGACTCGAAATAACACACATTTTTATAACAATTGGCAGATCGTTTCTCCTTACCATTTAAGTCAACAAAAAATCAAAATACCAGTTGACGGGCTTCGAGCGATTGTCGACACGTGATCCGTGCTCTGTGACACGTAACAATAGCGAGGGCTTTATTTACATGGGTATTTTTTCATATTCTCGAGAACTCGAGTTGACACGTATATTTATAACCATAACAGATCATCTCCCCTGCTACAATCTCGATCAATAAGCAGAGTACGATTCCAGTATGACACAGGCCGTGGGCGTCGCTTTGCACAGCCGAGCGTATCGTCGGCGTGCATACCATTGAAATTAAAAGCCGATCCATTGTCGTTCGAGGGAAAATATAAAAAATACTAAATACGCAAGTCTCGTGTCCAGAGGTCAGGCGAGGCAGAATCAGTAGGCGAGTGGAAAAGTACAAGTAGAATTACTCAAGTCTCATGTCTGAGTACAAAGGTCAATCAAGATTCTTTGTTCGTTTTCTCTCTAGCGTCAATCCCCCCTTTTTTAATTGCCGCACATTCAGAAGGGAATTCCCCTCGAGTATTGCTGCAAAACTGAGAATGAGGTAAATCTTTAATTACTTATTATATTGATAATTCTTGTTTGTTTAAGTTAAATCGTGTTTTGGCACATTCCGCCCAAACATATAACTACTAATAGACTTAAATCGTTTGCTCTGTAACAGTGCTTCCAAACTCAGGTCCACTAAGTTTCTCCTAAATTCATTCCTCGCCCAGCGAATCTGGGAAATATCGCGATCAACAGTAGCCGTTGAGGGAAAAAATGTTGCCAGTCATCCAAAAAAGGTTTTCTGAGCTTCAAAATCTTTGGAGGGCCGAACCGGCTTCCATGCATCATGAAAAGAGATCACTTCGCCAGTGCCATCGATCTCATGGCGGAAAGAATTTTCTTCACGATCCTTTTCCAGGAGTTTCCTGTGTTGTCTCTCAACACATTCTATTTAGTAGCCCGACTATCATTTATCCTCAGTCTACCGATATATTTTCGGAGGACTTTTGTCACTTCAGGTGGCTTTAATATTACCAACTCTCATGGAAGAGTCCTGGGAAGGTTAGCTATTGTTTAAGAACATTGACGCAACAAGACTGTCTGGCAAAACGAGACTATGCGGCTCAGAAATATCCAGAGAGTTTGTTGCGTCACAATGTTGAACTAGATCACAATGCAAAAATCATAGTTGATTTCAGGGATATCTAGAACTACGGGATGGGACACGGTTTTAAGGGCTGACCGATAGCAGGCCGATGTCGATGCAACCATGTACCTAGAAAAAGTACTGAGAAAACATCCAGGACATGTGTTTTGTTCATGTTTATTAGGAAACAACATAAAAAATGATGACCAGGATGTCACAGTTGTGATGGTGACGTCAAAATGGGAAATCGAACACTGGCCTAGCATTTAGCAGAAGCCTTTGAGGTCAGTTTACGGATCTTGCGAAAATTTTTCTTCGGTGCCTCCTCAAGCATCGGTTTGCTATTCAAACGCTTGAGGTGATTCTTTGCAAAACAATTGAAAGCACTTTGCACAATAAGATTGAAGTTCGAATGACTAGATTTACATTCGATTTCCATTAGGCGACAAAGAACAGAAGAAGAAGACACAACATGACGCATTGCATCTAAGAAAACATTGCGCTGATTCATACAACACATCAGCTTTTTTAATGTATCTTCAACTGCTGAAATAGCTGAGAAATACTGCACAGCCAATAATGTAATAGCATAGCAAATTTCAGTCGGTTCAGCAAGTCCTCCACGATTTGCTATGAGAAATATTGTTTTATATTTCTCAGGAATGCCGCCCTGAAGATCTGGAGCATTATTAATACCGGATATAAGCATGCCTTTGCAGTCGTCACAATTCCTACGGCGAAAAATTGAGCGACCAATGTACCCACTAACGTAGAATACAACAGATGCATCAGTATCGTCCACATCATCCGTGTCAGCAGTTTGCATAAAGTCAGCAAGCCACTGGAAATCTTCGCGGTTTGCTGATGCATCTTCCTCGCCCGGTTCACAACTGGCGATTGCTCCGGACAGTCTGTCCTGTCGCAACAGGCTTAAACACCGGATTTTCTTTTCCGCCAGCAGCAATTGCTTCACGGACATGAAGAAATTACCGCCATTGCTCTGGCGGTACATCCCAAAACGGGCTTCGATCGGGTCCGACATTATTTTTCCGGATAATAAATATTGCCCATTGTGGTTTGCTTGAAGATACTCTGTCAACGATAGCACAGCCCCCATTGTCTGAATACAGGCCATGAATGTTTCATTGCTGAGACCAGCACGGCCCGATTTTTGCCAATCCTTGAAAATGTATATGGCTCTTCTTAAATAGTTAACACCGGGATGATCTTCACCCATGCGCAGTGGCGTAAAAAATGAATTCCTCTTCCGCAGGGCTGAAACGAATATTTTGTTGCATTAGTTTGAAGTCAACTTACAGCGAGAAACATGTATAATGTAACTTACCTTTAGTTGGGCTTTTAACAGACATGATATTCCAAATGGTGAGGATGAATTCAACATATCGTGAAGTTTCCTTAAATTCTGGATGTCCATCCTCTGCGAAGTGGTTTAGTCCCAGTACCGTTGATTCGCTAAACACGCTCAAAGCGTGCTGGGGCGAAGTTCGAGCAATGCTGCTAGGGTCAAGAGATACTTTTTTGAGCTGATGTGCAACTTTCAATGTATTGCCTTCTTCCAGAGCATAGAGGTTTTTTATATGAAGGAACTTTGCATGGCATGGCCCATCAAATATATCCTCATTGCCTTTAACAGGGGGATGCATCTGCTTCTTATTCACAAAATGGTTGAAGATGTTTTTGAAATTGTGAGTAAAATCAAAAATCAGGAATAATTTTTTTCCTGGTTGATGAGGATGTTCGATGCTGTGACAAAGTTCTCCATTACAGAGATCCATGAACAATTTCCGGTTACAGACATGATTGTCCGTTGATATTGCTGTCACCAGTAGCATATCGTTGATCGTTTCCATGACTATATCAAACCATGTTCGCAGCGTCTTAGTGTCAAGTTTGTCAACCGGAATGAGACAAACCACATCCTTGTACTTCCCGAAAAGTGATTGCACCATGAATGTTAGAACCGTCTTGGCGGTATTCCCACTTTCCGTTAAACCAATGAAAGAACCACTTGTATATTCCACGCGCTGTGCTGTGTAAACCTCATCTATCATTAAGGTGACAATTTTTTCTTCTTCGGATAAAGATTTAGTCCTTTCCTTCAAATAACTCATATCAAGTTTGCCTGGCGTCACTGTCATATCTTCACATAGTCTACGCAGGTGGCGCACTGAAGGCAAAGCGAAAACGTTCAGCAGTTGTTTATAGAGAGCTGGACTGGTAAATTTCCACATGAAAGCAGTGGTTAGAAGGTTTGTAGAGTACCTCCGTGAAGTAGGGGTAACTTGACTGAGTGACAATTGCTCAATAACAAATCTGATCAGCATTGGGTTGAAATCTTCAGATTTTGCAGACGACGCAGTCAGGTACTCCTCCAATAGAGATATGGCCAATTCCATGCGGTTGAAATTATTGTCACCATTGGATAATGACTTGCATCTAGCAAGAACGTTGCTCAATTCGGATGTCTTCTGAACGTAACTTGCATTCAACAAGTCCTCATAATTGGAAGGCTGAACAGGGACACCCTTAATGAATGAATGAATCTTCATGTCCTTCGTTACTATCACAGAGGCTGTCAGCACAGGTGGATGATGAATATCTTTTTCCGAAGTTATAAGATGGAACTGTAACGTCTCATCATCAGCAGAAAAGACATATCCTGCAGGGAGATGCTCATTCTGGAACTTCTCCTTCAAAGAGGGAAGATCAACCACACATTCTTGTTGAATAAACTTATCATTGCATTCTGCTATGCGGGCGTTTTCGCTGGAGAGACGAGCAGATGAGCAGCAGTTGCTGCTTCGAGGTCTCGGATTCGAGGTTGTTAGATAATTGGGCAATGTTGGGAAAATATGAGGAATAGCAGTAGATCTGAGGCGTAATCTCGATAGTTTTACACAACCCCGACGTTTGATGCGCCTAGACTGCTTGTCACATGAAAAATGTTCGAAATCATCATCCGAAAAGTGAAGCCGGCAAACTCTTTGTGAACATGAAGCGGCCAAACTTTTTCTTGGGATTGCTATAATCCACTTTTTCCGCATGATAGGATCACTTGGAAAGCTGTAGAATGAAACAACAGTGCTGCTGCTGCCTTCTGAATCATCTTTTGTCTTTGTGTAACCAGATCTGCATCCCGGAACGCAACATTTAAAACCCATTTTTATACTGTAGCATTTACATTATAGTGCTGCAAGAAAATGTGGCAATGAACATTATCAGCACCATATAAGACTTCCCTGGTGATAGCTGATCTAACATGACACGAATACTATACATATTAAAGGGGCACTGCGCTCAAAAAATGATGTGGTCTCAAATTGAAGAGTAGAACGAAAAAAAAATTTTGGCCGCAGCCGTTTTCTTCAGAACGCCACCGTAATGGAGCTGCAATTTATTGAAATTTCCAGAGTTGCAGCAGTCACGGCTCCGGATAATCTCTTAACCCGTAACATGGCACGATGACTTCATCGTCGCACTTGCTCGACGCGATTACGCAGTCACGCAGAGGACGAGCTTTAGATAGAAGTCAGCCGATGTTCTGAAGCAAATATGTCTAACACGCCAAGGTGGTGTAGATACGGCGTTCCACGGACGATATTCAGTCACTAGATTTTTCTAGTAATCGGGCCTAGTGTATTCTATTTCTTGAGGGCAGGAATAGATCATGTCCTATTCTTATGTTATGTATAAAACATTACCATCACCAATTAGTGTGCCCTCTGAACATTTCAAAATTCAGAGCGGTCATAATTGGTTTCGCATTCAGGTTGGAGAATCATAAGATGAGGGTTTGAGAGTATCTTAAAATTATGGCTTGGGGATTAGTAACATTACAATATAATGAATATATTATATATGTTTTAGGGTCAGCTGCGGAGTTGTGGGCTCAGGTTAGGTTTGCGTGCCCTTGGATTTTGGTTAGGGATGATGAATTTTCCCACAGTACCTGAACCACCAATTTTGAATGTCATGAATTTTGTCATGTTCATGGGGAACCCTGACTGGTGGTATTCGTGTTGTGGATAAGAAATTACTGTTTCTCTGAAAAACGGCCACAGAATAAAGTGCTTTTCAACCTGTATGACGGTTCGTACTTGTGCGAACGTCCTCCTTTCCCGAATCCAAAATATGATAACCCTACATTATAGGAAATAGTGTGCGATGCCAGTGTTGATTTGAATGCGAAGTATTGGAATTTCGGCACACATTCATATAGCGTTGACATAATACGTCGATTTAGTGGAAAGTGATATTGTTGCGAGTGAATATTGTTCATGGGTTCGCCCTTTAAGCTTCGAAAGAAATAACTGCACGATACCCGCAGAAAAAGCAACGAAGACCTTGAGAACAGCGGAAGTGCGATATCTGTGATTTTTCTACTGCAGTGATTTTAGTATTTGATTAATCAGCAATACGAATCACTAAATGTGAAATAATGACGCTCTGTACCTACAGGAAGGTCTACAAATACAAAAAGTGATAAGCTTTTCATTTTCTTTTTGTGTAATAAATTCCAGCTGGCTGGTGCGAATTAAATTGTTATTAAAAAAAAGTACGAATGGAGCTCAAAAAGGTTGAAAAGCACTTGTCTACGTTATTGTCTTGCTCTACTCAGAGTCTTCGTAATAGTATATAGAATATACATTGACATTATAGCAAGCTGCAATGACATGGAGAAGTTGTGCCGTTACATCGTGTGATGTCAAAAGGAATGACGAATCGCATACTCTTCATAAGATTCCTTCTGAAATTGCACTAAGACGACAGTGGTTTAGTGCCATAGGAATCTCGTCGGCCAAGATAAAGCAGAAAAATATATTTGTATGCAGCCAAGGTTCCTATGAGCTCATGGTCATACCCCGATGCTGTTTGGGAAAGAATTCATTTGGATTATTGTGGTCCTGTAGATGGAAAAATGCTGTTGCTAGCAGTGGATGCATACAGCAAATGGCCGGAAGCTTATATAACGAATGGTGTTACCGCAGAAGAGACTATTAACAGTCTGCGAGGTGGTTTTGCGGCATTTGGTCTACCACAAGTATGTGTTACGGATAATGCGGGCTGTTTTGCTGGATCGGAATTTGCAGAGTTCATGAAGTTGAATGGGGTTAAACATCTGTTTTCACCTCCCAGGCACCCTGCTTCTAACGGTCAGGCAGAGTCCATGGTAAAACAGTGTAAACTTGGTTTGAAGAAGCAAAAAGCAGCGCCGTTGCAAGTGCGCTTACACCGTTGGCTTTTCTGTTATCGGAATACACCTCACAGTTTTATTGGTCACACCTCACAGTTTTATTGGTCAAACGCCATCGGAAATGATGTATCGTCGAAAAATCAGGACTCACCTGGACTTGGCGGTCTCCTCATCTCGGTTCTCGAAACCCAGTACGATATTTAAACCGAGAGAAAATCGGGTTTTCAAAGTTGGAGATCCTGTTTACCTTACTGAGATTGTTGGCTTTCAGTACAGTTACTGCATGTGAAGGTCAATGTTGTAGGATTAAACTGAAATATGGAAGATTTTTCCGACGACATTGGGATCATATTCGACCTCGCTATACAGTCGAAGAAGAACAGATTGTTCGTGACGAAATGGAAAACATTCCAGAACCGGTAGTGGACAATGTAGAAAGAACTTACGAGTCTACTCCTCCGGAGTCCAGCAGTTCGAGAGAGGAGAAACAAGTTCCTGGCTCTACCTCCGATCGTGAGATTGAACTGATGAATGACGATGTACGAGGACCTCCTTCTTCATCTACGGGTGGGAGTTCTACAGTTACCAGATCGGGCAGGATCTGTAAACCTCCTGAAAGACTGAATCTCTGATTTTTGTCTGGTGACTGAATCTCGTTGTGTTGAATTTTTTTTTCTTGTCGGAGAAGTTTGTCACCAGTGGGCGTTGGTTTTGCTTTGTAAATGCTTGCTTGTGTGGTTATTTTTAATTCGTTTTGGTTGTTGTTGGTTTCTCATCCATTAAGGGGGGGAGGAGTTGTGTACTCACTACGTTCATTGCATGACATATCTCGCTAGTGGGTCACCTGTGGAGTACACATGTGACGGTCTGGGAGTCGAGCTGATGCGATACTGAAGTATGCACGGTATTCTGTAAATAGCAATATCTTGGATGTAAAAGACGCGTGTGTTCACTTGTCTGTATCCTTAGCAAGATAGTAAGGATAGAACAAGAGGATAGAAGGATAGAACAATTTATTTGTATTCATTCTTCCACACTGCCTGACTGCCACGTTGTAATACCCTGGCAATAAAGTCCTCGGATGTTTCTTTTTTATTATTTATTTTAATAAATAACGAGTAAGCAAAGTAGTCTTGATGTATCAGGCACTGCAGGCATTCGTGGAATATAGAATGCAAACAGTTCCAGTTCACTGTGTAATAATACAGCAACAGAACTGATTTCGACTCATATAGCATAGCCGCAGTGTTATCAATCACAGTTCGTTTTCTATCGGCCATTTGAAACCGACATACAGTCCATCATCACTAGGGTACTTTTTCCTTATAGCAGTCACGATGCAGGCTGGCAAGGGCATCCTGTTTTTGCTACCCAAAACGTCGCCATCAATAATCCATTCCAGTATGTGTCGATAAGACACCAAGCGATATTGTCTGC
The DNA here is from genome assembly GCF_051294905.1 of Botryllus schlosseri. NCBI lineage: Eukaryota > Metazoa > Chordata > Ascidiacea > Stolidobranchia > Styelidae > Botryllus > Botryllus schlosseri. The sequence goes on from NC_137249.1 coordinate 23,100,530, forward strand.
AATTGGAAAATATCAAAGTATATTGCAGCAATAAAAGTAATGCTGAAAAGTAATAGCAGCATATATATGACCGTATAATGCTCCCAATTTATAAAGTGTAGGCATTTATATAAAAGCATGCGAGAAAATGTAAAGAATGCAGGAGATTGCCGTTTATATCCAGGAACCATGTCATAAGTCCCAAGACCCTGTCGCATACATATAGGTCCAATACTAAACAACACAAACAAAATGTTCTAGGACCCACTTGTTAGAAAGCTTTCTGCCAGGACCATGTGGTTGATTGTTATTATTCCAATTTTTCCTGTTCACTTTGAAAAACGTTTCAAGAATGGAGGGATGTATATGTACGAGAAAATCGTGATGTACTGTTATGCAAGTCGACCCTCCATTCCCCAGAAGCTCCATTATTTGTTGTATTTCCCTGCAGCAGACGCGTTCATTCTGGTTTGTCATGGATGCACAGTTCAAGCAACTGCACCATTCATTGTTGTCAAGTGTCCGAAGTTGACTCTGGTTTTCTGACGATTCCTTTGACCAATACAATGAGATTGATAAATTGCATTCAAGAAACACAGGTACAATACTTAGAGAGACATGAGTTTGTGCTTCTTGAGTTGCAACAAGACGGGCGAATTCCTCCTCTGAATATTGTGGCTCGAATTGATACGGCAGGCTCTCACCAAATATCGTGATATCATCGAAATCTTCTACATCTGTATCTTCATCAGAAGTTAATTCATCAACAAGATCTTCTTCCATACCATTAATAATTTTAACAAATTTTACGATATCTACGTGTCAAAGGAATTGCATGAATGAACTGATGGAGACAGAAGATTCGTTTGTGAAACTGAGAACAACAATGTTACGACAAAAAATTCCACAACAATATTGGAACTTTGATGAGAATGAAATTTTCGTGTTAATTATCTATACATCTGTGTCTTGAACAAGTAAACAAGACCGTATCAAGATAGTTGCTATGCCATGGGTAAATGATGCAAAATATCATGTGTCTGTCTCTTCCGCAAGACCACTACTCCAAAGGTTGTGCACTGTGCAGTCAATAATACATCTTGAAAATGACAGCTGTATCTGCATCAATATACAACTGTAACGGCATCTCAGTATCATTCAACTGGCAAATACTATAGAGTCGTGACAAGCTCCAGACACAAATCCTCCTGACCTAACACTGTACGTTGAGCGCCGCCTTGGTGTGCAAGACATGAGTCATTCATAACATCGACTGACAACTATCTAAAGTTGGTCCTCTGCGTAATCGCGTCGAGCAAGTGCGACGATGAAGTCATCGTGCCATGTAACGGGTTAAGAGATTATCCGGAGCCGCGACTGCTGCAACTCTGGAAATTTCAATAAATTGCAGCTCCATTACGGTGGCGTTCTGAAGAAAACGGCTGCGGCCAAAAATTTTTTTTCGTTCTACTCTTCAATTTGAGACCACATCATTTTTTGAGCGCAGTGCCCCTTTAACTTCACAACACAAACCTATACCTGTAGTATAAATGGTACATGCACCTATGCAACTCACAAAGCTACACCAAAATCGCAGAAATTCTACAACTTGCAGGCATCTCCTTCACCTAAGACGGCTGACTGTGTATGAATAGACCTGATCACATGTAAACAAAAGCGACAAAAGCACACACCGATCGCGGAAATCATACAAAGAACAAGCACTTCCTTCGCGTCTGACAGCTGATCGCGTATAAGCGTCGGCCAGCTTGTGGTCACTGACGATGACGTCACGCGCTTCGTGTCCCATCCCGAAGTTCTAGATATCCCTGGTTGATTTTGGGGTTCCAGTTCCATGAGCAGAATATAATTTATATGTTAATAATCAGTACTGCGGCAGCTTCTCATTGATACCCGTTTTATCAAATTTAGCGCTCGAAAAGCCGGTCAAAAATGGTCGTAAAATTGCCTTTGGACAAATGGAAAGTATGACGTAAACCAAATGCAGTAAGCCGTTCAATCTCGCTGTGCCCACACCATTTAGGACACCATGTTTAACGGAGTATATTGGTATAACGCCATTTTAATAATATTCAATAAGGAGTTGGTAAACCTTACTTAATTCCCTGAACTGAAACCTGATAATACCTTTGTGAGTCGTATAGTTTGTCGTGTGAATGTAGATAACGAAATATGAAATCGTACGATATTTGGTGCATTCAATCTCTCGTATGATATATTTATATACGCATGTAATACCACGTAGACATTCATTCAGTCATTCAATTCTTGATGTTTCGCTGATTCGGAAGTCCGTTACTTTGTCGTACGTGATTCAATAAAGTTACAAGTCGTGGAGACGGAAACAAATATATTCGTCAGTGTGATCCATCGAATACGTGTCCAATAGACAGGCTTCGTGGTACGTCAGCCAACAAGGCCGTACGGCGCGGTTACGCCGGTTCGTCGAACGAAAGAAGAAACACGCAGCGAATTGTAAAACGCAACCTTCTTGGAGTCAATAATACATCTTGGAGTCAGATATACAATTATACAACTACAAACATTCGCTCTGCGTTAAATGGTGACCCCGACATTTAAGTAATCAAGACGGACCGGCCGACCGAAGACAACTACAAACATTCGCTCTGCGTTAAATGGCGACCCTCGACTTTTAATCACGACCGACCGAGCAGCCACGGGCCACGAAGACAAACATTCGCTCTGCGTTAAATGGTGACCCTCGACTTTTAATCACGACCGACCGAGCAGCCACGGGCCACGAAGACAAACGTTCGCTCTGCGTTAAATGGTGACCCTCGACTTTTAATTAAGCACGACGACCGGCCGACCGACGACAATCAATATAACGATTCGCCCTGCACGACGGCGAGAAATAGCAATACAGCAACGGACAACGAAGACGATAAATATAAAGATTCGCCTTGCAAAACGGCGAGAAAGACCATTCAGAGAAAACGAAGAGACGTTATTGCCAGGAAGAAATGCAGAGGGGTTGTGCTTTCGACGATCAATATGCCGTAACAAAGACAACAATGAAGAAGACGTATGCAGTGTCAGAAAATGCTCGGAAATCGCAGAAGTTTAGCAGATGTGCGGACAGTGGTGCTCCAAGCATGCATCACACGGATTAGAACAATAAGGTAGATCGATTTTATTCTCTTACACTACGACGTTAGTTGGTTACTGTTATTGGGATATTGACAAAGTGTAGTTTTGTAAAGTAACTTGCAATCATTGGTTTCTAAACCCAGGTAAGGGGTCGCATTTCCTGCGAGTCAAATCCTCCGCTACTAGAGCTGTAGGACGCAGGTGCTTATATAGCATGATGTTTTGATAAGAGATGTGTGCGGGTAAACCCGTAGCAAGAAGGCTACCCTATTTATTCGATGCCATGATGCATCCAATAGCTGAATAGCTTGTTATTTATGTGTGATAAATGATGATATATTGCAAGCCTTATGAAGAGATATTAGGCCTCTGCCATACGACGATACCCTTATGTTGACTATATCATTGAGAAAATATGCACCGCGGTAGTGCATGATAGTTGCAAACATTGCTTTGCATGTAATACAATAAATAGGGCACACTCTCGTTCTGTTGGTATATACCAATGTTAAATGCTACGTGATATGAATTAGGAAGTTTCATATCAATTTAGAATAAAATGATTGCAGGTGAATATTCGATTTTTTTTCTACCCATAGCAGTATCTTGCTAATTAGTTGTTGTGCGAGTGATATTATCGGTTTTCTAAATGCCCACCAATGTAATGTATCCTTTAATGTTACTGTAATATCGTGTATGTATTGTTTTGAGGTATTAAGTGATGTTTGTGTTTTTTTTTGATTGCCTAATGTTGTTGATTTGTATGTCAGTAGTCTGCATAAACAGACCGATGTTACTTTTTCCGCCATTTGATGTAGATAACGACGTGTTCCACAATTTCGTTCGGCAGTTTCCGCCCGTTGATGCGGACAGAGTTGTACTAAACTCCGCGGGAAATCCGGGTGACGTACATGTAATTTCGTCTAGTTGTGATGACAGCGGTAGCGACTGTCCGGGTAGTGTCAGTGACGCGTCTCGAGAGCGTACATCTGAATGCTTACCTTTTGATATCGATCGCGATAATAATGGGCATGAATCCAAATCTGAGACCCTAACATGTAATGAAGGCAGAACTCTCAACGAGTCAAGTCCAAGATATACGTCATGAGGGAGACGAATTGTTAGACCAAGACATTTGAATGATTACTTGTTGCATTAAATCGCGTAGAATAAAGATATGCGTGATGAAAATTGTGCCTTGTGCATTAATATGTTGCATAAATGCAGGATTGCTGCTTCATCGATTGTTGAATCGCGTAAAGTAAGATAGACGCGGTTAAATTGCGCTTTGTACAGTGATGTGTTATGTAAATGCAGGATTGCTGCATCATGTTGTGACTCCCGTCGTAGAATGTAAGGTGGGGTCACTGAAGCTCGTTGCTTAAGTATGCGTTGTAGTAATATGTGCGGACTTCAGAATGTTAGGCTCGTGTATGCCCGCTTATGCTTCACGGAGTAGTGCGTCATATTTGAAATGGTCACTTTAGAATGATTGTTGGATTGTCATCAGCCCTCTGTTGTTACGTAGACGTACGAGCAACACGGATTTGGTAGGAATGATTGCTGTTCCCGCTGGACGGGTTAACAGTAATGATGAGAAAGTAGAAGAAGTAAGTGAATGACAGTGAATAGCAGGTTCTGTGGGTTTTGAGGCAGGATTGCTGGATGAATTATAATGTTGGCCTTGCATACACGGTGATAGCATTCGTCAGTGCACATAGACTTTTTCTGTCTATGAATTGTATTGTAGTTACTTTAGTTGTTGATCTTTATTATACATTTTCATTAATTTGTTGTTAGTGCATGCGAAGTGATCTGTAATGTCACGCTTGGATGGTATTTCGTTTCATTAGTTTACTTTTGCCCCTGCATATAAAATCGTTTCCTGTCTCCAGTCCCTATGATTAGCCCCAGTCCATATGTTGTATGACCCTAGGTTTGAGATTTTGACCAATATACTCGTTTTTGTTTTACACCAAGTTATTTTGGTGGGAAGGGGGAACTTTTAACGGAGTATATTGGTATAACGCCATTTTAATAATATTCAATAAGGAGTTGGTAAACCTTACTTAATTCCCTGAACTGAAACCTGATAATACCTTTGTGAGTCGTATAGTTTGTCGTGTGAATGTAGATAACGAAATATGAAATCGTACGATATTTGGTGCATTCAATCTCTCGTATGATATATTTATATACGCATGTAATACCACGTAGACATTCATTCAGTCATTCAATTCTTGATGTTTCGCTGATTCGGAAGTCCGTTACTTTGTCGTACGTGATTCAATAAAGTTACAAGTCGTGGAGACGGAAACAAATATATTCGTCAGTGTGATCCATCGAATACGTGTCCAATAGACAGGCTTCGTGGTACGTCAGCCAACAAGGCCGTACGGCGCGGTTACGCCGGTTCGTCGAACGAAAGAAGAAACACGCAGCGAATTGTAAAACGCAACCTTCTTGGAGTCAATAATACATCTTGGAGTCAGATATACAATTATACAACTACAAACATTCGCTCTGCGTTAAACCATGCTTTCACCCCTAATGGGTGGGCTGGACCAAGATTAAGAAACCTGCCTTTCACAAGCGCTCTTCTCGCTTGTAACGCGGTCCTGTTAACAAAACACCATGAACGAGATACACTATTTGGCAGGCCGTGTTATTTTTGGCATATGCCAGAAATTGCTTATTTTTGGCATTTTCAAATTTTTATTTTTGGCAGATTTGGCATCTGGCTCCTGAAATGCCAAAAATAACACGGCCTGCATATACCAGAGGGAAATTATCGAAGTTCTGTAGTTGTTGAAAATAAGACAAAATAAGGACGCAAGTCGAAAATAAGGACATTTCTTAGAAACAAGGACAGTTGAGTTTTCTAAGACGTGGCCCTCCAAAATAAGGACAAATCTTAGAAATAAGGACGGTATGGCAACCCTGGTTATATAAGATATTCAAGCAAAGATCTGTCTAACTGGTCACTGAATTTTCGAATTGCCTTTCTCAAAGTAAAACCAGCCATGCATTCTAAAATATCGCTCTCCCTTTCAGAAATACTGGCAGAGACCAATGACTCCGGCTGAGGTGGCTTCATTCCATTATCAATTATTCTTTCCATGACCTCAAGTAAAAATTTGGCAGAGAAAAGCCTGTCGTTTGATTTTGTAAATAATATTGGATCACCGCAAACCTTACTGTAACTCATCGCAATATCATCTGGATTTCTAGTGGAATTTACACTTATAATAGGCTTACCATACGTCCTCTTTTAAGAGGATTTGTCCTGTTTTTTGGCTTTTTTGAAAGCGTCCTCGGAGGACGCCCTTTTGTCCTCTTTTTTGAGATTTTGTCCTCTTTTTTGAAAATTTAGGCAGATTTAGAGCAAATTGCGAGTGGTATGCCGCATATTAGCACAGAAGTGAAGCTCCGGCGGGTGTTTCGGAGTGAAAAACGGTGATTTTAGCTCTGAGCGAAAAGATGACCTTTTTTTTTTTTTTTTTTTTTCAGTCATCCACCTGGCAATGTGGGGTAAAAAACGTTATTTTGAGCGCTTCTTTTTTTTTTTTAGTCAACCGATCACAAAGTTCGAAAAATTAACCGGTTTTTGTGAATTTTACTCCGGTTTTGCAAGTTGAAAATTTCTGAAAAAGTGTCCTATTTTTTGATTTCCAAAATATGGTAAGCCTAACTTATAATCCATCCCGTAGCTAGTTCAATACCGTTTTCAGAGAGTTCTGGTGGGTCTTTGAACTCCAATGAGCGCAGCAATGGTTCAAGATCCACTGGTTGCTGAATAATATTTGGAACAGATATGGTGTCCATGCTTTCATCAAAGTCGTTGAAGAGAGGTTCATGGACAATAATATGTAATAATAATAATAATACAGCACTACAAACACTGCAGTCGATGTTCAAGTTAATCACAACTGTCTACTACATGAAAAAGTAATCTAGACAAGCTACGATAATAATAACACTTAATCAACCCGATGTGTGTGTTTTGTTTATGTTAGCCGGAGCATCACAGCAAACAAGCGAAACATTCTGGCTGCGATGACTTATCATTCAACCGTATCTGATTGACAGGACACGCAGTAACCGTTCTATATCCCATTCAGTTTTCCATGGTAAGAACATAACGGGAACATGGGTAACGAAGCAAAACAACATACCAAAGAAATGAATTAATTTCACAAAAATCCAATACCAGTCAGGTAGATCAATGGGTAGATTTTTGGAAATTTTGAAATCTTTTCAGGAGATCTTCCTCGGCTTGTAAGAGACAGGCTTGCTGTTTTCTGTCGTCTGGTATGTACTATTTGTGCATAGCGTGGTCGGTTTTTAATTTCATCATACATTCTCCTGGATCTTTAAGTACTTGACCAACATTCACGACTTCTCGAGCACTCATTAAATGCGGATACCTATGCAATGTTCCCTCCAACTCACTGTGAAGTCCCTTGGACAAAAGTGCATAACGACCAAAAATAAGGTCATCACTTCGGATTTTTGTGCACAGCTTAGATTTTCTGTGCGCAGAGACTATGTCAGCACTGCGCAATTGCGCACGTGGGCAGCTTAAAGGGAACATTGCCTATATGGCATTCTGAAACTGGAAGGATCGTCCAATGGTGTTTTACCACGACACCATCAGAGTGAACGAAGAAGCCATCTCAAGCAATCGACGATCAAAAGCCTGGCATAGCCCTTTGTCGTTTATTTGGTTTACAGTGGCTTTCAGAGTAGTAAATGTAGATGGATGATCGGATAATATTGAGCAACTTCAAAATCACTAATATGGGGAGAATCAGCCGTTTGTGCAGATATAGAAGAGTTCTCCGGGCCACTTACTCCTGCGGTGCACCTGCAGCAGTTCAGTATTTTTTCTTGTTGCCCGAGTTTAACTAACAATTCTTTATCTTTGGCGCCAATCATTCCTAATCTCGGACCCACGATCATGGATAAATACTATGCCTTCAGATCATATGCAAAAAGTCTGTTTGCTTCAACTGTCCCAGACCAAATATATGTGGCAACATCAAAAACTAGCTGTAGCTGTACTGCGTAAGCTATGGGATATAGGAAATGAACAACTGATGCTATTTCGAAAATCAATGCAAAAATGCTCATTTGAGACGATTAAAGAACTAAGACATAACCTCCTATCCTGATTAGGGAGGTCTCGGATTACGAACGATTGACGGAAAAGATAAAGTGTTGTAAGTTGAAACCAGACAATAAGAAGAAGACCGAACAGAACTAGAAGACGGCCTGCATTAGCATGAAGTAACGAAGGCGAACTTACAGCTTAACCACATCTATGTCTTATTCACAGGCAACCAAACTCCCCCCCCCCCCCCCATAGCATAGGGTTACCATACGTCCTCATCTTGTCCTCTTCTTTGACTGTTTTGAAAGTGTCCTCGGAGGACGCCCAAACGTCCTCTTTTTGAGATTTTGTCCTATTTTTTGAGAATTTTGGTTAGATATAGGGCCAAATTCGACTGAGACATAATAAGTCAGCATTGTAGAAACGCTCCGGCGGCTATTTCGGGTGACCTTATTTTTTCTTTTAGTAAACCACCTGACAATGTGAAAGAAAAACTGTATTTTTCGGGAATTGAGCGAGAAAGTTGACCTTTTTTTAGTCAACCGGGAAAAATTTACCATTTTTTCAGGATTTTCCACCGGTTTTGCAAGTTTTAAAATTTTGAAAAAGTGTCCTTATTTCGGATTTCCAAAATATGGTAACGATACCATAGCATGGATTTTGATCTGATCTGATTATTCATTTACATATGTGACTCTGAAAGCTCCTGTAAACCTATTCAATGGCAGTGACCTATGTCATGTTTTTGATTGTGTATTTGATTGGTATAGTTGGTACAGAATTGTAGCTCATATTGATGGTTTAGCTATGGAACACCGTCAGGTCCGATTTCACTGCTATCTCTAATTCGACGTATGCAACGAAGTAATGATTCCGCTCTAGTGTTGGCTGCGTCTCGTTTATGAAATGTACACAGCTGGTAAATCGCTTGATAAAAAAGCTATGTGCTGTAAACGCAACACGTGATCGCGCAGTTGTCCAGACCCGGATATGCTGAACGATTATCCATAGTTCTAAACAAATATCTGTCTGTCTCTGTTCTGCCGGGAGGAAGTATTTATCGGCAACATTAGATTGACACAGTTCTTTCGGAACTCCCACTTCCACTGCTAGCTTGTGGGTTTTGACAACCGTCAACCTTCTACTTATTCCTGAGTGGCTTCAATGAATACGCGGTCTTCTTGGACTATATATTCTGTCAATCTGACTATCAACCACCTGATTGTTTAATAGTACATCTGTAGTTGTTTGGACGTATTAACGCTTCGTAACAATACCAACATATATCGTGGATTTCGAAATTGGTTTCCCGTATAACTGACGTCCGTTCTCATGAGAGTCGACTAAAACACTTCTAGTTAATAAATTAACAATATGATAATATTGCTTGCAGCATCTGCATATTTGACATATATCAGAGATAACCACTCTAACCCTCTTTCCTTATCAATAAAATTAGTGTAAGCACATTAGTGTCTTACGTTCAATGAATATTTATCTTGCATCACATCGAATTATTAAGTCACTGGGCACTGGGCAGTTTATCTACTGACCAGTGCAATGTCATGTTTGTAATGCGAACTCCACAATTTAGGCTTAGACACGCTTTCCTGTTCTTGGACTGATGATTTCAGGCCAATTCTAGATCGTAAAGGCATAGGCCTATATATAACATATTGGTGATTCCACTAAGCTTGCTGATCCATAGGAAAAGTTTGCCTATTTCGTGTTCGTACCGCCTTTGTACTACAAACTTTGTAATACTCCGAACTCTACCGGTTTAGCTTGAGCAGATGAGCAGTGAGCACCCTCTGCAGAACAAAATCAAATCCACCAAGCCGTATTTCTTACGATATTCCTTATGGAGCCTAATTTAAGCTTGATTAGACTGTTGAACCGTATTACTCTGTATGTATAAGGATATGTGGGACAGAGTTGGATCAATTACATTATTTCAGTTCAATTACAATTACAATTACAATTACTTTCATGCATGTTTCAATTACATTACAATTACAATTACTCCGTGCTAAGAATATCAAATTACAATTATAATTACAATTACTCCTTGCATGCTTCAATTACATTACAATTACAATTACAATTGCTGCTGTTGAACATGTAATTGAATAATCATAAATTCAACCGTGCTCCTTGACAACCGTAGCGTCGTATTTAACAACAATTCAAGTCTAATTCAGATTGTGTAGTGTAAGATTGTGCTATGTAAGATTTCATTGTGACGTAATATAAGCGTGTTTTGTATGCTCGATAATTATGGCTCACGTAATTGGAAATGTAAAAAGTTAATTACCTAATTTCCTATGGGTTAGGATTAAGGATAGGGTGCAGTATGTCGTTGAAAAAAGTATTATAATATATGCACGTGTTGGATTTGCGTATATAGTATATAATTAAAGAAATAATATTATTTTTATCGAGGGACGTAGGAATTAGGATGAGGAGTAAAAACAAAACCGTGCTTTGTCAGATAAGACGTTATATAATATCCAGTGGTCTGGTTAGTTAGCCAGACGAAGTAACGATGCAGCATCGTGATATGAAATCGTATTGTAGATAGCCAACCCACGGATAGATGCGCAAGATGTGAGTCACGGATGAATGCATCGACAAACGTACTGCAGAGCCGACTAAAAGAAACAAACTTTGTAGTCCTAGAGCTGCCGATCCAAGCGTCCAAATTTGATGCATCTGGTCTTTATCGCAAGCTATTGATGCACTAATTCCGAAAATACAAATTAAAATCTCGTCAGAGCAATGTAACTGCTCCAAAATAGCCGTTTAAGGCCGACTGTTCTGAAAAGTGAGCATGACCACAACAATGACCAATTACGCCCAGCGACTGTTCAGAACAATGCCGATTCCCAGACTTTCACGACTATTTTGAGATGGTACCATTGTCTGGAAATATACTTTTATTGCGGAATCAGTGAGACAGTAGCTTTCGATTAGGACCATACATATCAAATTTCGACGCTTGGATCGCCAGCAATGGGACTATCAATTCTGCTGCTTTTAGCCGGCTCAGCAGTTCGGTTCTCGGCGTATTCAATCGTGATTCACGTGTTGCGAATCCATCCGTTGGTTAGTAATCTAAAAATTGTATACAATGGCAGCCGAGGCCAGCATAGCGGTAAAAATAAAAAAAATCGCCCGCAGGGGCGCAGTCAAGGGCTTCCGCGAATTGATCCACCAAATTCCTTGTCGACATTTAAAGAGAATGCATTATAAGTCAATTATTTTATGTTGTGCTTGTCAGGTCTCAATCGCAATTTAATGTAATTGAAATTGTAATTGAGCAAAATTTTTGTCAAATTACAATTACAATTACAATTACACAAAATAAAAACTATTCAATTACAATTACATTACAATTACATTCAGCTCAATTACAAATTACAATTGATCCAACTCTGATGTGGGATAGTAAAGATAATTTGGCATTATTTCGGTCAGTTTTCAAATATTGTACGATTGACCTAAGAGCCATCCCGCAGTTGGCTACCGATATAACTGTGTGTTAATCATGAATCTTATGTGAGTAAAAATTCTTCAAGAAGGTGAAAGTGTTGGCTTTGACAACACAAGGATGCCGAACGTTGTTATTGAAAGATATGTTGATTTGTGTACTGCATAGATAAGAAGTGAATGAAGCCTAAGCTTATCCATTAACAACAGTCATCAATTACTCGGATTGTGTGGGTTTGTATAGCAATTAATGCATTCCTGATTTTAACGCCCACCGTACCCCAATCGTCTAACATTATTGTTACCATATTTTGGAATCGGGAAAGGAGGACACTATTTCAAAATTTTCAAACACAGAATACCGGTGGAAAATCCTGAAAAAGTGGTAAATTTTTACCACTTCGTAGTCGGTTGACTAAAATTTAAAAAAGGTGATAATTTTCATCATTTTCTTTTCGTGAACTAAATTTCGGCTGACTGGTGCGAATGAAATTATTTTTCAACAAAAAAAAGTGCGAATGGAGCTCAAAAAGGTTGAAAAGAACTGGCCTATATTAATGTACACCAAGCCTGGGCAAAGTGCGGCCCGCGGAGCTATTCTGTGTGGCCCGCGAACGGTTGCTTGAAATTGAAAATATAAAACCTACTTTTTAATGTTGCTGCGTAGATTAAAACCATAGGATGTATAAACTCAACCGGAAATTCGTTTAGCTTCAAGCCTGTGCACATTAACATGCCGCGATGACTTGCAACCTATTCGTACATCACATGCCTAATCCAGACTAAAAAAAGTCAATGTAGCAATCTATGCCGTTACAATTAAATTCACAAGCAGTCACCAAACCTTCTTTGTTGTCATTGTCACATTTTACGGTCTTTGTTCCAAATTGTTACGTGATGCGTTTCCAAATCCCTAACCCGCAAAACAAGTCAATCAGTGCCGCTGATTTCTGTGAGTATATCACCACCCATAACGGAGGACAAAAAAAGAAAGTTGAAATTCAAAGAAGGTTCGGGGGACTAAATATTTGTTTACTGGAGAGGTGTAAACCCGTCTTTTTAGTCGTTGGTGCCGAACACGTCGGCTTGTTTAATGAGTATAATTTAAGTCGGTTCGATGACAAAGACACGAAGACTTACACTCGGTCAAAGGACGGCGAATTTCGGAATAACTGCAAGCTTGACTCAACAACAAGGCCAGCATTTCGGCAAGCTGCACACTTCTCGGAAACCAGCTACCAAGACATTATAGAGCATTTTTTTGAAAACTTGTGCAACTTGTTTCAAATTTTTCTCTCGCTACGCGCGATTTAGATATCAATGGTTTATAGAATTATGCATTTTGGCGTCAGCCATTACCGCGTCACGACGCACCAAGATATATGAAGTTAGGCCAACACGTGATTCCGAGAAGTCACTGCAATTGCAACTGCTCATCAAATTGACTTAGTCAAGGGGAAAAAAATTCGACAGTGAGAAACTCTTGGCCGAAAAAAAAATGCCCTTATGTTGACCGAAAACCACTATGTCCAATTGTCCGTCCATAGGCATTATTGGCCAGGCCAGTGAAGAAAAACCAATTGGAAATCGTGTGCGTCTTTTAGTTTAGTACGATTTGGCGATTTCAATATCTTTTCACGTAGTAGACGGGAGGTCACGAAATAACAAAATGTATCGAAGTAATTATACCAACGGGCCCTCCCGAATATCTTCAAGTCAGCACCTCACTCAGCTCCAGGGGTAAAACTGAGTACGTGGGCTGAGAGAGGTTAAAAAATATAGCAATATATATGCAATTAATATATCAATTGAATCATGAATAATGGAAATATCCCGCGCTTCGCGCGATTAGGGCAGACAGTGTTGCCAATCAGTGTATACAAGAAATCTCGCTCAGAAGTAGTGTCAAAAACGTGCATCCCGATGGGTCTGGTCTGGAAGGCGACGCCCCCAGAAGTTTGGTTTATAACTCTATAGGGCGGGCCAAGAGCAACGTTAGGGAGGGGGGTGTTGACGATGGGCTGACACATTTATTTTATTGATAAAAAACGCGGATGGGGGTTTAAAGAGAGTTCAAAAGGTATCATGTTTAACATTGTTTCAAAATATGACGGCAAATAAATATTTATTTTGGTGATTAACCGTCAATTTCTCATTCTCTAACATCAACACATCCACTGAACACCATTTAGTGTAATTCACTGCTTTCAATTTAGAAATTAAATAGTTATTCATATTGAAATGAACCCGAATATTTTCGGCTGACACTGGTCAGGGGTAATCGTCAGCAACTAGTAGAGAATTGAAAAGAACATTGTATATCAATAATTGTATCACAGAATATGACGTCACCAGCATGAAATTTCGAATGAGAGAGCGTTCAATGTACTATTTTTAGGTGGTACACGAACTCCTTTTGTTGACAGAGTTTTGGTTGGTGTATTTTGATAAAAGTTGATTCCAAGGCACACAAATGGAATTGTGAACGGCCTCGCCCTACGATTCGAAATCGGTCGTCTCGATAATAAATTTCAATTTATTTTCAATTTCGCAATTTAGAAATAAAACCAATGCGCTATAAAATACAGCTTAAATTTCTGACTCGGCCCGCCAACATATTTTCTGCTTCTCATTTGACCCGCGGAGAAAAATAATTGCCCACCTCTGATGTACACGATAGCTAGCGACGACTCGGGCGGAGGCCACATAATGCCACAATGCTGAAGTACATATGACGTTTTAAACGTCGCGAAATGTATCAACTGGTGCACTTGATTGATATATAAGAATCCCATAAAATCAAGATCTTCCGTCGCTTTGCCAACAATTTCGATGAGGACTTGCACAGGAATATCAGCGTACGCCTTAACGGGCTAGACCAGACCGGACAATATATATGGCGTCCGAGTATTGCTACACGTTGATATCGAGCAGATTGAGATTGTCAAGGTGCATGCTCGTTTAGTCTTGACTTTTTATGCTGTCAGCGCCATGCATGTAGTGGTCCGCAGTTGCAATGCAATAAAGTTCAACCAAAGATGTTATAATGAAGTGAAAATTGTAATATAGGAAAAAGGTTCACAGTGCAGAACCTACCAAGGTTCGTTTGTGAACGTGAACCTCTAAATTTCTGAGGTTCACACACAGAACGCGAACGTGGACCTCACGTTCACACCATCCCTAGAGAATTGTGGTTTGCGCGATCTGTATGTCATACATAACCGTAAAATCGTAGCATTCAACTGTAGTATCAAAAAAGGATTTCATTCTCATGGGTGAGGCTCAGGTCGCGAGATGCCACAAAAACTTCGGTGGTAGCCTAAAAAGCTGCTTGTTCTTGATAAAACTTTCTCAAAAACGATTTCTTCACTCGCAAAAATACTCTGTATTTGGGGTAGGAGTGCTGAACAGATTTTAAGACCTGGCCATCCAAGCACTAATAGACGTTCTTGTACAAAACCCAACAACTTGTTTGGCCGAGAAGGGTTTTAGTGAAATAGTTGAAATCGAAACGAGCAAAAAAAGTTACCTTGATACACACTTGATAGCTTAAGCTACATAGTAGAGCCAGTTTGTAACACATCTGAACAAAATGTTGACAAGTATCTTTTGCTTCTTTTTGTATAACAATTTTCGATTAGTTTGTGCGAATGAAATTTATTTTATCAAAAAAGTGCGAATGGAGCTCAAAAAGGTTCAAAAGCACTGCTACCACTATCTTTGAATTACTGTATAGCTGTTTCGTTAACATTAATTTTTACACTACTTCCTGCCAGGAGTCAATCGAGCTTTAAGAAGAAGTGTTATTGCAGGGAATATATATTACTGCATGTTATATTAAAGTCTTGTAACACCATTCATATCATCAATTAATATTAAACGAATAAAATTAATAGGGATATACGGTATACACAAAATTGCGGTATTCGTGAGCTGATTTGGAGATTATTGCTACTTAGCACTCTCTAGTCATTTGAGTTGACACTCCTCCATTAATATTGACATTATTAATTTCAGAGGACAGGATGCTTGCAGGAGGACATATACACCTGTTTTGATACATTTGCACTATTTCACTGAGGTCGAGAAGTCTATCCCATATTGCAAGATTGGAGACTCTTCCTTGCAGTGATTGTGTCGCTTGGAAGCCTCCTCCGATATCATCCTGATCCTGTCCGATGATAAATACTCCACCGCCTTTTACGATTCCAGGTGCGTGATTTATCAGTTGATGCAGTTCTCCATTAACAAATACGTAATGCTTTCCAGTAGTCGATGAAGCCGATGCGATACACACATGGTAGTCAGTGCTAGTAGGGAAAGGAAATGGAATATGGATGCTTTTGTCATTTATCCATAAAATCAATTCATCTCCTTGCGTGAACACCATGATAGCATTATGGATTCGACCGTCACTGTACGATATCCACGGGTCGATATTTTTCGAGTATCTTTTCATCCAGAGACACGAGGTAAATTGTTTGAGATCTGGCACTGGAGTTTTGACCCTCAGATAACTGCGAGTTTGATCGCCACTTGGAAAATGATATGTCGATTGCGGGCAATCTAGGACAATAAATATACAGAACGTTAGAACCGTGAGCAATATAAAATATATATAAATGTATGTATGCCATCGAGTGGCCAGAGTGCTAAGCAACACCGACTCGACACTAATGATTGCCGGTTCGAGCCTCGGATAAGTCCAATTTCTACGTCTCAGTGGTTTATCTGGGATTCTCATCGACGACCTCGCCGCGATTGCAATGCCTCACACTCAGATATCGAACCGAGCTAAAAGTGGGCAGCAAAGATCGGGTGAAGGCCACATGAAAGACTGATTCGTGGAAGAGAGAGTGAAAAAAGAGGACGTCAATTAAAATGCATTGAACTGTTGAAATCCTGACGTTGTCGTGGCTATAAGCACCACTGTTGTGTCTTCGTCTAATAATAATAATGCATGTATGAATCATGGGATTGACGATGATATTCTATCTGCTGGCTACAGGTCACACGGGAAGTCTATATAGGACCTAATTGTCTATTTCCAAAGTGGCACAGCAACACAGCAACTGACACTCCAACTATAACACTGGTCAACACATATTTTTAGGCATACAAAGTAAGAGTGGTTTTGGGGGTTCTGAAGGGCACTGATTCCGAATATGACCTTAGTTTTTTCAAATTGGCTCTTGTTGTGGAGATAACCCATGGGGCTATTTTGACCAAAATCTCCCATTTTCGCGGTATTGACAAGATAGAAAATAGGCTTAGTCGTACTATAAAGTTTAGAAATTCAATCTACTTGTTATTTTTACACACAGAAGACCATTTTAAATCAAAATACAGCAACAGCACTATATTTAGGGGTAATAGATTTATCATAAATACAGACTTTCACGGATATCATGTACATAAATAAACTCCAATCATGTATATAAGTATTTACCTCGATCAGGGGCGGGCAACATACGGCCCGCGAAGGGATTTTGTCCGGCCCGCGGACAGTTTTCCGTCTTACATGATAGTGTTTCCCGCGGCCCCAGTCTTCCGAGATCCCCCCCCCTACTTACTTACATATGTCAAATTTTAGTGACTGTATGTCCTTATACACATGTATGCGCAGCGAGCAAGTGTGGAGCTTACGCGTAAATTTGTTGAAGCGAGAAGACTTATTGCAATATCGGCATTTACGATGTATTCAACCCAAATGTCATTTGTGGTGATCATGGTGTTAGTCGACTACAATGGTCATTTACACCAGGCCGATATTTCTTATTTTTGATTCCGTAACCGTCGACTTGTAGCACGGCACACTTCTAGGCTTCTGTAAGACACCGCTTATACCCGGGGTCACCAACTCAAAACGGGCAGGGGGCCACTCTCAAATTTCGTGGAGGCCGCGGGCTGCATGAATTCAATATCAAGATAAAGTAGGCCACATAGTTGAACAATAGGGCTGTACAAAAATAACCTTTTTTCCTGAATCTTGCTGGATACGTGATTAATTCGTTAGGTTGCCTTAAAAAACGACGCACACCAAATTTGAATTCATTCCAATTCGCGGATTTCGTACAGTCTGAAAATTTTGAATTTACCCAAAAATGCAAAAAATTTTTTTTTTTAAATTTTCCTTTCAACCCCATGAAATTATCAAAGAAAAACTAAAATAACTCCACTTCTACGGCTTGGAATCGAGTCAAATTTGTTTTGCATCGTTTTTGAAGACAGCGCAACAATTTCATGGAGTTGGCAGAAAAATTTGAAAAAATTTATTTTGCATTTTTGGGCAAATTCAAAATTTTCAAACTGTACGAAATCCGCGAATATTGGTTGGAATGAATTCAAATTTGGTGTGCGTCGATTTTTAAGGCAACCTAACGATTTAATCACGCAGCCAGCAAGATTCAGGAAAAAAGGTCATTTTTGAACAGCCCTATTGAACAACCACGCTATCTATTCACCTACTAAACCCAAATGAATTGATATCTTGGTAAATTTGGGGTGCCGGGCTTATCGAACGCCTTGAAATCTTAATTAAAAATTGCACCGTGTGTTGATTGATCAGAGAGAAGCAGACATGGTGGTGCCTGTACGAAAATGCTGTTGTCAAATCCACATTATCCTCGTCATTATTGGCGAGAAATGGCTTGGAAGTTACATTGCTGTCGTTAAAATACCTTCATTAAATACGATTTATTCCTTGTATATGTGGGTAAATGGGCGAATAATGTATCGATTCAGCAATCCGGCCCGCCAAGTTCTTAATTTTCCTATATCCGGCCCGCCGACTAGAGATGTTGCCCGCCCCTGACCTAGATACTCAAATAACGTGGCATTAATTCCATCAGTTTTTCGTCAACCACCTATTATAAATTTGATATAATCAGTTGGAATGCAATATTCCTAATATATTTTGAATCGAAATTGTTTTCGTACGATTTTCGCCTGTAAGCTATTTAGTGCAGTTTCTCGAAAGGTTCCGGAAATGGTCTGACATAATATGTGCAATGGTTCATCTCATCTGCCCTGGTATCTTTCGATTGTTGTTCTGATGTCTTGGTAGAGCCTCCTCCCTTGCTAATCAACAAGATGATAAGGAAATATATCAAGATGACTGAACAGGAAGTGAGCTTTTATGCTCATGTTTGTGCTCAAGTGTTCGATATGCGGATACGAATTTTCGGACCAACTGTTTGTAATTGGGTGCTTTGTGATCATCTAAAAAGTTTTATTTACTACATCTTAGGAGTTATTACATGCTGTGAACTCCTTCCTAATGTGAAATTGGAATCTTTCATCGGTATTAGAATATACCAGATACCAGATTTAAGCTTCTTGTTTGATAGGGTTACTAGGTATACCCACTTTGTTAAATCAGTGGAAAATTATCCATTTACCAGTCAAAAGAAATGAGACACATATGAGTATTGTAGTCAAGCCTTTCAAGGACAAATTTTATAGTTTTATACTCCTCTTTAATTTTGGTAGAATGATCAATTAATACAGGAGAATATGAATTTCCGTTGTGCAACAGTGCAATTTGTAGGCTTGACAAATTGTTTTTTAGACAAACAAATATTTAGCATCATGCCATGTTAATATTGACAGAATGACTGAGAATGACATGAGGGTTCTTCATAGTCAATTAGCCATTTAGGCGCAGTATAAAATGAGAAAAAACTACGATTTTCTTCCTACCAAGTGAAATATTTAAGGGTAAATACAGTAATTTTGGGCTTTTTAGGGGTATAAATATCTTCTGACAGAGAGCCAATCTGACAAAACTAATGTGATATTCGTAATCAGCAACCTCAAAAACCCCAGAAACGGCTCTCAGATGTTCTGCCTGAAAAAAAAAATTCATTTTGTTGACCAGTGTAATTAACTATCGCAGATCTGATTTCATTTTCCATAAAAAGTCAATTCCCATGGTGCTCAGAAATCGACCCGATCGTATAATGAAGACCCTCTTACATAAAAAACATTGCATTAGAGGTGACTGCATTGAATTGCCCGATTGCTGTCGAACGGAGTTGTCCGAGGCCGACATTTATATGGCGACTGGTTTTGAACCGACGTATCGGCTAACGGCTAGCCGGTATATTGGTTGTGTACAATTCATAGGTACATACATACATAAGTTCACCGAGTGTACTCAGATCAATGAAAACTCCAGTCTGGCAATGTATAATACACAGAGGTGGTCAGTAACGAAGTACTTCTACTTTTTGGAAGTACTCAAGTAGTTTTCCTCTACTACTGGTACTTACTCAAGTAGATCTGATTTTCTCTACTTCTACTTCTACTTTGTAATATTTTGTGATCTACTTACTTACTTTTCGCTATTTTCAGTTTGTCAAGTAGAAGTAGTTTAATCCCACAATACGAAAGATGGCCTGAGGAATGTCGGGGCTGTTTTCACGAAGTACCAACACTAAATATTCAAAAAAGTCAAATAAAGCCCAGAAATTTGGTTGCGCTTCGCGCACAGTAGTTATGGAGTGACTAATATGTTTTCACGAAAGTATCAGTGAGTAGGCACCGGATTGCTTGGTTCCGCTCACACCGCATTGTCGCCTATATCAAATATTTCATCCCAGTAAATATGACACCCCATAACGTTTGAAACTACCGTTTCGCAATCTAGCAATCACCTATACTTTCGTAATCTGGCAGCTCATGACGTGTCCTGCTAATCTGGAAAATCCGACTTTTTTTTAAGGTTTCACCTGTTTTAGCAGATCACCTTTGAAGCTTTATGGACAAAAGATATGAAATATATTTTCCGCTTTTTAGAAGTGGTATTTGTATTTCACTTTCAATTCCGAGTATCATACTTTGAGTTCTAATTACTTTCAGTTCTTTTGTCTGCAGAACATACACGTTAAAGCAAAAAAACAATCGTAGTAATGCTTCTATTTTCCGAAAATAAAGCTACACTAAACATAACTTTTACGATCCACAGTATTTGTCATTAACGTTTGCTAATCGCGCAAAGTGTTGAAACCGTATAATCCGAAACAACTTCTCCGTATTGCTCTTCGCCTAAACTTGGGGCCTTATAATATGGGATAGGGCGCCATGTCATGATATTCTCTAAAACGGGGTCTTCTAGGGAACAAAGGGTTAGTATCGCATTTTCATAACCATTTTATAATTTGCATCCCATGATGCGAAAGAATGCCTATTCTGTCGAAAATTGATACTTCCCGGGATGCATCAATACGAATCAAGCTCTCTGCATCTTCCGCATATAGCTCAATTTGCAGCTTTTGACAGTCCATGCGAACGAATTAAGACTGTTTTCAAAGCTACTTACTTACTTGAGTAGATTTAAAGTCAGTCAATTCTACTTCTACTTCAAGTAGTTTTAGGTGACTTATGGAAGAAGTACTTCTACTTGTACTTGGGTAGATTTTTCCGTAGCTACTTCTACTTCTACTTGAGTAGCTTTCTTGACTACTTTGAGAACCTCTGATAATACACTCCGTGGTGTGGAAGGAATGGAAGAAGTGATTTGTTTGGGAATTGTCGTTATCCCGCACCGTGACGACATTATGTCAGTGTTCACTGTTCATGCTAGTTTCTATACGCTGTACGCATGAATTGTAGTGTTTCCAGCAATCTTTAGCTTATGAAAGGTAAAGTGTTGCTTCACAAAATATGCTGTATGCTCGGGGTTATACTGCTATATTTTCTCACGCACTTGTCAACGGTTTGGCCATCGTCGTTTGCTTGTTCCTAGGATATTCTTCTAGTGTCTGTAATAAAGATAACTGAGAAATATTTAATCGGTACCTTGATATGCTAATCAATCTCAACCAATACTCACCACTACCCGATCATCCGTTGCCATAGCGATTGCAATGTGGGTTATGCACATGCAAAACGCTAAGATAATGCAGGAATTCATGCTTCATGTGATCGCGAAGAGTCACCGATGCTTAATCGATACGAATATAGTGCGATAGTAATGACTATGTCGAAATATAATATAATGCATTACCGAATAAATCAAAATGTATTTATTTTCATAATCTTTCGATACGTTTTAACACGAGTACGCATTTTAAACGCACTTTCACAATGCAGCTGCGTGGATACCTAACATCGGACTGCGCACGGAATCTTCGACCAATGTTAATCTGGTCGAAAAGTTGGTAACCAGCTATTATCGGACATCGCTAACAATATATTTAATTCTTGAACGCAAACCTATGTTCCTATAACTGTTTGTTTCTATAGAATGTCGAAGGCCGGTTGTTGTTGTTGTTGCTGTTTATGGTATTCATGGTATTTGTCGACTAGCCTACTATGGTCATTGGTCATGTACTCCAGGTAAATATTATTCATGTTATCTCGTAGGTACCGACTAGTAGCACGGCCCACTAGGCTCACTAGGCATTTTATAAGACACCGCTTACACTGATGCTATGGCGAGGAGGAGCCTAGATAAACCGCCAACACTTGGGTAGGAATTCTAGAGTCTACCTCGGTCGGACTCGAGCCAGCAACCCATTGGTGTTGCAGCTGCGGATTATTTCACTACGCTATCCCGCCACGTCAAAGGCCGGTCGATTCCATTTCGGTTACAAATTAGGTATTCTGGATCAACCGTGCAACCTCACAGAATTTTTGGATTCTTCAAATAGCCAACCGTGTAATAAGATACAAAACGTGTCATACTTTATACCGGACTGTGAAAGTATTCGCTGTGAAAATATGGCGGTATTTATTAAATGCTTGTACTTCCAATAACCATCGAATCAGGAGATCTTATTAACAGGGCCACGAATCTTCTCGGATGTCATCTAGTTCATTCTGCTAACACATCCATACAAGCGGTAAATAACTATATTAAATATGGCGAACTAAACCATTGAGATAACACCGCCTATCAAATCATGTCCTATAAAAACAACGACAATCCAATGATCCACTGATCTTCTGACGATGTTATGCCGTCAGCTGAAACGCACTGCGCTTTTAAAGTCAGCAATGTAAACACTGATACATATGACTGCTCGTTGCGATGGGATGGACGCACATAACGACGGCATTCATTTCGATGTCTTCGTCAACAATGTGTCATATTTGTTCCCTATAGTCGTTCCTTTATATTCCGAAAAAAGCAAGATAATGACAAAAAAAAATTCAACAATACTCAAGTGGCCCGCTTAATAATTCTTAAACCGCATGTGGTCCTTAAGCCAAAATAATTGTGGGTCCCAGCACCAGCCTTTTCATGCCGACGGTCAATATACTGGTTGGAATTGAATCGGTCACGAGCCGATACTTGACTGCGCCACCGAAGCAAACTTACAAACAAGTGCCAAACAACACGAGAATATTCAAGCCAATAGAGTAAGATTAGTAACTTACAGTTGGTCTTCACTTGAAAATAAAACTAATATTGATCAGACGCTGAAAAATTTACACTAACTTTGAAGTGGGTCACAGAGCTACTTGGTACTATCAGGTTATATTGAGAGATTAATTTGGCACAAAGTCTTACAATTCCAGCAAATACATACCACTCTGCCGGTATATTCTATTTGAGTCCATAGGCTGACTCTCAACAACAAACTTGTTGAGTTAGAATTCGAAAGATTAAATAAATGAAATAAACAAGAGAAATAAAATAAAATCAAAATAAATCAATGATGACAAGTAAATATAACAGGGAATGACACATCCCATATATATATCGACGTGGAAATCCATGGCAAGGGTCACCCGAAGAGATTAAATTATACAATAATCAAACAGTAGTATAGGCCTACATATAGTAGCAAAGTGAGAGAGTGCAGTATCCAGTAAACCTCGTCGAAGGTAACTTGGCACGGAGGAAAACTCGAACTGAAGCATATTTGACGTAACTAAACATTGGCTCAGCAAAACTCGTTTAGAGATTGGTCGGGCAGTTCAGTATCACCCATGATGATGCTATCAAACCTTGCCGGGAGGGATCTGCATGTGATAATATATACCAGGGATTCCCAACAACGTCCCCGAGGGCCGCATGCGGCCCCCAGCTAGCCTTCTTGCGGCCCTACAAAATATTAAAAAATCGATTTACGACATAAAATAAAATTTGTATTTATAAGATACTCTTGCTTGGCTTGGAGTCTGAAGTTATTAATTAGGATCGCAGGGAAGTTGTGAGTACAGACTGCTAACGTTACGTCACTGCTGTTTCGATGCAATGTGCCCTAACTTTCCAGTTGAACGAACAGTAGCTATCGATATAGGTATCGCTAACTAATCTACGGATAGATATACAACACGTGACTGACGGTTGAATACGCCGAGATGCGTACTGCTCAGCCGGCTAAAAGCAGCATAATTAGTAGTCCTATAGCTTGCGACCCAAGCGTCTGAATAATTTGATATGTCCGGTCTTTATCGAAAGCTAGTGCAGCACAGATTCCAAAAATACGAATTGAAATCTCGCCAGGGCAATAAAACTACTCCAAATACCCACCGAAGGTCGATCGTTCTGAACAATGGGAGCGCGGCAACACAATGACCATAACAATGACCAATGGCGTCGATTGATTGTTCGGAGCAATGCCAATCTTCATATATTGATGACTATTTTGGGTTCGTTTCATTGCCTTGTCCATATTTAAATTTATATTTTCCGAATCAGTGCAACACTTGCTTTCGATTAAGACCAGACATATCAAATTTGGACGCTCGGATTACCAGTCATGGTAAAACCAATTATAATGCTTTTACCGGGCTCAGCAGTAGGCCTATCGGCGTTTAAACCGTGTGTCATTTGCTGTGCATCAATCCGTATGTTAGAAATCTATGGTTTAGGCCAGAGGCCTCAAACACGCGGCCCGCGGGCCGCATGCGACCCGCCCAAGCATTTTGTGCGGCCCCCAACAACAATTTAGATTTTTAATAATTTGACAATATATCAGTGTCACATATGTATTTTCAGGTGATAAAGTGAAAATTCCCTCTTAAATTGCTCTGAAAGCCTGAAACTATTCATCAAACTTCACTATCACATCAATTGTAAACGCTACCAGAGGAAACTGATGCGGCGTATGTAGAAACACCAACTTGTAATTGTGGGCTTCTCTCTGTTTTGGCGATTCCAATAACGTTCCACTATACCGACAATTCTGACGGGGGTGTCAAGAAATAACAGCATGCAACAAAGTGACACATTTAAGCAGCAGTAATTTTTTTCAGAATGCCACCTCATTCGAACTGCACCGAAAATATTTTCAAAATATGTACCATACATAGCACACGTGCAATATGGGTGATGTCGAGGTTTATCACCATCGCGCTTCATTTCTTCTTAACCCTCTGCGACACCACAGAGTCGCACGTATGTTATGGTGCATATTTGGAAATCTTTTCGCTTAAGTTCGAATACGGTGGACTACATCATCTTTAGAGCGCATGCGGTTCCTCTACTTTACTTATAATGTAATTATCTGGTGTCGTGTAATAAAACGAAATGTAAAATCTGTAATTTGATTCTATCAATAAATCATGTGGCTTGAATGGACACACGCACGCCTGGTGCCACGCACTTTTGTCCAAGGGACCACTCAGTGAGTTAGTGTGTTTGTGCAGACTCGTGAAAAATTAGAGGGAACTTTGGTAACGAACATGAAAAACGTATAGTCATTCGGGTACCACGGGTTGCGAACCACTATCCAACTAAACCAAAAGAGTTTCTTTGACCCTGATAATTCGTTTGGGTTAGAATTTGAGTCTAATTTTAATGCCAAGTGAACCACCCGACTAAGTAACGTTATATAATTTGTACAGGTTATCGACAGAAATCAGGCAGTACTCACCGTCATACGGTCCGATTCCACCTCAGAACTAATCCATCAAATGTTAGGCTTTTTGGTTACTACAGCAGAAATAGTACTACAATACTATATTCATGTGGACGGTAAACATCTTGATCGGAGTAGAGTCATTCACATACCGTATACTGTACAGCGCCACTGAAGCAAAAGTTAAGTGAAGTAAGGTTAGCAATTTAATAGGGATGGTGTGAACGTTAGTGAGGTTCACGTACGCGTTTTGTGTGTGAACCACTGAAATTTAGAGGTTCACGTTCACAAATAAACCGTGGTAGGTTCTGCACTGTGAACCATGTTGATATATTAGAATTAATCACGTAATTATAATATGTTTGGTTGAACTTCTTTGCATTTCAACTTCGGGCCAATCTATGCATGGCGCTGGCAGCATAACAAAGTCTACACTAAACGAGCGTGCACCTTGCCAATCTCAGAAATTTTACTTGCTTTGTTACAAAACTTTGCTCTATAGAATAATGATAAAGCATTTTGCAAGAGAATGATGCAATGGCGACTAACTTACCAATATACTCTGCAGTCTTAACGAAAACCATGTACAGCGGTCTTTCAACTCCCTTATTGCATATATATTAGTGTGGAGTGAAAAAAAGAAAAATTTGAATTTCAAAAAGTGCCTTTGGTATTTGGTCCCAAATTTCGAATGAATTACTTCTATCATAATTTCAGGTTGCTGCACCCTCTAGTGGCCGTACAATTTTACCGTACGAGCCGAAAATAGCTAATTTTGCAATATCGTGATACCCACTTATGCTAGAAAGCTAGTTTTGGGCTCAAAAGCTGCGGAATCAACATGTTTCCATCTCACTTCCATAGAACTTCGTCTTAAAAATTTACAGAAAAAAAGTTAGAAGCAAATTATTGATTTTTAGACCGCCAAGGAAATGTCGGTTGGTTTTACCAAGTTTGCAATGCCAATTTGCATGTTACAATTTATTACATTGCTGATTCAACAACAAAATCTTGTTTGGAGAACCTACGAGTTGATTTATAAATCAACATAGCATAATTTTGATTAGTATGATTGAATTTACATCACAAACTTTTACATCACAAACCTTTATGATATCAACTGGGTGAAAAGGGTATCTTCCTGTTCAACTCTACAATAAACGATAGTCTTAGCCTAGATTGTTCAAAAAGTGAATCAGTTACGATAACTCTGCTAGATAATTTCTATATACCTAATACCTGTATGTTTTGTTGAAAATGACGATTTTCATATCAATTGAGACATTGGTAAGCTGTTTTATATCCCAGCAAACACTCAATGTCCAGTTGACTTCCGGTGGAATTGCCGGCAGGACGTCCGGTAACTTACGGCCGTCACCTCCCTCGAGTGAGTTTGTCGACAACTAGGGACGTCCTGTCTGCCCTCTGAGTACGTCCGCAATGACGTGCTGTGGACATGAAGCGACTCCTCATGGACGCGGCCGACCTAGCCTGGACGTCACGTGGCTCCCTATGGACGCGTCTGACGTACTGTGAACGTGACGCCACTCCCTGTGGACGTCATGCCACTCCCTATGGACGCGCCTGACGTACTGTGGACGTGACGCCACTCCCTGTGGACGTAACGCCACTCCCTATGGACGCCAGTCCACGTACTGTGGACGTGTTATTCGCCCCTGTTCAAGTCCTCCGGATTAACATCTCAGGACTCCCTGTGGAATACTTAATGATCTATATGATTACCTCCTCCACTTCGATACCTGCTCCAACTACATGAAATCCAACATCACATAAGCTCAGAAACTGTTTATATTGGGTTACTGGAAAACGACAATTGCAAATTTCAAGTAAAACATTAATTAAAGAACTCTAATTATTTAATTTAACAAAGTTGAGGATTAAGTGAAAATTCGATCACAAAATTACAAATATATGAAATAAATGTGTCACATGAATTTTGGAAATATCAGCTAGTTCTAACTAACTAACATGACAAACATTCCAATTGAGGTGCATACGAGAAATTTGAAAGAAACGTGTCAAAGGAATTTGACAAAGGACAACCGCTAAGAAAATTAAAAACAGACATAAGCAATCATAAGTAGAAACTACCATTGCAAGACGTAAAAAGATGCATCGGCTGTACCGCATCATGTTAAGAGCGCAAGCGCGTATTCGTCTTTGGCGATTAACTTTGGTTGCAACAACAGGTTTCTCCTTAGTCCTTGTTTTGCCTGAAGCACATAAAACAATGTCAGCAAATTGTATGTAGATACACTCTTCATAGCACATGAAATATGTATCAGAACTTCACTATATATTTCCACTTGCATTAATTGTAATATGTCTTGTAAATCGCTACTTCTATTTGTACTTGAGTGAAAATTTATGACGATACTATGACTACTGCGTCTACTTGAGTGTGGAGAGCTTCTGAACTAGCGATACGGAGTATGCGTCAGCCAATCAAATCAACTTGTGGAAACACCCAGGACTGTAATTGCAATGAGTCGAGTTGCGATTTTCTGATGACTCGAGTCAATCTATGTAATGACTCGGACCAAGTCATATGAATCGAGACTCAGAGGGCCAAGACCGATAACACACTAGTGTAACCACACTATTGGTATTTCGTCTATCGGTAGCGTTACTTGAAAATGCGAATGAGATTGACTTGTGACTTGGCTACAACCCTGGAAACATCTAAAGTACATACTTGAGTACTTTTCAGAAATTATACTTTCACATAAATTAGTTTGGACAAGACTTGTAAATCACTGCTTGTACCAGAGTGGAAATACATGACGTTACTACTACTTCTACTCCATTGATGACACAACAATTACTTCTACTTGAGTGCTGGCAACAACTACGTTTTTGACCATCTCTGTTCAGAAGCATGCTCCTACGACTCTGGGTTGTAACAAAGTCACTAGTCAATCTCAATTTTATAGTTTTGACTCGAGTCAAGTCCGAGTTCAAGTCATTGTGTTGACCGCTCAGTTTCCAGTTAAAACCTTGTTAACCCACTTTTTATAACTGTGTTTGGTGATATGGAATGGTTCTCATTCATAATATAGCCTACTAATTTTCCTCACTTTTAGCAGTTTCTGGTCGCATTTTCGAATACAAGTACCAATAGACGAATTCCCAATAGTGTGGTCACTTTACTATACTTCGAAATTGCAATGAAATGTTGGTCTCGACCGTTTAAGTCTCGAGTCATATGACTTGGTTTGAGTCATGCGCAATGACTCGAGTCCAAGTCGAGTTAATATACAGATTGACTCGAGTAGAGTCAAGTCATTTCCGAATTTTGTGAAAATGACTCGAGTCGAGTCAAGTCAAGTCCTCAGAAAATCGTGACACGAGTCGAGTCATGACTCGAGTCATTACAACCCTGCTACGACTACATGCAATAAGTCTCTTTTTGAAACTACTCATCACAGTAGCCTACTCTTCCGAACTTCACTTTCTACTTATACTTGAAAGGTAGTTTGATGTCTTGTAAATCGCTATTGATACGTAAGTACTAACCACGACTACTCAGACCATCTTTGTTTGGAAGTGACCACCTACAATAACTAGGGCTGGCCACAATGATTCTAGTACTTGAATCTGAATTGAGTATTAATTCCAATGATTCGAGTCGAGTAAGTGAAAGTAAGTTTCGAGTACGAATATAGAATCGAAATTCTAATTCTCAGTTAAGTATTATATATTTTCAGTATTCGAAACTATATAATACTTTACCGAGAAACCGAATTTCGATTCTATATATCACTGTGAGGCCTTGAAACCGTGATTGGTCGAATCGCAGAATACGAAACATGTAGGACATAGCTACGCACGTTCGTGTATATGACAGATGTGTTGTCACAAAGTGCTAGGTATGATCCAAAATTGACCAGACAATCTTCGATGTGATGTAGAACTGGAAATTTTGTCTTTGAAGTTGCATACGACTTGTCATCATTCATAACGTTGTGACGTCATAATGAGATAATTGAATCGAAGCTAAATATTCGATTCAGCATCGAATCACCCGGGTACTCGATTTTGCCCAGCCCTAATAACATCGCGCTAAAAGTATGTATTACCTCCAATAAATATAGTTTTTGAAACTTCTTACGTACATACTTGTGTAGGCCTGGCCTACTTTTCAGAACTTTCCTGTTTCTTTTTGAAGAGATTTTTACAAGCCTTGTGAATCGCTAATTATACTGGAGTAGATGTTAACAGCGTTGCTACTACTTCTACTCAAGTGCAAACAATGATTACTTTGATCACACCACCAACTATTGAGAATGCAACGGTCTGTGGACATACGGGCATGCGACACATGAGCATGCACTCTTAGCGAAAAGAGTGGTTATACACACCCCAAAAGGTGGTACACGAAAACAGAACTTACGTAACCCTGCCGGTGTGAATGACCAGAATCCACCCCATTCCTTGCGGTGTATATCGGATATCTCACCCTAGCCATTAGAATTGATTGGGGCGGAATTTCAATATATACACCCCACTTGAAATCCTGCATCTTCTTCCAAATGACACGCTATTGCAAATAAACTTTCTTGATTGCATATATTCGATATCAATTGAACCATAATAACATAAAATGGAAACATATTTCGTGAAACAATAAAAACAGAGATCCCAGCGACGGAGAAAAAAGTTCACTGAAAATACTGCTCGAAGGACATTGCCCATGTAGTATTGGGAAGTCGCCTCCTCCAGGTTTCCGAAAAACACTCTTGTACGGTGAAGGCTGAGTCACTATCTTCAGCAAGAACTTGTGGCATCATCCTGAAATCAAAATGCATATTCACAACCCAAATAACAGGCACATATGCTAACATGCATAACTTAATGAAAGACCACAAAAATAGAAGCCATTACAAAGGATATATATTTTCACAAAGTACTTACAAAAATCAGATGTTACACTTGCTAAGGAATTGCAGTACAGACTGTGGTCCGATAGGATGAACTTACCGCTATAGGAAACATGTTCACACACGATCACTGTATGTGTGGGCAATTAGGCATCGACAAGATGAAAATTGATGGATAGTTTTCATGCAAACCGCATGTAACAGGCAGACTTGGACAACTAGAAAACGTTCCCCTTTTCCAAATTGGATTGGAATTATATTACAACTACAAGTTTTTTTTTCGAATTAGAGTAGAATTAAAATTTGAGCTACACAGT